>NW_019154094.1:28251165-28919549 GCF_002288905.1 Enhydra lutris kenyoni | reverse complement strand
ATCCATCCATCCATCCATCCATCCATCCATCCATCCATCCATCCATCCATCCATCTAACACTTCGGAATGCCATTCCACATGTTAAACAGCATGTTAGGGACTCAAAATGAACAAAACAAATACCTGCTCTCAGCCTCTGATCTGGTTAGGTGTGAGTGTGTGTACATGGGTGAATGTACAATTTGAGGGACTGTTGTGTAAATAAATAACCTTGATACATGAAAAAACCCTTTAATGGAGATAATGCATGTACAAAGTACTGTGAGTCCACAGAAGATGAGAATTTTATTCATGGGGTAGCTGGGGGAGTGGGGATTTCATTAGAGATGGGTGGCTTCATGGAGAAGGCGACATTCCAACTCAGACTGAAGACATGGAAAGGCATTCTCCAGGAATTGAGTGACAATCTGAAGGTGTTTGTGTTGAGAGTCATGTATTTTACCTTTGCACCCCTTCCCCAAGTTAGAAGGAAGGCTGGGGTGGGAGGAGACTGCTGGGGGAGGTGGAGGGAGCAGGTTACATACATGTCCCCAAATCCGTATGTTCATCTTTCTGGCAATGGTATTGATGACTATGGTGGACAGAGGCTGTTCTTCCCTGTGTTCTAACCCCCTTCTTTGAGCAGCAGTCCTGATACTTCTGTGGGTCTTTTCCTTTATTCAGCCTCTGTCCACATGTTGTAGGAGGGGCCAACCCCACCCTGGCTGATTGGAACACTACAGTCCCTTGGTCATAGTAATCATAGGACCCTTGGCATCCTAGGGATCATAGGATCCCTAGTCAGGGCCCATGAGACCCGATTCTAGAATATTCAGTAGAATTACTGAAGTGGAATTCTGCTTTCCTGCTGGATTTGCTGTTGGAAGGGTGTCATCCAGGTTGTTGCTGATAGTCACTTTGCAGTCAAATGTAGCTTAGAATGGGGCCCACACCAAAAAGCAAAGTCAAGATAGAGGGAAGCTGGTTCCTTATGACATCCTCTGGGCCCTGAATCAATTAATACCTGAAGCCAGCCTTAGCATAGGTCATGAGCCAATAGATTTCCTTTTTAACTTCGGCCACTTTGAGTTGCATTTCTTCTAGTTTGTTCCAACAGAATTCCAACTAATACAGTGGCCAACAATACTTGAAAAGTCATGGTTTCAGGGAAGGCTTTTGCTTTTCCCACCGAAAAAGTTTTGGGTTACAGAGAAGGGATGAAAAAAGGAATGTGGGGCATGATGGCCAGGAGTGCAATTGGGAAAGTACAATATGGTGGCCTCTGATTTTAGATTATCTGTGCTCTTCTTCCTAATGTTAAATCACTTCAGTGTCTCCAAATGGAAAAACTTACTGCAGGGGTACATTTCATTGGAAAGAGTTTCATAAATTCAGCACAGATTTCTGTTATTGATGGTGAAGACTTCTTTTTTTTAAAATATAACTAGAGTACAATATCAATACCAGGAAATTGACATTGGTACAATGTGTATGTACACTTCTAAGCCATTTTCTCATGTGCAGATTCCAGTAACCAACACTATAATCAACATATAAAACTGTTCCATCAGAGATCATTCTGCTCCCTTATGCTACCTTTTTAGTCACATATTCCCTCCTCCCTGCTATCCCTTCCTGGCAAACCATTAATCTATCTTCATCTCTACAATTTCATCATTTCAAGAATGTTATATATCAATGGAAGTATATTTTATATAACCTTTTGAAACTGTCTCTATTCACTTAACACAGTGCCCTTGAGATCCATCCAAATTGTTTAATGTGTCAGTAGTTTGTTCTGTTTTGTTGCTGAGTAGAATTCCAAGGTATGGATATCACACAATTTGTTTCACTGCTCACCTATTAGGGGAGATTTTAATTGTTTCCAGTTTTGGCCTATTAGGAATAAAGCTGCTATAATTATGAATGGAACAGCTACAGGCTTTTCTGCGGACATAAATTTTTATTTCTCTTGAGATCAGCCTCAAAGAGTATAATTGTTGGGTTGTGTGGTAGTTACACACTCAATTTCAGAAGAAACCACCAAACTTTTCAAGAGTGTCTCTGCTATTTTATATTCCCAACAGCACTGTATGCAAGTTCTGGTTTCTTTACAACCTTGTCAACAACTGGTGTCATTCTATTTTTATTTTAGCCACCCTGATAGGTGTGTAATGATGTCTTACTGTGGTCTTAATTTTCATTTCCCTAATGGCTACTTATATTGAACATCCTTTCATGTGTTTATTTGACATCCATATATCCTCTCCAGTGAAATTTCTCTTCATGTCCTTGGCCCATTTTTTAATTGGCTTATTTATTCTTTTATTGTTGATTTTTGAAAATTCTTTAATATATTCCAGATAGGAGTTTTTTTGTCTGAAATGTGGCTTATATTTCCCTCTAGTCTGTGGTTTGTTTTTTTCATCCTCTTCACAATGTCTTCCCAAATCAAAAGTTTTAAAATTTGTGAAGCCCAGTCTATTGATTTTTCTTTTATGAGTTGTGCTTTTCATCTCAAGTTTAAGAACTCTTCTCTAAGCCTTAAGTCCTGAAGATTTTCTCCTGTGTTTTTTCCTAAGAGTTTTAGAGTTTTACTTGATCATTTATGAGTTCATTTTTATGCAAGGTGTGAGATACAGGTTATAGGTCAAGGTCTTTTTTTTTTTTTTTTTTTTTTTTTTTGTCTATTGGTATGCAATTACCCCAGCTCCATTTGTAAAGACTTTTTTCTCCAGTGAATTGCTTTAGTACCTCTGTGAAAAATCAGTTAGCCATACCTGTGTTGGTCTATTTCTGGATTCTGTTTTGTTCCATTGATCTATGGGTATGTCCCTCCAATAAAGCACATAGTATTGATTACTGTAGCTATATAATGAGTCATACAACCAAGTGATTCCTCCTACTGTATTCTTTTTCCAAATTGATTTAGCTTTCTGGTTTCTTTGTCTTTCCATATCAATTTTAAAATAAGCTTGCCCTTGCCTTTAAAAAGTCTTGCTGAGATTTTGATAGAGGTTGCATTAACCCTGTGTATCCTTTTGGAGAGAACTGATATTTTTGCTCTGTTGAGTCATCCCATCCATGAACATGGTATGTCTCTCCATTTATGTAAATGTTCTTTGATTTCTTTCTTCAGTGTTTCATAGTTTTCACACACAAGTTCTACACATGGGGATGCCTAGGTGGCTCAGTCAGGTAAGCATCTGCCTTTATCTCAGGTCATGATCTCAGAGTCCTGAGATCAAGTCCCACATTGGGCTCTCTGCTCAACAGGGAGTCTGCTTCTCTCTTTTCCTTACCCAGCTTGTACTCTCAATCTTTCTCTCTCTCAAATAAGTAAATAAAATCTTTTTTTTAAAAAAAAGTTCTGTATGTTTGGTTAGATCTATACGTATACTTTTTTTTTTTTTTTTAGTGATTTCAAATTATATTGTATTTTTTATTTTGGTTTACATGTGCTCATTGCTGGTATATAGAAATATAATTGATTTTGTATGTTTATCTTTTATCCTGCAAAGTTGCTGAACTCATTTATTAGTTGTAGGAGGTTTTTCTAGATTCCTTAAGATTTTCTATGTAGCCCATCATGTCATCTGAAAATAGGGACAATTTTATTTCTTCCTTTTTGATCTGTAAGTGGGGGCTTCTTGTACTTTTCTGAGTCAAAAGCAATGCTTTAAGTAATCACTGAATTAAAGACTATTTTGATTTCAGAGGATCTTAGAGGTTATCTGATTTAATTAGCCTCATTAAGCCTCTGCTTCTTCAAAGTAAAATAGAAATAATCATGGTATGCATCTCATAAGGGTGTGGGCTATTAAGCTCTGATGTAGAGTTGTGTACATTTAATAGAAATACCTTATTTTGAGTAGCTTCAGTAATAGGAGTTTTCTGTCTCATTCTAGGGAACCCAAGTTGTACATCTTTATAAAATTACATGTTTTAACTACATAAATGGTTTCAGTATCTCCCTCTCTCTCTCAGTCTCAGTTTCCTCTTCTGTAAAATGGAGGTAATGATAATGTCTACCTCATAAGGTGGTTGTGGAAGATGAAAAGAATAAGGCCATGGCCCCTCTAGATTCACTCTCCACCCTTTTCCATTCTGCTGTGTCTGAGAGGCTGGCCTGAATGGTCATGGGTGACACTGCTTTCGAGTTTCTGAAAGGTTTCATCCCATGAAAAACATGAGGTTGGAGCAGGAGAGGAGTGAGGTCAGGTTCATTTCTGTAGGGTCATTGTGAGCTGGCTGTATCCTGCCATTAAAGGCCCTGGCCTTTGGCTGTTGGCCCTTTCTATGGGATCTGGTAACTGCTCTGTGTCTTTATGACTTTAGGCTTGGGGGTAGGGGTGACAGCCCCATTGTTACTGACCCCCAGGTGCTGCACTCTCTCTGTGGTTTCACTACAACTTGTCCATAGCTTTGCAAATGGCCCCTCTATTGAGCTCTTAAAATTCCCATTTTGAGTGTGCACTCTGTTTTTGTTGGCCCTGACTGACTCACTGCAAGGCAAGACCTAGAACAGAGCCTGGCACAAGGCAAGTACTCCTTAAGGTCGCCTGCTATTGCTTTGGTCATCTATGAAGCAAAGAGGGAAACACAAGATGGATGTGTGGTTTGACCATTGATTTCATTATTTGAGTTCTTCTTTCTTTAATCAGATGATGTGGTTTTACTCTCATGAATTAGTAGTGGCTTTGATGAATGGTGGGCCCTCCCATCTATCTAAGTGCTGCTAGGAAGAATGGCTTATGGATACAATCTCGAATCCCCAGTCATCACACTGAACTTTTATTTATCCAGGATACTGACTTCCCTTTATCATAACCTCAGGATTCTTAGCTATAATCCAAGAAATTTCCTATTCATGCTAATCCAATTTAAGCAAATCAACTATAATTAAAGCTTCTGCTAGGATTCATGTGTGTTATGAATGATGTCCAAGGAATTGATAAGCCCCAATGTGATGGTATTGGACATGAGGTCTTTGGAAGATCATTAGCTTTAGATGATGTCATGAAAGTGGGACCCTCATGAGAGGATTGGTGTCCTTTTAAGAAGAGGAACAGAGACCAGAACTCTCTCCTTTTCTCTACCATGTGAAGCCACAGCAAGAAGTTAGCCATCTGCAAGCAGGAAGAGGACTTTTTCCAGAAATCAAATTGCCCAGCACCTTGATCTTGGAATTTTCAGGCACTGGCACCATAAAAAAATTAATGCCTGTTGTGTAAATCACTCAATCTAGTATTTTGTTATAGCAACCTGAGCTGACCAAGACAATGTAAATATTTCTTATGTGTAATGACAGTGTGAACTCTTCACTGTGAACTCTTCTGAGTTCACTGTGGGTGAGACACTGGGCTCACTGCTCTACACGAATGGTTTCATTCAATTCCTATTGTAACACTCAGAGCTACTTGTATTAGGGATTGCCTTCAATTTCTTAGTAAGAGACCAGAAATAACAGTTATTTTAAAAGACAATTTTTCTTTCACACACAAAAAGCCTGTAATTTGGCAGCCATGGGCTTAATAGTAGTTACATGATCATCAGAGTCTCAGGCTTCTTCTGTTTTTCTCCATGGGTTTCATCTTCAAGGTTACCTCATGATCCAGTATGGTTGCTGTATCTCCTGCCATTATGTCTCTATTCCTGACATAGAAAAAAATGAAGAAATTCAACAGATTTTTTTTTTTTTAAGTGCCAGCTTGCTGTATAAACATGCTTTGCAGCCAGTGCTTTCCCAGAAATTCCACCCAACGTCTTCCCTTTACATCTCATGGGCCAGAGATTGCTCTCCTGGCCACACCTAGCTACAAGGGAAGCTGGTCAACATAGTCTTTAAGCTGGGTTCACTGTGGCCCTCAGTAATTCCAAGACTCTGTTATTAAGAAAGAAGGGAAGAATAACGCAAGGTAGGCATTCTCTGCTATCGTACTGCTTTTCTCTTCATTTTACCAATGAGGAAACAGGTTTGAGAGTCAGGCATCTTGCCCAAGACCACACCAATGTCAGACAGAGCCAATAGCCAGAGGTCTGCCTGAATCCAGTGCCCACGTTCTTCGCCTCTACATGCTGATGGTAAAGTTTGCCTAAGAAGAAAGGCAGGAGCCCAAGGAGGCAGCCCTGTGTGTGCTCAGAAGTCTCTGCAGCCACTGCGTGGATACCTGCTGAATGGGTCCAGAGTTATGAACGATTCTGGCTGATGTCCAAAACTGACTCACAGAAGGTTTTCCAGAGGGAGCCCTTATGTAAATGGAGAACCGTCTTAACTTGTTTGCTTGTCTCTCCTTGCTGGTAGACTGCAGGTTTTGAGGGGGGTTATCTCATTCAGTTGTATGTCCAGTAGCCAAAACCATCTCCTGCACCCCTCAGGGACCCAATAAGCATTTACGGAATAAACGAAGGGAGTGAGTGAGCGAACTAATGAAATTGTATGGGGCTAACAATCTTGAAAGCATGTCAACGTGTTTTTTCTGTATGGTATTTACCACCAGCTGATCAACTGTGTCGAAACCACCCTGTAAGAGGTAAAATCTCCTGGAGAAAACCACCCATTGTGAACTGGGAGTCCCAAGAGAATCGATCTGTGAGAATTAACATGTGTGGCCCCCATGAGACCTTTTTTTTTTTTTTTCCTGGCAGACTTCTGAATATCCTTTTTTTCCTGATTGGCCTATAAAGTGCCCTAAGAAATTATGCTAATGCTGGTATCTCTCCAGCCACACCCTACTGAGGATTGAATCTATTTTTCAAAGACAAAACTGAGTTTTAATTTAGTGTCCCCGTGACATTTTCCCTTTTAAGCACATGAAGGATGCTCTGCAAAGGGAGAGGTCTTGGGAGATCTTTCACGGATGGCTACACTTCATGTCTGGGTGGCAGAACCCTCAGCACGCCAGCTTTCAATTAGAAGTAAATAAATGGAGACAGCTTTGCAGTGTGCCTGACGGTCTGAAAGATCAACCCGGGGCCTTGGGCCTGTATCTCTCCCACTGTGGCTGAAAATTTTCATTTACATTTTTTTTGTTTTTTTTTTTTTGGCATTTTCTGAGCAACTTTAATGTGCTAGATTTAACCTTTAAGACTTTCTCTCCTCTCTGCCACTTATTCCCCCGCCCCAGGCTTTGAGAATGCCATGAGCCTGGAGGCACCTTTGGGGAACAGGAACATTCTCTTTTTCCACACAGGTGAATTCTGAACAGAATTCTCTAGATGGAAGTTTAGCCCTGCTGGGGCCAAGTAATGGAGTGGTTTTTGTTTTTTGTTTTTTGTTTTTTTTGTTTTTCCTCTCAGTAATTATAAATCTGTTTGAAGTTAGGGCAGATGGGGACATTCGTCTCCTCGGCCTACCAAATCTGAAGGCACAGGTGGACTGGTGCAGCTAGGGCATGCTCTGGGGAGGGACTCCTTACTATGCCATTTCACCATGTTTTGAGACCTGAGAGGAAGGTCATGGTATCATTTTGACATTTTCCTATAGGGAACTGTATCAGTTAGTTGTTCCTGCCCAACAAACCACTCCAAAACTTAGGAGCTTAAAACAAGACCATTTACTTAGCTCACAGATTTGTAAGTCAGCATTTCGGGCTTACCTCAGCTGCTCGGTCCCCTGGTCTGGGCTGGGCTTGGCTGCTCTCAGGTGGGCATGGTCAACTGGTCAGTTGGCTTGGTTGGGATGACTCCGACAGCTTTGGCTGGGATGACTGAGGACAATGCACTCTCTCTTCCAGCAGGCCAGCCTGAACTTGCTTGCGTGCTGGTAGGACTCCAAGAACGAGTACAGGAGAGTGTAAAGTCTCTTGAGGCCGGGACTTAGATAACATTACTTCTACAGTGTTCCACTGCTGAAAGCAAGTCTAGCTCCAATGCTAGGAGTGGAGAAATGGACTCCACCTTTTGATGGAAAGAGCTACAAAGAGTTTTGGCCACTTTTGCAATCTATAGCAGGAAGTGATTTTCAAAACGTGCTTTTCAAGTTGTCAGCTTTCCATAGAAGAGCCGCAGGAGCCAAGGGAAGGTCAAGACTCAAGTTTGGGCTGCTCCTCCCAACTTCAACCAGAGTAACTCACTTTTATCTGCAGGTTATATTGGACGTCCAAGTAACATTTCACTTGAACAAAAGCTGTCATGGTGAAAAGACATTTAAATACCAGGTAGTTAGAAGTAACTGTCAGGATCTCTGCTGTATCCCTGTGCCCTCTATGACTCATAGAATTGTACTTCCTGCTTTCTGATGAAAGAGAAGTTGTGCCAAGAAGGAGGGAGAGTCTGGACTTGGCCATTCACTCATCATTCTTCCCACCTCCAATCCTATACAATCTCAGTTTGAAGAGTAGGTGGAAGACAGTAATGCATAATAGAAGAGTCTAGAGCCTGAAGCCAGACTTTCAGGGTTCAGCTTCCTTAGTTGCACTATAGCCTTAAGAAAATTACTTACCTCTCCAATTTCTTCATCTATTAAATGGGAATGAGAATCACCACATTTACTTCCTAAGATCTTTGTATGCATTGAATCAGATAACATAATTGGTACAGCATAAAATTTACTCAATACATGTTTACTATTGTTATTGTTATTATTATTATGTAGTCTCCGAATTCCCTTAAAGTTCCAGTAGGCTATGCGTTTGTGAGATTCTGGTTGGCAGTGTTTCTTTTTACTTTGAGAACCCAGTTCCCCATTGCTAAATGATCTAGTTTGAGATTTTTTTTTTTTTTTCCTAGGGAGGCATTAAACAAAACAAAACAAATCTCTGCTTACTGACCTGCTAACTAATGGTAAAATTTAGCTGTTGGGGATTTGTTCCCTTGGCCTAATAAATTACGTGTTCTTATTCATTAATACTTAGTATGACTTGGTTGATTAGATCTTTATCTTCTGTGACTATCAGGCTGAACCTAGGCACGGAGAAAAGGTGCACTTTGATGGAAAGTTTTGAAGAGGAGGGAGATGTAATGTATATGTGTGAGAAGTAGGGGATAGGTGGGACTGGCCACTTGAGGAGTGGAGGGAGATCAAGGAGCAAGGAGGTTGGTGCCTGGATGAAGGAAGAGGCCCATTAGGTTGGTGGGAAAAGGGCCAAGAGGCACCGGGCCTGCTTTCCTGCTGTGTCTGGAGTTCAGGGTCTTTGTGTCTGGAGCTCACAGAAGGGTAATGCATCCCCCAACCTCACCTCACCCATTATGATCCTCAGATGATTCGAGCCCCCCCGCCCCAGACTGTACAGGAATATTCAAAACCACCATGGCCACCATCCAACAGGAAGGCACTCTATGGCCCCAGATGGTGGGATTTTCCCACACTCCCATGGGGCATGTAACTTTGGTTTCTCAGGGAGAAGAGTCTGTCCCACGGTGACACTGAGCAGGCTGCCCGTCAGGCTGGCCCTGCCCGATAAGATCTGTCACGATCACTCAGCTTCCGCTCAATTAGGCCTTGGTGAGACAGACTCCAGCTTGCCAAGCCAGGCCCTGGACTGCAGTCCTGATGGAAGAGGTAGGGCAAGACGGACACCAGACTGACTCTTCGGAGGCCACACCTAGACTGGGCGGTGCACAGAGTGGTGGTGCCCCATCTTGAGACGACGCAGGTGGCCAGGAGAACAGCTTGGACTCAGGAGTTGTGTGACTGTCAAACCCAGCAATTTTCTGGCTTTCTCAGATAACAGGGAGAGGTGGCGCTGCCTGGAAGCCAACTGCCTGAATGGAAGTATCCCACCCTTCCTCAAGCTGTGTTTCTGTACCACACATAAACTGGGAAACTGTGCTGACCTTACTGGAGGGAGCTTTTTGTTTTTCAGGAGGATTTGCCTTAGAATTCTTTTATCTGGCAAATTCTCCTCTAACTTTTAGGAGCTGCGCTTTTTCCTTTCTGGGGAGTGTCCATCATTTTTGTTCAGCAAGTAACCTGTGTGCATTCTGAAAAAATCTGAGAAAGAGCAGACAAGTAAGAGTTTTGTTTGGTGTGAAAAATTACTTGTAAATAATCACTTTTAAATTCTCTCTCTCTTTCTCCATGGCTTTCTGTTGAAAGCATAGCCTGTCATTTGTTTATATAATCCCCTTTTGTTGTGCTTCTAGGAGTGTGGTTTTGCAGGCCTCTAGCACCTGCAAAAATGCCTATGGGATTAAGCTTCAGTTGCCTCCCGTGGTTGCTGACGGATAACTCACCCTTTGTTAACTGCCTGTCCTGCCTGTCTCATGTCTCCACATCCCTGCTTAGTTCCCCTTCAGCTCCCAATAAACCACTTTCACTTAAGTCCTTGTCTCGGGGCTGCTTCTCAGAGAACCCACACCAATGAAGTGATTCACTCCCTTCGGGTTTGTAACATGCCTCCCTTTGCCAGTGTTTGACTTGTATACCACTTTTCAGGAACAAGTCTCTTGTCTGACATGGGGTAACCAGAGGTCAGGCTCTGTGGATTCTCTGAGGCTGGTTTGGCTGTGGCTTCTGGCTTTGGCAACTCAACCTTTGGCCCCCATGTTTCTCATTCTTTTGCTGCCCAATTTTCTTGAGACTTCCGCCAAGGCCCACTTGTCACTGATGCGTAATCCTTGTTTTTTCTCTTGTTATTTTGTCCTGAGTTAATCCTCTGTTAACAATTCTGCGATCTCCTCTCTAGGCTTCTCTTATCAATAAATCTTAGCAGCCTCTGCCTCTCAGCCTTCGTCTGGAAGCGGGAGGCCCTGTCCGAACTCTGACCGTAGCCAAAGAGTTGGGGATTCTCTTTACCCTGCTCTAAGAGCTCTCCCTTTTCTTTTAAGCCTCCCTGGGAAGAATATTTTGTTATTGGGCTGTCCCCTGAGGTGCTACCCCATCTAAGCAGAGAGTTTAGGGCTTCTTTCTTATTCCCCCCACCAAAGGCATTGCTCATAATCTTAACTTTGATCAAGGGATGGATGTTTTCCCTTCCATTTCCCCACACTTGCCATTTTGATGGTCCAAAGTCTCAGAACACTGCCAGGTTGCAAAGTAGAACATACTAACTTACACAAGAGCTTGCCATGTCTTTTTTTTTTTTTTTTAAGATTTTATTTCTTTATTTGTCAGAGAGAGTGAGCACAGGCAGACAGAGTTGCAGGCAGAGGCAGAGGGAGAAGCAGGCTCCCCGCCAAGCAAGGAGCCCAATGTGGGACTTGATCCCAGGACGCTGGGATCATGACCTGAGCCAAAGGCAGCCGCTTAACCAACTGAGCCACCCAGGCGTCCCAAGCTTGCCATGTCTTGATGCTATCTTTGTTGAAGTTTACTTATAATCTAGGGAACTTAATCCAAAGACAGAATGTAAAAAGTGGGAATTTCAGGCATTGTGGTAGGAAGTTTTGAGTGACATTCCAAATAACAACATTCGCATTTCATTAGGGCAGTGCTTTGGTCTGGGATAAAATTTATATTCCCGTCTCTCCCTCTCTCCTACCACTCCCTCCCTCCCTCCTTCTTTTGCTACCTTTTGTCAAGAAGGGTACTATGGTTGACTCTACCAGTTACTAGCTCTGTGATTTTGGAACAAATTATTCTTGATGTCTATTTTCCCACCTGTAAAATGGAATTATTCTGATCCTGCTTTACGGCGTTTTTGTGAGGATTAAATGAGCCCATACTTATAAAGTATTTAGGACATTACCTGGCACAGAGCAGCCCTCCAAAACCTATTTGCTCTTTTTATCAATATACTCATAAAATAAGTAAAGCACTCACTTCCCGGCAGGTCCTGAGGCAACAGGGTGAGTAAGTAAGACCCAAAGAGTCTAGTGAGGAAAAAAAGTTTAGAACACATTTATTCAACTTGCCCTCAGGAAACCACAACTTTATGTTCTTCTTTTTCTTTACTACAAATTCTTTAGAAGAATTTGGCCTGTTTTTGGAAGGAAGGTAAGCCCTCCTTCAGGAAGCTACTCATGACCGAGTGCAGGCAAGGATGTCATCTCAATGCCAGAGCAGTGGAAGGAGGGAAAGCAGGGGCAGCTTTCTGGTAACTAAGGATTTTGGCACTGGTTTTAATGGCTCCCAAGATCTACTGGGAACAAAACAAGATTAGGATGTGGATAAAAGGGAGGTGTTAGAACGGACTGGATGTCCATGAAAAGGGTTTGAGTAGGACTGGGTAGATAAGAGATGGAGCTCTGGTCCTATACTCAGTGCTCTGTGAGACTGCTCTCCTCTCCAGCCAACTGCTCCCCTTCTCTGGAGCAAGTGTAGCTGGTTGGTTACAAGCATGAACTCCGGAGCCTGACTGTTAAGTCACATCTCAGCTTTATCCCTTACTATGTCACTGTATTTTCCAAAAATGGCTGCAACCCCCACTCCCCGCCAATGCCTCAGGCTCTTCTCACAATGTGACTGGCACTTTTACTGAGAAGGGTGGTTCTACTCCCTCTCCTTGGACACAGACAGAGGCTTGTGACTGTCCTGACCAAAGTAGTAGGCAGAGGGAATGCTGTGTGACTTCTAAGGATAAATCATAAGAAGGGTCTAGGTTCCACCTGGTAATCTCTCTCTCTAGGGACACTTGCCCTTGGAACCCAGCCACCATATTGTAAGGAGGTCGAGGCCATGTGCAGAGGCTGCATCCGGGCATTCCATCTGACAACACTCACCAGGCTCCAGGCAGCCGCTAACATTAATTGCCAGACACATTGCCAGTGAACAAGCCTTTAAATTATTCCAGGCCACGGCGTTCTACGCTTCCATCTGAGTCCCAGACAGCATGGAGCAGAGACACCTATCCCTACCAGGCCCTGTTTGAACTCCCAACCCACAGAAACTGTAAGAAATAATACATATTTATTGTTGCATTAAGCTGCTAGGTTTGGGGACAATTTGTCATGCAGCAGTAGACAGTGAACATACCATGTGACCTCCAGCAAGGTAAATGATTTTTCTATGCCTTAGTTTCCTCATTTATAAAATGAGGTTAATAACAATATCCAGTGTGCTGGTCAATCAGCTCTCCTCCCCTCCACACCCCCCTCATCAAAGCCATAATTTTTAGCATTTGCTGATTTCTGTGGGATAAATACTCCCACAGTGGTCAATTGCAAGCGATCAATGGTTTAAACACCAGATGGTGAAATTCATAAATATTTAACAATTGGCTCTCGTGAACCAGTACAAGTCACCTCCAACACATTACCAAAATATCTACCTCCTAGCAGTAAATGATTTATTATTGGTAAATAATTTAGACATAGCACAGAGTAAGTGCTACGTGCCTGCTATTAAAACTCCTGCTCTTATTTTTGTCATTATCACATATACCCCAGTTGATGTGCCATTATCTACAGCATTGTTCCACCTACAGACGGCTTCCCCAGTACTGGCTAGCCAGGCCCCTCTGACAGAACCAGGAGAGCTCTGTCCAAGCATGTGCCAGGTTAACCCTGAGTCAAAGAGGAGCCCTCGGCATAAAGTGGGTGATACGGTGGTGAAGAGCTATTGTGCAAAGCTTTCATGCCCGTACTTGTTAGGGGGCGCCTGACCTGGGCAGATGGAAGAGTCCCGACTAGGGTGGTGGTCAGTGATTCCTCATCACACACGGCACAGTACAGTTTGGTAGATGATCAGATGAGCTACACCTGGGGGGCTATGGGAGCCCGTGGAGGGAGCTTCTGTCCATGCCTTAGGGGGCATTAGGAGAGGTCTCGAGAAGGTTGAATGGGGATTTCCCATGAGAAAGAGAAAAAAGAAAGGGCCTTCCAGGTGGAAGGGCTAGCTCAGATGAAAGCCTGGTAGAAAGAAAACATCATTTCTGGGGAGATGTGCAAATCTGAGTGTGGCAAGAAGAGTAGAGGGACAAGTCCAAGGGCATTCTCTGGATGTGCAAGTCTGAGTGTGGCAAGAGTGCAGTCTGACAAGTTGAAGGGCATTCTCTAGATGTGCAAGTCAGGGTGGCAAGAGAGTAGAGCGACGAGTCCAAGGGCATTCTGTGGAACTCGTGGTCTGCAGTCTTCAAAACGACACTGTGAAAGAAAAAGAAAGGCTCAAACACAGTTTCTGATGAAAACAGACTGTACAACAATGACAGCTAAATGCAATCCATGATCCCAAACCAGTCCTGAGTGGGGAGAAGCAGGAGTGCTACAACAGACTATTCAGACAATTGGCGAAATCTGAATGTGGGTTGTACATGAAATAATAGTGTTTCACTGATATTAGATAAAATCCCATTTTCTCTTAATTGGCGCTGAAGTGTTAGGAGTAATGGCACATGGTGTCTACAATGAACCTCAAATGTTTCTGGGAAAAAATCCTGGTTAGACAGAAGAGGTGATAAAACAAAAATGGCAAAATATTAACCATGGAACCTAGGAAAACAGGGTAAAGGAGTGTCTTCTATTCTTGCAATTCTTCTGTAGGGTTAAAATGATCTCAAAATAAAAAGATTCTCTAAATGAGTGGAAAAAAAAAAGAAAGTATTGGCTAAGAGTCAGGGAGGGGAAAGAGAGGTCTGGAGGTTGGGCTGCTCATTTTATTAGAAAGGGCACTGAGGCATGGACAGGCTAAATGGCTGGTTGAGGTTCAGCGAACAATTAGCACGGACTTTGTGCCCCGAGCCCTTATTTCTGAGACCCAAGTGTTGACTCTTTCTAGTAAACTGGAGGATCCCAGAGGGGAAGTGTGTGTGTTAATATATGGCCTCTGATGTGGAGAAGACCTCAGGGGTGTAGTTTCTGCTTGCCATGCAGGAGTTATCCACGTAGCTGCTATTATTTCAGGTTATCATTAATGTGAGTTGTGACCTGAATTCCCCGTATACTGCCCTGAAATTTGCCCCATATGTTTGTAAAGGTTGATTATATCTTTGGGACCTTTTTCTAATGTGAGCAGAAGCTATAAAATTTCAATTGTCGCAGCTTGTTGGGATCAAGTGTCTTTTCTTGTGTGCCATAAAAAGGCTCTGCCTCTGATATCTGACGTCAGACAAACACGCATGAGCAATCTATTGATTTTGGATGATGTGGAAGGCCATCATCTCTTAGATAGGAAATTAGGAGCACATCTCTCCTTCCCTTTTTCAAAAGAGAACAACTCAGTACAGAATAATGGAATCCTGGCTAGCTATGCGCCTAGAACTAAAGAGGAGTCCTCACTCTCCCTTGATTTTGGTGGAAGTAAAAACTGGTACAGTCACTTTGGACAACTATTTGACAGCAACTAATAAAGCCTACTGTATGCTGAATAAAGCAATTCAGTGCTTGTGCATTTATCTCAGAGAATATGAGTGCATATGTCCACCTGAACACATGCACAAAAATGGTCACAGCGTCTTTAATAATAGTAGCAAAAACCAAAAAAACAACCAAATGTTCATCAACCCTAGGACACACAGACTGGTATCTGGTACTGAGCAATCACAAGGAACGAAATGTTGAGATAACACAACAATCTCATGGCTGACAGACACAAGAGAAAACATTCTGCATCATTCTATTTATTTGAAGTTCAAAGTTAGGTGAAGTGAATTTAGGAGGATAGTCTTCAGAAGAGTGAATATTAAGGAAGGTGTTGATTGGAAAGGGAGCTGTCTAGGGTGCTGGAAATGTTGGCTATCTTCATCTGGGTGGTGGTTACATAACTAAGATTTGAGCACTTTGCTGCATGTAAATTATATATTATTAGAAAAATAATTGAAAAGAAAAAAAAGGGAGTTTCTTTCTACGTTATCTTGAGAGGATACAGAAAGAGCCATCCCAATAACAATGCCTGAATAGTAGTAACCTGGGGTTTGTTGTATTTTCAGGCCCCATTTGGAGATAGCCGGTCACATCTGCTTTTGCTAACATGCACTGGGTAATAGGCACCACTCAGCCGAGGCTCAGCTGATGCTGGTGTGCCAAAACAATGGTCTCAGGACTGCTACCTTCTGCAGGACAGAGGCTGAGACCACTCAAACTCCAGTGTGAAAGAATCACCTGGTCGTGTTCAAAAGCAAATTCTGATCCATGTCTTACATGGGGCCTGAGAATTGGCATTTCCAGTAAGTTCCCAGGTGATGTTGATACTGTCAGACCAATTTTGAGCTTCAAGGCTTCGGAGGCAGACAGACCAGCATAAGAACTTGGTTCTGCCACTTACAAGCCTTTGATCTCTGCTCAATTCCTCTATCTCTCTGAAGATCTCTTAATTTCTTGTGTACACTTGAGGAGGGGGGAAGGGAGGGATAGGTGAGACAACAATCTCCCAGAAGGGGAGTGGATTCAAAGGGGTAAGATGCAAAAAGTGTTTCGCACAGTGCCTGGCCTATAGTAAACACTGCTGACTGGCATCTCTTGTTGTATTTGTTATTGTTAGCAAAGAAGAAGAAGGGGGCCACGATTTGGAGAAAGGTGAGTGAGTATGGTTTCTAAGGGCAGGAGCTAGCCAGCATTTCCCTAATAGCCTGTTGAAGGAAGACATTTTTTTTCTCACTTCTCTTCTCTCCTAATTCATCCCATAATCCTTGCCTTGGTCTCCACTATCAAGATAGATTTTCTCTTCACTCTTCTTCCCACAGCAGGCTACCCCAGATCTAGTAAAGGTGGAAAAACTTAAGCCGAACTGAAGCTTGAAACCAGGCAGGTTGTCAAATTGTTGGATTGTGCCAGAAGGTGATTTTTTGAGGAAATATCCTCCCCACTTGGCTCTTCCTATAGGGGCAGGATTGGTCCCCAGGAGGTGAGGTCCACAGCCGGGTATCCATGCGTGCCCACACTCAACTACCATCTTCAGAATCTGCCCATGCTTCTTGGTGCACAGGGGCCCCTCTGGAGGAAGACATATGTTCCTCAGTTTGCGGGGCTGCCAGTTGGTGTCTTTTTCAGGAACCGAACTAACTTGTTGTCAAAGAAGGAAAAAAGGAAATGCTTGGTTCTGTATTGTCTGGACAGCAACTGGACTGGACTGGGGCTGGATTTCAGGGGAGCCCTCTTCAGCTGGGAGGTGAGAGCACCATTTGATTGGAGCCTGGAGTAGACTGGAGGCAGATGGAGCTCCAGATCACAGCACTGTTCATGGATGCAGCTGTGTTCCATGAGAGCCAGCCACTAAACTGGCACCAAAGGCTCAAAACCAACCAACCAGAGGTACTCATAGTGGAGTGGGGAAACAAAAAAAGAAAGCATGCATAGTGCCACGAGAGAGGTGCTGAGCTAGGGGGCATACGTGGATCCCATGGGAGCACAGAGAAGGGGGGAGACAGGAAAGTGGTAGCCAGTTTTCAAGATGGCTTCCCAGTGACCCTCATGGCTCAGCAAACACACCCTTGTGTAGGCCTTCTGTGTATTGAATTTGGGCTGCCCGGTGTAAGCAATAGAAGTCAGTGGAAGTGACCTGTGTGACTTCTGAGGCTTGGACATAAAAAACCTAGCTTCTGCCTTGTTCTCAGGAACACATGCTCTGGGAGAGACCAGCTATCATGTAAAAAGTCTGAGTATGCTGAGACCATGTGCTATGAGGGATCCCAACCAGCCCTGTGAAGGCCTCACAAGAAGACAGAAAGATACCCACCAAGCAGCCATCTTAGCCAAGCAATGGGAAGGTGCATGAAGGAGCCATCTTGGGTGCTCAGCACAGCTGAACCTTCAGAGAGCCCCAGCCCTGGTCATCTGGCTGCCCCCGGATAAAGGACCCCAAGCGAGACCACTCGGCTGAGCTCGGGCAACCCACAGCACCTTGCGTAACCATGAACAATAATACTAAATTGTTGCGTTGAACTGCTAAGTTTGAGAGTGGTTTATTATGCAACAGTGGATTTCTGGAAGAGAAGAGTATCTGGTAGAAAGGGCACCTGAGAGCAGGGCGTCGAAAAGCAGATGGCTAGCTGGGGAGGAGGACCATCCCACAGAGAGGTGTGTCTGGAAAACCAGAATGGAAAAACCGAATGGTCTGCTGAGAAATTAGGAGCAGCTAAATATCAACAGAGAACAAGAGAGAGCTGGGGGCTGAGCTGTGAGAGGTGGGTGGGGCTGGACTCAGAGATCCAGGGCAAGGGCTTCTAAATGCTACCCCACACGCTTTGCAGGAGCTTTTGAGAGGTGGAGATGTGAGCATCCTCTAGAAATCTCTCCACGGCTGCTGCTCTTGTCCTCGGCAGCTGTGGCAAAAACCACTCCAAAAGCTGGGTGAAAGCGAGCACTCATTGGCCCCATTGACTCACAGAAAGAGGGGAAAGGGTTAAGCTCTGTTCACAGCTCTGCAGCCGCTCTTGCCAAGTCTGAGAAATGTGATGCGCCCAGGAAGTCCTAGATTTTATTTTAGCAGCAGCCGGGAACCACTCTCCTTGGATTGGTGATGCATCCACAAAGTACCTACCCACAGAGTTGGGAAATGTGTGAATTAATTTAACACCAAGCCGGGTTTTCCCTGAAGTCCGGGCTGTCTCTCACGTATGTCCACTTCCACCTCCCCCTCCAGCTAGAAAGGGAAGAGCCAAAGGGAGGACAGTCCCCATAGCTGTTTCTTCCCCTCTGCAGTCACATCTGCTGTGAAATGGGACCAGTAATGTCTACCTCACCATTGGTTGGGAGAATGAAATGAAATAGCGTGACTCAGGTAGGCAGCCCGGAATCTATCTACAGGATACACTCCGGAAAGGCAGACTTTCGTGAATGTCATCCTTGTCGTGGTCTGCTGCTCTCACCCCAAGCCTGCTCTTGGGGTAGCGGATACAGAATAAATGAGCTGTCATTGGCCGACATGGCTAACGGACCAGATCACTCCTTGCCCTCGTGTGCAGACAGCCTCTCGGTCTCTGGCAGCCACTAATCGTAATGAATAGCTAATATTTCTTGAGATCTCACTATGCTACAAATGAGTTTTTCCTTTTAATCCTCATAAAAATCCTGCACTCTGGAAGCATTTTACGTTCACAGAAGTTGAGGTGGAGTGAGGGTAGCTTGCCCGAAGCTTCACAGCCAGGAAGGGCCCAGGCTGGAGTCCAAACACTCCAGGGGCTGCTGTCTAACCAGAGCCTTGCACTGCCTGCCAAAGGGACCTGTCCGAAAAGGGAGCCCTGAGATGTGTTTCATCTCTCGTTGTTCTCAGAAACTGAAATAAGCTGAGTTTGGTCTTTGCATAGGCATAGCCCTTTCAACTAGCATGTCTGGTGCCTCTGTCTTCTCCTCCAAAGTCCTGGTGTAAAAGGAACGAAGAAAGAATCCTTTTAATCCTGGTTCCCTGTAATTACTGGGGGAAAAATCCTCAGAAAATTCCATTGTTTTTTTGAGGAATGATGTGGTGCTTGTGCTAGACAATTAGCCCAGTGAGGGGACTCTGTTTATTTATGTAATGGGTGCAAGGCCGACCTCTCCATTAGGCCCCGTAGATGCAGTACCTAGGGCCCCGAAACTGTTAGGGGCCCGTGATAATGCTGCAACTTTCATGTCTTTTTTTTGTGCAAAAACAGAAGAGAATAATAAATAATATTAAATATATAATAATGAATCCAGCTCAGATTGTATTCATCTTTATACCAATGCAGTTATAAAGTACAACTTTTAGCATTTTAATTAATTAATTGATTAATTTTTAAAGATTTTATTTATTTGACAGAGAGAGAGAGAGAGAACAAGCAGGGGGAACGGCATAGGGAGAGGGAGAAGCAGCCTCCCCCGCACCCCTCCGCCGAGTAGGGAGCCTGATGCAGGGCCTGATCCCAAGACCCTGGGATCACAACCTGAGCCAAAGTCAGATGCTTAACCAACTGAGCCACCCAGGTGCCACTTAGCATTTTTTTAAATGGAGGAATGGTCCCCAAGCCCCAGCCCTGAATGGGTGAGGGTTATGTGTAAATGCACAGAGTCTGATACAGGGTAGAGCTTAGACAAGGTTCATTTCCTCCCATCTGTGCTTTAGGAAGAAGAAGTGCAGAGGGGACATGTGACACCAAGCATACATAGGGGCTCAATCCATGCCCACTGACGCCTTCCCCATCCTCTCCACCCTGGAAAGGGGCAGTGCAGTGCATGTACCATAGGCCCCTCTCCTGTGTGCCATGGCTGATCGGTCCAGAGGGCACTCTTGACCAAGGACAGCCAATAGGAGCTGCTGAGGGGGAAGGAAATGCTGTCCAAGAGGTACTACCATGAGCAGTGGCCGAGCCAAAAGATTTGAAGCAGAAATATAAGGAAAGAATCAACAGGTAGACAGAGGAGAACCTAGAGAAGACACAGAAAATGGACATGGAGTCAATGAGTAGTAGAAATGGTGATAAGGAATAAGGATCCATAAACTCACACTGTGGGTAGGGTTCGGTGATCTGGTTCCCAGATGAACTTCAAGCACAAAACCCACCTGCCTTCACTGAGCACCTCCCATTTTTCCAGGCACCAGGCTAAGTGTCTTATATATATCATTGCATTTAGCCTCCCAATAACGCTATAGATTCTGTTTTATCTTTATCCTATCTCCCAAATGTGGAAAGGAAGCTTAATCCATTTTCTCAAGCTCAGGCAACTTGTAAGTGAAAAACCAGATCTCAAACCCAGACTGTTGGACTTCAGAGTCCACAGTTGAACCAATAAACCATCTTGCTTGGCCAAATCTCAAAGTCCATTCCAATGTCCATGAGGCTCAACCGTTTACCTTTCCTGGGTTCTCTTGGGATCCCAGGCCCCCACTGTGCTGTGTCTTTGCAATCTACTCCCCAGCCCCCATGACTTGACATAGTCCTGTTGTTTTCAAAAGACAACAGCCCAGGGGAAGGTCAAGAGGGAGAGAGCTGGTGGGGTGAACAATAGGGACTAGATAGGAAAAGAGAAGCCAGGGAGAAGCAGCGTGTTGGTGAAGAGAAAGAGCCCGTTTGCCAGATCTTGGTGAGAATGAGCTTCAGTGGATTAGAAAATGCCGGACCAGGAAGAGACTGCAGGGCCCTCAAGACTGAAGAGGTTGTTTTCCCCCCAGAGACAGTGTCTTAAATGGGAGGAAAAGTGTACAGAGTGGTGTTTAAGAAACTTCATGTGGTCGCTTAACGAGGATGAATTTGTTACAGAAGGGATGAGGCAAGAGACAATTTTTACAACAGGAATGAAATAGAACCTTTGAACTTGGGTGGTAACACGGGGAGTGGGGAATAAGGGTCACTGAAAAGAAAGACTGCCCCGGAGTATGTAGATGTAGGCAGAGTGGGAAGCAGAAGGCGGAGTCTTCTGTGATTAGGTCCAGACTAGTGCCCTGGAA
This sequence comes from Enhydra lutris kenyoni, assembly GCF_002288905.1. NCBI lineage: Eukaryota > Metazoa > Chordata > Mammalia > Carnivora > Mustelidae > Enhydra > Enhydra lutris. The sequence goes on along the minus strand of NW_019154094.1, from coordinate 28,898,409 downwards.
GCACCAGATAACAAAGGCTGAGATTCCTAGCTGTCCGCACCATCTCTAGGATAAAAACGCAACGTTTCAAGCCGGGTCGAAGGAGGTTGCTCAGGAGACACGCAGTATTCTTCATCCTCACTAGCAGGGTGATGTGGCAACGGGCCTCTCACAGAAACGGGCCTGTACTAGTGCCGAGACACGCCAGCCATCGGCGGAGAGCAGCCACCTCAGCCATCGGAAGAGAGGTGATGGCAGATTCAGACTGCAATGGCTGGGCCATCAGTCCACTGTCCTCGTCCCAGCAGATCTGAGGAGAGCCTTTTCATAGGTGCTACATGCTTTCCCTTCGTTTTTTTTTGTTGTTGTTGTTGTCGTTTTTGTTTGTTTCTTTCATTTTGCTGCTTCTGTGCGGGCTTCCTGCTTAGGCAGCTTTCCCCTTCCTGACCGGAAGAGGGCTGCCATAGTTCCTGTTTCACACCTCACCCCACAAGCCAATGGGAAAGAGCATTTGCCATTTCCCAGCAGGCCTAGCAGAACCCTTATTGTGTATCATTGGGTCTAACTGTGTCACGTGCCCACCTCTGACCCAATCACTATTACTAGGGAAATATGCCTTGCTGCCTGGCTGAGGCCCAGGCCACAAGCTCCATTTTGGAAGGAGGAATGACCCTCTAGGCAGGCTCTTTGGTCGGTTCCCAGGCAGCAATGGAAAAGCGGAGAACCAGCGTTGGAGAGACGACCACGAAACGTTCTCGGTAATAGCGTTTAACGTCTTTGCACTTATTTCATCCTAGAACCCTGTTTTCAGAAAGCATTTTGCAGAGTTACGTCTGCAGAGCGCGAAGTGAAAAATGCTGCATCTAAGAAATATAAGAAGTGTATTATATCTGCATCATTACACCTTCTGGATATTCTTTGGAAATGGGTCATTTGAGTGAGGGATGTTAGCAAAGAGAAAAAGAATCTCCAGATTAAATGAGGTCACACGGTTGGTTGAAACATTCAGTTGTCCTTTCTTGATAGTCTATTCTCTTAGAGATTGTATTACAAAACAGATGCCAAATTTGCCAGATGTTACGTGTTTTTAGGAGAAAGGCCAATTTGACCCCATACATTTCCTCCACAGTGTCCTTAATCACTTTTCCATTGCATCCTGAAGCCTCCAAAGTAGGAATCAATTAGAGGTCTTCATTCTACTCTTATCACAGATGACACCTATGGGAAAAAGGGGTCATGCCCTTCCCCTCCCTCTTTCCTCCAGGGAGTAATGCCCAGATGCGTTCCTAACAGAAAGAAATTCAAATCCAGCAGATGTGAGCCAGTAGGGCTAGGTGGCCAGTATTTCAATGTGCTGTGTCTCAGGCATGTGTGAAATTTTATCTTCATTAGCTCTGAAGAGTTACGCGAGGATAAAACCATGTCCAAAATATCCATCTCAGAGAACTGGACTTAGCAGAATCCATTCTGAAGTTTATAAAAGACAAATAGTACCATTCCCCGTGTTCTGTAGTTTCTCATTAGAAGAAATGATAAGATTATCAATAATAAGAAAAAAGATACAAGCAACAGCTATTATTTAGGGAGTCTTTTTCTATGTGTCAGACATGCCACTGAGTACTTTATATGCACAATCTTGTTTCATATTCACAGCCATCCCATGGGGTAAGTAATGTTATTGTTTCCCATTTTAAAGATGAAGAAATTGAGACCTAAGAAAATTAAGAGCCAATTTCAAGACCACATAACTAGTAAGTAATAGAGTCATAATTTGAACGCAGGTCTGTATAGTTTCAGTATATGTGTTCTTTAAATTAACATGCTACCCTGCCACTTAATGAAGGGACCTTGTCTCCACCTTGCATAGCTGTCTCATAGGGGTGCTGGGAGAATCAAATGCATCAAATTAATATGCATGAAAACATTAGATACCTCCTTACCTGCAGGGATTGGCCCATTGGAAGCTGTGGGTTTTGTTGGGACTAAATGCTTTTTCTTTGTTATCATCATCTTTTAACTTATGTGGAAAGGCATTGCCGAAGATCTCTGATGCTCATGTCTGCCTTGAGCTGCCAGACCAGCACTAGTGACAGGTACCAGGGTTCTGTTAGCTCTGTCCCCCACTTATAAGTTGGGACCCTGACTTCTTACAGAATCTCCTCCTAATGAGCACTCATAGAAATCACCATATGCCTGTGTGCATGAATACGTCCAGTCAGTACTTCATAGCATAAGCCATTCTGTGTCCTCTGCTCTGGGCCCCTTTTCCTGGGCACCTTTGGAAAACAAGGTACCATTACGTTGTCCTCCTGGTGAATGGAGGACGTTCTCACTCCCTCTGTCTGGTTTGCTGATGTTCTCCCAGGAACCGAAGCTCCTGTGTTTTCCACTGTCCTCAAAGGGCTAAAAGGAAGTGGGAGTGTGAAGAGAATGTTTTTGGGGTAATCTTTACTGAAGTGTTGCATGCATATAGCAAGGTACACAAATCATAAGTGTTCAGCTCCAGAATTTTTAATAAAATGACCCCGCCATGTAACCAGCACTGAGATCAAGAACCAGAACCTTTCTGGAGCCACAGACTTCCTTGTGATTAAGGTTATCCTCTGCCCAGGTACAACCCCTCTCCTGAATTCTGACACTAGACATTCATGTTGCCGGTTTATGAACTTGATCTGAATAGAAACCATAGGGTATACACTTTTAAAAGGCAAATTTCTTTTACTCATAAATTACGTTTGTGGTATATATTTATAGTAATGAGTATAGTTATAGTTTATCATTCTCATTTTTGTATTGTATGCCGTCATATGAATAACACAGTTTAGCTATCCATTCTCACGTAGATGGATATTTTGATAGATTCCAATTATGCAATAATTCAGAAGAGAAAATCCAGTTGTCTGAGCTGACACAGTGGGCCTCTTCTCTGGCCACACTAGAATAGGGAGAGGGACGTCTGTCCCTTTGACTTTTATAGTGGGACTTGGTTGTCAGGAATTTCCCTGCATCAAGGAGCTAATAATTTCTTCCAGAGAAATCCTGGTGTGGCTAGAATGAAAAATGGATACAAGGCAGCTAGAAATTGATGGCTCTTCATGCTCTAAGAGAGATATTTGTGCAAAGAATAATGGCCAATAGGAAGCAAAGTCATGCTTTTTGGTAGCTGGGGCTAGCATCCTAAACTATAACACAGACAATTCTAGCAGCTCATGTGTTCTAGAACCACGTGGAACACTTTTTTCGAAACTGGTATAATAGTTTCTTAGAGCTGCTATTTAAAAAAAAAAAAAAAAAATGACCACACACTAAGTGGCTTAAAACAACAGAAATTTGTTCTATCCGAGTTCTGGAGACTTCATAGGAATAGGAAATCAAGGTTTCAGCGGGGCCACACCTTCTCTGAAGGCTCTAGGGGAAGATACTTTCCTGTGTCATTGTCTCCTCCCAGCTTCTGGAGTTTCCAGCAGTCCTTTGCATTCCTTGGCTTATAACCACACCACCCCCATCCCTCTCTGTCTTGGTCTTGTCGCCTGTGCGTACCGCTGAGTGTCCTCTCCTCTCTTACAAGCCCACCAGTTACTGTATGTCCCGTCCACCCCAATCCAGTGTGAGCTCACGTTAACTAATTATACCTGCAGAGACCCCATTTCCAAGTAACTTCACAGTCTGAGGTTTTGGTGGACATGAATGGGGGGCGGGAAACACTGTTTGGGTTTCAAACCAGAACAACTGGTGGGTTCCTACCCCTTTTAATTCCCTCACTACTTGCTGGGACCAAGACTGATAGATTTTTTTTTTTTTTTAGAAAGATCAATTTACTTATTTTAAAGAGAGGGAGCAGGGAGGGGCAGAGGGAAAGGGAGAGAGAGAATCCTCAAACACCCTCCTGGCTGAGCATGGAGCCTGACACGTGGCTCAATCCCAGGACCCCGAGATCATGACTTGAGCAGAAATCAGGAGTCAGCCACTTCACTGACTGAGGCACCCAGGCACCCCTCTTCCCCCAGGTCTGATATTTTTTGCATCCTTGCTACATGAAAGGAAACAAAGATAGGAATTATAATCATGACCTGCTCTTTTAGTGATCTCCTGTAAACCCCCTGGACTGTAAACTTGATCTGATCAGATCTAAGAGCTGACCAGTCAGATCTGTAGGGCTCAGCGGCTAAGGGCCAGAGGCTGTAGCCAGACTGCCCAGGTTCAAACCCTGGTTTGACCTTTCTCCTAGCTGGGTGACACTCTTTGTGCCTTGGTTTCCTCCTCCATAAAATGTCGCTGACGAAAGAAGTACTGTTTCGTAAGGTTGTAGTAGTAAAAGTTAACTGAGGAAATGGGACTGCCTTCTCAGTTGAGTGCCTGATACAGCGTCAGCACCAACTAAATGTTCTTCATTTGTGTCTTCCTAGGGAAGTAGGTTTGAGAAAAGAGTCTTAAAAATACTTTTGCCTCTGAAACGCCTTACCCCAACAACCTTTTCCCCCTCCTCCCTCCTGTCCCAGGACTGACCCAAGCCCCTGGGACCTTGGGCTGGAATGTGAAACCTACAAGACCTCCTGGTCTCTGTGCCCTTCTGAACAATCAAAGCTTTGTTCTGAGGCCAGACTTAAGGCTCCCAGCTCTGTTGTCCCTTCGGATGGGCCATCTCCCCGAGGCTCTCAGAGCTCACGAGCAACTAGACTTGCAGAGTCCCAAGCCATCAGTTTACCAAGCGCGCTCAGACGGCTCCAGCTCAAGCTGGGGGGGGGGGCGTGGCTACGCCCGCTAACAGCTAAACACACACTGCTGTTTCTCGGTTATCCCTACCTTGGGCTGGAGACCCAGCCCAACGGGGGCACCTGAGGCCCTAGCAACTCCCGAAGTTGTAAATCAGGCCATGCCAGTATCACGCAGGGAAAGGATTTGGGGCTGCCTCCTGTCTGAAGGCTCCCGCCCTCTGCCTTCATTTGGTGAATGGCAAATAAGACTGGCTTCTCCCGAGTAATGGGAGGCTGGCCAGGGGCCAAATTGCTATTGATTTTTCCTGCTAGGGTCTAGGCTGAGACAAGAAACTGCTTTTTGCATCAGCTGCGTGGGCCAGCTTGGGAAGGGGGGGTGGTTGTGTGGGGAACTCCTTTGCAAGAGCCTGGGCCCCTGGCTGATGTCAGTGGAGGAGAGGGCACAGGGCACGTGTCAGAAGCAAGAAAATGACTCTGTAGCCGTCATGTGTCGGGTGCAGTGGGGGATGGCTGGGAGGACGCCGGCCTGCTGCACTCCAGCCAAGGGGCCAGTGGCTTTTTTGTTTTGTTATAGTTTGCAAAAATACCCTTCCGTATCTGGTCTCGCAGTAGGAAAGGGATTGACACTTGCAACGGCTCTTCCTTCTCCGGCCAGGATGATAGCAGCTAAGCAGAGAAGAACAGAACCAGAAGCTCTGCGTTCAGGCTGTGGGCCCCTCATACTGTGGATCCTGGAGCAAGAGTAGGAAGAGGGGCCTGAGTACATTATCTCTGAGCATTCTAAAATTGTAAATCTCACCAGCAAAATGTTATGTAAAATACATGCTACCCTCCAACCTTGACAATTAATACCTTCCAGATCTCTGTAGCACCAGGACTGAATTTAGATTTCTCAGGATCCTTGGCGTTCTGTGGCAGAATATGGAATCTGGGGAGAACCACTCCCTACCACCCTGCCCACTGGTCTTCTCTCACCCCTGGCCCCATCCTGGGTGGTTGAAGAGACTCTCCCACCCATGCTTGCTGGTGGTCACTCGCAGCTGCCCCAAAGTCAACTCAGGCTGGGGGAGTCCTTGTTGCTTGGCAGGTTTGGTCTCCCAATAAGGAAGAAGGGAAGGGATGTGCTCTCATCCTGGAAAGAGGGTCGGGGCCAGGGGCAGGACATTTTGGAATCCCAGATACCCAGAGTGGGGACGAGAGGGAGCAGGGCCATGGGATCCAGATGGGCACATCCCCTCGTTCCCGGGGACTCTGTGGAGGGAGGCAGCAGGCCAGGGGTGCCCTTTAACACTGGGATCAGGGCAAGACCCTCTTGCCTAATTTTAAATGCTGTTCTGTCCATGCTAACAGCACTGTGAAATTCCAGTCCTGTGCCAGTGTGCAGACGAGGCTCATACGGCAGGAAGCAGTGCTTTCTGAAGTTTGGGGGATACGAGTCCTTGACTTGCCCTACCCCACAAGGAAAATGTTCACTGGGACAATAGGGACCAACTCAGAATCAGGGAAACCAGAGGTCTGCACGGCAGCCACAGGGAGGGAAGCACCCCCGAGAATGGGGCCCGTGCCTTCCTTCTTGCCTGCTCTGGTCGGATGATCCCGGGCAGTGCTTCCTGCCACCATCCATGTGTTTTCTGTTGTTTCCTAATCCTTGGTTGGCAGGCCCCGAGGGCTGCATCCATAGTTTCGTCTGCTCTTTTGTCTGATGGGTTTCTTCCTACTTGCCTGAGCCGGCTGCAGTGAGCCCATGAAACGAAGCTCCTCTCTTTCACAAAAAGATTCATCAAGTTCTTCTCTGAAAAGCCCTTTCCATCCTTCATTTTTCTCCCTCTGGCCTGCCATTTCCCTTTTCTCTGGGTCATATTATATATTTTTTAGCAGCCTTGGTGTTCCTGCATTTTCTCCTACGAAGTTGATGGTTACCTAACAGTCTCATGGACCCGCCTCCCAGAAGCTGAATGTCTGTTGCTATAACTACAATGCTCATAAATTCAGCCTCACTTAAAATTATGCATTTTCCAAACTCCCCCAGTGAAGACTCAGAAGGGTTGGGCTAGCTGGATTTTTAACCATAAAGTTCATGTCTAGACCCCCAGATCTGTACTGTTTAAAGGGACCTGAGTTTCTTTTCATTCCCGCAGAGGGCTTCCAGGCTAAGTTTCATTTCCGCATCTGGAATCGCAGACATTCAGTGCTATCCAGGAAATAGATGTCACTTTGCTACCCGATCCTCCAAGAGAGGAGATGGAGAGGGTGGGAAAAGAGGAAATGTGGGATTTTTGAATGAGCCAGTGGCTTTGTGTCCCCAGTCTGTTTCTCTTTTACATCTGTGTTTCTGATTTGAGCTCCTGTTCAGGAGCTCTGTGTGAGAACCAGGTCATGTCTGAGGGGCTGAGGGGATCTTGCCAGTTGGTAAGAAGCAGTTGCTCCTGAGCAAAAGGAAGCCAGTTCTAAAAGAAATAAGGGGTCAGGAATCCATTTCCTGCCTGTCATTGCTTCTGTCACAGCCCTGATCCAAGACTTCAGCTTCTCCTCTCAGGAATACTTCCATGGCTTCTAGAAGACAATGCTACTTGGCCAAAAACATGCTTCCTCCTTGTCCTTTACAGATAACCCCAATCCATTGGTAATGGCAAGATACCGCACTAAATACTACTGTTACAGCCTCCCTGGGAGATTAGGGAATTCATGAGCTATCTATTGCTGTGTAACAAATCACCCCAGAGTTGGCCTAAAACAACACACCATTGTTACGTAGGGTTTCAGTGGATCTGGGATCTGGGCACGTTCTCCCTGGGTCCTTTGCCTCATGCTCCTTTACCCTGCTGTAGGCAAGGTGTCAGCCAGAGCTGGGGTCAATGGAAGGATCCACTGGGACAGGCTGTGCTTCCAAGCTCACACGGCTGTTGGCAGAACTCCGTTCCCTTGAGTTCTACAAGGAAAGGCAAGGAAAAAGGCAGTAGCATCTACTAGCAGGACAGAGGGTAGAGTCTCTTGTAACCTAATCATGGAAGTGACATCCTATTGCCTTTGCTGTGTTCCGGTGTTTAGAAACAAGTCACTTCTAGCCACCATGGCATGCTGCTGTTGTTTGAGCTTCTGGGCTCAGCTCTGCTTATGTTACAATCCTTGGACTTTCCAGCTGCAGGAGATAATAATCCTCTCCCCCCACTTTTTGGCTTAAGCCCACCTGAGCTGAATTTTCCATCACTCACCACCAAAAGAGAATATTCTCATACTGTAGGCTTTAATAAATATTGGATGAGTGAATTTAAAGGAAGTGCTGAAGAATTGATAAGCAATTTTAGAACTCTGAAGGCTGGAGATCCTAGAAATAACACCCAGGGGTTGGCAGACTTTTTCTGTAAACAGCCAGCTAGTAAATATTTTAGGCTTTGCAGGCCACACAGTCACTGTCACGACTGATCAAGCCTGCCACTGCAGGACAGAAGCTGCCATAGAAGATACACAGGTGAGCATGGCTTTGTTCCAATAAAACTTTATTTACAAAATCAGGCGGCAGGCGAGAGTCATCCCACAGGCTGGAGGTTCCTAACCCCTGGCTTAGGGCACTGGCGCATGTGACCAGAACTGTTAATGGTGTCAGATTAAAAAAAAAAAAAATCTGAGTAGACTCGTGACCTTGGGGGATGGCACTGCAAGGTTAGGTTATGTTTCTTTGCTATCTCTGCCTGTCCATCAACCATCTCTTTCTTTCTTGGTATGTTCAGAACCTGGAGTGATCTGGCAGAAGAGAGAGGGGAGCCAGTCCTTTTCAGCCCCATGTCCAGTCTCCATCGGGAAGTTGGCCACAAGAGCCATCATCCTGAGACTTTCCCTCTCCCTTCCCTTCCTTTCACACGCAACTCTTTGCCTTTCTTCCCCTTTCTCTGCAGGCGCATTGTATGCCTTCCCCCCCCACCTGCTTCTTCCATCCGAACAGCAAGACAGGGGGCCTTCCCAGGGCCTGACCAAACCTTGCAGGCTTCCCCAAAGTGCCGGGGAAGTGAGGAGGCATCTGAGCTATTCTCCAGGGGAGAGCAGGGCAGAGGACCCACACCCTGAGGAGACACATAACAGGAAAGTTGGGATTCCTGACAGAGTGGGCACTTTCCCCTAGACGTAAACTGCAGGAGGGCAGCAGCCATGTCCCTAGTCTATCCCCAGGGCCCGGCACAGCATGCACACTCGGGAGATGTGCAGCAAATAGTTGGTGAATGAATCAGTGAACTGAACCCGTGCAGCTGGTATCCTGAGTGATTTCTCAAATGAAGGCTCACTTTATTTTCAGGCTGCTAAAGACTCGGCTTCCTTAGCTTAGCTCCAGGCCAGCTGCAGAGTCTCCCTAAGCTGCAGGCGGGAGGGGCAATCCTGTCCTCTGTAATCTTTTTAAGTGACTTCTTTGGAAAAGGCTTTGCATGCATTAAACACTGGGTTGGCAGAGTCTTAAGCATCTTTCAGAGACAGTGTCAGGCAGCTGCTGCCAATAGGGACCGCAGGAGGCTGGGTAAAGGAGGGATGAGGGATTATCTCCTCTCTATGGATCCAAGGAGGGGCAGAGCCAAGGGCTGCTCAGAGCGCTGTCCAGAGTGATCAGGCCACTCGCGGTTTCCATGAAGCACCGAGTGCCCCTCTTTCTTCTGCATCAGGCACAGCGTGGCCCTGCCATCAGGAACAGAGTCTTGGTACCTCCTTGGCCGCAGTTCACAATCCTCCCCACCTCCCTGATGAGCTGTGTAACCCTGAGCGGGTTGTCTCCCCTCTCTGAGCCGAGGCTCTCTTGTCTTTGCAACGAGATACTGACTATGTCACAAGCCTACCCTTTAACACAGGGTTGGATTCTACAGTCAGCTGGAATTCATGTATAGTCCAAAATACCCTTGCAAAATGACTTAAATCGCCATAAAATTTAGTCTATGTGATTTTGTGTATCTACAATGCTGCACAGAATTTTCCAGGCCCATTAAAGGACCAATGGAAAATCTGAGTGCAAGTTTTTGGGAAGTCAGATCATCCTGTCTTCCAGATAATTATCAAAGCCCTGGCAGTGAGTGGAGGTCTGTAGGGTGGGTGGGGTGAAGATTTCTCAAGGGCTCTGGCTCGCCTGAAGACTGTTCTCCATTCTGGTTTCCTTATAAGCTTCTATGGTCATCATACATGTTAATTGTTTTGTTTACAGTTGGAAAGATCATAGGTACAGTGGCAGTTGTGTGGGCTGGGGGTGGGGTGGGAGTTAGGAGAGTTGAGAAGCCCCCAGAGAGTTGTCCCATCGACGACATGAGGTACTGTGTAGTTACTGGGTAGGGTAGGGCTTGGCACAAAGCAAGCACTCAATAAAGGGAACATTACAGCCTCACATTATTACCGTTATTATCTCCTAAGAACCTCAGTTCAGCCTGGCCTGTACTTATTTAGAGAGTGGAGTGGTTCTGGTCAGGGCTGTATCCATACACCCAGAGTTCTTTGAGGTTCTCCTGCACCCCAAGTCCCATGGTCGCACTGCCCTGCAGCCTGCCCCAGAGCCCTCGTGGAACTCACGGGCTGTCCTCAGGCTGCTGGAGCCTGCTTGGGCTGTGCTATCAGAGAGCTGAAAGTGCCTGGAAGCTTCTGGCCCACCTTGCTCCCTAGCCCTGGCCATCCCCACCAGGATTGAGTGGCTCCTTGCAGGACGGAGCTTCTTTGTCCCCAGTCCCAGCTCCCACACCCCCCCCCCCCACCTTCCCATTCACAGGAATCTTCATTTTCGCTGTCTGCTTCTGGGAGCGTGGTCTAAGACAGCGAGGGTTGGGGATTTTCCCTGCTGGAGAGAAGGCAACCGGAGAGAAAAGGAGCGGAGGAGGGGTGAGGAGGAAAGAGGGAAGTAGTGGGATAGCAAGGGAGTAGGGAACGGAAATGTTTGGGGTGGAGGCGACTTGAGGTAAGAAGACACAATGATCTGGACTTGACACATGGAGAAAGTGAGGGCCGAAAGGGGAGGTGACGTGCCTGAGAGCTAACACCATTCCTAGGGCAGAGCTTGGCATGGCGTTTGGCCCATAAAAGTGCCTCCAAAATGCCTGTGGAATAAAAGAGTGGGCGGGTGAAAGGCCAAGACTGTACCTCAGTCCCCTAAGCCAACAGGCTCAAACGCAGCTTCAGAGAACATTCTGTCCTGAAACAGCTACCCTCCGGTGCCTCTGGGGCTCTGCTCCCCGCACTCCTGGTTCTGCGAGCATGCCCCAGCCAGAGACCTGGCACAATGCTCTTGTCATCAGCCCAAACATGCAGGGAGGTCATCCCTCCTTCCTTCCTTTCTTGGCCAGAAGTGCATGTCACAGAGATCAGAGGTCATCGTCAGCCCTGAGCGCCTCAGACCCATGTGCATCTGCCCCTCTTCATTGTTCAAAGGGTTGTAGGTGGCCCCAAGAGTCTGCATTTCAAACAAGCTCCCAGGGGATGCTTGTTCCTGAACCCTACTTTAAGGAGCAAGGTTCTAAGAATATGGCTTTCTTTGCCCTTTCCCCTCCTCCCAAAATGACCCTTTCTCCTTCCTGTCCTTTGAGGTTCAGCTCAAATGTCACTCCCAATCCCCTTGTCTTCCTTCTTTCATGGGAAGAAATCTCTTGCTATGCTAGTTCTTCTATGCCTCTTGTAACATTAATGCCCTCTCCTTTATGGCATAGTTATTTGTGTCCTAAACCGGGAGCTCCTCAAAAAGCTCTGTGATTTTGTTTTGAAGTTCCCGTAGCACTTACTTTACTCCCTGGCACACTGTCTCAGCTGCTCCCTTGTGTATGTCCGGCACCAGGCTTGGTCCCTGGTGGGCATGATCTCAGTAATCCTCAAATAGTCTTGGGCGGTTGGCATTAATATCCAAAGTCTCACAGAGGTTGGGTGAATTGCCTGAGGTCATAGCTAGTAAGTGACCAAACCCAGTGAAGACATCTGTCAATGGCCAAAGCCCAAGCTCTTATGCATTTTGTATGTGCTGGATGAAGAGTGGGTGGGCAGATGGATGGATGGATGGGCATTTCAGATGCAAGCACTGATTCTGGGTGAAATGTTCCACGTGAAGTTGGGAAATTCACATGCTCTGGCTCAGGGCAGGGCTGAGTCTCCCTGATCCCTCCTTCCTTCCAGTGCTGAGATTCCCAGGAAATTCTGATTCATAATCCAGACCCGCCTACAAAGAAAAGGAAACTGACATACTCAGCCCCTATTGCATTTTCCTACACCCTCAGGTTCAGTCCTCAGTATGTCATCTGTCACCAGATAGGGTCTCCCTCCTCCCAAAGTGTGCAAGAGTGCTCCACTCCCTGCTCCTGGGGGTGGGGTGGGTGGGAGTGGGTGTCAAAGCACAGAGCAGCCTTTGAGAAAAGCACAGCGGCTGGCTGACGTGAAAGCCGGCAGCTGTAGGCCTTTATTTCACTGGAGCAGCTTATCTCAGATCATCTCCTCAATCACAGGCCCTTAAACAGCTTCTGACAATCAATTCCTGTCCCCACTGCTGTGGCTGGGAGGGGGAAAGAATTACCGTATTTACCTGTGTATCAGCTGCAGCCTTCCTGTGGCCAGTGGCTCCCTGAGAGGACCCACCTGCTGCCCCTGCAAGTTGGTTGGGAAGCCAGGTCCTTCCTCTTAGCCCTCTTAGGTCCTGCCATCGCCTCATGATGGGCATGGAACAGGTACTCTTACGGAAACAGGTTGTAGTTGTGGACCGTGTGCGATAACGCATGGGGGCCCATGTTTCCCATGCCTGCAGGTGGAAGGTACTCAGTAAAGGCGGGGGAGGGTGTGTGTGCTTGAGACTGATTTCCTGGGAATCACAGTGTTTCAGGGCAGCTTCCTTGAGTTCGTTCCCGGGCTTCCTACTCATCCTTCAGGAATCTTCCTCCAGGGAGCTCCTCAAGTTGGGGTCAAGTGACTCCCATGGCTGAGTTTCGGTGTCCTCTCCTATTCCAATCCCATGTGGGATACGTTGTGGGATTGCTGTAAATACTTGTGTAAAATGTGTCAGATGGAGGAAAGCTGCCTTCCGATGAGGGCAGAGGGGCATGGAGAAGCACTCGCATCAGGAAAGCATGTTGAGTGGGAGCGGGGATGGAGTGGGAGGGCCTAAGCCTGGAAAAAGGTCGTTGCAACCAGATCCCAAGGGGTGAGCTGACACCTCTATGGAGTTTGGACTTGCCACTGGGGAGAGTGAAAGGAGGCCTGTGAGAAGCTCAGTTCAGGGTTTAGGATGCTCTTTGGCAGCTGTGTGAAGGATGGACTATGGGGTGTGAGGGACAGAGTGGAAAGAGGGAGAACAGATAGGACACTATTGCTAGAATCAGGATGAAATATTTAACTCTTGGCCCCAGAGCAATGGGATAGCTGATAGGTTATGAGATCAGCCAATCAGAAGGGGCTGGAGCAATGTCTCAGTGCCACTCCTGTGCTGCTGTGTTCATCATTAACTCTTGATTGGCTAGACAGCGGCAGTCTGGGGATTCCAGGAGGGGGGCCTGGGTGGCCTGGGTTGGGAGGAGTCAGGCCAGTGGATACTTACTAGCAGATTCAGCAATAATGCGATATTTAACAATGATAGTGGTCAGTGGCTATGCGGTGGAGGTCAGCACTGTCTGGTCCCTAGGGCTTGGAGAGGCAGAGGCAGACTTCAGAGAGATTGCTCAGAGGGCTCAGTGACTGCTTTGGTTCCCACATCATCATAAGGAAACTGCTCAGAGCTCTCAGGAGTAGGCAGAAGGCATGGCATCACCCTCATGGCCGTGTTGGTTTTTAACTTTTGCCTCTTCATATCCACACTTCCTTCTTCTGATGCCAGCCCATCATTTACCTCCAGGGAAAAATCCTTCTCCCACTTTTAATCCATTTGGTCCCAGAGTTCTCATGTTACTAGGTCTGGCCAGCCATTTGCTGGACAGTGACTGGTTTCATGATGAAATTGTGATCTTGGCTGGCTCCATGAGAGTCAATCCTAGGAATCTGATTGGAACTTCTGGCAGAAAGAAGTCCTCTTTCTACTGAAACTGCCAAACTGGAGGATCTAAACTTAGAGGGAGCTTGCTTGAGCATGAAACCCACACAAAACAAAATAGGGCTAAAAGTCAAGAGTTCCCAATGAAAGAGCTTGAGCCCTTGGACCCAACTATGCCTGAAACCTACATCTACTTTTATACCCGAGCCAACAAATTTGGTTTTGTCCTAAAGCCAGTTTGAGTTGGGTCTTCTATTATTTACCAATTGGATTATTCTCTCCTGAGAATTAGGAATTGAGACAAAGACTGAAGGCCATTTGTATTGGCTTAAACTAAAGCCAATGATGCCAGGTTAGAGTGGACCTGTGCTCACCTAAACAGAAATCTCAGAGAGAGAGAAGAAAGGAATAAGACCAAGAGAGAGACAGAACAGATGGATAGAGAGAAGAAAAGGCAAGAGACCATGGGGCCTCAGAGAAAAATGAGAAAAGCCTTCTCTGTCCTCCTGGGGGCTCTTCACGGTCCCTGCTTCTGAACTGGCAGGGAGGCTGACTGCATTTCCTGCCCTCGGTTCCTTCCCCAGCCCTCTTCCTTCCAATAATTTAGCCTCTGGACTTGAGTTTGTTTGAATGGATTTCTTTTCCTTGCCCTGAATGAATTCATAAACAACAGAGCAGCTGATTTGATGGGCTTGAGAAATTGGACAGGGAAGAGAAATGGACCAAGGATGATGTCAGGGATGAATCATGGGTAGAGGAGAGAGGAGGCATGAGACTGGGGCTGGGGGAATGACCCAGAATTAAAGCTGGTTCAGAATAGCCCATTAAGCTTCTTTGTGAGCCTGCTACAAATAATGCAACCTTCCCTCCTGGAAACCCAAGGGTCCAGGGAACTTGAACAACCAGAATTCCCTGATTCTGCCCTGCATGAACGCTCAGAGGGGTGTTGGTGGGCCCCTGCCTGCAGCCGTGCTGCTCTTATCCTGGGTTTTAAGCTTCCCTTCTAATGGCTCGTGCCCTCCACCAGCATCTGGGAGGTTATTTCCTTTGCTCCCTTTGCCTCCTCATCACCACCCCCACCCATCATCCCACACTCACTAGCCTCTCCCAGGAGTCATTGGCCTCAATCTTTTGTTCCCTAACTCCGTGGGTAAAGACCTCCTCACAGCTCTGTGGCAGCTTTCCCCAGTTCTGTTGGCACTCAGTGTTCTCACATGCACGGATGGCTTCCTATAGCTTGCACCTGGCACTCTCTGCCAGGGAGCTTTCTTTGGCCGGAGCATTCTTGAGAGCAGGGACGGGGCAAGCCAGAATGCTGGGGAGCTAACCCCCAGAGGAGCAGCCTCAGACCAATGCCAGGAGTTAGTGGGCATATACCCCAGCTTCTTTGGTCCTTAGGTGGGGCAACTCTGACACCTTCCCACACCGTCTCTCCGGGTCTGCTCCCTACCTAAGTTGGACCAATACCTCCCTAGTTCCATGCACGGTTATTTCTCATCTGGATTCCAGTCTGGCTGCCCTCCAACCCAGTCTATAGCCACGGAGCTTTCCAAAATGTAAAGCTAAGAATTTCCCTTCTGTGCTCCCCATTGACCTTATGCAAGTTCTAACCCCTTAGGTGGATGACGGACCCTGCCAGTCCCTGGGCACTGACCCTTCCAGCTTATTCTCCCCCATCCCCTATGGCTTCCCTCCCCCGAAACTCCAGCTACGTGAAATTCCTAGAAAGTCTACCGGTGATTCTCATCTTCAGTCTGGGCATTTACCCGAGCTGTTCCCGTCTCCTAGAATTTTCTCCCCCTTTCTCTTTTCCTAACATCTTTGCCTGGCCCATACTAACTTGTTTTTGTCTCAGTTCCTCCCGAGAGCTTTCCCCACTCCAGTCATAGTTAGACCATTGTATACACAACCCCTGCTCCTGCCCTCTTCACCCTGGGGCATAGCTGTTTGCTGTCTGCCCTTCCCTGGAGAGCCCTGGTGCTCAGCCCTGATCAAGCATCGGAAAGAATGCAGACCAATTAAATTGGAATCACTGGGGGCGGTGCCCAGCATCAGCTTTTCTTAAAAGCTCTCTTGGTGATTCCAGTGTGTTGGCTGGGTATCAAACCGCATTCTGAGAGCATGATTTCCGTGAAGGTAGGGGCTAGGTCTCATTTATTTGTCTCCAGTTCCTGGCACACAATAGGAGGCCCCTGGTAAATGTTGGCAGTGAATACGAATGACACCTAGGGACATCTGTCCTTGTGTGCCAGGCACTGTTCTAAGAAGATGGGAGAATGCGCAAAAGGCCCACCACAAGTGTATGGGAACTGTAGGCTCCAAAGAAATGTCTGTCGCTAAGACGTCTCATGGTCCAGCAGGCAGCAGCGAGCCTCTTGCCAAAGCAGAGCTAAAGGAGTCATCTAGCTCGGGGGCATGCCCGTGGTGGTCACTGCTGAGCTGCGAAGTCACCAGCAGGTCCCCACTGGTAGCAGACACAGGACTGGAAACGAGCTGGGAGGTAGAGGCCGGGGAGTGGGCTTCTGATTTACAAGTGAGTTTTGGGGGTAGGGGTCTTTCCGATGCTTCGTTTCTGGGGCTGCAATGGAGCTTGGTCCAGCCCCAGCTCCGCGGCACTGGAGTGGGATCACAGTGGGGGGAAGGGGGGGGGGGGGGGGGAGGAGGGCAGCACTCCTGTCAGTAAAAATGCACCAGAGAGAACACCAGAGAGCCTCCAAAGTCCTCTCCCAGCTTCGCTGGCAAGAATGAAAATATATGGTTTAATAAAAACGGCTGATTCAATTTCAAACAAGTGGCTCATACCCACCTCTAAGTAGCTGCTGTTAAAAATCCAGGCTCTGGCCTTGTTTTAAATGAAGCCTGAGAAAGGAAAAAAAAAGAAAAGGCTGATGGGGGTGGTGGGGGTAGGTCATGGATCTTCGGTGAAGCCTGTTTTAGCTTGAGTTTTTAAAATGGAGTCAAAGCCAGGGGTTCATGTTGTTTATTATTTTTCCTGCTGCACAAAGCAGGCTCTAAACGGCATTAGCTGTAATGAGGCGGCCCCCTGTGCTGCCAGGTGGGGGGCCTGGCGGGGAAGTGGTTACAGGCCAGGGTCCCTACAGGCTGGTTGCCGTCCTTGGGGCGGGGCTCTGAAGTGCTGGGGGGGCAGGGGGGAGCACTGCTTCCCTTTGTTCCAGCTCCCAGGCCAGACGGAGCCTGGACGGTGCGGGGTGGCATTGGGGGTGCTCCCCTAGCCCCAGCTGCCAGTTCCCTGGTTATCTGAATTGAAGAGGTCAGAGGTTAAGTGAGAGATCAGAGTCCTCGGGTCAGGGAAAGAAAAACAAATCCCCAGAGCCTTTGACTGTGCTCTTGAAGCGTGTAAGCCGTGCCCTCCAGTACAGATGGGGGAATATTTTATACATGACCCTGTCCTTTTCTGTTACCATGTAAATTGATTGATTTTTTTTTTCTTTAATCGAGTTAGGGGAATTTCATGGAGGGAAAACAAGGATTGGTGGGGCATTTGGATTTTGTTGGAGGCCAGGAAGGGCAACCTTGGCTTTGGCTCCCACTTCATGAAAGGGAGCCATCCACAGTGGCATCCCTCAGTTTTCCTTTTTGCAGACGACAGAGTGGAAGAGGTGATAGGACAAAAAAGGATCTGAGAAGCACATGAGCTGATTCAGAAACCGGGGGTAAAACCGGCCTTTATGAAGGAAAGAGGCACATTTAAGAGCTTGTTACTCTACAGTTCTAATAAGCTTCTCATCGCTAAGGCTCATCAGCCAGGAAGTGGTTGGGGAATCGCCAGTGGGTTCTTAGCCTTGTGCAAAGGACTGGAAGGGGTACTGAAGGATAAGATGAGATAATGCCTCTCAAGGGGCCTGCTATGTTGCTTTAGAGCCAGAAGGACTCCAGAAAATCACGGCACGACATCTCCTAGCCGCGTGCCCTTGGACCAGTTTCCCCAGGCCTCACTCTTCTTGTCTGTAATATGGGAGCAATGAACCCACCTCATGCCCTCACTGCTTGTGTTTCTTCATCTGAGGGCTTCCTCTGGCTGCCATGCCTATATCATCTGCCCTGGAGAGGCCAGAAGTGCCCAGGAATTAATGCCGACCCCACCTTCACACCCAGCTCTCAACCAGCCCACGTCTGATGGGAACTGGGGAGCAAGTACACTGACTCCCTGCCCCCGTGGGTATGACGACTCCGAGGTGTGTGCATTCCACACCATTGCCCAGAATGTCCCCAGCAGGATTAAGCTCCGGTTTCCCAGGAGGTTAACTTGCTTGATACCACTCCTTTTATGGACTGCCTTCCCCACCAACCTGCCCTGATTTCTTTCAGTTCCCGAATAAACTAATTATACCTGATCCCTGCTCAGGGTCGGCTGAGACCGGGAGGTGGGGGGGCAATAATGAGAAGAAACAAGGTTATCATGGGGGGTGTTGTAATTAGTGAGCGGCACGCTCATGCATATGGTGAACTTGAGACAGACTGAGCCCTCAGATAAATAACTATTGTTAACAAGCCTCTTGCAATTGATCTGGGAGAGATGGTGGTTTGCAGGAAGAATGCTGGGAGGAGGACATGGAGGAACCAAAAGGCAGGAATGCTTAGGCAGAGCCCCACGAAGAAAGTGGGGTATGAAGACGGAGGGCCGTTGATATCAGCACTCCTATCCATGGCCTTCCAAGGGTCACCAGCTCCTGGAGGGAGCTCAATACTGTTCTTATGGATGTTTTTTAAGCTTTCAGCATGCCTGGAGTCTCCCTCTTAGCACTGGGAAAAGTTTTGTCAAATATTTGAATAATGTCTGTGTTTTTCCTTAGAGTCTGAGGCTCCAAAGGGTCAGATAGGCCAGGTCTGGTCAGCACTGTGTCCCCAGCACCTAGCACACAGCCTCACATATATTAAGTCTGTAGCAAACGAGCAGATGAATAAGTGGAAGAAGGAAGAATGAATAGATAGGCTTAGTCAGGCGGCTCAGCTGAGCAAGTCTAGAAACAGGCTGGGGCAGGCTAGGTTAAGGCACAAGCAAAGGGAGCCGTTTGGCAGGAGTGAAGGAAGCCTTGTGAAAAAGGAGACTCAGGGCAAGTAGTGCAGGGCTGGATGCTGGCTTAGGACACTGGGCTTTTATTCTGACCATAAGTGGGAGCTGTCAGAGGTGTTTGAGCCAGGAGGTGACATGGCAGAAACAATTCTTGTAGGAAGACTTCTGGCATTTTTCTTGGCGATAAAATGAGGTTTAAATATTGCTGAAAACATTGGGTTTCAGAGAACTTAAATGGGATCATACACGGGCAGTAGTGAGCACAGCGCCTACTATCTAGGATAGCAAGCACCCAATAAATGTTAGCTAGTGTTCTTGGTTGGTTCTCCTTGGTAGTGATTTACAAAAAGGTGCTTGGCTGGGCACCTGGGTGGCTCAGTCGGTTACGTGACTGCCTTTGGATCAGGTCATGATCCCGGGATCCTGGGATCAGGGATCAAGTCCCATGTAGGGCTCCCTGCTCAGTGGGAAACCTGCTTCTCCCTCTCCCTCTGCTGCTCCCCCTATTCAGGCTTGCTTGCTCTTTCTCTCTCAAGTGAATAAATAAAATCTAAAAAAAACAAACAAAACAACAAGAAGGGACTTGGCAACAGAGAAGAGCAGGAGGCCATAGGCCGGGAGTAAGGGGTCAACCATGACCAGGAAGCAGCAGTCGGAGAGAAGGCAGGTACAAGGAAAGCTGTCCTGTATCACCCACAACACCCTGCTCCCCACCCCCCCAACCTCCTGGTAGGGAAGACTTGGTTCTCCCGCTGCTGGGATTGCTGTCAGAATGGCTTCTGGGTAAAGAACACTGCGCACCCGAGCCCTCGCCTACTGCCAGGGGCCGCCCCCATCCAGTGGTTGATCTACAGAGACCCTAAGGATCTGGCTCTTCTGCTCCAATTTGAGGCTCTGAAGGTCTGTGCCAGCAGCTCCCCAGCTCCCTGTGGGGCTGGCTGAGGTCTTTGCGGAGACTGAACTGCACCTTCACTTCTCTCTTGGCCTAATCCTGCTTCCTTCCCCTCCATTCCAGGAGTGCTGCTGCGGAGAGAGAGCACTCCCCCATCCTCTCCACCTCAGAGTCTGGCTTCCCAGGGCGTGGGCTTGTGCTCCTGGAGCTCCGTGGGAGGACTGAGGCCTGCAGGCCTTGGAGAGACAGAAAGCCAGGAAGGGCTGGGTGGCAGGACCCAATGTGGCTCTGAGCCCAGGAGAAGCAGACCGGAGAAAGGCTATCTGACTGAGCCACTAACAAGCCTGCAAGGACCCCAGAGCCAGCGATTCCAGTTAAGGGGAGAGGCAGGGAAGAATGACTGCAGGGTACAGAGGGTCTGGAAGGTGGGCCAGGAAAGGGGGGGGACATGAGAAGAGAGTCTGTTGAGTCACCTCTTTATTTGGCTTATTTTGTGTTACATCCCATCATGGCTTCCCATCAGATAACCCACTGGCTACATGCTCAAGAGACCTCAAAGACATCTTTAACCGTGAGACTTAAAGACAGCAATATGTTTGGCAGGATTGCGAATGCAAGCCTTGGGGGTGTCATTTTCCCAGCATTGAAAGGCACCGCCATCCCGATTCGAGGCACTCTGTAAAATGACAGTGAGTGGTAGCCTTGCATACACGTTTCCACTCCTCTCTCTCACGGGCTCTTTGCTCTCTGTCTTCAGAACCTGAGCCCTGTGCCTATTTCCCATTCAGCCTCCCCTGACATGCATTTATTCATTCCACAGATATTTATTGACACCAGCAAAACTGCATCGTCACAGCCGCTCGTTAGAATTCTCATGCCCCTCAGCTTCCACGATGGCTCACAGGCTGGGCTCCCGGGCGCATGGCCTGGACGCGGGGCCCACCGCTGTCTGTTCAGACGGGCCCTCCCCACTTCCCTGTGGACCTCTGCTGGTTCCGCCCTCGTCATTGCATCCCCTGTATTTACCCAGCTCTGCTCTTCAGATGCTTATCCAAGGCAGTCCTCCTAGGGACTTCTACCTGGGCTCAAAACGAAGTCAAAACCCCCACCCCCTGCAATTTGGCAGTTTCTTAAGAAGTTAAGCACACTGCCTGACCCAGCCATTCCTAGATGTTCACCCATGGAAAAGGGCAGTGTATGTCCATACAGAGACCAGCACTTGAATGTTCATAGCAGCTTTGCTGCTTTTTAAAAAAATTTTGAGAGAGAGAGAAAGAGAGAAAGAGAACACCCACGCTTGTGAATGGGGGGAGGAGCAGAGGGAGAGAATCTCAAGCAGACACCCCACTAAGTGCAGAGCCCGATGGGGGGCTCGATCTCACGACCCTGAGATCATGACCTGAGCCGGAATCGAGTCAGATGCTAAACAGACTGAGCCCCCCAGGTGCCCCTAGCAGCTTTGCATCTAATAGGCCCAAACAGGAAATAATCTATGTGTCTATCAGCCAGTGCATGTATAAATAAAACGTGATCCATCCCCACAATGGAACACTACTCGGCAATCAAAAGGAATGAATCGCTGACAGTGGCAACAGCATAGAATTCTAGAGAAAACAAACTAATCTATAGTGATGGAGAACAGATGGGGTTGCCTGAAGGGGTGGAAAGGAGAGAATAAAAGGGCATAAGCAGGGGCACCTGGGTGGCTCCGTGGGTTAAAGCCTCTGCCTTCAGCTCAGGTCACGGTCTCAGGGTCCTGGGATCGAGCCCCGCATCGGGCTCTCTGCTCAGGGGGGATCCTGCTTCCCCCTCTCTCTGCCTGCCTCTCTGACTACTTGTGATCTCTGTCAAATAAATAAATAAAATCTTTAAAAAAAAAAGGGCATAAGCAAACTTTGGAGGGAGCAGGTCTGTTCTTTGTCTTGACGGTAGTTAGAGTTGCACAGGATACCAAGATAACAGAACTCATCTGATGTGTGGTTTACTGTATGTCCGTTACACCTCAATAAAGTTGTTTGAAACAGTGTTTGTAAGACAAAGTCCAAGAGGAGAAGGGCCTCATGGCCTCCTTGGAGAGAAAATCTTTCTTCTGGAGAAAGCACTTTTTTCCTGGGTTGACGGAAGTTGACGCTTCAGCCTCTTCTTCCTGCAGACTTGACTGGGTGGTATGTCCTTGGAGTTGCCCTTACCCTTTTGGCACTAAGTGGATTTGCTTTCCCCTTGATACTCAGGTTCTACAATAAGCAGCCTAAGAGGAAATATTTGGTTTGATGAGCTGAATAACAGTAGAAACCCGGGTGAAGAGAGTATCTATTCCTTTTGGTCAAAGATTAAGAGAAGAGAGTATCTAAAAGTATATTAAGAGAAGAGAGTATCTATTCCTTTTGGTCAAAGTCCTGCAGTTGGCTCCATGGTCAACTAAGTTGAACTTACTTATACCTGTAACTCTTTCCTTAATGGTTACAAGGATTCATTTCCTCCTTTCAAGATCAATGGGTATTTATGCTGCTTTAAACGCACAAGTGGCACTCATTCTGACGAGCCGTGATTTATGTAGCGTTCTTTTTTTTTTTTTAAAGATTTTATTTATTTATTTGATAGACAGATCACAAGTAGGCAGAGAGGCAGGCAGAGAAAGAGGAAGGAAAGCAGGCTCCCTGCTGAGCAGAGAGCCCGATGCGGGGCTTGATCCCAGAACCCTGGGATCATGACCTGAGCCGAAAGCAGAGGCTTTAACCCACTGAGCCACCCAGGCGCCCCTATGTAGCGTTCTTGATTCACCTTCTTGTCGGACGTTTCAGGTTATCTTGGATATTTTCCCGTTACACATCAGAGCAGACAATTTGGTCGGAAGCAATTTGGCCAAAAGTAAATTCATTAAGCTGCCAGCACAGTTAGGATGTTGAATTCATTGATAATGAAAAGTTTTAGTCATTCTGTTTATGCAAAGAAGAGATTTTTGTGTGCCAAGGGGAAATTTTGCCTGGAATGATTTTGCAGCTTTTCATGCATCTCTCAGCAATTTCTCTCTGTACTTTTTCTTTTAACGTGAAGTTTTTGTTTGTTTCATACTTTTCTACTTTTAAATGTCTCCATATTTCCAATCAGGGATGCTCTGTTTGGGATCGGATTAAGAAGGAAACAACATAAGCGACCGTCACCTGCATGCTGGAGACAATTTAAGTGTTTGTCATTGCACACCTTGTAGAGAGCCCTCAAGGTTTATGATGTGTGCACCAGTGATCGGAAAATTAGCCTTGGTTCACTTTGCTAAATAAAAACTTTCAGGAAAACATGGTTAAACAAACAGAGAAAGAATCAGTTGCTAAAAATAAAGCGCTTTTCAAAAAAATGCAAATAAAGCTCCTACTCTCTTCCCTATCTGGGTTGAGAAAGGAAAAAATGCAACTTCTGACATCCGGGAACATTCACAGCTAGGCTACATTGTTCTCCTTTTGGACAGACACAATCTCACAGAACACCGACATCAGACAGGGTCACTCTATGACCATAATAAAGTCGACCAGAAAACATGGTCACTGTGCAACCCCCAAAAAGCCGAACATCTCCCTCTCTCAGCCGACAGGAGTGACTGCTGATGCTTTATCCATTATAGCTTTACTTTTCCTTTCATATAGGTAGGATTTATTGTCATGACCAATTGTAGATTTCCCCCCTCTCTGAGCCTGCTTCCTTCACAACTTCCCCCAAATTACCCATCTGAAGCCCAGACCCCACACTAGGTTCTTTCTAACACGCATGGTGTATGTTTTTCCTCACTGCAAGGGTAAACCCAGTTTCTTCAACAACAGGTGTATTTCTGGTGGGCTTTGGCTATAAGGCATTAGCAAGATTCATTAATTCAGTGTTTCTTTTATGTACTTGTCCTTCAATAGCAGAGCCTTCTCTTTACAGGCAAAACAAAAAAAAAACCAGACAAGGGAAAAAGAGACCAACAATTATCCAACCCTCCTCGAGACAACCGTTGTTAATATATTTGTGTATACCTTTCCTGATGTCTTTTCTGTATACATATGTTATTATTTTTATCTTTAAAAGTATGCCTAAATTATTCTATTTTGTAACTTGATTTTTTTTTCCACTTACCCCATGATAGTGATGATTATGCTTGATATGATGACTTGGTTAGGCTATGAAGCACTGGTGTTTGGTCAAACACTAGTCTAGATGCTTCTGTGGAGATGTGAAGGTATTTTGTAGCTGTGATTCTATCTATAAGGAGTTGACTGTAAGGAGTTGGGTGGGCCTTATCCAATCAGTTGAAAGATGTAAGAGCAAAAACTGGGTATTCCTTGAGAGGAAGGATTGCTGCCTTGAGACCAACAAAGAAGTCTTGCTTCAGTTCTGCCAGTCTGTCCTACAAATTTCAGACTTGGCAGCCCCCTCAAAACATGTGAACCGATCCCTAAAAACCCTCTCTCTCTCCCTGACTCCTTTCCCCCTCTTCTGTTTCTCTGGAGAACCCTGACCATCTTTTGATGTAAACAGAGGCATGAATCTACCATATCGCTACCATATTATATATAATGATAAACATTCCTTTTATGCTTGTGTAGCCATTTAACTCATAACTGAGCGACACAAAACTTGTTTTCTCCTTCATCTTATTAGCAGCCTGGAAGCATGATTAATTGGCTGAAAGGGAATCTGAAATTTTAAAAGTAGAAAAAAAATAAAACCCTAATATTTCTGAAAAATATTAAAATATTATGTGTCTAAAGATACAATAAGGTCATAAAGCTACCTTACTGTGAATCAAAGTTATCCATACCTGTGATTGGTGATATTCTTTCCAGTCAAATTGTCAGAGATGGAACCACAATTGCAACCGATGTGTTTTCAACCAAATCAAATGAAACTACTGTAAACAAGGCTATGATGGGACATTTTTGTAATTAAATTTTTGCACACGTTGGAAAATATTTCCTTAAATTCTCAGAAGTGTAACTGCTGAGCCAAGCAATATGTGTTTTTAAAGTTTGAGGTCTATAATTCTCCCCCTGGAATCTACTCCAAGTCATGTATTTATAAGACAAAGTTTTTGAGTACATCCTATAAGCCAGACTACATTAGGCCCAAGATACTGAGACAAATAAACTACATCCTTCGTTTCAAAAGGCTCATGGCCGAAGCTCACTTGCCTTTGTGCCCAGCACAGTGACCCCATAGGAGGCGCTCAACAAGTATTTGTTAACTGAACAAATGGACGAATGAATGAATGAATGAGTGAGTGAGTCTCAGGTAGCTGTTGCTATGTAACAAAGTACCTTACTGGCTTAAAACAACAAACAGCTGTTATCTTATATGATTCTGTGAGTCAGTTGGGTGGTTCGTCTTGTCTGCGCTCCCTGACAAACGCTGGGGCTAGCATGGCCTCACTTGCATAGCTGGCAGAACTCAGACGAGTTGGTCTTGAAGGACTTTGGGCTGGAAGGGGTCATCTCTGCTCCCTAAGGCCTCATATCCTCCTATGGGCTAGCCTGGGTTTGTTCACATGGGGCTAGCCTCGGGGTTCCAAAGAGCAGCAGAAGAGAGCAAGTGCCAAGTCACAGGCACTTTTCAGATCTTCAGCTAGGTCACACTTGCTCCTGTCCCATTGGTCAAATCAGGTCTCATGGCCACACCCAGACTTGGACAGACCCTGTGTGGATATAGGACTGGGAACAGCAGCCAGTCGGGAATAAAATTTCTTCCAATTCTAAGCTCGCGGTCTGGGTCCTTTTACCTAAATGCCTGAGTTGGAAACTCGGTTTGGAGTTTCTGAAATTACACTTCAGGCCCTGAACTTTTCTACTAACATGTGTTTAACCCAATGTGTCTGATTCTGGAAGCCATGGCTAAGTAAAGCGTTTCTGGGGAGACTGAATGTGAGCCTTGAATGCATGATGACTACCCTGCGTTCTGACCTTTTTCTTAACAAGCGTGGAGAATGATAACTCCGTGGCGCTGGGGCCACCAGTGACTCATTCCCTCTCTCCTCACAAACACAGATAAAGTTCATCCGTTACCTGGGTCCCCAATCACGTAGCCCCTTGGCTCCACGGACATCATTTTTCTACTTGCTCAGCATTTGGAAGGTGATTTAATGTGAAATTCCTTAGCATCCATTAAATGCTGGCCTCCGGATGGCACCGTGAGAGGCCACTTGGGGAGCAAAGCAGCGCCTCTCATTATAGAAACTTTGTGCAGATTTTCAAAGAACAGTTACTGAAATGATGCCTTCACTACCACTTTTGTCCTGGAAATCTCTGTCTGCTTTTAAATGCACATGGCGTGTTCAAACCAGGAGAAAATAGTTGGTGGAAATCTCCTGCATTCTTTACTTGTGAGGGCACAGAGGTTAATTTGCGAAATAGTTCTCTAATGGAAGCCAGATTTGGGGAAAGTGAGGAAAAAATTTAAAAATCATGACTGGGAGGTGGGGAAGGGACACAGTTGGATGGTGTGGGTCCCCTGACGTGGAGCTGTCTGGGTCAGTTAGGCAAATAGGATGATCTTAATAGCTGCAATTTATTTTCCCTTTTGGGGCTCAGGGTTCAGTCGACTATTCTATGAGCTGTTTATTGTCTGAGCTGTTGAATTCTGAGAAAGTTTCTTTGATGGTATCATATGGGAAAGTGTTCCCCGCAAACTCATATTCAGGCAGGTTTAGCTTCTAGTCCTTACCATTTCTATTGTTCCCCCATCCCACAAGCAACACACACACACTCACACCCAACATTATCTGCCCCCTTCCCCACTTCCCATGTTGTCATCCCAGGAAGGGTGTGGAACAGCACTTCTCAAAATATTCGTGTGAAGGACCATTTTTTTAAAGATTTCTAATCCGTTGCAGACCAATACTTTCATAAAATAGGAAAAACTGTATATAGGAATATACATATTAAAGGCATACAAAATACATGCCTGATTGTTTTACTATCTGACTGGGCAGGCGTGAGAATGGTCAAATTGTTGTAAAGGTTTCTGAACACTTACTCTCCATTTCTATACTGAATTTGTTGCGAACTTGTGACCAGGGGGCCGATCGCACTCTGCACAGCATTGGTGTGGAGCCCCATTTCAGCGGCGGACTGAATGCATGGCGTTTGTTTCTTTACTCACCCGGTTATCCTGCACGCTTTATCTAGCCTGCGTTCCCCACCAGGAGCTCTGTGAAACAGTGCCGGTTAAAAATAAGACAGCCTGTCGAGTAGAGGGTGGACAGGGGAACCGGCTTGCCCTACTTGTGGGACAAGGTTGTGATCAGGTAGCTGGTGTTGGTGGGGGGAGCATCTCACCCAAGCCTAAGGGCTCCGGGAAGGCTGGTGGGAGGAAGCGCCATCTAAGCCAAGTCTCCAAAGAAGAGGAAAAATGGGTTCAATGGAAAGAGGGGTCTAGGGTGGTAAGAGAGATTGGAAGGGAGAAGTCCTTTCCCCAGGAGAGGGGAGGGCGTTTGCGGATGTCGCAGTGTCTTCGGGGCAGAGTAGGGAGTTGGATTTGCCTGAGTGCAGAGGTGGAGAAAGGGAGAGATGAGGCTGGGAGCTAGAGCTTGGGGACTGGGGTGGGGGTGGGGGTTCGTGCTTCCAGGATGTGCCAGGGAGTAAGGGCTTCATCCCAGGAGCACAGGAAATGCTGGAGGCTTTGGGCAGGGAAGCCCCCAGAAGCATATATGCATTTCGGGAGGTTCCCAAGTCTGCTGTGCTTAGAGGTTACAGGGAGGTGAGGGGACAGCTGGGGGCTGCTGCTGACAGCCAGTTCAGGTGACAGGTCCTGGCCCAGCTTTGTCCAGTGGCCCCGAGAAGAGGTGCCCGGCCTGCACAGATAGATGCAGAGCCCGCAGAACTCAAGGCAAATCATTTGCAAAAGGAAGGGAAAAGAAGCTCCCAGACCATTGAGCCCAAAACAGTGTTGGGTGTGGGCTGCACTGAGCTGGCCAGGTAAAGGGTGGGGCTGAGCTGACCTCCCACCGATGCTCCTCCGGCCACCACCACCCCCTACTCACTCCCCACCCCCCACTCCCCACCCCCCTGCCTGGCACTGGCAGAGCCCACCGCTTGACCCAGAGGGATGGCTTTCCCGGAGACTCTTTTTAAAATTGCTAGATCTCCCCCACCCCCAATCCAAATTACAGGAATGCAATGAAGACATGACCAAAAGAAAGGGATTCACTCCTCATCACGTTGGGAAAAAGCCAACCTGGATTAAGTAGGTTTGCAACCCTCAATGCTGTACCTTCTGCCGCTCTCTTTGTTGTTGTTGTTGTTGTTGTTTTCTAATAACAGCCCAAAGCCCAGGGTTTGATGTCTGTAATGTGTACCACAAGGGTGTCTGCCTTTGTTTCCTGATGGACAGATGCTGTGACCGAAGACCAGCGTTTGATGCTGAGATCACACAACATTCTGCCAACATCAGTTAAATGATGAATCTCATACAAATAATCCGTTTGGTGTTAAGGAGGGCGTTGAGCCAGATTGTGGTGATGTTTCCATTTTTTTTTTTTTTTTTTTTTTTTTTTTTGCATGCTAAGGAGGCAGCGTTTCAGAGTGCCAGAAGTGGCTGGGCAGAAATGGAGGGAGGGGTTTCTAAAGGTGGACCCGGGTACCCTCCTCCCTCTGGGGCCTTGAGGGCTCTGCAGGTGCCACGCGCCCCCCCCCCCAGAAGCCAGGGTCTCAGGAATGGAGCCAGAGTGTGTCCTTCTGCTGCGTTTCTTTCCAGGGCCTGCGGTTTAGTGAAGGTCATTCCTCAGGGTCAGTACAGACTGAGTTAATACCCTGGGCGCAGGGAAGGTTAGGGGACAGGGCTTCTCTAACCAAATGTGAATCGTGGGCCTGTTCATTACGTATGCCTGCAGCTAGATTTCAATGCCTCATCATCCATCTGGAGCAGGAAGGACTTTTTTCCTTAATAATTTAAATATTCCTAAATTTAAAAATTCCTAAAAACAACAACAACAAAAAAGAGTTGCTTGAGGGCTCATAATTTTTACTTCATCCCCATGTTAAGAATTAGGACCACTATATGGTAGGTGCCTAGTAAAAATTTGAGAACTAGATGAATGGGTGAATTGTCATTTCCCCACTCTTGTCATTTTCTGTAGACTCAGTTTTTATTTGTCTCCCCCACTTTTTATTCCCCTGTGGGAGCCAGGATTACACCTGTCTTAATGAAGATTCTTTCCCCAGTGCCTAGCACAGGGCCCGGCCCTGAGGTTGAATGACTGAGTGTTGGATGGTGGAAGAGGAGAAGCCAGGGTTTCCCCTGCGGGGCCATGCCCAGCCCAAATGCTGACTCCTGGAGGGAGGCTTTCGTGGGCTGCCACAGCCTTCCCTGCCCACACCCACAGGGCCGCCCACAGCCTGGGACTGCCCTACTGTAGAGAGACCCCAGTGCTCTTCTGGGACGTTCCGCATAGCTCCAGTGTTCCCCGGTAATGTTTGACTTAGTGATGTTCTTTTTATTGGCCTCCTCCCCTCATCTTGCTTCCCCCATGATCACCCCCAGCTGAACGATTTGCACTTGAAACTTTATCTCAGGATCTACTTTTGGGAAAACCCAAGGTAAGACAGAGGGACCACGTCGTGCCTCCCTGGGGTGATAACCTCACCAGGAGAGATAGCCACGTCTCCTCCCAATGTTTCATTTTGAAAAACAGCAAACCACGTGGCGGATGTGAGAGTGTTTCCCGCCCTAACCTTGCTGGCTTGTATACTCATCGGACAAATGTTCTGCTACATACCTTTGCCCCCTTCTTCCATCGGGGCTGGTTTGACACGAGCCCCATCCCCACCCCACCCCCTGCCCCGGCACTGTTCCTCGGGCAAGCTGCATCCTGTTCCCTTCCCCGACTTCTGACTCTTCGGCTGTCTGTTGCATTGAATCTTTCAGGAGCGGCCTCAGTGGTGTTGGGGAAGAGGAAGGGTTCTGTCTCCCTGGTTCCATTCTGCACTGATAGAATTTCCCAGGGCAGGAGACCGCAGAGTCTGTATTGGCAGAGTAACACACCCCTCAGTTTTGTTAAAGAAAGGCACGTCTCTCCTTGGAGCTGTTTTCCCTCCAAGGACTCCAAAGGACAGAGCTGCTGCCACTACTTCAGGCTGAAGCCAGGACCTTGGGAGGGGGAGAGCAGAAAGGGGGAGCCTGGCGGGGGGCCTGGTAGGGCTGGGAGCAGAGAGCCCGGGGAGGAAGGGGAGTCCAGAGCAAGAAAGGATTCCAAGTGTCTGTTTTTATGCACCAGGGGATGGTGTGCTGGGGAAAAGAATGTTTTGTTCTTCTGGATGCTACCTCTGATTGTAAGACTGTCTGCCTTTTTGTGATAGTCTCGATGTAAACCTGTCCCCACCTCCCCCTGCCCCCAACTTGCTGGTTATAACCGAGAGGTTGAAGCTGAGACCCGCGGGAGCAACCAAAATCGATGTCATCCCTTGATCGGAATCTGTAGAGGGTGGGGGCCTAGCACCCTCACGCAGGCCTGTGGTCAAAAAGCAGCTGTGAGCTCCTGTCGCCAGTCCTTGTCCTCAGCAGGGAGCCATACAAAGCAGAGATTTTTAACAGAAGCCTGGAAAAAGTAAACACTGCCAGAGGGGAGAAACTCGAAACTTCTAGTCAACAGGAAACGTTTCTCTTTGGGTCTGTCAGAAGCAGTCGGGAGCAGTGTGTGGAGCCCTAATTTTTCTTGTCTTGGGATGTAATAAAAATAGCCTCTCTCTGGGTGTCAATGAATGAGTCCTCCTGCATCACCACCACTATTTACAGCAATAATGAGAACTGGATGCCGCTCTGAGCTGAAATTTTGCAAAGTCGTGTTGCCGTTTTCGATTGCGGGGAGATTTCCAACGTGTTGTCCTTCTCCCTGGGACTGGAAGGAATTTGTGTCTGGAAGAGAGAAGAGGAAGGCTCCAGGGACTCAGAATGAAGAGAGACCTGGGGACAGACAGATGTTATCACTGGATCTACAGCAAGACCTTCCCAGGCCTCTAGACTCTTCTTTTTGGAGCCTCTACCCCCCAGTGTTGTTTCCTGGCCACTGGCACACCTCCACAATACCTGAGAGCCCCTCTGCCTCTGGAAGCCAGTTGACTTCAGGAAAGGTGAGCCATGAAGCCCAGGGGAATGAGAGCGCAGACAAGTTCCTAGCTGATGTGTGAATGACAGCCAAGGTTATGATGGGAGAGACCATAGAACGTCAGCCACTGTGGAAAGATAAACGCATCCTATGAAAGGAGAGGCATGCTCACCATCTGAACTCCAGCACTGAGAAACCCAACAGCTGTCAGAAGACCCAGAGGCTACAGAAGACAGGGGTGCAAGCAGAGAGGGAAACTGCTGGGGAGCAGGAGAAGGCAGGGATGCCACGAGAAGATCACATGCACAGTCACTAGCTCCATGATCGCTGCATATGTAATGGCTATGTTAGCCAGAGTCCTGTGTTTCTCAGGCACCTGACAGTGTTCTAAGGGGGACTCGGAGAAGCAAGGTAGAATCCTTGCCCTCGAGGTACTTACTCTCTGGGAGGGGGTAGGGAAGCAAACCTAAAATGAAAGCTGTGCCCCACCAGGCAGTCTTCTGGTTATCCCAAACTTACAGACACCCACTATGTGCTGTCCTGAGGAGGGTAGGGATGGAGGGTGTGGGAACAGATAATCAATATTTTAAAACATTTTAGAATAATAAATATTTTAAATAGTAAATGTTTAAAACAATAAATATTTAACATTTAAAAAGATGACTGTAGGGGTGCCTGGATGGCTCAGTTGGCTAAGCATCTGCCTTCTGCTCAGGTCATATAGTTCCAGGGTCCTGGGATGGAGCCCTGCCTCGGGCTCCCTGTTCAGTGGGGGGTCTGCTTCTCCCTCTCCCTCTGCCTGCTGCTCCCCCTGCTTGTGCTTTCTCTGTCTCTGTGTCAAATAAATAGAAATCTTAAAAAAAAAAAAAAAAGTAAGATGATTATATCCCAGTCTCACTTGGATAGAAAGGAGATGGCCAGTTAGCATACTGGGGCAGGCGGGTCCTGGCACAGTGCGGAAATGGAAGCAGAGCTCGTTGGGAGCGGACTTGTGCAGTGGCCTGTGTCCTGGGAATCTGCTTCTGTTCCCAGAGGACGCGCTCTGTGCCTGGATCCTGGGGTTGGGCAGGTGCCCAGCTGCGAGAGACTGAGGATAAGACCGTGCACTTCATTCGATTAATCACAGTTTTGTTCTGCCACGTGTGTACCGCCAATGTCTCTTCTGTTTCTCACCTGTCTTTGCAAATAACCACGTGGATGCAGATTCCAGATGACGATGTTTGTGCTCATTGAAACCAAGGAATCTGGGGGCCCCCGGGGGGCTCAGTCGGCTAAGTGTCTGACTTGTGGGTTTCCACTCAGGTCATGATCTCCTGCTCAGTAGGGAGTCTGCATGAAGATTCTCTTTCTTCCTCTCCCTCTGCCCCTCCCCTCCCCGTTCTCATGCACTCTCTTTAAAATAAATAAGCAAGCAAACAAACAAATAAATAAAAATATTTAAAATTAAAAACAAAAGCAGAAAAACAAGGAGTCCGAAGGCCTCAGGCCCTTTCTCGACCTGGCTCCAGAACTTGGTGGGGGGCATGGAGGTATAGCCTCATTAACCAAAAGATGGTGAGAAGACCGAGAGCAGGAGTGCTGATGGAAGTGTGTTAGAAACGCAGAGCATCGACCCCAGCCCCCAGACTGCAGAATCACAATCGGCCTTGTAACAAGATCCCTACGTGATTTAGGTACACCTTGAACTCCGAGACAGGCTGGTTAGAGCACAGGCTTACCAATCAAAAGGTCATGCCCTATATGACTGTGGACAGTCCATGCAAGCTCTCTGAGCCTTCAGTTTCCACATCTGGAAAGTGGGAATCGAATAATAGAATCTGTCAGATAGTGTTGTCTTCTGTGAAATAAATGACCCATATCCAGGGTCCCCAGGATAAGTGTTTAAAATATTATCATTATTAACCAGAGGATGACATCGTCTGGCCATGCAACTGACCTTGAGCCAGTATCTTTTTCTAGGGTCCAGCTAAGGGCACTGTTTGCTGAGTCCTTGTACTAAGTTCTTGCTTAGACAAAGCCCTTTCTCCTTAGCTTAATAATTGGTAGAATTATAAAGGGCTGGAGCTGGAGAGAAAGGAAGTTCGAGTTTCTAGTGAGTGTGCCCTCTTTCCTTCCCACCTGAGGAAGCTGGGGCCCAAGACTTGAATCACAGGACAAAGGGCTGGCCCAGCCTGGGAGCCTGTTTCTGAATTCCCTGTTCAAATCTCTCACCATAACAAAAACACTAGCTTCTGGGCTTTGTCACCTGCTTGGTGCCAGACACCAGACTGAGGGGTTTATCAAAAGAAGCATCTCATTTAATCTACATAACAATCTTCCACTTCAAAGACCAGAAACCAACGCTCTCAGAGTTAAGTAATGTGCCCAAGGCCTCAGAACCTCAAACAGCAAGCAGGGGCAGAGTGGCATTCAGGGTGGGATCTGGTTTGCTGACTCCACTGTTCCCAGTGGACCCGCCCCTTCTGCTCCACCCTCCTCTGGAAAGCTCCCTGCAGGAAAGACAGGCATGTGTGGGGGTGCTTCTGAGTATCGAATGTTCTGTTTCTTGGTCTGGGTGGTAGATAAAGGGCTATTTATTTTACTATTCCTCTGTAAACTGTGCAAGTAAGTTTTCACACACACACACACACACACACACACACACACACACACACACACATTGTATACATCAAAATATTGCACCCTCCTCACATAAAAACAAATAGAAAAGAATAGGGACATCTGGGTGGCTCAGTCGGTTGTGCCTCTGACTCTTGATTTTGGCTCAGGCTTTTATCTCAGGGTTGTGGGATTGAACCTGTGTTGGGCTCTACGCTTGGCAGGGAGTCTGTTTGGGTTTCTCTCCTCCCTCTGCGCCTCCACCTGCCTGCTCAGGCTGTTTCTCTCTCATATAAATAAATCGATAAAATCTTAAAAAAAAAGAAAAAAAAGAAGAGGAATCTCTCAGGTGTTTGAATACAACCCTGGGGTATCTCAAGGTAGGAAGAAGGGGCCTTAGGCTTGACATAAAAGCAGGGGAAAAGTATCCTGGGTTTACTAGGAGCCTGGAGTTAGCACCTTGACTAGGGACCAGATCTCTCACGCCCTGAAGGGGTACAACAATAGGTGGGGCCTAACCTTTAGAAAACCAGGCCATGAAAAGAAGGATGTCTTTCGCTTCGCAGCTTCCTGGTTAGGACAGATGGGTTAGCATATTCTCTTTCATTGGTTTCCCAAGACTAATGGCAGGGTCATTTATTCTCCTGCAAATTAGGAAACCACCTAAAAGTCCACCAATAGGGACAAATTTAATAATGTATGGTGTCTCCATGTGAAGGACGGCCACTACAAGCCATTTAAAAACCAGGACATAGCGCACGTTACAAGGATTTTACCTACAGCTCTGGCCCCGCCAGGGGTTGGGGGTGTGGGGTGGGGGCACAGGCATCCCTTCTGGTAACTCATTCTCAACAGCACGTCCCCATTCTACCAATGAAGTGGAGGTTCGGGGGTAGAATATTTTGGTCAATATCCCACAGCTGTGATGTGCAAAGACGTTTGTGACATCTTAAATTTAAAAGCCAACTTCTGTCTCAGGCTGTGTGGGATCATTGCAGTTTTGTACATGATGGGGGATGGGTAGTATAGATTATGTCACGTGTGAGCCAGCTCACGGCCCTGCCCACTGTTGCCGATATTGCTGTGGATTCCTTAACAGTTGATATGGAAGGAGTTCATGGCATAGTCAAAAAAAGGAAAAAGAAAAAGCAGAATTTGCAATATGATTGCAGTGTGCGTGTGTATGTAATCAGTGATTTTACACTGAGGGTGACATGTGCCTCAGGGGGGACATCTGGCAATGTCTGGAGATATGTTTGGTTATCTACAGTGTAGAGACCAGGGAGACTGCTAAGCACCCTATAATGCACAGCATTGAGCGCACAACAAAGAATTATCCGACACAAAATGTCAGAAGCATTGCTGACACACATACACATATACACACACGCAGAGAAAAAGAAGAAAGTCTACAAGGAATATTTCAGAATACCAATTGTTATCTTTGGATGTAAGATGAATTTTTTTCCATAGCTCTATTTTCTCATATTTTTTTTCTAAACAAGGAACATGATTAAGTGTGTGTGTCGGGGGCGGGTGGGGAGGGAATCACCTAGTTAAAATAGTCTTAGGAACAGTTCAGCAGAGGGGAGGAAGGTTTGGAAGTTTCCCGGCTTCAAGCTAACGCCATGTCAAGCCCCGCCTCCAAGCGTTGGTGGATCCGAAGCTTGG
The DNA here is from genome assembly GCF_002288905.1 of Enhydra lutris kenyoni. Classification (NCBI taxonomy): domain Eukaryota; kingdom Metazoa; phylum Chordata; class Mammalia; order Carnivora; family Mustelidae; genus Enhydra; species Enhydra lutris. The sequence continues at coordinate 28,863,501 of NW_019154094.1, read as the reverse complement.
GTAAAAACCCAGCCCGCAAGGCCACCTGTGGGGGAACGCGTCTGAGGGCCGGTGCCCCTGCGGTGGAGGCCGCGCCCACCCTCGGGGAGGTCAGAGCTGCGCCGTGGAGGTGAACTTGCTGGATTGCAGGAGGCGCTGTGCGAGCAGGAGCGCGCAACGCCCCGGCTTTGTTGCCGGTACTAATGATGGGGCGGCAGTCCCCTCACCTGCTTCTCATGCTGTGTGATGGCTCCGTCTGCTCTTTGCCCTGTTCCGCACTGAGCCGCGCTTCTGTAGCCACCTGGGTCACGGCTCCTTATGGGAACTAAAGAGAGAGACAATAGTGTCCCAGCTTAAAACAGAAAGGCCCGACAGCTGCTGAGCAGCCCTTGTGTAGGCTCCCTCCCAGGGCTGAGGAGCAGACATAAACCATCCAATATAAAGAGGGCAAGAGGGGCCCAGACAATGGCTTGAAGCCCGAGGGGTTCCTGGCAAGTTTCCTGAAAGCACGGGTGAAGAAGCAGACAGTGCTGAACAAAGGGCCACCCCCGGGGCCACCTCCTCAACCCCGCTCCTCATCAAGGGGGAAGCAGCATGTGCCTCTGTGCCGAGCCCCTTACTGAAGAGTTCCAACCTTTGAATCAGACCACAGGTTCCCAGGGCTAAGTGCTGGTCAAGTGCCCCTCCCGCCCCGCCCCCCCTCCGATCCCCCATCCCATCCCATCATCCCAGTTCAATTATGGACTAGATAATAGCTGGGCTCAGCGCTTTCTCTGAGCATGCTGGAGAAATCTCTTTCTTGCCAAGATTTTCCAAATCAGTGTTATGCGTCTGAACTAAGCAGATTCCCGGACCTGTGGCTGTAGATCAAGTATGGCAAATAGGCTTCTAGTCTCGGAATGATGGGAGGTGGCTGTCTGCAGTGCTGGGTCAAGAAGCTCCCCGGGACTCCATCCAAGAGAGTGAGGAACGAGCTGCGATTGCTGAACTCTGCCTGTCACGGGTATATGTCTCGGGAGCTGTGCCCGAGTGCACCTCCCTGCCTGCTTTTAGCCCTTGACCAGACTATTCACGTGGTTATTCCCAGTTGTACTGGAATTTCTGATCCTGCCATTCCAGTGGGCAGTTATGACCAAGTCCAGTGGCAGGGATATGACACCTCACCAGCATCTGAATAACTTTAGGGACTTGTCAAATGCAGATTCCTGGACCTCAGTAACCTCTGTTAGAGTATCCTAGGGGACTTACCTAAAAATGCCAGTTTCTGGGTCTCACTCTGGACCTCCTAATATGGAGTATCTTGGAGGTGAATACAGAAATCTTTATTCTTAGCAAGCACCCCCAGATGATCTGTAAGCACATCAGAATCTGAGAACCATTTATCTAAAGATATTGTTTCTACCTGGAACAACTAGAAACATTCTTAAAAATCGCTATTGAGTTATGGTGGCTTTAAAATATGTATGACATTCTTTTTTCTTTTTTTTAAGATTTATTTATTAGAGAGAGAGAGCACACAAGTGTTGTGGGGAGGGACATAGGGAGAGGGAGAGAGATAACCTCTAGCGGACTCCCCACTGAGCGTGAGCCTGACACAGAGCTCAATCCCATGACCCTGAGATCATGAATCAAGAGTCAGATGCTTAACTAACTGAACCACCCAGGCGCCCCTAGGTCCAATATTCTTTAATATTCCTCCCTTGCAAAGTTGGAGCCTAATCCCCACCCCCTAAGTGTGAGCCATACTTAGAGACTGACTTATCATAAATAGAACGTGGAGGAATGTGCAAGGACGTGACATCTAAGAAGAGGGGATATTGGCATATGGCCTCCTCCTTACTCTCTTGCCTCACTGCTTTGAAGGGAGCCAGCTGCCAGGTCATAAGAACAGTCTGACAGAGAGGCTCCCGTGGAGACAAACTGAGGCTTGCCACCCACAGCCATGTGAGTGAGCCATCAGGAGGCCCCAGTCTAGCCTTCAGATGACAGCAGCCCCAGCTGACGCTTTGAATGCACTTAGCTGGAGGCACTTAGCTAAGCTGCTCTTAGGGTCCTGACCCACAGAGACTGAGCTAACAAGGGTGTCTTGTTTGAATCCTCCGAGTTTGGGGGTTATCTGTGATGCAACAACACAGGACGATCATGTGAGTAAAAAGATACTCTCCACTGATCTTTCCCAGGGCTCTGCCATTCACCTAGTGAGGTGAACACCAGGATCACCAGCCAATGCTCCGGTCAGAGCCAGCCAGACTCTGTGGGCAGGCTGTCCCCAAGCCATCTGAGACTCAGGAAGGCTGAGGTCCTTGCGGGAGGCCCTGAACTGTGTTTGCCCAGAGGAGTTGTTTGATGTCCCACCTGTGTGTACATAGCCTTTGCCCTGCCTCCCTGCAGGGGGTTTAAGCCCCTATTGATGCTCACAAAACCTGAAATATTCAGCCCCAGTCCTCTCTCCCAGCTCACATCTTCCAGCATTTTGCTTCTTTACACACCGGATGTTTCCCTGTCCCCCCAGTCCCTCAAAATCCATGCCCGCATGCATCTGCTCATACTCCCTCTGCCAAGGATGTCCTTCCATGCCCTTGTATCCCTGCTCTACAACTCTTCTCAGCTTCCCCGCATCGCCTCCTGTGGGGGCTTGGCCTCTGTTCCCCCAGCACTTTGGATATCCCTGGAATGATACAAACCTTATTTTACAGTGTTCTAAGTTTTGCTTTTGGGGCTCTAGGTAATAGTTCTTTTGAAGGACAGTCATTTGAGCACCCAAATGTCGGCATGGAGAATTTCTCTTTGTTTCTACCTCAAGTCTACCTCCATGGTTCTCCATGTCAGTGTGTTAAGAATTCCTATATGTGGGGATATATGCAATCTGAATTTAAATACAACTATGAACTTTTTATGCAATTGAAAAAAAATCACCTTCCCTATAATCAATCCCAGCTCCCTGTGTCCTTAACACCTTGACTTATACGATTTACACTGTATGTACTTGGGCAAGACTGCAGTCCTTAGAGGGATTCCACTGTAGTAACTCATCTAGAATCACAGACTGCCAGCAATGGAAAAAAAAAAAAAAACCTTTAAGATGATCTAGGCCTGTAGTTCTTAAATTTGGTGTTCTATACTCCTTTAAGAGTATAATGAAAGCAACAGAAATCCGCAAGAGAAAACTCTGCCCCGCACCCCCGAGATTCCTACATGGATCTAGTTTAAACCCATTTTATAGATAAGGAAAACGAGGCTTAGAAAAGGTAAGCAAACTGGCTGAGATCTCACCAGCCAGTGGGGTAGCTGGGACTAGAACCCAGATCTCTTTATTCTTCCATCCCTGGTTCGTTCCCTAGATGAGGGTGCTACCCATAAGCAGCCCAAGTCTGATCCAGCCTACTCTCTGCCTGTGATGAACAGAGAGGCAGAACCCTCACTTCGTGTCTCTAGCCTGTGACACTTCATCTTAGTTGGGACAGTTGAGCAGGATCCTCTAACCTGGGGCCGTTTCATCACTCAGAAGTTTGGAGAATGTCAGACCTTTCCCTTCCTCCTTTGAGGGATGGGTTAGACCCAGAGGTTCTGACCACCAATATGTAGGTTCTAGGCAGAGGCTTTGAGCTGAGTCAATATTGGCCAGTTAGGCCAGCTGGGATTCATGATGAAGAAACCCAAGACAAAAATAGACTTCAGCAGTAGAACAGAGAGGAAAGAAATATGTGCTGATATAAAGTAGGAAAATTGTCTCCAAAATGAGCTGAGCAGGCTCAAACCAGATGTTAAGGACAAGGGAAGCTGGGGTTGATTAAAGGGAAGGTGAGAGGTATGAGGACAGAGACGACCAAGAGCCAAATGTCTCCCCCAGGTAGCTAACTGGTATCATTGCTGCTTTTTTACGTAGGTATCTTAGAAGTGACTGATTGATGTCTGTCAGGATAGTTTTGCTTAAAACACCAAAACTATGTTAAAACCATAAAGGGTGGGGGGCCTGGGTGGCTCAGTTGGTTAAGTCTTCCACTCTTGATTTCTGCCCAGGCCATGATCTCAAGGTCATGAGATCCAGCCCCACCCCTCCCCGCCCCATTCTCCACCCCTTGGCTCTGCACTGGGTGTGGAGCCTGCTTAAGAGTCTCCCTCTCTCTCTGCCCCTCTCCCCAAACCCCTCTCTTTCTTTAAAAAAAAAAAAAAAAAAAAAAAAAAGCAAAACCATATAAGGAGTTTATCAGGTTTTGTAACTTCAAAGTCCAGAGGTGGGTTAGACTTTAGGAATAGTTCGATCAAAGATCTGGCTCAGTTTCTCAGTAACTTTGTCAGCTCTGCCCTTGTTTGGCTGCTGGCTTTGTCCTCAGAATGGCTTTCTCATTGTAGCAAAGTGCATACAGCAATCCCAGTTCTCATACCCATATACCACGCTCTGGAGAACAAATGCAAAACAGGTAGCCTTTCTTTCTCCAATCACTGAATAAAAGTCCCGGGTATCACTCTAATCACTACTTGAATCAATCATTGTGGCAGGAGAGCTGAGATTACACGGAAGGGTTGGGCCAGTCACAGCCCATCCAGGGGCTGGGACTGGCTCAATTCTCTTCAAGCAGAGCTGCCACACCGAAGAGCTGGGGGGATAGGAGGAGGGGAGGCGGCTACAATGCTCGCTCCATGGATTTCAGGGGCTATGGCAGGATCTACTAGATTTGTGATAATCTTGTATTTCTCAGAAGTCCTAGTTTGATCTGGTCCACACTGTGTATTTCCAGAGTTTTCTCCCAAGTCCTTCTCTAGGCATGATTGAGCCCCTCTGAGTCCTGCCTGGTCCTCTTGTGAGTTGTGAATCTGACACTGAAATATGCCACTTCAATGTTTTAGAATCATAGAAAAATCTGAACAAGAAGGGGTGGTTTGAAAGCATCTCATCTTCATTTTTAGAGAGGTGTTTCCCATCCGGATTCCATATTCAGTGCTCTTTCTCTGACCCACTGGGAGGTTCCACAGGGTAAATTTTGGAAGAACAGATTTGATGGAGTTCTGTGACTTAAGAGCAGGGCAAATCACTTAAACTCTCTGAGTCTTGTTTCCCTCATCTGTCAAGTGGAAATGGTGACCGTAGAGCTTACTTTATAAGTGAGAGTGAGGATTAAGTCTGTATGCATCTCCTAGTGCTGCTGTAACAAACAGCCACGCATTGAGTGACTTAAAACAAATACACACCTTTATCATCTCAGAGATCTGAAGGAATGAAGTCTGAGACCAATGTATCTGCACACTGTTCTTCTGGCAGCTCCTGGGGAGAATCCATCTTCTTGCCTTTTCTAGCTTCTAGAGGCCCCTCCTCCATCCCAAGAGGGTTTCATTCCTCCCTCTGGCTCCATAGTCCAATCTCCTTTCTCTGACCTTGACCCTCTTGCCTCCCTCAGTCAAGGCCCTTGAGATGACATTGGACTCAGCCAGATAATACAGGATAATATCTCCATTTCAGGATCCATAACTCAATCATATCTTGCAAAGTTTCTTCTGCAACCTATGGTCACGTATCTACTGGTTCTGGCAATGAGGATATAAACTTTTTTTTCTTTTTTGTTTTTGGCAGTGGGAGGGACATTTTCTTTTTATCACAAAATAATTCAACACAAAACCATGTTGCATAGTGACAAGTACGCAGTAAGCATTCACTACATGACATTATCATGATGTAGGTGCCACCTCCTGTGTGCCCAGCACTGTGCTAGATGTGGAGCCACCACAGTGGTCCAGACAGATGTGGCACCTACCACTGTGGGGCTTGGCCAGTCTCATCGGTATAACCTCTGAGTTCTCAGATTCTTATGTATAATGATATACTTAAATCTATTTCAAATATGCTCAGGGACTGTCATCAGTCAGCTTTTGCTGTGTAACTACTCCAAAGCTTACCAACTCCAAACTACCTAGTGAGCTCTCAATTTCATAAGTCATGAATTCTAGTTCTTTTCTTCTGGTCTGGGCTGGACGTGGTTGGGTCCACGTGGGTGGGCTGGGCGGGCTCAGCCGTGGTCATTGGGGGCTGCTGGTTCATAGTGGTCTTGGGTGGGAGGCATGGGGCCTCTCTCCGTATGGTTTTCATCACCCAGCAGGTTATCTGGGCTTGTCCATGTGTTGGCAGAAGGAAGCAGCAAGAGTAGAGGTTGCAAAGCCTCTTAAGTCCCAGATTCAGAACTGATGCACTGTCACATCTGTCCCTTCCATCGCTCCAAGCAGATCCCAAACCCCAATTTAAGGGGTGAGGAGATAGACTTCAGTGCTCGATGGTAGCAGCACTAAACCATTTTGCCGTCTACCATCCTGCCATGGCAGGGAAGAGGAAGGGAGAACAGAGGTTGCATCCCTGTGGAACAGTTACTGGAGGAGAATGTTCCCCAGGAAAGGAGGCAGCAAGGCCACAACCTGTTCAGGAGTGGCCTTGGGGTGGCTCATTATTCTTGTGCTCTCTGTGAAGCACAGTGAATTAGCATATTTCTTTCTGTCTGTGCTCAAATGCCAGGCCCCAAGATCTCTATTATAAATGACACAATTAAGTCGTTGGCAAGAAAAAGTCAAGTTCACCAACCTTTCTTCCCTTTTTCAGGAAGCTAGTGAGGACAAGCAGAGCAAGCACACCAAAGTCTGCGCAAGCAACAAAAGACATATAAATCTGGAGACATTAAGAGAGGTCATTGGAACACTAGGTCTCCTTAAAACAAAGGCTTCTGTCTGTCATTGGCAAATGTGAGTGGAAAAAGCAGGATATAAAACAGTTGATTCAGCCTTACCGTATCCCAACTTTTTAAAGAGGAAAAATATTTCCTTATATATAGGCCTACAGAAACAACTGAAAAGACAAATACACCACAGTATTAACAGCAGTTGGTCATCTTTGCTGGGATTAAAGGTGATTTTAATTGTTTTTTCTACTTCTCTGAACTTCCCAGATTTTCTCTAGTAAACTGGGTTACTTTAGTACGGGGGGGGAAAAATGTAATTAAAAATATCCACAATAAGTTAGTTCTAATTTTTTCAACATTTATTATTTTTTTATCTTTTTTGTTTTTTAAGATTTTATTTATTTATTTATTTGTCAGAGAGAGAGAGCACAAGCGGGCAGAGTGGCAGGGAGAGGCAGAGAGAGAAGCAGGCTCCCCACTGAGCAAGGAGCCTGATGCAGGGCTCGATCCCAGGATTCTGGGATCATGACCTGAGCCAAAGGCATCGGCTTAACCCACTGAGCCACACAGGTGTTCCAAATTTTTTCAACATTTAAAAACAAAGCTCTAAGTTATCTGATTGTGTTGTTAATGGTACTTGCTGGAATTGGGGCTTCATATTGTTTCCTTTTAAAATGATCCTGGGGCATTAATTTATACACTAAGGCCATGGACTATTAATCTTAAGTTTATAAAATAAAATGTATTTGTACGTTCCTTCCATTTGTTATCAGTCTCTCACTTCTCTGAATGCGAGGAACTCAAAGATCTTTAGCAAGTGAGATAGCCGGAGGACATTACACTGTCTTCACACAGTGACTCTATACAGGTGTGACTTAATATCCGATCTCAAGGGCACCTGGGTGGCTCAGTCAATTTAGTGTCTGACTCTTGATTTCAGCTCAGGTCATGATCTCAGGGGTGTGAGATCAAGCCCCATGTTGGGTTCCACACTGGGCTTAAGCCTGACTAATGTTCTCTCTCTTCCTCTAACCCTCCCTGCTCTCCCCAAAATAATAATAATAATAATAATAATAATAATAATAATAATATCATCCGACTCTCAGCTCTTATCAGTGTCAATATATACACAGAACAGGCCTGCAAAGAATATTTCTGCATCTTTTGTACAGAGCTTGTCTGTATTTGGCTCATGGTACTTTCCATGGAGATCCCTTTGGTAGATTCCCCTTATAAAGCTTATGGGGAAGTTTGGTTTCCATGATGTATGGCTGTGCTTCCTGTTAGGAAACAATAAAATGAGGTTATTTATCTTGGTTTCTCTTTGCCTTTGCTGCTGGGAAGCTTACAATCAAATTTTGTGCTCAATTAAGGGGACTTCCTTTAGCCAAGTTTTTCTATCTTATTAAATAGTACCGCCATCAATCTAGCCGGCTGTAGCCAGAAATCCAGACAACATTCTAGAATTTTCTGTCTCATTGTGGCAGTTACCCATCTGGGAGCTTTTTCCTTTGAAATCTCTCTCTCTGATCCATCCATCCGCCATTTTGTGCCTGTGTTGCTCAAATAGCCTAACTGGACTTCCCAAATCTTACCATACCCTGCTCCTCTACCCACTGCCTCAGCCCAAACCAGAAGTCTGTCTTCCGCACTGACAGGGCAGTTTCTAACACTCCAGCCTAATCCTGTAACCTCGTCATTAAAAATCTTTACGTGCAAAGTCTCGGCTCCTTAGCTTCTCTTGCGTAAGTCTCCATCTGTCTCTCAGCTGCCATCTTTCTTCAGTCCAGCCACACTCAATCAGCAAGGCACACCCTGTCTGGTCTCTGGGATTCTGCACATCCTGTTCCCCTGCCTCAAATGTTCTTCTCGCTTCCCCACCACTCTTTGGCTTGGTCACTGCCATGAATCTTGCCTCGGAGTTTCTTTCCTGAGGCCATCCCTGGTTCCTTCCCCTGACCCTGGACTGGTCGGGTGCCTCTCCTGTGAGTTTCCACGCTTCCCCACCGTTCTCCTGACTCAGCTTCAGTCATGGTGAATTGAAGGGTGACTGACGGTCTCTGTCTCTCTGTCTCTTGCTCTGACATGTCAGTCTGAGAGGGACTGCTCCCAGGTCTGTCTGTTGCAGCATTCCCTGCCTGACCTGCAACTGATGCTTGCTGAATATTTTTAAAGGAATGAATAAACTAGTTTTCTGGCATAAACATCTTCCTTCCCACCCTCTCTGCTCACCCTCTTTATTTATGTATTGCTTGGCCCTATTGCTCTATATAGTACCTTTCAGTTACCTAAGCCAGCCTATAGTAGATTGTTTTTCAAAAATGGTCACAATGTCCTTTGCCTTGCAGAACATCCTGTGGAGGACCCATTTGCCCACCCCTTGAACCTGTGCAGCCGCCTGATTAATAACATGCAGCTGATGGAATGGGGCTGGCTTTGCTTTAGTTCAGGCGGCCTTGAATGCTTCTATTCCTCTCTCGGAACTGACCCGCTGCCATGTGCACTAGCCCGAGCTGGCCTGATGCCGGATGGCAGACTCAGCTCCAGAGCCCCTCCACTGCGCCATCAGGCCCCCAGACACACGAGACCATCACAGACTCAGCCTCAGGCAGCCCCACACAGACTGCCTGAGTGAGCCCAGGGGAGATTGACTGACCTTGGCCCAGATCACTGGGCATGCCTAGTTTGGACAAACAGGCTGAGGAGCATAGTAACAAAGGCTTGTTGTCATAAACCCCCATGTGTGGAGGTGGTTTGTTACAGTATGTCTTGGTATTGTTCTTGGTCACTGACCTCAAGGGACACACTCTCCTTCCACCACAGGTTACTACATCAGTGTCTCCAGAGGCTTAGGGTAGTCTTGTCTTCTTTCTGTCTAGCACCATAGGGTACATAATCCAGATCTGTTTTTAAGGGCAGAATTATAAAGCATACCCCAACTATTAGGTCGCCAAAGCCTTCTTACACAATTCTTCTTCCAACATCTCCCACCTCTACCCCGAAAAACAAAGCAGATTTTAATTTAATTCCTCCTCCCTGGACTCTACCCAAGATATCCGTATGTTACTTGTACTGCGATCCTTTGAACTAGTCCAGGGACTGGCTCTGAAGCCCGTGTGACCTGGTGCTAGTAACTGAGTCCTCCATGACCTCCAGTGAGTCACTTCTCTTTTCTGGGTTTCAGTTTTCCTGTCTGTGAAATGGGTGCTATAATTCCACCTACATCCAGGGCCTTTGAATATTTATCCATTCCATGAATATTTCCTGAGGGCCTCTTATATGCCAGACATTGTTCTGGGTACTGGGGACATACCGGTGAGCAAATGCAGGGGAAATAGGCTTTGTCCTATGAAGCCTACCTTCTACTGGAGGGAGACAGACAATAAAGAATGAATAGAAGAAAATGATGTAGTGTGATTGAAAGTAAGTACAATTACAACACATAAATATGGGTAAGGAGGATCAGGAGGGCGAGAGGGGGCTGGCTGTGTGGGTCCTGGTTGCCATTTCACACATCATATTGTTAGAGTAAGTCTTACTGAAATGATATTTGAAGCAAGGCTTGAAAGAGGGGGCAGTTGGCTTTGCAGGTATGTAAGGGAAGGGAGTGCAGGGCAGGATGGCCAGGGCCAAGGCCCTGAGTTGGGAAAATGCCTGGTGTGTTTAAGAAGACGAGAAGCATGTTTGTCTTGAGAGGAGCACGAGGCAAGAGCAGCAGAAGCAGGCAGAGAGAAAAGGGGCCAGGGAGCTTCTGGGGAGAACAAGAGAACACTCTTGAGGCTTAAGTATCCACGGCAATGGTACCCCCTGAGGTCAGCTCCCAGGAAAGATAGCAAGGAACACACCCTCCCCGCCCCCGCCAAGAGGACATCACCTTGGGGCAAAAGGAAGCGTCAGGCACTTTTTGAGTTCAAGACTCCACGCTATAAACCTGGAAATACCCCCCCTCCCAGAGCTCTCTGGCCGGGGTGACTGCATAGAAATGTGATATTCCCTCTCAAGAATCAGGGAGGCTGGTGTGGGCACCCGGATACCAAGGGCTTTTTCCAGCAGCAGCCAAAGACACAACACATCAGGCAGAACCAATTTTCTAAATCAAACCCACAAGAGAAAACCATTCCACCTGGGCTGTGCGTAGACCTGTCAGTTTCTCCATCCTCCCTGCCCTGGGCCCACAAGAGTGGTGTTAGGCATGGGTTTGATCGCTCTGGAGTGATAAGGGGGGGGGGTCTTGAAAATGGGGCACAGAGAGGGCAAAGGAGGGAATGAGGTAATGGGCATGCTGCTAGTCAGACAGGAAAAGCTTGGAAACAATAATGTGAGCATTAAGAACTGATGTGTCCTTATTCATATCTTAAGCTGCTGGAAATGGTCAGGTCCACTGATCATTGACGCTCTTGCTCTCACACATTCTGGGGGGTGAGTTACCGTGTTACCCTTCATTACCCCTAAGCCCTCCCTTCCAGCCTACATCACAGTGCAGACTCCTACCCTCACCATTAACCAGGCCGGGAACCACAGGGACCTGCTGAGGTAGCACCAGGCCTGGGAGCCTTGGCCCCGGGTAAGGCTCCAGCTGCCGAGTGCTACTGGCCCAGTCATTTAAGGCAATCTCGGGCCCAGCGCTCAGTCTGCCTCGCTGCTTAAAGTGAGCATGCGTGAGAATGCCCAGCGGGAGGCTGCGGCGACGTAGGCGGTGGGTCTCCGGTGGGACCTGAGCTTCCGCGTGGGGACTCCCAGGTGCTGCTGATGCAGGGTAAGCTCATCCCACTGGGGTTGCAACTCTAGCAGCACATTAGAACACCCCCACCCTCCCACCCCTGCCACCCCCGAGGTGAGCTGGAACCCAATACGATTTCAGGCTCCATCCTGACAAATATTCTGATGTAATTGGCTTAGGGCAAATTCTGAGCTTTGCGAGTTTAATTTCTCCCAGTGATTCTGTCAGGCAACCAGGATTGAAAACCACTGGTAGGGCCCAGGCTCCTCACCTTCCAGGGCTTTAGGTAGAAGACTATGTATTTTATCTTCCGAACTGGAACACAGTTTTTAAAAAGATTTATTTATTTGAGCAGAGAGAGACTTCTCAAAGAACATGCACGTGAGGGGGAAGGGGCAGAGGGAGAGAGAGAGCCTCCAGCAGACTGCCGACTGAGTGTGGAGCCGGTTGCCAAGCTTAGCCCCATGACCCTGATCATGACCTGAGCCAAAATCAAAAGTTGAACGCTTAACCCATTGAGCCACCCAGGTGCTCCTGGAGCACATTCTAGAGTGCAAGGGGTCACAGATGGTAATTACATAGGCTCAGCAGGTATAAGCCAGGGTAATCCTGAGAAAATCCCCATGTGTAGTCAATTCCACTGTAGCCATGCCCAAGGTCATGCTAGTGATAATGATAGAACCCAGACTTAGAACTCAAGCTCCTGACTCTTGAGTTGTCGTTTCACTTTCTCAGAACCTTAATTACTCAATCTGTGAAATGGGAATAAGAACGCCTATCCTGTCAACTCTAGAGTGACTGTAAAAGAAGGCCATAATCCATGAAAATGTGCTTTAAAAGCTTGAACAGCTCTATGAAATGGGAATGCATTTCTATTATTGTGAGTCTGTGGCCACGGGAGCCAGGCTGGGATCTACCCGTCCTGAGTTAGAGCAACCACAGCTCTTTGAATAATAAATAATAAATGGGGCGTATTAGATAAAATAACCTTGACAAAGTAGAAAAGTGGGGAGATGGGAATCAGAGAGGCATTTGATAGAGAGGAGTGTCATTCCCTGAATCCAGATTGAGCAGAGGCAGGCTGGGTGGGGGAAGAGAAGAATCTCAGAGTGGCCCACAAGCTCAATGGGAATCAATAATGTTGTCTCCAAAAATAATGAAGATATATAATAGTATTATATATATAAATATATATTATAACCCTATAATAATAATTATTATTATTATTATGACACATAAATGGAAGCATGTTTAGTTTAAACCGTGAGCTCGTCCTAGTGGGCATCTCAGACCTGAGGCTGGTGTCAGCATGAAGAGGGTAGATATGACATTAGAGCTGAAATTGTTGAGGTTGGGGTGGTAGAAAGTGGCGGGGGGGCTGCAGAGGAAATCCCGTCTAATCTATACATTTTGCAGATGAAAACACTGAGGCCCAACAACCAGCAGTTTATTGTTGAAGCTCAGACTGGGCTCAGGGTCTTGAAACAACCACTCCAAAGTCTATCCCTATGTGTTTATGTCAAAAGCAATACCAGTTAGGACTTAATTAGTAATACTGACCACATGCCATTTTAATATCCCCCCAAACTAATGGCAATCCTCTATTATCAGTGAATTCCCAGTATCTGTTCAATTGCCCCCAGTCATCTCAAAAGCATAGCTTTATGATTGGCTCCTTCAAATCAAGAACTGAATTCTTCTCTTCATCCCTGCACTGCATTTGCTTGAGTCTGTTTTAATCTTTAACAGTTTCTCTCTCTTTTTTAATGCTATTCATTAGGTGAAAAAAGAAACCATAGGGGTGGAGGGGTGCCTAGCTGGCTCGGTCAGTGGAGCAAGCAACTCTTGATCTCAGGGTCATAAGTTCAATCCCCACATGGAGCGTAGAGCCTACTTTAAAAATTTTTTAAAATAAAAAATACATAAATAAAGAAAAAAAGAACTCCTGGGTTGTTTGTCCCATAGAATGTGCCATGTTAGAGATGTAACAGTGTATCCTGGTGGTGACCTTGAACACACCTCTCTATTCCCTGTAGCTCCTGTGAACTCCAGAGCTGCTTTCGGGCTCCGTGTCTGTGGCAACACTTCCTTACAGGTGGTGCCTGGTGCTTTCTGTCACATCATCTGTCCTATCAGATGCTTGTAATGTAATATGGGGCTGTCTCTGTCAGAAACACTGGAGTATTTAAAAGAGAAATAAATACCCCTAGGTGGCTTAGTCGGTCAAGTGTCTGCCTTCAGCTCAGGTCATGATCCCAGGGTCCTGGGTTTGAGCCCTGTGTGGGGCTCCCTGCCCCAAGTGGAAAGCCTGCTTTTCCCTCTCCCTCTGCCCTTCCCCCCTGACTAGTGCTCACACTGTCACAAATAAATAAATAAAATCTTAAAAAAAAAAAGAAAAGAAACAATTACATGCCGGTATACATTTATCCAAACCCGTAGAATGTACATCAAGACTGAATCCTTGCCTGAACTCTGGACTCTGGGTGATAACGGTGTATCAGTGAAGGCTCAGCAATTGTGACAATTGTGAGTGTGTGTGGGGGGAGGGGTGTTGGTAGTCGGGGAGGCTGTGGGTATGGGGGGCAGGAGTTATACGGGAAATCTCCATACCTTCCCCTGAATTTCAGGGTGAAACTAAAACTGCTCTAAAAAAACAAAGTCTATTAAAACACACACACACACACACACACACACACACACACACACAAAGTGAAGCAGTGCCTTTAGAACACTCTGGTGGGGACAGCAAGGAGGTGGCTAGCAAGGGAGGACAATGGGCCAGGAATGGTAAGAGCTGGTTATTGCCGCGGGGCAAGGGGATGTGGGGCTTGTTGGACAATCCTCTCTCCTGTTGTGTATTTGAGAATTTCTGTGACAAAAATTACACACAATGAGATGCTGCTGGAAATGCCCCTAAGAAGATGTAGCAGACACCATGGGTCAGCTTTTAAGCCAGTATTCATTCCTTGTCCCCCTGTTCTCTCTCTTCCATAGACAATCTCAGTTCTGCCCAAGTGAGCATGCTCTCTACCTGGCTAACTCCGGCAACAGCAGAGAAGGCGGTCTTCGGCGCTGGCTGCTCTCCGACATGGCCCACGTAATGCATTCAACAGAGGACGTGCTCAAAAGATATACCGTATGTTCATTACAGTCTTTTGTCTTCACAAAAAAACCAATGAGAATATTATCGTCCCCCCTTCACAAGTGAACTGAGACTTTGAGAAGTCCTGTGCCTTGAGTCACTGGCCTATGATCTTAGGTCCATGCAGCAGCAACAAAGCCCACATTATTTATTTATGTGAGAGAGTGAACGAGATGGGGTGGGGAGGCTGGGGGGTGGGGCAGAGGGAGAGAGAGAACTTCAAGCAGACTGTGTGCTGAACACTGAGCCTGACTCTGAGATCATGACCTGAGCCCAAATCAGGAGTTAGCAGTAAAGCCCACGCACGCTTTTAGCCACGCCATGTCCCACTTTAAGGTCTGGCATTATGTGTTGCCGCCATATTTTCTCTCTAGGTTGGGTGAACATCACAGGAATGTGTTAACTGGGGGAAAGATTTGCTGGGAACAGTGGGTCAGACTATTTGACATTGGAAAGACACTGTGCTCTATGGTTCTATTTCCCACAATTTTCTGTCTGTAAGAATCTCCTGGAGTGTTTGTTAAAATGCAGAATCCAGAGAGGGGCCTGGTAATCTATATTCTTATCAAAACACTATCCTCCCCTGTATGATTCTCATAGTCAAGCAAGTTCGAAAAACTACGCCTCATGGCATTGAATACAAGCCCAGATAGAGCGGATTTATTAAATCTAAGCAGAGAAAGGAATCTTAAAGCATTTTTGGATGCCCCATGACCTGCCGCCAGTGGGCAACGAGTCCTGATGACACGTGCACAGTGGACCCAATGACTGGCAGGTGCTCTGGCTGGCACATAGTGACTAACTGCCCAGTGACTAATACCCGATAACCAGCTTGGCTCCTGGGCTCACGGCTGATTGGACACCTGATCAGGCTGACCCAGTCAAAACTTTCCTCCCAAGGATTTTAAATGAAAAATTCTAGACCAGTTGTTGCTGCACACCTGATCTATCAATTCATCACAAGCTAAGTGATGGAGAAGCACTGGAGAGAAGCCTTATTTTATTTTATATTTATTTATTTATTTATTTGAGAGAGAGTGAGAGAGAGAGCATGAGAAGGGGGAGGGTCAGAGGGAGAAGCAGACTCCCTGCCGAGCAGGGAGTCCGACTCTGGACTCGATCCCAGGACTCCAGGATCATGACCTGAGCTGCAGGCAGTTGCTTAACCAACTGAGCCACCCAGATGCCCAAGAAGCCTTATTTTAAAAAGACAATGGAGAGGGGCTCTTGGGTGGTGCAGTGTGTTAGAAGACTGACACTTAGGTTTCGGCTTCGGCTGTAATCTTAGGGTTTTGAGATCTAACAGCACGTCAAGCCCGGTACTCAGAAGGGTGTCCGCTTAAGACTCACTCTCTCTGCCCCTTCCCCACCCCTCCCTCAAAGAAATAAGTAAATCTTTTAAAAATAATTTTAAAAATAAAAAGGCAATGGAGAGAGAGAAGGCGAAGGGGAGGCAAAGGAAGGAGGTGAGAGGGCAGAGGTATGGGGACAGATAAGGTGGAGTGGATATATAAAAATGGAGGGGGGAAGAGAGAAAGAGTTCAGTGGTTTATATAGTGGCCTCAAAAGATACCTAGTTACCCAGGACCTCAGAATAGGACTTTATTTGGAAAAAGGGTCTTTGTAGATGTAATTAAGTTAAATATCTAAAGATGAGGTAGCCATGGGTTTAGGGGGACCAGTGTCCTCAGAGATGAAAGGAAAGGGACTTTGACACAGAGACAGGGGCAGGGGCTGTAGTTGAAGATGGAGGCAGAGGTAGGAGTGATGTGTCCACAGGCCAAGGCATAGGGAATGACCTCTAGGAGTTAGGAGAAAGACAAGGGACTAGTTCTCTTTCAGAATGTCCAGAAGGAACCGACTCTGCACACACCTTGATTTCAGACTTCAGTTCCAGAACTGTGAGAGAATCAATTTCTGTTGTCTCAAGCCACCAAGTTTGTAGTGAGTGGTTATGGCATCCTAAAGAATCTAGCTCATTCTAGGAGACATGAACTCTTGGCCTGGAGATGGAGAAAGGACGGGGAAAGAGAAGGAAGGAAGGGCAAGGGAAAGGGAAGCAGAGTGAAAGTGGGAACGAAGAAGGAGAGAGCCAGAGCTGTGGGATGGGAGGAGCCAGGGAGCGGATATGCCTGCCCTCTCCAGCCCCTCCCGCTTAGGTCCATGCCCCTTGACCTTGGTTCATCTGAGGACTCCCCCTTAGGTTCCCGAGGACCCTCTACATCCTGACATGACACTGCCACCATGAGAATTCCTCCCATGCCTGCTGGAATACTCCAGAACAAAAGCAGTGGGACACACACTTGAGGGTTTTACAAAAGACCGAGGTCCCTTCTTGCTTTCTGTCTCATGGAGTGTTATTTTTTTACTTTTTATTTTGAGAGAGAGAGAGAGAGAGAGAGCACGCGCATTTGCAAGCAGGGGCCAGGGAGGGTCTGAGCAGAGGGGGAGGGGGAGAGAGAATCTTAAACAAGCCTCCAAGTCCAGTGCAGAGCTCCACTCGGGGCTCCAACTCACCACCCTGAGGTCCGCACTTGAGCTGAAATCAAGAGTCAGACCCTTCACCCACTGAGCCACCCAGGCCCCCCCGGAGTGTTATTTTTTCTTACGGATAGCAGCTAACCCTTCCAAAACCCTTCCCGCTTGCCAGGCACTGAGTTAAACGCCCTACAGGAATCATCTCAGTGGGTTTTCCCAACCACTCCGTGAGTAGATAGTACTCTGATCCCACATTAGAGGGAGCAACTGAGGCAGAACAGGGAAGTAATGACTCTGCCCAAGGCCATCAGCAATAGAGGGACATTCCTGGGATTCAAACCCACAGGCTGAGGGTTAGCCATGGGACTCTGTGGCTTCTCTCTGTGTGCATACTTTGAATGAGGATAACCAGGAATTCCCAGCGTGTTTTCACACTCTTTTGCTAGGTAGGGAAACCATAATAGATTGGCATTTCAGTTGGAAGAATGAGCACCTGAGTAGTTCTTTCCTGGGCTTCTAGCCCTAGGAGCCCCCGCTGTGTTCCTGGGGTCTGCATGGGGAGGGCTGGGAGGGTCAAGGGAAATGAGTGGGAAGAGGGAGCCTGAAGTTTTTACTTGACTCTGATGTGAAAGTCTGGAACGCCAAGCCCAAACATAAGCTCTTTTCTTCACTTGCCCTCTGCTCTTCCCCAGACTTAGGGGCCCATACTGCAGCTCCCCCGAGTCACCCCAGTCTTCCTGCCAGCCCAGAACTCTCCCAGCCCGGCCTCTCCAGGGGCATTACAGTGTCACCTGTGGTTTCCCGGCTGGGGGGTTGGAGTGGGGTGGGGGGAGCAGGGACAGGGCCAGAGCCGGGCAGGCAAACCCACCCTCCTGGGTGTGGGACCCTGGAAGAGCTGGCCTTCCCTTTCACTGTCCTCATCTGACAAATCAAGACAACAGTGATACCAGCTCAAAAACTGCCCTGGAAACATGCGCCGTTCGTTGTGTGGCAATCCGATTTCAGTAGAGATTTTCAGAAGCACAATTGTCCATTGTTTAGGGAGGCGTGCTCAGGTGGACAGGACACATTAGGAGAAAGGAAGACATTGGTCCGGACTAGTTTGTCGGTGTGGAAATGGGGGCAGTCTCCTGCCTCCTCCTGATACCTAAAGCTTTCAGTGCACTTTCCCTAAAAGGGAAAACGGTAAAAGCTGTCTCCTCTTGGAGCTTTCTAGGATCTGAGTGTTCCCCAGTTGAGCATTTAGTCTTAGATCTTTCTGCCACCGTCCAGCTTTGTTTTCTACTAAATAACACACATAAGCCTGGTTTCAAAAAAAATCATGCATGTAAATGGGCACATGCCTGCGTTTACGTGTTTCCCCTGCCTGAGTAGTTATTTGCATTTGGACCAGGCTGTTTTCATGACACTGAATCCATTGAATGATGAGAATTTCAGGCATCTTAGCCAATTATAATAAGTGGTAATATTAGGGTCCCTATTTTCCAGTAACCTCCCTGGGTAGATCGCCCATCTCTCTGCTCCCTCGTGTTTTTGTATGGCACTGCCAACTGACATTATAATGTCTATTCGGGTCTGTCTCCCTTGCTAGATGATGAGGTCCTTGAGGGCAGAAGCTTTGAGCTCTTCTTTCTGTCCCCTGCACGCAAAAATGTTTGATGAATGAATGCATGTTTGTGTCTTATTACTGCAACCTACTTTAGAAGCATTTGAAAAAAATCTGCATTTTTTCCTTATATCCTGGCAACCCTTCCTGACTTCTTAGACCTCCGCAGGCCACCAAGCACATATGCGAGTGAGGCACTGAAATGTGGCTATTCTGAATTGACATGTAAAACACTAGACATCAAGCATGGAATTTCCTTGACTTTCTTTAAAAAAAAAAAGTGAAATATCTCATTGTATCAAAAATGTCTCACTAATATTTCACTTATAATTTTATTCTGACTTGAGTTAAAATGATACATTGGTTATTTTTAATAAACAAGTACTAAAATTCAATTATTTAATGTTTAATCATTAAGGTGATTAAAGTTTATTTCCTCTTATTTTGTTTAAGGCATCTACCAGAAAACTTCAAATTATACCATATGGCTTGCATTATATTTCTACGGGACAGCTTTGCCTTAGCTCCCTAATCACATGTGCAAGTTTTCACTTCCCTAGGGAGTAATTCATATGAGTCTGGATGCAGAGACTTATTTCCAGGAGCAAAGGAGCACCCAACAGTAGCTTTTCTTCTCTCGGCCTTTGATTCCCTCCAACATGGCCCTTTTTTTTTTTTTTCCTCTTCCAATTTCTCCAGTGGGGAGAATGCCATCAGCCTGTAAATGCCAGCTGCTCAGTCCTGCTTGAGCCAAAGCATCATTTCTATCAGCGCTGGGTCTGTAGCAGAGGTTCTTTCCAGTCCTGGTTGGTTGAGCAGGTCTTGTTCCTAAGCCTAAAAATCCCTATTCTGGGACAACTTAATAAGTGGGGTCGACAGGCATGAAAAAGTTAGCAGAGGAGGAGAGGGTAGCCCTGCCAGGAGAGCGGGCACCCCTGGAGGCGGGGCTCTCAGGGACTTCCAGGAAGCGCGAGGAGGCTTCCAGGGCCATGATTGTGCTGATTTCTTTTTTTTTTAATTAATTATTTTATTAACATATATTGTATTACTAGCCCCAGGGGTGCAGTTCTGTGAATCGCCAGGCTTACACATTTCGCAGCAAATGTGCTGCTTCCTGATCCACATACCGGTTATGTGGGTGCTGTCACATTATGAAAAGTCTTTTTTTTTTTTTTTTTGAAGATTTTATTTACTTATTTGACAGAGAGATAGCAAGAGCACAAGTAAGCAGAGTGGCAGGGAGAGGGAGAAGTGGGCTCTCCATTGAGCAGGAGCCGGATGAGGGGCTTGATCCCAGGACCGTGGGATCACGACCTGAGTCAAAGGCAGATGCTTAACTGACTGAGCCACACAGGGGCCCCTGAAAAATCTTTTTCTTTTCTTTTTTTTCAAAGATTTTTATTTTTGAGTAATATCTCTATGTAACCTGGGGCTTGACTCCCCCAACCCTGAGATCAAGAGTCATGTACTCCACTGACTGAGTCAGCTAGGTGCCCCTATGAAAGTCAATATACATCTTCAAACTGTATACATCTATGATTTGTTCCCTTTCCTGTCGATGTATTTCACTAAAAATTTTACATAGTAATGTCAATAGAATGTGAGTGAGAATCTCAAAAAATACAATAAGGGAAGAATTAAAGGCCTTGGAAAATAATTGTCTAGGACAGAATATGAAAAATCTTCCACTGTTTTAAATAAATCAAACGTGCTAAAATTAAATACAGCATTTGTGACAGATGCTTAAGATGGCCCCGTGATCCACCTGTGGCTGTGCCCTTGTGGGTCCCCGCCCCCCTGAAGTTGGGCAGAACCCGTGACTCGCTTCTGAACAACAGAACGTATGATTACATGGCGCAGTTGCTGTACACAAATGCAGCTGTAGTCTCTGCATCCCTTCCTGGGGGGAAGCAAGCATCCATGCTGGGGGACCTCCGGTGGCAAGGACACACCACGTGGTGTTCTCCAGCAGCTGAGGGTGGCCTCTGATCAACAGTCAGCGAGATTCTGAAATCTTGGTTCTAAACCATGAGAAACTGACTGCTGCCGGCAACATGAAGAGGTTGAAAGCAGGTCTTTCCCCGGTTGAGCCTCGAATGAGAATGTAGCTCCCGCTGACTCCTGGACTGCACCAGGTGCGACTCTAAACACAGGGCAGCTGAGCCATGCCAGGATTCCTGACACACAGGAACTGGTAGAAAACAAATGTGTGTTGTTTTAAGCTGCTGAGTTTGTGGTAATACTGTTACACAATAATAGAAAACTTACAGCAGTAAGGAAAGGATAAATAGAGCTCAGTGCCTGACCTACACTAGGCTTTTGGTTGAAGCTTGTTGAATGAAAGAATTCCAAGATACGGGTTTTCAAAGATCCAATCTCCCTCTGCATATCTTTCTTTCTGTCTCACACACACACACACACACACACACACACCCACCCACACACACGAGCCTCAGGCATCCCTTATGGATGGTTTACTGTGTATGGGAAAGATCTATTTGAAAATAACTTTTTAAAAAATGAATGGGTATATATTTATTGAAGAAATGTTAGAAAGTACAGATTAGCAAAAAGTACATAAAACCGCCAATTTCTTCATCGAGCACGTATTAATTCTGTAATACCCATAAGTAACCATCACCGACATACATAAAGATGGTGTTTTGTGCATTTATAAAAATAATATATGTTCACTGTAACAAAGTTTAGAAAGCATAGAAAAATAAAATGAAGAAATGGAAAGTCACCAGTAATCCCACTCAAAGAGATAATCCCCGTTAATGTGATGACCTTCCATTTATATACATGTGTGTATTAGTCAGCTCAGTCTGCCAGAACAAAATGTCATATCCTGGGGGGCTTAAACAACAGGCATTTATTTCTTACAGTTCTGAAGGCTGGAAGTCCAAGATCACGGTGGTTGGGTTCTGGTGAGAGCTCCCTTCCTGGCTTGTAGATGGCTACCTTCTCCCTGTGTCTTCACATGGCAGAGAGAGAGAGAGAGAACATGAGCTTTCTGATGTTTCCTCTTCTTCTTCCTTTTTTTTAAGAGAGAAAGAGAGGGCAGGGGGAGGGGCAGAGGGAGAGGGAATGAGACAATCCCAAGCAGGCTCCAGGCCCAGCATGGAATCCAACACGGGGCTTCATCCTGTGATCCCAAGATCATGACCTGAGCTGAAATCAAGAGTTGGGCACCTAACCGACTGAGCCAGGCTCCCCTGGTGTTTCTTCTTATAAGGAACTAATCCTATTGTATTAAGGCCCCACTCTTATGACCTCACTGAACCTTAATTACCTTCCTGCAGACTCAGTCTCCAAATACAATCCACACTGGGGTTGGGGCTTCGCAATCACACTTGTGATTTTGGGGAGAGACACAATTCAGTCTATAGCAGTGTCTTTTTTATTTAAATTTAATTTTTAAAACAGTTTTGAAAAATTAAAAGTTGGGCTTTGTTCAGTTTTCACTTGGCAGCATATCCTATTTCCTCACATCATTTGATATTCTTCTACAATATTTTTATTGGTTGTATAGCATTCCTCTGTGATAGCTGCAGAAAGGCGGTCTGAACGTACCAGTAGTTGTTTGATGATCCCTGTAGGGCTGGATATTTAAATTGTCTCCAACTCTGCTTCATTATAAGTGATAGAGGAATTAATATGCTTGTAATTTAATATCTTTGTGTATATGCATGATTAATTCCATTATCTTGAAGAATTTATCAAAAAGGAGTCCCCATGTCTTTGCCTTTGTTCTTAGCTATGTTACAGCCGCAAAGAGAAAGGCAGACATTATTTGGAATTTAGATCTTAGATTTCTCCTGTAGCTTTACAGTCCTCCAGGTGTGGCTCAAGGAAAAAAGGTTATCAGGAAGTCAAGGAGTTACCCAGGAGACAGTGGGTAAAGAGGAGCTTCCAGGGGCCCTCAGCACACATGTGCTTTGTGCCCTGAGACCATGTGTGGGGGCCCAGTCTTCAGTCCCTTTGGAGAGATGTCAGGGAGGTGGAGTGTCATCTTACAAATTAGAGATGGAACTGGCAAGGGTATGTTAGAGCCTTATACTTGTGTTCTAGATTATAGAAAGAAGCAAGGCCAGAAGAGAATCCATGCCAGCAAACCCATGGCCAGGCTTGCAGGAACTATCGGTGTTGGGTGGTATTAGGAAGATGGTTTTTGGCCAAGATATCAACCTATCCAAATCCTGCTTTGGACCACCTTTTCTTGGGAAAGATAAAGATGGAGAGAACAAAACTTAAGGAGTATACTATAGAAGGCATTTGTTGGTTTTGCTTTCCCAACATTCACTCTCCTTTCTTCTGATAACAGGTCCCCAATGTTCATTTGGGGACCAGCCCTTACCAACTCTCTGTCCAGAGATGGACACAAAACACAGGCCTGACCAGTCCATCAGCAGATGCAGTCATAGACTTGTGAGCAGGCCTAGTCCATGGAGGTCTGACAGGCCTCCTGCCTGATCTAAGAGAAAAGAAGTGCTCCATTTGTTTCTACTGGTACAATGTAAGCCTTGAGTTGATAACGGTGCTTACTACTCAAGAATGAAGGGAAGTAGAGGTGACAAATGGCAAAATACTGAGTCTTGTTGAGAGTGCTGGTGTTTCTGAATGCGGCTGTCCTGGAAGCTTCGGAAGGGAATGTCCCCTCCTCCCTTCCTTTCTCCCCTCCCCTTATGTGCCTCACCTCACGGCTGCCCTTTGTTTTTTACGCCAATTTGAATTGGATTTCTTTTTCATTGGCAACCGAAAGGCTTGTGAATAAAATATCTTCATATTTAACTGGGACTCCCCATCCATCTCAGTGCAGAGCTCTGGGGAGCTATGCTATAGAACATTTTTACCTGAGTTCATGGGGCACCTGTGACATAGCACCAAAACGGCTCATATATGAATTTCCAGTCTTACCCCCACAATGACAGGAGAGAGAGCGAGGGAGAGAACATTTGTCCAAAGGTAGAGTGAGGGTAGTTCCCCAGAGGAGAACAAATTTGTGAAGAGGCAGAAATGGCTGGGGTTGTCCTTGCTCTTCTTGCTTAGCCACATGGAAGGAGGAGACAAAGAGAGAACACTCCTATGGGTGTGCGACTTTTGGAGCTCAGTCAGTGCTGTTATACCTTTGGGGACTGTGACCCATCTGAGTCTTTGAATTAAACCCAAACCTCCATCTTTGTTTTGTGGGGTGGGGAGAGAGGAGGTCATTAGCTCTACTTAGCCAACAAACTTCATGGGCCGGAGACCAGTATGGCTGAGAACATGGGCAGTACTAGTGACCTAGCCACCTTGTCATCCCCTCATAAGGGCTGCCTACTCTGAAGGCTCTGTCCTCCTGGTAACCCAACTTCTCAGCCATCCTCCTGTTTTTGTCTCACCTCCTAACCACTGGTGCTTCCTTACCCTGACCCTGTGTATCCCCCAGAGAGTAGGCTCTAACTTGGACAGTTAGCCACTGCCCACCTTGTCATCCCCTCATATTGGTCAGAATTCTTGCACCGGACCTCCTCATTGGCTCCTGGGCTCCCTTAGGTCTACAGATGGCAGTTTGGGGCCAGTAGGTCCAATTAGACTGTGGTCAGGGTGGATGTAGTGGGAGGTGGCATATAATGCAATGTATGGCTTCAAATGGGACAGAGTCTGGTTTTGTCCCTCAGAACAGAAAATCCCAAGAAGGTTCTAGAACGTTCCCCTTGGCCATCTTTCCTAACCCAGGTGGAAAGAATATAGAGAATGCTATTACGTGTATCTGTATGAGAGCCTGTACGAGCATTCACATGTTCAGAACACTCGACGCCAGAGCTTTTCCATTACGAATTTTCATTTCCTTTCCTACACCTATTCCTCTCTTCTTCAAGTCATCTCTGATCATATGAGCTAGGCTGTGTCACTTAGGCTAGAGGTGTTTTCTTTCAGGCTTTGTCTCCCTTCAGCCATCAAATGCAGGACTCTGTCCTGGAAGGTCAGCCACCGGTGAGCACACTTCCTAGATGGTGCACCTGGTGAAATGTAGTCTGGACACCAGACCCTTCCCCCTGTCATGGCAGGCCCCTGGAAGAGCCCCAGAGTGGCCATTTCACCCAGAATGATGGAAAAGAGCTTGCCTTCTTGAGTCACTTTCCCTTACTTTGCAGAGCTGGTTCTCAAAGTATGATCCCCAGAGTAGCAGCATCAAGAAAAGCAATTTGTCTGAAAGGCACATTCTCCGTTCCCAGCCCAGACCTACTAGGTCAGAAGCTGTGGGTGTGAGACTCAATAATCTGTTTTAACAAGCCTTCTAGGGGATTCTAATGATCTGTAGAGTCTGAGAACGCATGGTTGACAGCATGGTGTCACAGGGTTTGAGTTTTTTTTTTTTTTTTGTTTGTTTGGTTTTTTTTTTTTTTTACAGGGTTTGAGTTTTTGTGGTGAAAGTGTTCCCAGCAGCTGACATTAGCCATAGCTACTGTGCATGCTGCTCTGAAGGAAGCCCCTTCTGTGTACCATCTAGAATAGGGGCTCGAACCCTGAGGGAACATTAGAATCAATGAGAATCTTTTGAAAAATATCATAGCTCTCCCTTACCTGAGATTTTGCTTTCTGTGGCTTCAGGTACCCTAGAGTCAACTGTGGTCTGCAAGCCAGCAATCGTCAGAAGGTCAGAGTTACTCAGAAGTGAGTAACTCGAAGTTATGTCACAAAGCCTCCATCATTCACGTCACTGCATCTCCTCACCCAGGCATCTCATCATCTCACGTCATCACGAGAGGAAGGGTGAGTTCGGTACCATAAGGTACTCTGAGAGAGAGACCACATGCACATAAATATTATTATAGCTTACTGTTATAATTGTTCTATTTTACTAATAGTTGTTAATGTGTAAATTAGGCACAGTGAGACAGTAAACTCTGCCATAGGTTTGTATGTACAGGGAAACCATAGTAGATATGGGGCTCGGTACTGTCTGTGGTTTTGGACATCCCCTGGGGTGTTGGAACATAACCCCAAGGATAACGGGGGCTACTGTTCTGATGCTCGGGCCGACTGCAGATGAACAGAAGCAGATTGCTGGTGGAGATCCAGCCAATGTGTCCTCTTTAAACTCCCAGGTGCTTCTTATTCACAGAGAGGGTTAAGAAGCACATCTGTGGCCCCTCTCTGACACCTTGCAGCTGTGCAACTTTGGGAACATTCCAATGGCCACCTCCGTGACCTTGATTTCTGAGTTTTTAGAAAAGGAGTGATGATTCCTAGCCTCTTGCCCTCCAAGATTGTCGTGTGTAATAAATAAAATATCAGATGTGAAATCTTGTAACTGCTCTTAAAATTATAAACAATATGAGCTGGAAGGCCCAGTTTAAGAATAGTGAAAGACCCAGAATTTCTTTCAGGAGCGTGGGGCAGGTGCAGTATCAGAGGGGAACTCCCCTCCCCTAACCTCCTGAGGCTCTGACTTTCCATTTAGATTTACTTCTCCATCTTTGCCTATCACACATGCTCTGTCCTAGCCCAATTCTCCTCTAGCCAAACTTGCACCAATTCAGGCTCAAGGCCGTGGGTCTGACAGACTCTCCTGAAGGTCAGGACCATGTCAAAAGCCTATAGCAAACCATAGCAAACACCTTTCAAGTGCTAGTAAGTCTTTATATCATCCTCACTTCCAGGGGCCGGCTGCTGTTCTTCTCTGTTTGTGCCCCAGTAGCCTCCCCTCTCCTCCCTGCCTCCCCAGATTCACCTTTCAGTCTGCCTGTCCCCCCACCCCAGTGTTCTTTAGCTCTTCAAAAGTCTCCTTTCTACCCCATCCCTGTCTGCTCTGGCAGGATAGCTTTCCACAGCCTGAATGTCTCATCAAGGAGTTTTGCTAAATTCCTTGAGAACGAATTCTGTCCCAGTTTTTCTCCTCCCCCTCCTCCTTCTCCCTTCTCCTTCCTCTGCCTCCCTTCTGTCCTCCCCCTCCCCTGCTGCCTCCCCTCCTCTTCTTCCTCCTCCTCTTTACTCCCCCCAGTTCTCCTTCTTCCTCCTCTTTCTTTTCCCCTCCTCCTCCTCCCCCCTTCTGCTTCTTGTTCTTCTTTCCCTCCTCCTCCTGCTCTGGCTCCTCCTCCTCCTCCTCCTTGCCACCATCTAAGTGGGATCTCTTAAGAGCACCAGCTTTGGTGGCCGCTGTTTGGCGTTCATAGCCAAGATTTGACCTTGCAGGGGTTATGTCACTGCTCGCTACCCCAAGCATGGTCCACAAGCCAACACTATCAGCATCAACTGGGTCTTGTTCAAGGTGCACACTCTCAGGCCAGCACACAAGGGTGTGCATTTTAACAAGATGCCCCCCCCCCCCGCGCCCAGGTGAATCATTTGCACATTAAAGTCTTAGAAGCCCCGTTCTAATTTCTTGGGGCCTCAGTTTCCTCATTTGTAAAATGGAAATAATGCTGGGTGGGGGGTTGGGAAAATTGCATGAGACGATGCATATGAATATAAAGTATGGTGTCTGGGAGAGCCTTGGATAACAGGTAGCGAATACTATTAGCTCTTCAGCTGTAGCAATGCTATGCCTGCATTAGGAATTGTTTTCGTAGCCCATATACAACCTGTCAGGATGCCAGCAACCTCGGTGTACAGGAATTGCTCTGTGCTGGGGCCAGGCGTGGGAGGTGAGGGCAAAGCAAGGTCTGAGGTTTCAGGACTTTGGAGTGAGGAAAGTGAGAGATCAGCCTGGACACTCACCAGAAGACAAAGGTGGGGAGTTTCGGCTCTGCTGATTTGCATCTGCGCGTTCAGGTGTGCTGGGCGAGATGCATAGCCGTGGGGTCCATGCATGGTGTCTTCTTGGCGGGACGTGTTTACGCGTGGCACATAACTGAAAATATCATTTGCATGTTAAAAATGGGTAGGGAGTACACAATGTGGTTTTATTTCTAGCAAGTTCTAGAACAAACTAAACTAGGGTGAGAGAAATCAAAATATTGGTAGCTTATTGAAGGGTAGGGAAAAGGGTTTGAGGCACATTTCTAGAGAACTTTCGAGGGGGTTAGATCCTTATTGGGGTAGTAGTGACCTTTGTCACAGTTCATTGAAGTGTGCACTGCAATGAATCAGCCAAACTTTACTTCATTTTAATTTCTTTAAAACAAAAACTGGGACTAGAAGGGAGAGACCACAGATACCCCCTCCCATTTTTTCCATCTAGAATTAACCTGACCTCTGATAACAAAGGCCGTCTGTCCTAAGCCCAACCTCAGCTAATTACCTACAAGCCGGGGCCAGTATGGACAAGGCCCAGGGCCAGTGTGGACCGCAGTGAAGGTGAAAGTCCTTGGTAAAACTTCCCCCAAGGACTTGGGCCAGATTTCCAGCAGCACAGGACTCTGGCTCATACATCTCAGTGAAAAGGAGCATTAGAGGTCTCTGAATGTCCCGTGCCATGCAGCCTATGACTTCTCTTTGTCCCCAGATTGTTTGTTTGTGTGGGTTTTAAAAAAGATTTTATTTATGTATTTATGTATTTATTTGAGAGAGAGCACAAGAGTGAGCACAACAGGGGGAGTGGCAAAGGGAGGAGCAGAGGGAGAGGGACCAGCAGACTCCGTGCTGAGATGCTGATGTGGGGCTCAATCCCAGGATCTTGAGGTCATGACCTGAGCCAAAGGCAGAAGCTTACTGATGGAGCCAACCAGGCGCCCCTGTTCATTTTTTGTTTTTTTTAAATAAACTCTGTATTCAAACTCAGGACCCCAAGATCAAGAGCCACATACTCTACCAGCTGAGCCAGACAGGCACCCTTGCTTGTCCCTAAACTCTTATAGCATAGCCCACACAGGGTTGATTCTGGGAAATTTGCTCTTCTCAGTGTCCCTGTGGATTGTGAACATTTGGCAAGGTACCACTTTGCACCTCTGAGAATAATCCTTCACATTTTTCATCTCTGGGCTCCTGGCCTTGGCCCTTCACTCCATAAACTTGGCTTCAAGTGATTACTGCCAGGCTGAGCTGTGTTCCAATGGAAACCTTCTTCAGTAGCCATGCCTTGGCCTAGAAAGGGGCCCTGAATTCCCTGCCATCCCTCACCTCACTCTGTGTCCTGGGCCGGCTCCCAGCACCCTTGGGGGATTCAGAATGCATACACACACACACACACACACACACAAGCATGCACACATACGTGAGCTCAGAAATAGGAAATGACTTCTACTTAATGGCTGATGACAGAGTCACTACCAGAACACAGGTGTCCCGACTTCTAGGACAATTCTAGTTCCTTTGATTGAGGCTGAAATCCAGCCTCCACCAGGGAACTTACTCTGCTTGCAACTCCACTGCACGATCCTGGCAAGCCACTTAATGTCTCGGCAGCTCAGCTTCTTGACAGTAATTGGGGATGATAATAGTTACCTACTTCACAGGGATATTCAACAGCTCAATTAGTAAAAGCTTCTAAAGTGCTTGAGTCCCATTATTACTTGTAATGGAGTATGTCTGCCAGGGTTGGCCGGGCTGTTGGCTCTTGGTGGGAAATGCTCTTTCCAAGGAAGAGCCATAAAGATACGAGCTGTAGGGACCTGGACAAATAAGAGTAGAGCCCAGTGCTCCTTGATGTTTCCAAACCATCCTTGTCATTTGACTATTAAGAAGAGCTGTTGGTGTGGAGTGCTCAGCAGAGGAATTTCTGCCTCGCAAAGTGATCCTTGAGTTTATAGCCATGGACAGACCCATCATCAAATTGAGTGCATTTTGCACTGCATCGATTCACAAGCGTCAAACTGGGACAAGAAGGTGATGGGGAGGACCTGCTTTAGGTTCTTGGAAGTAACGTAGTGTTTAGAGGTGTCCAAGTAAAATTTGTTCCCAGTGGTTGTAGATGGCCATCTGTATTTGTTAAGATACAGGGGAAGCTGCCAAACAAAGGGTTCCCAAGGCTTACACAAGCTCTAAGTAATCGCTCTCTCATGTTACAGTGCAGGGGTAGCAATCAGGGCTGGCAGGATGGCTTCATTCTTAACACATGGCTTCTGCTTATGACTCCATTTCTCACCTCCCAACCAGTAGGAAGGGGGAAGGGACCAACAGCACTCAACCATTTTTTTCTAAAGATTAAGATTTCAAATTGGTATCAGCATTGCACTTTCTAGCCCACTGGCTAGAACTTAGTCTAATGGACATACCAAATTGAGAGGAAGGCTGGGAAATGTAGTCTTTACCTGGGCAGTCTTTACACTGAAAGGACAGGATGGATGGGGGTGAGAGGGACAATGAGTAGTCTGCCGCACCATCCTTAAGAGAGTCGGGGAGACTGCAAATAGATAATTGAAGAGTGCCAGACAATCCAAAACCCCAGTTTGGGAATAATCACAGTAGTAGGTCTGGAATGTGCTTATAATTTACTGAATAAGAATCAAGAAGAAAGGTCAGGCTTCCTGAAAGAAAATGCGAAGATAGAAACAAAGGGTGCCAGGGTGGTTCAGTGGGTTAAGCATCTGACTCTTGCTCTCAGCTCAGATCTTGATCTCATCTCAAGTCTTGATCTCAGGGTCATGAGTTCAAGCCCCATGTTGGGCTCCCCACTGGGCGTAGAACCTACTTAAAAAAAAAAAAGAAACCAGTCCTATGCCACCGAGGTCTTTTAACCTCTCTGAAAGATGCCTAGAAAACAGTGCTCACCTGTGCCCGGAGTTCAACTTGTGCAAGAAGCCTCCTTCCAGCTGGGGGTTGAAACTTGTAGCTCTTGATCCTGAATCATTGTTGGAAGGGGAAAAGGGAGGGCGTTAGGAATGCTCCCAGAGGGTAGCATCAGTTATACATTGAAAAAGGGGTTTCTCTACATTTTGTTAGAGGAGGAAGAGAAGTCGGGAAGAGGAGGGAGCAAGAGAAGATGCAGAAGGGTGGGCAGGGAGGTGGAGGAGGTGGAAACACATCCCCCTGCACTTCACAACCCCTCTAGGCTGCCCTGCAAATTTCTGGAATAATGTAATTTGCATGTGACTTGAATGACAATGTGGCTGGTGAATTAGAACACCTGGAGAGAGAGACCACCCCAGCAGATAGTGAGGCTTTGTAAGGAGGTTGCCATCTGGGGGGAGCTTGCTGCTAAGATTTCTAATGTAACAGCCCTCTGATGTGTTCAGAGACTGCTTTTCCCTCCCAACATTTGTGCCTAAGCCCCTCCACTTGCCAAATAAGAACAGAAAAATGTCCTCCTGGAAAATTTATTTTAAAAAGATTATAGGACGGAGCTGGGGAAAAAAGAGACCAAATCAGAGAGATAGACATTTTATTAGGAAAAACTTCACACATATATGATGAATCCAGCTACAGCAGTCACCAACTGCTGGCCAGTCTTGTTTGCTTCCCCCGCCCCCAACTTCCTGTCTTCCTCCTGGATTATTTTGAGTAAATCCCAGCATTGAGTCATTTTTATCTGTGTATTTCAGTATGTGTCCCTAAAAGATAAGAACTCTTCTACAAAAGATATAACCATGATACATAATTACAGTTTAAAAATTAATAATAATTCTTAATATAACCAAATATCATTGTTTAACTCTCTCCGCGTCTCCCCGCCCTCCACTTCCAGGTGTGGGTGCGCGCTCTCAACTGATTTATTTACATCAGGATCCAAACAAGGTCTAATTGTTGCATTTGGTTGCTACGTCAGATGTCTCTTAACTTTATTTTAATCTGCAGGTTTCCACATCATCTATTTTATCCCCCTTTACACAGGGAAGTTTCCCAGCGTCTGGATTCTCTGGTGTCACTGAATGCATTCCTCATCCTCTACATTTCCTGGTGATTGGCTACTAGATGCTGAGGCTTGGTCTTGGGGTCTCATGCAGGTTAGATTTGATGTGGTCAAGGTGTGTGTTCCTACAGCAGGAGGCTGGTGTCTGGTTTTCCTTCTGTGCTCTTAGCAGACACTGATGATCATTGGCCCCATCCATTCTTTCAGTAGGGATTTGGAAAAATGGGATATTCTAATTCTTTCATTGTTCTTAGTTATTTACCAGCTGGTATGGGTTCTACAGATAGCTCTTTGTGGGTACCCTGAGGGACAATTCATACAGGAAAGACAGGGTAAAGACTTGACTCTTCCCCTTTACCTACCAGTTTTCAAAATAATAAATTCTTTCCCTGTCATCTTCTGAAAAGACAGAGAGGAGTTTTTCTGTTTGTTTTCGTTTTGTTCTTTATGAGCTTGTGATTTACATATGCAGTGTGATTCAGTCCTTTGTGGTTAATTCTTATTAATCCTCAAATGGTCCCCTTGTTGGCCCTTGGGATCTTCTCTGAGTTGACTCCCGAATCCTTTTGGTAGGACCCCACTAGTCTTTGGTAGCTTCCTTGTTTTCTGATATGAGTAGATGGCCAAGTTTATCTTAAGTATTTCTTTCTCTAGACCTGAAATCAGTCATTTCTCTAAAGAGCTTAGTTTCTCTTAGTGGTAAGTGGTATTTAGAGAGTAGAATCTGGGTAATTCAGACGAGATCGGGCGCCTTCAGGGTGGTATGGGCGTAGACAAGTCTGGGTAATTCAAACAGTTTTTAGGACAATGTTTTTATTTAATTTGAAAATAAAGTATAAGCATTGTAAACACAACTTTAATTCAGGGACTAAATGAAAAATTTGAACAAGGATGCTCTAGAATATCACTGTTCAATAGAACTCTCTGTAGTGATGGACATATCTGACATCTGAGCTATCCAATATGGTGGCCACTAGGGGCATGTGACTATTGAGAGCTTGGAATGTGGCTAGTGCAACTGAGGAACTGATTTTTAAGTTTAACTTTAAACTAATTTAATTTTAAATTTAAATAGTCACATGTGACTAGTTAATACCTTTATCAGACAGTGCTAGAAATCTAGAATCCCCGTGATTAAATTCCACAGTTGGGTTTTTTTAAGCACCATCCCTGTGCAAGATAGAAAACAGAGTAGTATGCTGTCATTCCTGCTAGAATCTTCCAGTATATTCTAGTAAAGAAAATAGATAAATCTCCTAATAATTTCAGTACAACCAAAATGGTAATTGCTAGCCAAGTTACAATGCAATGAGAATTCTGAAAAGGGAAATGTATGTTAATAATCTGATTGGGATGATCAGAAATGGATTCATGGAGAAGATTACATCAAAACATCTTTTTTTTTTTTTTTTAAATGAACCATGACCTTTGTCATTTTATTTTTACTTTACATTTTTAATTTTTTTTGGAGTTTTTAAAAAAATGGACTTTATTTCTTTGGGGGACAAGTAACTGAGAGGAAAATTATAGACTTCTCATATATGCACTGCCCTAATATATGCACAGCCTCTCCTGTTATCAACATCCCTCACTAGAGTGGTACATTTATCACAATCGGTAAACCTACACTAACACATTGTAATCACTCAAAGGCCATTATTTACTTAGGGTTCATTCTTGATGTTCATTTTGTGGTTTTAGACATATACAAGGACATGTATCCATCACTCTAGTATTACACAGGTATTTTCACTGCCCTGAAAGTTCTCTGTGCCGTGCATATCGATCTCCCCACCCCTACTGCTGACACGGACTTTAACTGTCTCCATAGTTCATTTTTTCCCAGAATGGCATATAGTTAAAATCATATAGTATATAGCCTTTTGAGGTTGGCTTCTTTCACTTAGTAATGTGGTTCTTCCATGTTTTTCATTGCTTGTTGGCTCATTTCTTTTTAGTACTGAATAGTGTTCCAGTATCAGGATGTACCAGAGGTTATTTATCTATTAACCTCCTCATGGACATCTTGTTTGGTTCCAAGTTTTGTCTTTTATGAACTGCATTGTAAAAGCTCCTCTAAACACCCGTAAGAAAGTTTGTGTATGGACATAGTTTTCATTTCATATGAGCGAATAAGAAGTATGACAGGTTGTACAATAAAATTTATATTTAGTTTTGAAAAAATTACCGAACTACCAAAGATGCTTTTAAAACTACAGTACTGGTAGTAGTAGTAGTAATGATACTACTACTACCTTTCATTTGTTGAGTATATGCTTTAGGCCAATAACTTGATATATAAGAACTTACTTAATTTATCCTAATAACCCTACAATGTAGATTTTTTTAAACAAATTTACTTATTTATTTCAGAATGGCAGGGTGTGCATGAGCAGGGGGAGGGGCAAAGGAAGAGGGTGGGAAGCAGACTCCCGGCTGAGGGCAGAGCCAGGAGCAGGGCTTAATTAATTGCCTTACTGGGAGATCATGACCAGAGCTAAAACCAAGAGTCAGATGCTCAACCTACCGAGACACCCAGGTACCCCTAATGTAGATGTTTTTAGCCCCCACCCCCTTTACAGAGGAGCAAATGGAAGCTTTAAGGGATTTATGACTTGCTCAGGGTTTCCCCCAAACTCCCAAGTCTGTCTCACCCCAAAGTCCTTATCCTTCATGGCTGTGTCTAACTCTCAGAACCCAAACGTTGCACAAAAACTTTTAAAATGTGCTGAATTTTCTTTGCTTCTTGGAGCCCTCCTGAATTAAAGGTAACTTTCCTTCTGCTCCTCTGAAAGCCTGCTTGCAAAGAAGCAGGATGACCTTCTTCCGAGAGTGAAGGGGAAGACTAAGGTGGACACGGAGGGAAAGCCCACTGTAACTAGCAGAGCTGACGGCTCTCAGGGGCCCAGGTGAGGCTGTGCACCCACTGAACATCATTGTGTAGCCCCTCAGCACTTCTCTCCCAGCCTCCCTGTTTCTCTCTCCCCATGGCTGGCTTGATGCTGGGGTCTCTGGTTCCTTTCTAAAGCTCGTACCCAGTTTCTACTTCCCTGCCCAACTTTGTGAGTTGTCCTTGGTGATGCTGTCTATATGTCTCCCAGTGATCCTTCTGGACACTGTCCTTTCCCATCTCCCTTCCTGCCAGCTTTGCCCCAACGCTGGGCCTCACAAAGGCTTCCTGGGGCCTGGTTTCAGTGGAAAGCCTCAGGCTTGTTTCTTCATCTATAAAATGAGGATATTAACGGTACTTGCTCATAGATTTCATTTTCAATTGCCTTTTTTTTTTTTTAAATCAATCTCTCAACCCATCATGGGGCTTGAACTCATGACTCCGAGATCAAGAGTTGCATGCTCTACCAACTGAGTCAGCGAGAGGCCCTATCACACAGATTTCTCCATAGGCGGACATGAGCGAACACTTGTAAAACTCTTAGCACAGCACTTGGTATGTAGTAGCCATTCAATAAATATTTGCCGTTAATAATAATGGTTACCCAAACAATGATAGATGGCCCTTGGTTTGGGAGAAAGCTGGAACAAGTAACTTTGTTAATTGCATTCATGTAATTTGGTTACTTGAGTGCTAAGAGCTCTGAAATAACTGATGGGGGGGGTGCCTGGGTGGCACAGTGGGTTAAAGCCTTGCCTTCAGCTCAGGTCATGATCCCAGTGTCCTGGGATCAAGCCCTGCATCAGTCTCTCTGCTTGACAGGGAGCCTTCTTCTCCTCCTCTCTCTGCCTGCCTCTTTGTCTACTTGTGATCTCTGTCTGTCAAATAAATAAATAAAATCTTAAAAAAAAAAAAAAAAAGAAAGAAAAGAAATAACTGATGGGCCACCGGGTTCAAGATCATGGTCTTCTTTTTACCTGTTAGGTGGCCTTATGCAGTTATTTAATTTTCTGGAGCCTCAGTGTCCTCATGTGTAGGCTGGTAATCATAATGTGCTGCTGCCTCCTGGCATTTACGCTGCCATTCCCTCTGCTTGGGTGTTCCTGCCAGAGCTCTGCATGTCTCACTCCCTCGCCTCATTCAGGTTGCTTCTCAAATACCACCTCCTCAGAGGGCCTCCCTTGACACTGTCACTGAGCCTGACTCTAAGTCCTTTATAGAGCTTATTATGACCTCCCTTATCATACAGGTACCGTGGGCTGTCTTCCTTACCTCCCAGAAATCCAAGCTCAGAGACGTAGGAGTACATCCAGCTTGCTCCCCACCGGTGTTCCTGCTCCAAAAATGACACCTAGGACATAGTTCACTTGCAATGAACCTCGTTGAGAGAGAAAATTGTGTCAGGTCTTTTCAAAGGATAGAGACCTAGAGCCATAAGTATGTGCAGCTAGCTTCCGGCCATCTGGAGAACGGTGTGAGAGGTGTGCAAATTGAATTCAGCAAGGTGACACACCTAACATTTTTAGTTTTGCTGAAAGAGCTAGCCTGTTAGAACCATACCTTTCTGTTGGTTTGGGATGGGTTTTAAGGAACCCTGCCAGGGCCAGAGGGAGACAAGGCCAACTGTGATAGGAGTGCTCTCATCATCTCCTTGGAGCGCTAGCCAACTCCGTGATGTTCTCCTCTCTCTTCAGCTTCTTCCTACACCTGAGGACTTGGAGAGGGCTCTCTACTCCTTCCCTTCTTGTAAAGGATTTATAAAAATTGTCCAGAGCTGGCCTGATCTGTAAAACCTACCACCTCTCCCAGGGAGTTTGCTTTTATTTTATTTTTAAGAATTTTTTAGAGAAAGAGAGGATGCACGAGCAGGGGGAGAGGCAGAGGGAGAGAGAGACAAAATCTCCAGCAGACTCCCCGCTGAGTGCAGGGCCCGATGTGGGGTTTAATCTCACAACCCTGAGATCATGACCTAAGCCAAAACCAAGAGTCAGACGCTCAACTGACTGAGCCACCCAGGTGCCTCAGCGAGTTTGCTTTTAAAGCTAATCCCTGGTACAGAATCTCATGACCTGTAGTATTATCTATTATTAACTATCATCTATGGGTGTTTTAATCATTAGTCAATTATGCCAATAACTCTCCGAAATTAAACATATGCCCCCAACTTCAGCAACAGGGACACTGAGGCTCTCCAGGCCTTGTAGCTTGCCGAGGACTGTATACTTGGCAATGACTTCAAAGCTGGGCTCCTTCCTTCGACCCTCCTTGCTTCTGCAGGCTGGGCAGGGGAAGCTAGGCTTAGAGGGGAGAGGGCTGAGAGCAAACACACAGTCCTCTTTGGCTGCTCTTGCTCACAGTAAGGGGATATGTTTCCAAAGGGCTGCTGGCAAATAATTCCGAGGGTTTGGCTAGCCTGAAGTAACCGATCTATTTAGAGGTTTGAAGACCAAGCAGCAGAGGCTAAATAAGGTAAAGTGTCTGTCAAGAGTGGAGGCCCAGGGAAGAGAACAGAATATTAAAAAACTCATGGTTCATGTCATGTTTGTCTTTGCCCGAGGCTCTTTTTAAAGTATGCTGCAAATAGAATTCATTGCTGTCCTCACCTTAGAATACAGAAGTTGTGATACAAGGCCAGATGAAACAGACACACTATAAATGTCAGCACAAATATAGATTTAAATATAAATCCACATTTAAATATAAACATAAATATACAGCATATACATATTTTTGGTTTCTGTTCTTCAACTAAACAACTTTGGAAAAAGTAGGTTGATTATATGTAATTTGGGAAAAAATGGAGAATGCTCAGTCAAAATTTCATGTTCAGATTATAGGTATAGGGATTCAGGGATTTCTCCTATGGAATGTTGAATTTTTAGTAATCATAGTAGCTGTCACTTACATAGCACCTGTATGTGTCAGGACCTGGGCTGGCCCCTTCCAGATGATTAAGTGTCTACACTTAATCATCACAGTCCTATTCTCCATGTTTTCATATATTGATGAACAGGTAGAGGTTCAGAGAGATTAAGCAACTCACCCAAGGTCACACAGCTGGTAAGCAGCAGAGCCAGGATTTGAGCTAAGACTACAGAGTGTTAGATGCACAAGGGTGGGAAAGCTGTGTTTGCCCGTGTATTATCTGATGCGCAGAATGGAGCTAGTCATCTCAAGCGCTCAGTGAACACTGAAATGAAAAATGAACGAATGAATCAACGAATGGCTCTAACTCCTGTATTCTCAGCAACGCTGCTAAACTTCCTTCTTGCTTTGCTGTGCACCTGCCAGGATCTCGCTCCCTGCATCTGAGTGACAGAAGGCGTCAGGATTGAGTCCTTTCTGCCTCTGAGGCAGAAAGAGTCAGTCAAAGGTGTATTTTCACCTCCTTTTTTTTTTTTTAAAGGGTTTATTTATTCATTTGATAGAGATCACAGGTAGGCAGAGAGGCAGGCAGAGAGAGAGAGGAGGAAGCAGGCTCTCCACTGAGCAGAGAGCCTGATGCAGGGCTCGGTCCCAGGACCTGAGCCAAAGGCAGAGGCTTTAACCCACTGAGCCACCCAGGCACCCTGTGTTCTCGCCTCCTTTTATCGATCTTTGGTGGGACGCAGCAGAGGGCCGTGAAGGAAGAGCTCGGCTGCGTGTTTGTGTATCCATGTAGACTGATCAGGGTGGCAAGTGTGGCTAGAAGGGCAAGTCCACCCTGGGTGTGTCTGTCAGCGTGTTTTCACACGTGTTGCCGTCGCTGCTCTCATGGAGAGAACAGAGGGCTCTGGTCCCACAGTGTCTGCTAACCTCAAGGGAGGGAAAGAGGAAATGACAGGCAGCTTCCACGGCCAGAAAGAAAAGCAGAAATTCAGCAAGAAACAGAAGTTCTCTGGCAGTGCCTTGTTTTAGTTCCTCAAACCTGAACTGAAAGTCAGTGGGGTGTCCTAAAAATCTCACTGCACTGGAGATCAGGAGATCGGGGTCCACATCCTGCTTTGTCATTGACTCGGATAAGTCATTTTTCTGCTTTGGGATTTTATTTTCCTTATGTCTAAAATAAACAAGTTAGACTAAAACCCTGCCTTCAGGCATTTAGAATCGTTGGGGTGTGTGTGGAGGGGGTGTGAGGTCTATCTGGTGGCCGTAATGATTAATGAGTAGCACTGATGTGTGTGTTGTGGGGGGTGGAGGGGAGATGCTAAATGTATTCAGTGCTTAAGACCACACAATGGGAAACTGTCCCACTTAGAATCTGGAATGATAATTA
The DNA here is from genome assembly GCF_002288905.1 of Enhydra lutris kenyoni. Classification (NCBI taxonomy): domain Eukaryota; kingdom Metazoa; phylum Chordata; class Mammalia; order Carnivora; family Mustelidae; genus Enhydra; species Enhydra lutris. The sequence goes on along the minus strand of NW_019154094.1, from coordinate 28,825,057 downwards.
AGAACCGCTTCATTGCTAAAATACTGTGATGCTATTCTAGCTACACTGATTTGAATCATCCAAGTCACATGATGAAAAGAAATGAGATTCTGTATAAAGGAAATCAGAAGTAACGGATGTTATATCTTTCTAAATGCCTGCCAGTGTACCTTTGGTGAAGGTCAACACAGCTTCTTAACCTGGGGCGCATCTCTGCCCATTGTCTGGGGAAAGCATGAGGGAGCCGGCTCCAGACAGGAAATGCCCTAGACAGTTGCTGTCAGACAGGAAGGTAAGACAAAAGCCCTTTTTGGCACTGCAGGAACACCTATCCTCTAGAAGGCTGGGATTGGAATGGGTGTCTGGTCAGGGGCATAGAAAAGGCTGAGAGAGGCAGCCAGCCAATGAGCCTGAGAACACCACCTTCTCTCAGGGCCTGGCGGTTTCCCACTTGGAGGGGAAGATGGGGCTGAAACGCTCAGACAGCAGGAGTCTGGGGTTGACAAGCAGGAGCCTAAGTCATAGACTTCAGCTGCGGGTCTACTCCAAGAAGTGGAACCAAATCCTCCTCAGCAGATACTTGCAAGGGACTCACTTACAGAGAACTGCCACCCCACCCCCCCACTGCCAAAGGACCAGCGAATTTCCACAGAGGAGCGCTCCCCTCCCCACCACCCAGAGCTAGTTAAGCTTTCCCCCATATCCAGATGCCATGTTGGTTGATGTTTTATTGAGATATAGCATACACCCAGAGAATTACCCAGGTCCTAAGTGTACAGCTGGATGAACGTTTCCCCACGTAGACACCTATGGACCCACCACACATACTAAGACAGACCATGTCAGCACCCTAGACAACTCTCTGGGCTTCCTCTTGGCCAGTGAGCCCTGCCAAAGATAATCCCCTTTTCACTTGACTACCAAGGCAGCATCTTTGAACTTCCCATCTGTAGTATCATACAGTGGGTGGTGGTCATTGCCTGACTTCCTTCCTTTGGTATTCATCACTGGGGATTCACCAGGGCTGTTGTGCTAGGGGTTCCAGAGCGCTAGTCCATTGTATTATGCCACAGGGAATTTGTTGATTCTACTGTGGAGGGACATTTGGGTTGGTGATAGATGCCATCTTGAGAAAGAGTAAGAAGTATGGAAACCTCTCAAGATGAGAAAACAGGCCATTTAGGGAACCTGAGCCTGAAAGAGACCATCTTAAGCTAGAAGCAGCAGAAGGAACTTCAGTTGTCAAGTTTACATTTTGCCTTGCTATTAAACACCAACAACTTGGAAGAGAGATATTTGAGAGGTGGTACATTAAAAACAGGACGAGTTCAGGGGAAACTATTCAGAAGATGTGGAAAATCTGAGTGAACACCTCCACTGGGAGCACAGAGCTGGGGTCACAGAGGACTCCGACAGAATTGAAGTCAGCCGTGCAACAGTTGTCAAAGAAAACACCAGCCTAATTCAGAAAGGTGCACAATTAGTCACTCTGCAGTGGTCAAGGGCTGTTCTAGCTGTTCTAATTTCCACTTGTTTCTTTTAAGAAAAGTGGGAGGCCCTTGGAGGGGTCTCAAATCAAATAATCTCAATGATTTAAGAAATGAAAAATGAGCCCAGGGGAAAAAAGCTAACAGAGTTAGGGCTGTTGTTGCTTTGACAAAAGACTGCTATCTGTGTAATGGGTTATTTCCGTCCAGGAAAGAAAGTGTTGGCATCCTTTTGCACTAAAGGAGGAATAGCTCTCCCCGGATGCCTTTATACACATGATTGGATGGTAGGAAGAGGACACAGGTGAGAACTGTGTGTCATCCCCACTGTGGTATGCGTGGGGTGTCCGCAAACTCTTCAGCCCTTGCTTCCCTCTGACACACAGTAGGACTGTCCTTTCCTGCCCTCTTGAATTTAAGCACAGTCATGGGACTTCCTTTGGCTAATGATGTGTGAGTGGAAGTGACATGTTTGATGCAGAAACTTTACGAGTCAGTGTGACTTTTTTTCTCCAGAGACTTGTTCCCCTCTGCCATGGTTGAAGGTAGTGTACTCCAGAGCAAGACCCCTAGCCCACCCTTGACGACATGTTTGTGGACCAGAAATAACCTGCTCTGCCTTCAACCTGTGAAGCTTATTTGTTATCACAGCAGACATTAGTCTACCCTGAATGATGAAGTTGCTTACCAGAGTCTCTAAAAATGGTCAGTTGATGTGCTCTTATGACTGTGGCCTCTCACACCTAGCTGAAAGCCACTGATCAAAGGCTGGCCCATCGTTTCTTTCTTGGGAATTGGAGTGCCAAGAGAGAGTGGGGACTACTGGCATTCCACAGTGGAAGCTATAGCTAAGAGGATATGAAGGGTAGTCTGGACTTTGGGCCATGTTGGGCCAAGGACGAGGCAAATGCAAGAGAGCTGCCCAGTAACGAGGACTAGCAAATGGAGGGACTGAGTTGAGAAAAGGAAACTGAGAAAGGAGGTACAGCCCCCAAATAGTCCCAGTTTTGACTTTCCAGTTCATCCCCATAGGGCTAGTTATGCTTTGTTTCCTGTTTTTAGTTTCTATCAGATCCCTGTAGACTAGCGCTGACTCCCAAATACACACCCCCCTTGCTTCTTGAACTAGTGTAAGGAGCTTCTGTGCTTTCCAACAAGAACCCTACCAGAGAAAGTAGAAACAGCAGCAGGAAGTTGATAGTAGCTGCTGACCCTGGCTAACACGTACTGTGTGCCAGGCACTGTAGCAAGCCTTTCATGTGTAGTCCATCTCACTCTCACAGCAATGTTATGGGGCACCTGCTTTCAGCATCCTCTCTTCTACAGATACGGTAACTGAGGCATGGAGAGATTGAGTACCTGTTCCCATACCACCTTGCTGCTAAGTAGTGTCTGGTTTTAGACTCCAGACTTTAAACCACTACGCAATAATGAACTTCTAAATGCTGTTGGTGATGTTTTGTTAGGTAAAATGTTTCTGAAATTGTGCTTCAGCATGTCTAAAGTTAAAATGATTGTTATTTATTTTATTTTGTTTTATTACTTTAGTTATTTATGTTTTTAAAGATATATTCATCTGAGAGAGAAAGAGAGAGAGTGCTGGGTGGGGAGGGATAGAGGGAGAGGAAGAGAGACAATCCCAAGCAGACTCCCAGCCTAGCGTAGAGCTCAAGGCAGGGCTCGATTCCACAACCTTGAGATCATGACCTGAGCTGAAACCATGAGTCAGGCACTCAACCGACTACATCCCTCAGGCACCCCTATTGTTATTTATTTTAGGTGTGACAAGGATATTTTTAAATGAAGTATTGTCTTTAGAAATGCACTAAAATATTTACGGATAAAATACTATGTCTGGGACTTGCTTCAAGTAATGAAAAGGAACAGGGAGTGGGTGGCTGGCAGTATAGACATGAGTTGGTCATTGTTAAAGCTGGAGGGTAGATACATGGGGATTATTCTCTCCACTTTTTTAATGTGTCTGAAATTTTCCATAATAAAATACAAAAAAACCAACCAACAAACAAGCATATGAGAAGGCCTGGAAAAGACTGCAATTGGCACAAAATTTAAAGGCCATGTTTTATCCTGTCTGTGCTATTTTCCTTCTTTGAGCAGGGGTTTTCAAACTATGACCAGTGGTCCAAATGTTTTTGTATAGCTTATAAGCTGCGAATGGTTTTTATTAGTTGAAAAAGTGCCCATTGCATGAAATTCAAAATTTAGTATTGATAAATAAAGTTTTATTGGAACATAACCCCACCCATTTGTTCATATCTTCTCTGTGACAGCTTTCACACTACAAAGACAGAGTTGAATTGCTGTGTCAGAGACCACATGGGCCACAAAACCTAAAATATCTATGGCCCTTTATAGAAAAAGTTTTGCTGGCCGTCTTCTACAAGGGGATTTATTCATGCATAATTTTATTTTTAAAAACCCAGAAAAAGAAAAACAATATTTTCTTTTTTTATTAGGAAAGTAATACAAGACCATTGTAGACAATGTGAAACATACCAGAGTATGAAAAAGAAAATGAAAATTACCCACTCGGTACCCATTTCTAAAATCTTCCCTCTTCCCTCACGTTGACCAACTACTGACAAAATGAAAGTTGCTCTAGTTTGAGGAAAAAGTAAGGATTGTCTTTCTGGTGCTCAGCTGGACAAGCAAACATATGCTGTGACAAGGAGACACCTGAAGGGACCTAAAAGAGACCACCTGGGGTCTTGTATGATAACCTTCCCATCACATCTCTGAACTCCTGTATAAATAAATCCTAGCGGGAGGGCCTTGTGAACATTGAACATAACAGTGAGAACTAATACTCAGGGTGTGAATCCAGTTAACAAGTCTGGGGAAATATAACCACCTTTTAAAATTGTATTTATTTTTCAAAGATTTCATTTTTTTAAAAATAATCTCTACACCCAAAGTGGGGCTCCAACCCACAACCCCAAGACCAAGAGTCACATGCTCCACCGACTGAGCCAGCCAGCCACCCCCAAAGTAACAACCTTTAAAACTGACTTAGCCCATGTTCCAGCAGCACACTAGCCAAAAGGTTGAAGCCACCCAAATGTCCATCAGCGATGCTTGGATAACAAAACATAGTGTAACTGTGCAATGGAATACAAATTCAGCCTTAAAAAGAAAGGCAGTTCTGGCAGGTGCTTCGATGTGGATGAACCTTGAGGATGTGATGCTAAGTGAAAAGTAAGCCAGTCACAGAAGGGCAGCTACAGTGTGATCTTCCTTCTAGGAGGTACCTACAGCAATCAGATTCGTAGAGACGGCAAGCAGAACAGTGCTTTCCAGGGCCTGGAGGGAGGAGGCAATAGGAGTCATGATTCATAGGGACAGAGTTTCAGTGTGGGAAGATGACAAAACTTCAGAGCTGCTGGTGGTGATGGTTGGACAACACTGTGAATGTTCTTAGTGCCACTGAACTATCCAGCTACAGATGGTTTAAGTGGTAACTTCTATGCTAGGTGTGTTTGACTACAATTCTCAAAAAATGACTTAAATTTCAAGTCATTGAAAAGTGGTAATTATAGGCAAAGTAGCTAAATTTTAGCAACAAAGAGTTCAATTAACTGAGAAAGTCTTTTTTTTTTTTTTAAAGATTTATTTATTTGAAAGACAGAGATCACAAGTAGGCAGAGGCAGAGAGAGAGAGAGCAGGAAGCACGCTCCCCGCTGAGCAGAGAGCCCGATGCGGGGCTCGATCCCAGGACCCTGAAATCATGACCTGAGCTGAAGGCAGAGGCTTTAACCCACTGAGCCACCCAGGTGCCTCTAACTGAGAAAGTCTTAAGGCTACATGATTAGTATAATAGTAGAAGGTGGTTACTAATGAGGAGATGATGTGCATTTTCTGGGTGGGCCTTGAGAGTTTGCTTTCTGTGTTGGAAGGTTCTGGAATAGGTCTTCCTGGGAAATCAGAAACTTGATTCTTCTAGTTCAGTGATTTTATAATAATGCCAAGAGAATGGTCTGAAGGAAAAGTCAGAGCTGTCATTAGTGATATCACCAGTGACCTAACTTTTCATTATCTGTATGCTGCACTTACAAGCCTGATTTCAGTAAAATTTGCTTGATTTCTAATAACCCACCAGGACTGTGGCCATCGCCCACATCATTTAAGGACTGCGTGTTGGCCTGAGCTGCTGGGCAGTCCTCAGCTTCACTGAGCCTCCAAGCGTGTGCATTCTCCCCTGTGGGTGACGGTATGGTCAGACGAGCTAAGCAGGCATGCTGTAAAGCCCCAATGTCTGGTTTTCCATGGGAGAGCCCGGGAGAACAGGATAGGCGGCTATCAGCCATGGCATCGCAAATGCCAAGTTACACCCCAATCATCAGTTGAGTGGAAGAGATCGTCCCAGACGGTGATGAAGAGCAGCTGCTCACCGTACCCGACATGAAGCTGTGTGACCAGATGCCAGTGATGGTTTGACCAAAAGCAACTCCTGGTTAGTCCCGCCTCCATCCTAGGACAGATGGACATGTTACGTAAGGCCAGCATCCATTCTAAGTCATCCATTGGATCATTCTGATTCGTGAACGCACAGCTTGGCCAGTTGTTCGATATTTTTAAAAATCACACTGCCAAATCATTGCTTTCCAGTGACCTCATGGATCCAAGGGACACTGTGCTAGGGTTAAATTTTCTGATAACTTTCACTTTAAAAAAAGTGGAGTGGCCATTTAACCAGCCTCTCATTCCCTCACACTTGGGGCTTTTGAAATGTGTTTTCATTGGATTTTTTCTGAAATATCAAAAGGATAGGATCACAAGGAGTGGATAACCAGAGCCACAAGAAGAGTAAAAACAACAATTTACTGAATCTACTATTTATTGTCCACTTTACATATGTTATTTCTAACGGCCACATGAAGAGGTAGGTCTGTTTCTTATTTTACTTACAATAGGATCCAAGGCTGAGAGAAGCAAAGTGACTTATGAAAGGTCATCGTCTAATAAGCGGCAAACCCCACATTCAAATACAGCACTACAGTATCTTGTCTCACATGTGGGAAATCCACGTAGAACGCTTCGCTGACGCAGTGGACCTCTGTGGTTTTTGCCACTCAATACGTGCATCCCAATCACCTTTCTTTTGCTAACAGGACATCGATATTCCTCTGGGGTGTTGTCTTCTCCCTAATTCTCATTCCAGGTGTTTGGGAGCTACAGTGACTAACTCATTCATTGAACAAATATTTTTTTTAATTTTTTTTGAAGATTTTATTTATTTATTTGACAGAGAGTTCACAAGTAGGCAGAGAGGCAGGCAGAGAGAGAGAGGAGGAAGCAGGCTCTCTGCCGAGCAGAGAGCCCAATGCGGGGCTCGATCCCAGGACCCTGGGATCACGACCTGAGCCAAAGGCAGAGGCTTTAACCCACTGAGCTACCCAGGTGTCCCTGAACAAATATTTTTTAAAGATTGATTGATTTATTTTAGAGCGAGAGCAAGAGAGAGCACATCCATGTGCGAGTGGTGGGGGGAGGCAGAGGGAGAGAGACAGAAGGAATCTCCAGCAGACTCCCCACTGAGCACAGACCCTGAAGCTGGACTTGATCCCAGGACCCCGAGATCATGACCTGAACCAAAATCAAGAGTCCAACCTCAACTAGCTGGGCCATCCAGGTGCCCTTGATTCAACAAATATTTATTGAGAGGAGTTGAGACATTGAGCAGGGATCAAGATGGTGAGGATACTGCTCCAGGAAAGCTTTTCTATTTTCTATTTTCGGGGGTGGGGGCAGGCAGATAATAAACAAGTAGCAAATACTCAGCATAATTTCAATTGATAATAAGTATTTTTTAAAAAAAAAACCCATAAAACAGGGTAATGGGAATATAAGAGTAACAAGGAGCTGAGGTGGACTTTTCAAGAGGGTGACCAGGGTCAATGAGAGGCGGTAGCCCTTGTGTTGGGTCACATTTCCACCTGACTTGAGCTTGGAAGGGCACGTGGCCCCCAGACCACGGGCAGCCATCTTGCCCATCCCTGGGGCCAGAGAATAAAGCCAGTGTGGGGGAAGGACAGAGAAGGGAGGGGAGAGAGAGATAGGGTCCTGGGGATCTCTTTAAGCCTCTGAATCATGCTGTAAGTGAGGTGAGACCTGCTCCCTAAACTTGTGTGCAAGGGGGCCTAGAGATTTTTTTTTTCTTGAGGGAGTTTGGTCATTTTGTTTTCTCTTTCTTTCTTTCTTTATTTCTTTTTTTTTAAGATTTTTTTATTTATCTGACACAGAGAAACACAATGAGAGAGGGAACACAAACGGGAGCAGCAGAGGGAGAGGGAGAAGCAGGCTTCCTGCTGAGAGGGAACCTGATGCAGGACTCGATCCCAGGAACCTGGGATCATGACCTGAGCTGAAGGCAGACGCCCAATGACTGAGCCACCCAGGCACCCCTGTTTTCTGTTTCTTGCACCAGAAAGAATCTTGTGTTTTTACAGCTGCATGTTCAGACTCATGTTCACTGTCTGGCATATAAACCTCCTTCACTACTGGCAGATGTGGGTAAATTTTGGATAGATCAGCAGATGACCAAATACATAGGTGATCGTGAGAGAGCTTATAGGCTGATTCATAGAGAAGAGATGCAGGGCACTGATTGTCCATGCATGGAGAAAAGGATCAGAAAGGTCCACCTTCAACTCCTCACATGGTTAACACTCTGGGATAAGAGGTAGGGGATTTCACTTTTTAATTATTAACTGCTAGAATGTTTGCATTTAAAAGCAAGCATACATCACTTTTAATGTTTAAGAAACTGCAGTTCTGGAAGGCTGTTGGCAGAGAAGCCTGTGGAAGGGTAGTGAACAGGGCCCTTAGAAACATGCCTACAATATGTAAAAGGAGGGGTCAGAGGGCTGTCACTCTGTGTAGCTGCCAACAGCTGCTATTCTTGGAGCTACTCAGCAAAGAAGGGGCTGCCTTGCTTTCTTTCCTCTAGAGCTTCCCAACATTTTTCTTGTCTTGTAAGGGCAGCTGAAAGATGATAATGTCTGTTTGGCTCATAGAATAAAGAAATAAGGGCACATGAATCCAGAAGTTTTTTCCTGGGCACTGTGTTGACCCTGAACCCTGCTTAATTCTCCCAAGAGCTTACAAGGTCCATTTTTTTTTTTTTTTTAATAAGTCTTTTTTTTTTTTTTTTTTTTTTGATTTTATTTATTTATTTGACAGACAGAGATCACAAGTAGGCAGAGAGGCAGGCAGAGAAAGAGAGGGGGAAGCAGGCTCCCTGCTGATGCGGGGTTTGATCCCAGGACCCTGAGGCCATGACCTGAGCTGAAGGCAGAGACTTAACCCACTGAGCCATGAAGACGCTGCATCCGTTTCTTTGGGTGGAACCTATTCACTGAGCAACAGCAGGCCATGGTTACAGGACAGAGGCTCTTTCTACTGAAAACCCATGATCTCTCAGGGCACCTGGCTGGTTCACTTGGTGGAGCATGTGACTCTTGATCTTGGGGTTATGAGTTTGAGCCCCATGTTGGGCACAGAATTTACTTAAAAAACAAAAAACAAAACAAACAAACAAAAAAGATAGGACTCTTAAAGTGCTTCTCCTTCATGCCTAAGGAATTGTATCTATCTCAAAGTTCAGAACCTTCACCAACATTATTACAGATGTTTATTTCAGTTTTAAAATACTCGCAGAAATTGTGGAGTGCCTGGCCAGCTCTGTTGGTGGAATGTGGGACTCTGGATCTTGGGGATGTGTGTTCGAGTCCAACACTGGGTATAGAGATTACTTTAAAAATGAAAGCTTTAGGGATACTGGGGTGGCTTAGCTGATTAAGTGTCCACCTCTTGATTTCAACTAGGGTCATGGTCTCAGGGTTGCGGGATCAAGCCCTGCCTTGGGCTGCATGCTGGACTTGAACCAGCTTAAGATCTTCTCTCTCCTTCTCCCTCAGCCCTTCCCCTCACCCCACATGTGCATGCTCTCTCTCAAAATAATTAATTAACTAATTAATTAAAATCTTTAAAAAATAAAATAAAATATCCATAGAACTTATAATTATCCTCTTATTGTGCCTGAATCTTGCTTGCTTTCTCTTTAGTAGGTTTCTTTTTAGAGAACAGCTTTGGCAATCATTTTGGGATGTCCTTTCTCTTAGATACTTCCATTAGATCATGGATTGTTCCTAAATCATAATCCTAGGTGAATGCTGTTTCTTAGAAGAGTCCAAAGTCCCACATAGATTTGAGCTTTACTGTTTAAAGCAAGGAACAAAATTTTATGGCAGTCTTTTCAGACAGCTCTTGAAAATTCTGTGATAGAATCAGTCATCATTGCTCCTTTCAACTTAGGAAAAAAATAATTACTTCTCTATAGCAGATTCCATTTGGACCCAAATAAATTGTGAGCTAAAGCCTTCTAAAGCTGTAGCTACTGAAACATTTACCCTTGCAATTGGACTTTTTTATTTAATCGCTTTGCCCAGAGAAAATGAAAAGGCCAACTCCAAACAGGAAAGGTTGGATAATCACAAATTCCAACTTTAAGGAATCTGAATTAATGAGATTTCATGGGATTTTTCTTACCAAGAAAAAACTACCACCTTCCTCCCAAGGGGTCTGTGATGCTTGTAACTTTACTTACAGGCTTACAATACCATTCCCTAGAGAAGGAATTATGGTCAGACTTTAATTTGGATCAACAGATAAAATTAGAAAATCTCTTGAGGGAAATGTCATTCATTATTTACAAATGTACATAATTAAAGGAAGAAGTTATGTACAGAAAAAGACTATAGTGTCTATAGAGCAAAGGCTTAAATATAAGTAGAATTCCTTGGAATCTCACCAGGTGCATGTCTGCAACAGATTAATTTAAAGTCTACAACTTGGGAGCACCTGGCTGGCTCAGTTGGTAGAGCATGCAACTCTTGAGCTCAGGGTTGTGAGTTCAAGCCCCACATTGAGTGTAGAGGCTATGTAAAAAAAAATTCAATTCAATTAAAAAAGAATAAAAATTTTAAAAAATGAAATCTACAATTAAAAAAAAATTAACTTGAGGTAGACACACCACACTGTAATCTTGTGTATTTCTCTGCAGATCAAGGAGAGAGGTGGTTATTGAGGAATAGTTTACCTTGATAGAAGAGATTGCTTGTGTTTGGTTATTTACATAATAAACACAGCAGATATTGATAGGCTTTTTGGCCACCCAGCAACTAGAACGGCTTCCCTATATTTGTAGAATTTCTCATCCTATGGGTCTGAATATGCCTAAGCCAGAAATTCATTTTCTGAACCTCCTTTGTAACTAAGTGTGGTAATCAGAGTTTTTCAGAGAAACAGAACCAATGGGATAATATATATTATATATATGCAGGTGTATCTATAAATATAGATATATCTGTCGGTATATCTATTGGTATATCTATCTATCTGTTGAGAAGGGGTGAGGAAGGAAGAGAATGAGGGAGTTTAAGGAATTGGCTCACATGATTATGGATAACCAGGGAAGAGCCAGTGTTGCAATTCAAGTCCAAAAGCCATCTGCTGGCAGAGTTGTTTCTTTTTGGGGGGATGTCAGTCTTTTGCTCTGATTAGACGAGGCCCACCTCCATGTTATGGAGGACAATCTGATTTAATCAGACACCTCTGATTTAAATGTTTATCTCCTCCAAAAACACCCTCACAGAAAAATCCAAAGTAGTGGTTGACCAAATATATGGGCACTGTGACCCAACAAAGTTGACACATAAAATTACCCATCACAATAAAATATAGACGTTTGGCCCAACCCTTACACGGGCTTTGGTTTGGAAGTAAGTACATGTAAAACTCATTCTTCACGTGGGGTAGCAGTGAAGACATCCCACTTACAGAGGCAAGATGGTAGCAGTCCCAGTGGCAGTCCCTTTTTCCTACAGTCTCTGGGGTCTTTGCTAGCAATGGTAGCAGAAGGGTCTCCACAGGAAAGGTCATGGCTTTGTTAAATCAAGTCTCATTCTTTAGTCTTCCCAGGAATTCAGTGAACTACCTAATTCCTTAAATACGTTCCTCTTCTGTTTAAACTAGCTGGGGTGGATTCTGTTTGCAGCTAAGACCTCTGAAATTCAATAAGCATGTTGTATTAGTTATTACTGCCTAACAAATTACCCCAGAACTTAATGGCTTAAAACAGTAATAGACATTTAGTATATCCCAGATTATCTGTAGGTCAAGAGTTTGGGAGTAGCTTGGCTGGGTGGTTCTGGCCCAGGGTCTCTCAGGAGGTTGCAGTCATTTTCTTGGCCAGCACAGTCATCATCTGAAGGCTTGACTGGGGCTGGAGGACTTAGTCCTGGAGGACCTTTCTAGATGGCTTATTCATATGCCTGGTCATTTGGTGCTGGCTGTTGGCAGGAGGACTCCGTTCCTCTTGTGTGGACCTCTCTGTACAGCTTCTTGAGAGTTCTCATGGCACAGAGGCTGTCTTTCCCCAGAGAGAGTCATCCAAGAGAGAAAGGTGGATGCCACAATGCTCTTTATGACCTTGGCTATGTGAAATCACATGCTATCAGTCCACCCCATTCTATTTGTTATGAGAAAATCACTAGGTCCAGCTCTATTCAAAAGGAGAAAAATCCATTTCTACTTTTTGAAAATGGGGGAGTGTGGGAATACTAAAGAATCTGTAGATGTATTTTTAAATGTTCTATGGTAGCCAGGTTCAAGTTGTCCCCCCAATGATCCTCACCTCCTGATATTCACACTCTTGTGTATTTTTGTCTTATACTCTCTCACAGTTGTTCTCTTTGACCAATGGCCTATGGAGAAGTGGTGGTGTGTCACTTTTGATATTAGGCTATAAAAAGCTCCCACCTCTCTTGCTCTCCCTCTTTCTCCCTGCCTCTCTTGCTCCGGAGGAAGCAAGCAACCATGCTGTGAGTGGCCTTATGGAGTAGTCCATGTACTAGAGCATCCAGCTACCAGCCAGCAAGGAACTGAGGCCAGCCAACAGCAAGCTGGAAACATCCTCCAGCCCTCACTGAGCCCATGAGACTACAGATTCAGGTGACAGTTCGCACCCTCATGAGACCTCTTGAGACCTTGAGCCAGAACCATTCTGCTAAGCTGCTCCTGGATTCCTGACCTGAAGAACCATTGGGAGATAATGTTTGTTGCTTCAAGTTTCTGAGGCTTGGGGGTGATTTTTTTTTTTTTTTTTTTTTTTTTTAATGCTGCAGTAGATAATGAGTACTTCTCCGGACATGTAGCACTATCTAAGCACTATCTAAACTAAGGTTTGCGTGTGTATGTGTGGTGAGTGTGAGTGTGTGTGTGCCTTAAAAAGAGAGTTAGAGAATAAAATATAGCTCTACGTAAGTCAACAAAGGCAGGCATGACTATCTTTCAGTCCTCACAGAATATTCTGATATTCCCTAACCACTTGGAAAATCTTAACTAAATCTGAAGTTTAAATTGTTCTTTTTTAAGGCTGGAGGCTGCTGCTTACCAAGCTGTTGCCACCAATGTTATGCCAAGCAAAGCCTGGGCAGCCCCTCCCTCAAAATGGTGGGTTGGGGCCATATTGGGCTCCAATGTGTATTAACAGGCCCTATGCTTCAAAAGTAGCAGTGATTCCTCTTTTAACTTCTACTTAGCCTCATTGCTTTAGAAAGTCTGTAGTTATATGCTACAACAAGTACCTTGTGGGTGATTCCATTATATTTTTAGATTTAATAATGAAAACAGACATACAATCTATATTTTTTTCAGTTATTCAAGATAATACAGCCTCCATTTTTTTCAATGAACATTAAATGAGGACTACCTTGTGACAACACCGGCTCAGGCCCTGGACACAGACTTTAAATGTTCTCATACTGCAGGAAGAGAGCACTTGCCATTGGGGCCGGGGTGATTCCATGACGGGAATGATAAAGCCCTCCTCTTCCGTTTGGCGAAAAAGCCAGCAGCCTATCTCCAAGGAGCCCCACAGGGTAACATGTGAATTCCCCCAGGTCCAGGTTCTGGTCATAGAGCTTTGTAGGCAGCACCCTGGGAGCAATCTGTGTCCATAATAGGGAACATCTATTACCCACACTCATGAGACTCTTGCATAAACCAGAAGGTCAGTTTATTAATTTACAATGAAAATTCTAACTATCACAGGGACCAGGACACTCCTGGTTGCATGTCAAGCCTTCTTCCCTCCTCCCAGCCTCTCCTCTTCCCTTACTTTTATCCCTACTCTGATGAACATGTCGTGAGCATGTCCCATGAGCCAGGCAGAGGGCTGAGGGCTGGAGGAACAGTGGCAGGTGGAACTGACAGAGTTCCTGCCCTCGGCCTGAGAGGTAGAAGGAAACCCTCATCGAGACACTCACACAGATGAATGTCAGGTCCCTTTGTGTTTCGTGGAGCCCTTTGAGACTATAATGACCATGAAGTTTCCCATCGTCAGGACAAGGGGCACTCTCAAACACACACAACATGGCACACACAATTTCAGGGGATTCTTAGTCACCCTGAAATCCATCTGGAAGTGTGGGGCACAGAAATATCCCCCCTCTGTTGGCAGAACTACATGGGAAACAGCCAAGTCATACCCAGAAGTTTAATTCAAGATGATGGAGTCAAAACAAGGTGTTACTGAGGTGAATTGAATGTTCAAGGGCATTAGGCTAAGATTGTCCACAACATGTCGTAAATGGCTTTGCCACTTGAGATACTCCCTCCACTGGAGGTCTCCCCCGACCTGGAGCAGTACATGAATGGAGTCCTGTCAGCGCTGACCTCTTCTCCAAGTGAACAAAGCTGACCAAACCCCACTTGGCTGACTAGTCTCTCTTTACATAAGCCAGTACCTTGATCCACAAAGAGCCAACATACCTAGCCTTGGAGTGATACAGTGGCCTTCACAGAGAACTCCACATATCTTGTCTCTGATCCATCATGAATAGATTTAAAGCTTATCTCGGTGGAGAGCTGTATCTTTCTTACTTGCAAGTTCTTAGAAGCTGTAGTATTCTGGGCCCCTGCAACTTCCAGCTGGCTTTTCCAAGAGCATCTGGAACGTAAGAAAAGGCAGACACCTGGCTCATCAAAATCCTCTCCAGCCTACTTTTCTTCTTCCCACAAGATAAAGCAGGAGTTGACAAACTTTTTCCTGTAAAAAGAACCACACAGTAAATATTTTAGGTTTCTTTTGTAACTACTCTGTTGTTGAGTGCAAAAAGCAGTTGTAGATAATACATCTATGAACGAATACAGCTGTGTTCCAACAAAACCTTCATTACAAAGAGCACTGGGCTGGCCAGATCTGGCCTGTGGTCTGTAGTTTGCTGACCCTGGTCTAGGAGATGAACATCCTCTGGACAGCTTTTCTCCAGCTCCCTCTGCTCTCCTTCGCTGGTCTTCCTGAAGGATTTATTTCCACCATATTTCAGAGGATTTGACAGAGAAAATAGTCTTTCTGTGGAAAGAGCAAATGGAAGATTGCTTTCAGCTGGGAAAGGCTCCGTGGCCTCGGTGCTCAGTCCTTCCTGATGTGTACAGTGTGCAGAAATGGTGGGGAAGAAACATCAAATGAACATGGGGAAACGTGAAGAACGTTTAATCCAGAGAACAGAAGGTTCCAGCAAGGCACCAGGAATGGTTAAGAGCACTTCCTCTTCAGTCAGATAATGACATTAATAGTAACAACAACACAACACAGATAACATGATTGAACACTGAGCCTGTGCCAGACATTCCTCCAGGTGTTTCTCTAAATATCCTATGCGGTGCTGGGTTTGCCTTCCAGTCGTGCCATACTTGTGTGATACCACCTCACCTCTCCTGCCTTAGCTGTGTGACACCGCCTCACCCCTCCTGCCTTAGCTGTGTGACACCGCCTCACCCCTCCGAGCCTTAGTTTCTCCATCCATTAAAGGAGGGTGTGAAGTAACCTATGGAAAGCACTCAGCCAGTACCTGACACCCCCTAAGTGCTCAGGGAGAATTAAACCTTTGTTATTCAGATCTGCAGTGGTGGGTGTGGGGGGATGGGCAGGCTTGTTCTCTGTACCCCAGAGCTTAGCAACAACCAGGTGAAGGAATCACTGGAACCTCAGGAAAGAGAGACTCCACCCCCAGGAGAAGCTTGCTGACCCAGCGCTTTCAGAATACAGAGTACTGTGGGAAGGCTGTAGATTGCTGTTTTTTTCCTTTTTTAAAGATGTTATTTGTCAGAGAGCACAAGAGTATAAGCAGGAGGAGCAGCAGGCAGAGGGAGAAGCAGGGAGCACGGAGCTGATGGGGGCCTCAATCTCAGGACCCCCAGATCATGACCTGAGCCACAGGCAGACCGTTAACTGACTGAGCCACCCAGGTGTCCCTGTTATTATTGTTGTTTTTTAGATGTCCTTTATTCATCTGAGAGGCAGAGAGCCCCCACAAGCGGGGGGAGGGGCAGAGAGAGAAGCAGGCTCCCTGCCAAGCAAGGAGCCTGATGTGGGGCTCTACTTCAGGACCCTGGGATCAGGACCTGAGCTTAAGGCAGATACTTAACCAAATGAGCCACCCAGGGACCCCTCCACCCTGTCCCTACACCCCCACCCTGTCCTTACACCCCTACCTGCCCTGGTTATAGATTCTTGAAGAAAGTGTTCTGTAGTGAAACAGACTTGAGAAATTTTCAAGTAAGCAAAATTAAACAAGTGTCTCAACATTGTATTTCTTAAAGCCCTGTATATACTACTGTGGTATAAATCACTAAGAAGGTACTATCATGAACAGCTTTTCCCAGATGTATTTATCCACCAGTTGTTTCTTGCCTCCAGGGAGTCCTTAAGGATTGGTTTGTCACAGAAAATCTTTAAGAAGATAGAGCTGGAAATGTGAAAATTGATTGGCTAAAGGAGGTAGTGAGCTCCTCATTGAGGGATGTGTGCAAACAAAGGCCAGATGCTCAAGGACAGGTGTGTGGAAGGGATCATCTCGTGGTAGATGACAAGGGGACTGAGGGAAGTGAAAGGTGCCTGTCATTCCCTGCAGGGGGTCTTTAGGCTCTGGGGGCTGTGCTGGATTTCTGTTTCAGCCCTGGAATTTTGGATTGACTTTGATTGATACCAAGAAAGGAGCCTTTTGGGGTGAAGGGAGGTGCTGGCGTGTTCCGGTTGTCCCAAGTAATGAGGCTGACCACCCCCTGGCTTTGGGGTCCTCTCAGTCTGCTAGGGATCAAGGTGTGGGTCACCAAGGGCAGTGAAATCACATTGTCTGACATAAGGTAGGAGCTCAGGAAATGTTCCTCTTTGTGATCCATTCTGAGTGTCCTGAGATGTCACTAGCCAAGGGCAGATGACCTGAACTGAATCCTCTGTTCTGGCTTTGCCACCTTCCAGCGGGGTGGTCCATGCAGCTCCATCTCTCTGGGCCTCCAGTTCCTCGTCTGTAAAATGGGAATAATAGTTCTTCTTCATCCTGTGATGAGGATCCCTAGGCTGTCTTGGCTTTCGCTGGGCACGACACCATGCACCGAGGCTCAGGCTGCCCTCAGGGCAGGGCACACAGCACCATCTCAGAAACTTTAAGCACCTGCCCCCAGGAGCAGTCTCCATTCAGAGGCAGCAGGCACGGGGTGACAAATGGCCCATCAGCCCGGTCCTGAGGGCAGGCAGTTCTGGGAGGGGGTTTGGAGGGGTCACCTTACTAATTCACCTTGTATCAACATTTCCCCATTCCTGGCTATCTCTCACCGCTCCCTCCCCCAGCTCCGGAGATCATCTCTTAAAAAAACTTCCAGCACCTAGATCCTTTTCTCAGGCTTTGGTTTTGGGGGAACCCAAACGAAGACAGGATGGAGTAAGACACTGTAGGATATCTGGCTATGGTAAATGCTCGGTAATTATTCACTGTTACTGAAAAGTTGAGCCTGGCCCACCTTCTGATCTCCATCCCGCTACCACCCATGTGTAAGTGCGCACACAGGCTCACACACACCCATGCACACACATTCTTACACCAGTGACTCTAAGGCTACTTGAGGTCTTATGCTCTCAATCCTGGTTAAGACATGCTAAAATTTCCCGTCCACTCAGAGCAGTAGGAGCAATCTGGTTACTAAAACCCTTCCAATCCCCTTGTTTTCAACTCAGTGGGGACCAACTACAGGATGTTATGGGCTAAAATCAGGATTATTCTCTTTCCACTTGACCAGTCCTGTTCTCCCATTCCCCCACCACTCTTTGCTCCTTGCTGGAATTTTCCCGGTCATCTCTAGAAAGGACCAGTTCGGAAGCTGACCTTGTTGACAAAGGCCAGGAACAATGAACACAAGCAGGGGGCTGTTTTTGAGAACTGGAGATGGGTGCAGTCGTCAAAGAAGGCATTCGTCCCAAGGAGTGGCAGGGATGTACCCTCTGCTTCTGACCTCCCCTGTGGCAGTAACTAGTTCTAGAACTCCTTTCTGCACAATGAGCAGAGCTTGTCTGCTCATGACACTGGAGTCCCACCTGACAGCATCCCTCCCCACCCCGGCCATTTAATCATCTCTCAGGTTTGAGGAATGTCTTTGTTAAAAACTCACTGTTCGTTTGTTATCACGCTTCTCAACTTCCTGGACAACAGGGTACTTTGTGGGAACCCCAGACCATTATGACTCTGTTGGAAACCCCCTCCCCAGTTCCCTCTCTGTGCTGCCCCTCTCTCCTCATGAGCATGGTGTGAAGTGTCCTTGGCAGTCCCCGCTCAGGGACTGCTCAGCCCCATATCCGGGCGTGCCCCCTCCCAGGCCCTGCTGAGAGCATTGCTGGTTAGTTGGAGGAGTTTTCCAGTAACAGGGGGTGACCTACAAATGAATAAAAGTTATCTCTTGATCTAGTTTAGCAGGTAATGATGACAGAGAATGTTCATTTACAGTAAAGCAAAGAGAACAGTTTGGTATTACAAACATGAACAGAGGCACAGAGGAGGAGACTGGGCCTCAGGGGTAGAAAGGTCTGAGATCGAATCTAGCTGTCACACTTACTTGCTGTGTGTTTTGGGCAACTTGCTGAACTTTTCTGGGTCTCAATTTCTTAATCATTATAAATAGGGCAGATTATACTATGCAGACATCTTTTTCTTCCTTTTTCAAAAATGGGACATCTTCCGGTAATAGTGGTGGTGGAAGTTAGAGTATTCCTTGAGTGGGGCCCAGGCCTGGCCGATAAAACAGGCAGGATTCCTTCTTAGGATTTTGAACATTTTATTGATTGATAGATTGATTTGAGAGAAAGAGAGCACAGGGAGGGAGAGGGGCAGAGGGAGAGGGAGAAGCAGGCTCCCTGATGAGCATGGAGCCCAATGCGGGACTCCATCCCAGTACTCTGAGATCAGGACCTGAGCCAAAGGCAGCTTCTTAACCAACTGAGCCACCCTGGCACCCTCTTCTTAGGATTTTGTATGTAAATGCTGGAAGAAAGACACTTTCTTTTTTCTGTGCTGAAGGGAAATGATCAAAGTCTGGAGCTGTGGGTAGAAGCTCCCTGTCCTTCTATGGCCTCTCCCCTTGGCCCCCTTCCCCTCCCTCCTTTCTTCTAATGTGGGGAGAAAATAAAACCAATGCTCAAAAGCAGATCTGTAAGGAGGGAATCCCAACAGCATGTGTTTACGTTTCTTTTGAATTCTCTTTTGTAACTGTTACTACTTTTTTATTTTGATTTTGGTTTTGTGACTAAAAACAGGAGTGTCTTTCATGTGTGTTGTGTCAACTTTTCTCGATGAATAAAATGAGGTCAAGGGAGGCCATGTCCCCCCTCAAAACTTCCGGTGTCATGGGGTTCAGACTCAAGAATAGAGCTCCTGGATTCATGGCCCTTGTGGTGCCTCAGTTGTCTGTTAGGCCAGTCGGGTACCTCCCAGACTGTTTAGAAGGGTAATTCCCAAGGTCCCTAGGAGTTGTCTCCCTAACCTTGCTGTAAATCCTTCTTATCTTATCCTCTACCCCTCATCAAGCCAATGGTGACGGGAATACCACTAGGGTACTGATTCCTCTGTGTTCTCCTCTTGATGCTTCTTAGGGAACTGGTAAAGCAGACAACTGATTTAAAATCCTGGGTGAATTGCTTTTAAGACCTTCTTTCATCAGAAGGAAAAGGGCTTCAGATATCTTAGGAGAATGGATTAAAGAAAGGGATAATGTATGGCAAAGATTCCAAAAGAAGGAAAATGGTACAGCAGGGAGAGTTCAGTGCTCCTAGAGAGATTGCATCAGTTTTAGAATGATCATCCTCTCTCTGGGGTCGTGTTCCCCTTCTCAGTGTTCCTACATTGAATCAACACCGCAGCCATTCCCTCCACTTCTCCAGAGCTACAGAATCTACCGTCTGCTGTAAAGGCTAAAAATGCAACCCACTTTCTCAGTTTGCTTGTAGCTAAAATATATGACCAATTCCTGACCAGTTAGACACCATGGGGACTCTGGTGGAGTTGCTTCTGGGAGGGTCCTTCCTTCCTGATAAAAGAGAGAGGCGCAGGGGAGTCTCTTTTATTTCTGGTTTCGAATGTGGTAATATAGAGACATGATGATTGGAGCTGTTTCAGCTATCTTGCCATCATAAGGAGACATGTCTAAGACAAAGGCCAACAAACTAAGAATTATGGTATGGAGATGCAAAAAGGCAGGGCCCTAGATGACACCATTTATCTACTGAAATAATCGTGGTACAGCCCAACTGCTGGGTTTCTTGTTATAGAAGATGGTAAATAGTCTTTATTGTTTAAACCACATTTAACTGGGTGCTTTCTTCCTTGCAGCCCCCTATCATTCTAATACTATGTCTCAGACTTGTTTCCAAGCAGTTTCCTTAATGGAATATAATTTTGTCTCTAAAACAAAGGTTATTATTTTTTTTATTAGTTTGTATTTTTTTTATTACTTTTTTTTTTTTTTTAAGATTGTAATTATTTATTTGAGAGAAGGAGAATGAGCAGCAGGGAGGGGCAGTGGGGGAGAGAGAGAGAGAGAGAAGCAGACTCCCTACTGAACAGGAAGCCTAATGCAGGGCTCCATCCCAGGACCAGGGCTCGATCCCAGGACCCGGGGATCATGACCTGAGCCAAAGGCAGACGCTTAACCGACTGAGCCACCCAGGTGCCCTATTTCTGGAGGTTCTATTTGATTTTTTTTTCAAATCTACTGGGTGACTTGATAGTTTCCTGTCCATGTAGATATCTTTGAACTTATCTTTTATATCTGTAAACATATTACACATGCCTAGTTTATAACCTATTCCTGATAATTCTAACATGTAAACTCTTTGCAAGACTATTTCTGCTGGCTGCTGTTTCTGCTTGTTCTTATAGATAGTGCCTTATTTCTTTTTATCCCTGGTTATCATTGACTGCTTCCTGCTCATGTACCTGAAGAATCATTGTAGGAGTGATCTGAGGTCTTCGGTAAAGGTACCTTCCTCCAGAGAGGATGTGTGTCTGCATTTTTCAGGTGCTTGGGGGCCACCTTAAACCAGGTTCAAGGTTTGAGGTTGCCTGGATCACCAGACACAGAATCCCGGCTACAAATCCACGAGGTCTGGGTTACTTCTGGTTCACCACTTCCCTGGGTGTGTAGGGCCGTGGGGTTCCCTGTTATTATAGAGCAGGTCTCTAGTTTGACTGCCCTTTTGTTTTCTCCTCTCTTATCCCACAAGACCAACGAAACAGAAGTTCAAATTGCTGGAATCCACTAACGCTCTTGGTTCAGAAGTGACTTCAGTACTCTGCTTATCTGTTGGGTTCTTATCTGTTTGGCTTCAATTTTGTTCTGGTAGTGTCTTACTGTATAATAAACTCTTACATGTTTGGAAGATCCTCAATTTATTCAATAATTTTTCTTGTTTCCCAAAGGATGGCTGGTCCAAATAGCCTAACACAACATGAGCACAGATGGAAATTTTTCTTTGTCACGTGGCCAAGTTCTCTGCCAATGATTAAACTGTGTCTTCAGGGTCCTCGCCACTTGGTTTTTCCTGTCCATGGGTCTGGCATCTACTTGCCTTTGTCTTCTGATGGCTTTGTCCTGCTCTTGATTTTCTTGCCCTTGTGATTTCTAACCTTCAACCTGATTTTTGCTTGCCCTGATCCCTGAGACTTGTTTATTCCAACTTCTACTGGGTTTTCTGTACTGACTTGGGTAGTAATAGGGTTCCAGCTACTCTCCCAGCTCCTGACTCTTCAGCTGAGCCCCGATCCAGGACCCTATGATATTTGCCAACATTGGCCCCTCATGTGCCTCCCTTCCTCATAAGCCTCTTAGCTACCCATCTGACCTTGACTCTTCTGATTAATTTTCTTTTCCTTTCTAGAGTCATCTACTGCCTTGGCATCATCTGCCCAGTTCATGGCACCATCTTGGACTCCCATTGATTATTTTAAGTAGATGCACTTAAGGCTGAGTCTCTTTAATTATCTTGATCAGATACAGGACTGCACTGTGGGGGATCCTCATGATTGTTTTATTCTGATGAGGAAGTCTCAGATTTTAATTTTTCTTTAAAATGTAGCAGGCCAAAATTTATGATAAAACAAGAAACTGAAAATGGTCCAAAAAACCCCATCAGACCTGTTTTAAGACTTTTTTTTGGGTGTTGAGAGTCTATTTGGCCACCTACAAGAAAAAGACAGTTAAGTATAATGACAGAGGGCATAGTCTTATAAATCCAGTGGGCCCAGGCTTAATCCCATTTTCACCCCTTGTTAGCTCTGTGGATTTGTACAATTCATCCTACTCTTCTTAATGTCTATTTCCTCACCCATAAAATGGTGTTAATATTTCCTTCTCCATGAGGTTGTTATGGGCAAAAAGAGATAAAAGGCATGTTTAGCACAGTACCTGTAGTCCATAATCGCTCCATTAAAGAGGCATTACCATTATCATTGTTATTATTAGCAGCGGTAAGGTCTGCCTCCCCTCCAAATATTTCACAAACTGGGTTGTCATGCAACTGCTCATCCTTTATCCCGTCCTGTAATCTCCACCACCTGAAGCTTGACTTCATTAAGCAACAGTGTGGTGGTAATTATTCCCAAATGGCTTTGGCTAAACCACATGGGTTCCTCTGGATCTTACATGGTCAGATTTGTTTAATGAGGTGACTGCTAGAAATAAGTCCTGCTGGATGAGGTTTGGGGTTGTGATATGAGACAAGTTACACTCACAGTTGAAAAACATCTTGGTTTTTCATCTCCAAGAGTTGTTTTCCAGAAGACAGGAGACCCAGCAGTAGAGAAAGGTAATTAGGCTCCTGGTAGGACATCAATGTGCATGGCCTTAAGGATCTTTGGTATAGACATTGAAAGATTTTAAGGCAAAATGGGTCACATCCAGCCTCCCCATTTGCCAGGTGAGAAACCAAGACTCAGAGATATGGAATGACCTTCCCAGGGCCACGCAATCCCTTGATAGCAAAGCCAGAACAAGAATTTAAGATCCTGGGTCTCCAATAAACCAGCTGTGTGGCAGGCCAGATGTCATGATGTAAAAGATGTCTGCAAATACATCTACAAATTCTTTGACATTTTATCCTTCGAAAGATAGGGTGTCATTCCCTTCTGCTTCAATATGGGCTATACTTAGTGACTCACTTCTCATGCACAGAATGTGAGGAAGTAACACTATGTGATTCCTGAGGTTGGGTCATAAAAAGAACATAGTTTTTCCTGATTATCTCTCTCAGTCCAGCTGCCATGTTTCAAGGACCCTTAAGGGGAAGTCTGCTGGGGAATAACTGAGGCCTATCACCAAGAACCAGTACCAACTTGCCAGCCATATGACTGAACCACCTTGAGAGTTGATTTTCTAGTCCCAACAGAGCCTTCAGATGTCTGTGGCCCCAGCAGACATCTTATCTGCAACCACAGGACATATCCTAGGCCAGAACCACGTAGTCAGGTTCCTCTCCAATTCCTGACTCACAGAATCTGTGGGAGATGCTACATGTTTATTGTTATCCTAAGCTATTGGATTTTGGGGTGATTGTTAAACAGTACTAGATAACTAATATACTAAGGTAACTAATACTAATATTTAACTTAATACAAATGTTGACTAAAAACTTTTTGAGTTAGAAGTGATAAAAATGCAGCTCACCTATAAAGGAAAAAAAAAGAGCGTGCGCAAGAGGAAGAGAATTATTATTGGTCTCCAAAGACTAGCTTTAGGCATGCCATGTTGTCAAATGACATCATCAGGATTATTTTTCTCTTTCATGGCTTCTCTCTGCTGGCTCCATTCTCTCCTTTTTTTTTTTTTTTTTTTTTTAAGATTTTACTTATTTATTTGACAGACAGAGATCACAAGTAGACAGAGGCAGGCAGAGAGAGAGGAGGAAGCAGGCTCCCTGCCAAGCAGAGAGCCCAGTGTGGGGCTTGATCCCAGGATCCTGGGATCATGACCCGAGCCGAAGGCAGAGGCTTTAACCCACTGAGCCACCCAGGCACCCCTCTATTCCTTCCTTCTACAAAGATGCATTCTCTACACAGTATCGGTTAGCCCCACTAAAAGCAACCCAGGGTTTCTTCATCCCAACTGAATGGCCCTAAAACAAACAGAGGGCTTCTCTCCTCCAATAGTCATGGACATACCCAGGAAAGAATCTAATGGCCAAGTTCGGTTCCCATGCCTGTGCCTGAACCACTCACTGTGGCTAGAGAAATGGGGTAGTATGACAGGTACCAGTACCTTGGCCACAACTAACTTGTTTCTCACAGTGTGATCCATGGACCAGCAGGAAAGCATCAGCTTGGGCTTTGTTTGCAATGCCAGATTTTGACCCCTCTCTAGCATCCCTGGATCAGACTCTGTATTTTCTCTTTACAAAATCTCCAGGGAATCTGTATACACATTAAAATTTGAGAAGCACTATTCTAGTATAGTTTATTTCCCAGCAAAAATAATCTTTCCTTCTTCTCATCTCCTCTGTCAATTTACATACCCCTACCTGTTTTGTTTCTATTTTTAAAAAAGATTTTGTTTATTTATTTGATATACAGTGAGAGAGGGAACACAAGCGGGGGGAATGGGAGAGGAAGAAGCAGGCTTCCCACAGAGCAGGGACCCTGAAGCCGGCTGGATCCCAGGACCCTAAGTTGAAGGTAGGTACTTCATGACTGAGCCACCCAGGTACCCCAACCCCTACCTTTTTTATCTTTTAACCCTCTTATATATATTTTTGTGCACATCTTCTCTTTTCCACCATACTTGGGTCCTTAAGGACAGAGTCTAATGTCTGATGGACAGTGTCCACTTCTGTAAGATGGAGATAATGCGGGGCGCCTGGGTGGCTCAGTTGGTTAAGCAGCCAGCTCTTGATTTTGGCCCAGGCCATGATCTCAGGGTTGTGAGATCCAGCCCCATGTTGGGCTCTGTGCTGGGCCTGGGGCCTGCTTGGGATTCTCTGTCTCCCTCTCCTTCTGCCCCTCCTCCCCCACTCAAATGCACATGTTCTCTCTTTCTAAAAACATTTTAAGAACAAATAAAAGTAAAAATAAAATGGAGGTAATGCGTTCACCTTAGAAGGGAGTTCATGGAGGCTGGATGGAATCACACCCATGGGTGGACAGCACAGTCCGTGTTGTCACCGATGCACAATCCTGAGAGCTAGGACTCCTCCCTTTGCTTGGCTTACCAAGCACAGTGCTAAGCCCTCTATTACGTCTTCCCATTGAAGCCTCACAAAAGCTCACAGCTCTATCAGGGAAACAGGCAGTTTGAAATTTTCAGTATTTAGACAAGTTCTAAAATTCTTCGTTTAGAAATTGGGACATGAAGCAGGTTATAACACGAATTAAGTGATTGAGGCAGGATTTGAGCCCAGAGTGGTTGACTCCATGATCTAGTTCTTAATCGCTCTGCTCTATTGGGTTGCATAAGGAAGTCTTTCATCTATTATTTGTTAGATTAAAGAATAAAAGCCCTGGGCTCCCTAAAGCAAGGATCATGAGATCCAGACCAACTCGGGCCAGGCCAGTGATAGTAACTGAGAGACAAAGGTCAAGCTAAGGAAACAGTCTCTTCGGCCTTTCCGATAAGTGGGTCAAGCAGGTATGATGATAAATGGCAGGTGACCTTCACCTCCCCTTGCAGAGACAAAAGAACAGAGGAGGCCCTGGGAGCTGGAGAGCACGTGGGTGGTCTGAGAGGGCGGAGTGTGGGGGCGCCCCCCCCCCCCCCCCCCCCCCCCGCCAGCCTGCGTGGATATGGCTCCTGGATGGCTCACACCAGGCAGCTGCCCTGATAAGACAGCTCCGAGCCATACACAGCAGTAAATATGAGGAATCTGGCCTCTGAGAAGGTGGACCCAGGGTCGTCAGATCTCATTTGTTCAAACAAAGCCAGAGATCTGGACTTTTATGTGAAATCCTGGACTTCAATATTGGTGAATAATTTATTTTCTAAGAAGTGCATGGGCCATACATGAGGATGGGTGTCCTGGTGGGGGGCAGGGCATCATGGGGATGGTAGAGGAACCAGACTATAGCCTCTGTTCTAGACTGTACAGGGAAATCTATAGTGATTTTTGTTTACTAAACCAGTATAAAAACAAATGAGGGGGGAAGGAAAAAGCAAAGAAGGAAGGGAGGAGAATGCTGGCTTCTTGGGCAGGGTGTCAAGCAGAGAGGCAGAAGACAGCTTTCAGCTGGGGAGGGAAGGGGAGAAAGAGGAGGGGCTCTCAGTGGCTAATCGTCCCAAGGGCCACGGCTTCCAATGGGGAGTCCCTGCCACCAACCAGTGCCGCCAAGGGCCAACCCAGCTAATCAACTTTTTTTTTCTTTTTTTTATCACCTTGGAGGCCCTCTCTTTGTTCAGCTGTAATCTTTCTTAATTAGATAATTGAAATAATCATCCAATTAAGTTGGTTCGCACGGCCCCCCTTACTGGAGGACTTGCTGAATCCAGCTGGCTTCTCATTTCCGCTGACTCTGTTTCTCGCCTCACACAGGGTCTGAAACAGGTCTCAAGCTGTTTTCTTTCCTCTCTTTCAGTTTGCCGTTTCAGTTCATAGGAGCTACAACTGAAGTTCATTTCTGGCTGATGTCAAAACAGGCTCCCTAAGCAACTAAAGCCAGAAGTCAGAGCTGGCCCCATCCCAGTGGTGGACGAGAGTTTCAGGCTCACGGGAATTTGGATCCCTGTTCTGTCATTTACTGGCGGGGTGACCTTGAACGTGGGCACTGATCTTAGAGAGGTGCGGTTTCCTCATCTGTGAAATAGGAATAAAAATAGACCTTACCCACAGGTAGGATTGCTGTGTTACTGAACTGAGATCATGTAAGTGAGGCCATCAGCCCTGTGAGCACTCAGTACATGTGTGGGTTTTTTTTAAAACATGGAAAAGGATGTATTCTTTTTTAAAAAATATCTAATATTTTATTTATTTATATGAGAGAGAGAGCGAGAGCGAGCGCACAAGCAGGGGGAGAGGGAAAAGCAAACTCCCCGCTGATCAGGCAGCCAGACACAAGGGCTCGATCCCAGGACTCAGATCATGACCCCAGCTAAGGGCAATTTCTTAATATCTTGTATTCTTAATATGTATTCTTAATATCTTGAAGTGTTGCATCCCATCTTTGTAATAGAAAGAGAAAAGGAGCATCTGGGTGGCTTAGTCAGTTAAGTCTCCAGCTCTTGATTTCTGCTCAGGTGCTGATCTCAGTGTCATGAGATCAAGCCCATGGTCGGTTGGCTTCCGCACTGGGCAGGGAGTCTGCTTCTCTCCCTCTCCCTCTCCCTCTGCCCTCCTCTCCCCCCGCCCTCTGCCCTCCTCTTCCCCCATTCTCTCTCTCTCTTTCTCTCTCTCAAATAAACAACTCTTTAAAAAAAATAAATTATAGAAAAGAAAAAGAAATAGAGGAAAGAAAAAAAGAGGGGTGTCATAGAGAGAGAAAAGATGTAAATGATGCCAGCGATTCTGTGGCTATTTGGTATGCTTAGACGGTGGGTGTTTCTATGCTAATCTAATATCTTCATCCTGGCTTCCTTCCAGTTACCTCTAAAACCCATCCATGAGGTTTAGAGATAACAGGCTTTCCCTTCAGACCCATCCTCCCTAAAGGAAATTGCAAGGCAGTATTCCCTTCCCATGCCCACCACATTGGAAGGTCCATGTGGGCGGGGCTGTGTCTGCCCTGGGCATCATGGTATCCTGAGGGAGTGACCAAGAAATAATTGTTAAATAAGTACCTGTTGAGCATGGAGGGATTGTTCTCTAAAAGGACATCCAAGCCAGTTTCATGTAGTAACACTTTAAAATATTTTAAAACAAAAATATAAGGGAGCGCCGGGGTGGCTCCATCGGTTAAGTGACTGCCTTCGGCTCAGGTCGTGATCCTTGGGATTGAGTCCTGCATTAGGCTCCCTGCTCTGCTGCTCTGTGGGGAGTCTGCTTCTCCCTCTCCCTCTGCCTGCCACTCCCCTTGTTTGTGCCCTCGTGCGCGCTCTCTCTCTGCCCATTAAATAGATAAATAAAATCTTAAAAAAAAAAAAAAGCACACAAAAAACCAAGGATATAAGACATGTAACACATTAGCTAAGAATGGAGAAAAATCTAGAAAAGAGCTAGTATTACTAGGATCACAGAGTAAAGCAAAAAAACATTTGTGACTCGAAAACCCAAACTTCCAGGCTTTACCTTAACCACTTAAAACGCTGACTAGTCCAAAGCCAGGCAGCCAGCAAGCCCACATCCCCCTTGGCTCAGCCTTAGCTGTATTTCTTTCTTTAGGGCAGACTCCTGGAAACTCATTCTCCCTCATTTCAGAGGAGTCAAGGAGTCAGGGATTGGAAGAGAATGACTGCAGCTCTGTGCAGAGCGTATTTTTTTAATGCTTTTTAATCTTTTAAAAATTACACAAGTGGTACATCATTTTTTTTTCAAACGGGAAAAATGCCCATAAGTAAAAAAGAAAAAATGGATTTTCAAAGATTGTTTTTTAATGGTGTATTTTTTTTTTCCCCAGGAGTGGACTTTTACAAAATAGTAATCTTCGGCTCCCATACAGGGTCACAATGTGCTTTTCTCGTGCTTTTGCAAAACTAAAATGTTTCTTAGTGCTTTGCTCTGGAGTTCAGCTGTGGATAAAGGGATTGCAAATTCCCATTTCTTCGAACATATGGGTAGATCAATACTTTCCAAGGTTGGATTGCTGGACTTTGGCCGGAGAGGACTGTTTGATGTTGAGTATAGTGGGAAGTCAGTACATGTTCCAGACAACTGGCCAGTCACTAACTCTCTGAGCATATGCCCCCTATTTCTGCATCTGTGACGTAGTGCATACTCAGTGGGGTAGCTGTAGTCTGAGAGAGCCCTCAGTGATCCTCCACTCTTGGCATTCACATGTTTGTATGGGGCTGGGTTATATCATCAGTGAGATATTGTAGAGAAGATGGAGTGTGGCTTCGAAAGCGAAGTTATAAAAGTCATTGCGGTTTCTGCTTTGCTCTTTCTTGGAACACTTGCTCTGGGGGGAGGCAACATGGCGGCCATGCTGTGAAGATGCGACATGGTGAGGAACTCCTGCCCGCAGGCAAGTGAGCCAGTGAGCCGTCATGGAAACAGACCTTCTACCCCCACTCACGCCTTCACACCACAACATCCCCGGCCTGGATCTTGGTTACACCCTGCGCCACAACCACCCAGCTAGGTCACCTTCAAATTCCTGACCCACAGAGCTGTGCAAGCTAAGCTTTATTGTTTTTTGGTTTGAAGCTGTTAGGTTTTGTAGTAATATGTGATGCAACAATAGGTCATTTATACATTGACCCATCTATGCAGAAGGCTTACTCCTTTCCTCTCCAAATTCATTCTCTCAAGGGTCTGGGCAGATTCTTCCTGCCTGGATTCTCTAGCCCTGTCACCATGTCTGTCCTTCTTCTGTGGCATTAGGTTAGAAAGCAGGACAGACCTGATATCTGTTGTGTCTTTATTAGTAGGTGACCACAGAATTTACAGTCTGTGCTGAGACACTTCTGAGAATACTAAGTAATAATGGGGATGGGAATTAGCAAAATCCAACATAGTTCAAGGGCAAACGAGAACATTTAGTCACCCCCCCCCGTGGTAAGAGGTACCAACTCCTCTTCCGGAAATGTAACGAGAGGGAGAATATTGCTTAGTAGGGTTGCAGTTTTACTTGCCCGATGCTTGGATGCGCAAAGGAAGTGTAACTTCTTTATTTTTCTGTAATAAGTCTTTTCCCTTGCATATCTCTACCCAGCTAGAAAGTGAAGGGGGAGGCAATAGGATTTTATGCCAGCCTGGTCATTTAGACCATCCGTGAGATGGCTCGGTAATGGCCTGCCTGGGCAGGGGGAGAAGTGCAGCCAGAGTTCTGAGCCTCATCTCCCCACCCCCATCACTGCCGATCCTCCCCTCCCCCACCCCTGGGAGATGGGGCCTGAGCAGGTGGGGGATGAGTAGGAAGTGGAAGGGGAACCAAGATCCTCACAGGTTTCCTTTAAGGAATGATCCATCTGAGTGACTACCTGGCCTGGGGCACCGTGGAAAGGCTACTGGTTTTCCTAGCTTTTTTTGTGGCAAAATTCTGAAACCAGAGCCATCTCGAATGGGTGTGGGATTATGCCCTCTGCGCAAGCACACCCACCAAAGGGCTGAAATCTAGCCCTCGGTTTGCTAGCTAAGCCATGAGCCCGTGGGGCTGTGTGTGTCGGAAGAAGGAGGCTCTTTCTAGTTAGCACAAAGGCATTCTGTGGGCCAGGACAGACCCTGGCCGGCACCCAGAGTCCAGGTTATTTGCTCCTGGTTTTGCATTCTTTGCCTGTGGTAGCTTGTTGCTCCTGATTACAGGCCAAAGCTGGCTCCACCTCCCCGGTCCCACGGTGGGCCCATGGGAAATTCTGGGTCCCCTGCACGCCCTGAACAGGCTCCAGAGGGCCCAGGTATCTTCCTCAGAGTCCTGTTCGCACTGTGGCATCACCTGCACACCATCACTCCCAGGCTGAGGGCCCCAGAGCCAGAGGCAGGTCCTCCAGGGGCTGGCAGACTTCCTTGCACTCTGCCCTGGGATGTGATCCACTTACGCTGTGTTCTCACACTTCCCTCTCATTTTCTGGATGTTTCTAAGTCTCCTCTCCCTAGAGCCCTCCGTCCTTATCAGTGGCTCTTTCAGCTTTTCCTTTTGTTCCCACCATCTTCCCAGTGTGGCATGAATAGGTCTGTGGCACATCTGGGAATGACAAGACTCAGTGATCTGCCGTGGTACTTCTCTACCTTTCTCCTCTGGTAGCACGCCTAGAAAATAATATGTGTATGGTCCACTGGGTGACCTCGAGGGGATCTGGAACTCTGGAGGGGTTAAAGGGGAGCAGAACTAAAGGGGGCCCCAGCTACCAGGATCCCACGTGGCTGCTCCAAGAGCAGTAGAGACCAACTCCCCTGGGGTGCTTGGAGGCGCTCTGGTGGGGCACTGCCCCCTGGAGCCCCCAGCCTGACTTTGCTCCAGGGGAACTGTGTCGGGGAACTGTGTCCTTGAGAAATACCTTTCCCCTTCCTCCGTGAAGCCTTGCTTTCAAGGCCATTGTCTCTGCAGAGGTCAAGAACCTCAGCTTGGAGACTAATGCTGATCAATGGGTTCTTTATTCTTTGATCTTTCTTTTTCCCTAGGGCACTGAACTTCCTGGCTCAGCCCTAGAGCTGGGAAGCAGCAAGAAAATAGTTTCAAGTGGGAAACTAAAATATGCAGGCAAAGCCTTGGTGAAATAGGATTCCCAATACAGCTGTAATGATAGGAACCCCTCTGGCAGTGTCTCTGTGGGGGGCTTGATGGGTTTGGGGTTGGTGGGTAAGGCCTCAAAGCAGCAGCACACTTGAGTTTGAATAAACCAGCACACTTGACTAAATTGTGGCTAAACTGCCTTCTAAAAGAGCAGATTCATGTTACTTCCAGGGCTTTTGTTTTGTTGAGTGACGTATGCAAATATAGAATCAGCCCAGTGGCTCCCAGTGGTGAAGGGGAGGAAACACCCCTTATTCCTCTCCAGCCTTCCTGTGCCCCCTGCCTGTCCATACTCATCACCACAGGTTAATTTTGCCTACCTTTGAATTTCTTGTAAATAAGATACTATGGCATGTATTCCTTGTGTTCTGATTTTCTTTTCCTAACATCACGTCTGATACTTGTCCACGTAGCTCTGGGTGGCAGCTGGGTGTTCTTTCTCGTTGGTCTGTAATATTCTGTTGTGGCAACATACCCTCAGTTTATCTGGCCTTCTAACTTCATTTGGACCGTTTCCATTTTAGTTATCACATACAAAAGCTGCCATGAACATTTTTGTTCATGCCTTTTTGTGGGCCTCATTCGTTTCTCTTGTTATGTGGGTTTTTAAAAAATTCTTGCTAGTGGGGTGCCCAAGTGGCTCAGTGGGTTAAAGCCTCTGCCTTCAGCTCAGGTCATGGTCTCAGGATCCTGGGATCAAGTCCCTCATCAGGCTCTCTGCTCAATGGGGAGCCTGCTTCCCCCTTTCTCTCTGCCTGTCTCTCTGCCTACTTGTGATCTCTCTCTCTCTGTCAAATAAATAAATAAAATCTTTAAAAAAATTTCTTGCTAGTTATTGTTTATGTCTGGTAAAGGTCATATATGTTCATTTAGAGACTGGGACATCCCAAAGGACAAGGTTTATAAAAAGTTGTCATCAATGTACATTCAATTTTGTATTTGGCTTTTCTTTTCTTTTTTCCTTTCTCTTTTTAGGTAGGCTCTATGCCCAGTGTGGGGCTTGAACTCATGACCCCAAGATCAAGAGTGGCATGCTCTACTGACTGAGCTAGCCAAGCAGTCGTCTACTTGGTTTTTTCACTCCAAACACCATGAGTATTTTTTCATCGCAGTCCATATGGGGGGATCTTACCCTCTTTCCAGTTCCTTTTAGCTTCATTCCTTGATAGGCCATCAGCTAATATTTGGGATGGTTCTGAGAAGGTTTTACCCAGGAAAGACCTGGAGACAGCTGGCTGCCTACCCTATCCCCCACAGACCCCCGATAGATGCAGACTGTCTAATGTGAGAGCGCTCTGGGTCAGGAGGGCAGGGGCCTCCCTCCATCACCCCTGGACTGAGCAATCACAAATGGACCTAACAAGGTAAAAGTACAGGCTGCAAATTGAGAAAAGAATGAGAAGTGCAGCTGTGAAATTGGAAAACAGAGTAATAGTAAATAGGGAGGCAAGCAATGAGTTTGGAAAGCAGTGTCACTGACCTCACTGAAAGTGTCTTAGACAGCTCACCCTGACCGTGAACAATTTCGGTGTTTCAGTTCTGTAGGATCCCTGGATTCACATAACCCTGACAAAGAAAATCACAGGACAGATGCAGACCTAATGCTTTCCCATTTCCTCCCTCTCTTAGTTCATCTCAAATATTGGCAAACTTTTCTCAATCCCTGGTTTGCATTCATTTTGCCAATTATGTTTGATCATAAAGCTAAGGATCTGGAAGAACCTTTCTGTACTTGTTTCCTCATCTGTAAAATGGGGTGAGTGATGATCCCCTGTCGCTTATAGCAGGATTTTTCAACCTCAGCACTGTCGACATTTTGGGCCAGTTAATTCCTTGTCATGGGGCTGTCCTAGCATCATGGGATGTGTGACCCACTAGGTGCCAGTAGCAACGCCCTCCCCTCAAGTTATGATGAGCAAAAATGTATTCAGACATTGCCACATATTCCCAGGGGTATCTAACTCCCATTTGAGAAGAACTGGCTTAGAGTTACTACAATATCCTGTGGGTTAATGTTGGTAAAGTGCTTAGAAGAGCACCTAGCACTATGTAAGCACTCAGTGTTGATGAGGAGGTCCTAGTGTGGGCTTGTGGCTGGGGCTACTTCACAAACCGATTAGCTTATTTCATCGGTATTGCTTTTTGCATATTCTGTTCTTCCTTCTTAAAATGCCATGGTTTAAAGGGTTTTTTTTTTTTCCTTCTTATGAGCATTTCCTTTCTTTATAGGTACAAGTATCAGAAATAAAACTTAGAAGTACTGGCATTTGTAAGTGGCTTTTGAAACTGGAGAATGTCAAAGAAATGTAAATCATACTCTCCACTAGCAGAAGAGTGTCTTTTTCTGAAGCTTTTGCAACCATTAACTCATTGGACACCATGGCAGTGTGTTCTAGCTGAGCCTAAACGTGGTTCCAAGCTTTGCTGTTTGTGCACAGCCTGGGCTGGTGAGAGACCAGGGTTGGTGAGCATGGGGTGGGGGTCGGGGGTTGCTTGGTTTGTTTATTTCTTCCTGGTGGAAGGGACAAGATTATTCTGTGGACTGGGAGGCCTGCAGAAGACAGAAGATGGGGAAGTGGGTGGGATGGTGTGGGTCCCCTCACGCAGCCTTCAGGATCTGAATGACTGACGAGAGGGGGCTTAGGACAGCGTTGCAGAAGAATACTGCTGGCCAGATACAGGGGAAGGGCAGCCTTCAGTCAAGCTCTCTGCCACAGACACTGTCAGCTTGGGCTTCCTGAACTGACATACCCTCCAGAAAGGAGTCCAAGTGGTTTCAGGTCTCTTGCATGCCACACCCCACTCTCACCAGCAGACACAGAAAATCCCCAGGTGTGCGACTGGGACCTCTTCTGAGATCTTTTGACAGGCTCCTCAGGGCCTGTCCCCACCCTTGGCTCAGTCCCGTCTGGGTTCCGCCTAGACTTCTACCTGCCCTGGGGGACCAAAAGCACAGTTCTTTAAGTCCCTGGGGTCCCTGAGATGAGGCCAGTCAGCTGCATCTCCTCGGGTTACCACTCCGACCGACAGCCACGCCCACAGTTTGTCTTCTGGCTCCAGCCACACCCTCAGCCACGCCCTTGACTGTGATCACGCCCACAGCCTGTCCCCAGGCTCCAGCCACACTCAAAGCCACGCCCACGGCTGCAGCCGCTCAGCCTGGACATTCCGCCTCACAGCTGCTTTTAGCCAAGTGGCTGCCACCAAGTTCCTGTGAAATGACTCATAGGAGACTGCTAACTTTGGGGGAAATCTCATGCCTGCTTTATTTGTATGTTGTATGATGAGAGGCCACACAGTACCTGAACTCTAAAGCTTTCAAAACTCTACATTCAAAACTTGACATTTTAAAGTCACCTGCCCACCCCTCTGTGCATACTTTGGGAGCCACTCCCAGTGCTCTGTCTTTGAGTAGGAGAGAGGCCAGCCATGAGTACCCTGGAACAGTTTTAGATCTCAGCGTGGCATTTGAGAGGGCACTCCCAAATACCACTGGACCTCCACATGTGTCGGTGCAGCCCAGTAAAACATTATTTCCCATTCTGTCCCTTTGTCCCTGGGATCCTCACCAGATCAGGCTGGGCCAAAGCCAGCTCAGCCCCGAGAACGGTGCCATGGCCCTTGGAAGCCCTCAACATACATTTGGACTGCCTGGCCAGCTCCTCCCTCTAGAACATGAGCGCTCCAAGGTCACAGACTGTGTCTGCTTGGTCGTTGTTTACAGGACAAAAATTATTGGCATACGAGTGTTCTCGTTTCTTTCTCACCGTACCAGAGGCAACCTTGTAGCTGACAGCCCTTCTCCTCCCTCTTGCTGAAGAAGAGGGGTTCTTTCAGATGGGTGAGAAACTGGATTGATCTATAGAGAAATGGAGAGAGGAGGGCAGAGCAAGGTATATAAATGAGGGCTTCCAAACTTAACCTGCATCAGAGGAGCCACGTGGGGATCTTGCCAACGCGCCAAGTCTGATTCGGTAGATCTGGGGTGGAGCCCGAGCCTTTCTAACACTCTGCCAGGCAACAGAGATGCTGCACAACGAGGGCACACGGGACCGGATATCCGGGAGGGCTGCACGTAACCAGAGAGAGAAATTCTGTAGAGTAGCTTTAACCTGTGAGAGAAATGGATAGAAAAGAAAAGGTTTGGTTTGGTTTGGTTTTTATAAGTGTTGTTGCAGCCTCTATACTTGGCCCTCGTCATTCTCAAGAAATGCAAGGATAGGGTTTGTCAGTGGCCCAGACTCTAGCCTGTCTTCTCCAGCTAATGGCTCTCCATTTTTGTCTGACGGAGTGGTTAGCCAGGTGCCCACTTCTCCCTGGCACGTGACCACCAGCGAGGCCAGTGAGGGCTCCCGCTCTAAAATCTGAATCATGGATTCAGGCCCAAAACTGAGAACAGTTGGAGTGTTCTCTTTCCAGCCAAGGCAGCTGGGTGAGATTTTTGAGCATTTTCTGCTGCCAAGAACCTTCTGGAGATGCTGGGTGCCTGATGGCTCCATGCCCGAGTCTTTAGCCTTCCTTTGCTCTAGAGTACTCTCCAATATCCTTCCAAGAAACTCTCTTTTTTTGCCTAGACCAGCCAGAGTCAGTTTCTGTTGCTTGCCATCAAAGCACTCTAACAGTTATGCTATTTAACCAATATAACATTTTGAGCTCTTATTTTGAAATAATGTTTCCATTTCCTGACTGTGGGGTAGGGGTGGGAGGTAATTGTAATACCACTTCACCACTTAGGCTGAACCTATGGCTGCTGGTTTTATACAGATTGCGTGCGGAGTCCATGTCTAGCTCTGAGCCTGAGAGAAACACAGTAGGTGCTCAATGGATGACCATAGAAAGAATGAGCAGTCACATCACAGCCTGTGTGCTGAGCCCTGGCATCTGTCAGCTGCCCCCGTGCCCAGGGACATGTTAGATGGTCATCAAATACCAAAATAGCAACAGCTTATAGGAGAGCCTCTGTAAGCTTGTAGCAGCACTAGCTAATAAACTTCTGACCTTTTCCTTGGATTTCCTTTCTCCCTGTATCTTTTAAGAGCAAAGTGTTATGGAAGGTCAGCAGGGAGCATGGTCTTTGTTCCATGAATGTATTGTGGTTCCATTGAAGTATTCCCAGTTAAATGAGAAGCGTGCTAGCATTTTCATTATGGTCTTTCCAGCTGTGGCAATTTTTGCTAAAAAAGAGATAAACTCTCTATATACTCTTAAGGGTTAATAGCCCAGGCTGTAGAGGCAAAAAAAAAAAAAAAAAAAAAAAAATCTACTGTCCCAGCTGCGTTATGAACTAGCTATTCTTGGTCACGTGACTTGAGTTCTCTGAGCCTTCGTGTCCTCATCTGTAAAATGGGCATGGCATTAGCATCTTCCTCAATGGGGTGTTAGGAAGATTCAGTAAGGCAATGCAGATAAAATACTTCTGTGCGTTAAGGCAATGCCTGTAGAGTGCCTGGATCATTGTGAGTATTTGATCAGCATAAGCTATTAATAAATTCATTTTTCATTAAAGCCAGAATATAGGATCCTTCCCTCTCCTACTTTTAATAGAAGCCTTAAAAAAGGCATTTGATCCAATTATGGTAAAAAAAATATCGTTCACATGCGGAGAAGGCAGGAAGAAAACATACTATAATTTTTAATGTTTTTCTATGGGTGTGACATTATGTATAATATTTTTCTTCTTTTAGCTTTCTATGCCATCCATCTTCTTTTGCAGTGAACATGTACATTACTTTTATAACCAGAAGAGAAGCCCTGACAAATGTTATCTTTAAAAAAGAAGGAAAATATTGAGGAAAACTGCCATGTGATTTTGTAGAAACTGGGTGGGAAAAAAAAATTCCCTGTTAGATGGAGAAATAGATGTTTTCTGGTCAAGAGCTTATTGGGAGGGAAATGACATCAGTTTGGATTCTCATCAGTTCGAGTGGCAAATCGTAATGCAAAATGAAAGTACAGTCA
Organism: Enhydra lutris kenyoni; assembly: GCF_002288905.1. NCBI lineage: Eukaryota > Metazoa > Chordata > Mammalia > Carnivora > Mustelidae > Enhydra > Enhydra lutris. Next base: position 28,787,921 of record NW_019154094.1, on the reverse strand, counting down.
GGGGAGCTGAACCCACACTGGGATTTTGCTGCCTGAATCATTAAGCTAGAAATGACCTCAGGAGGGCATGTGACCCCGCCCCCTTCCCTGTCCTCAGGAAGGCTGACCCTGGGACTTTTCAGGACTCATGAGCAATGGTCCTATTTATAAGCCCTCTAGGAACTAACTCTACATACATTTCCTTCCCCCTAAGCTTCAGGCAGTCTCAATTTAGCTTCTGCAGGTGCCCTCAACTAACGATCTCCAACCTACTTATCCTTCTGCCTGGAAGAGGCCTGGGAATTGTCCCAGATCTTTTCTGTTCACCCTGGGTCCTTGCACAAAACCCCATCCCCCTGGAAGTTGGTTTTGTCACCTGTAAAACAGGGATGGGAAAGATTCGAAGAGCTCATGCAGAGCTTGGAGTTAGACGGGGGCCGTCTTGTCCTGTGACACAGCCCACCTGTGTAGCTATGTTGTTACCACCTGGTGGTAACAGAGGTAGCTTGTCTACAGGAAAGGTAACAGGTTTTTGGAGGTGGTGGTGACAATCCTGGGAGAAGGAGGCGAGGGGTGACTGGTAGTGGGAGGAAAGAAGATGGCGGGGTGGGGGTGGGGCAGAATCCAGAGAAAAATGGAGGCAGTTCAGGAAAGCAGTGGTCAGCAAGGGTGCACACAGGACAACGGAAGCCCATGTCACAGCAACTGCCAAGGAGCCCAAGGACCAAGCTGTTAGAGACTCCATTTTAGTCTGCTGTGCAGGACTGCAATACCCGTCTCATTATTCACAAACTTCTAGGGGCCCAGCCTTGTGTTCATAACGCTTTGAGGCACAGAGGAAGTGAGCTGCTCCAACAGCAATGGAGGGGGAGACTGGGTCCGGCGGCCTTAAGAGCAGAGGATGAGGGTTAAGGACTAGAGAACAGTACAGACCAAAGCTGCGGTCCCCACTGACCAGACAAGGTAGAACTTTCTGAAAATCTGTGGAGTTTTTGAAGGAGACTTGTCAAAGCACTACAGAGGAGGCTGAAGTCATTTTCCTTGTGTATTAGAGGAATGAGTGATTACTGGATTTCGAAGAATTTGGGCCCTTCAAGGGGGAGGCGTCTGGACCTTGGGTATTAGCAGTGTTAATATGAGTCTTAGTGAAGAGTATTGCTATTATTACTGATATTTGTATTGGTATTGGTATATTCCCCTGCCTTCAAGTCTTGAATTAGCTGTTGCATGCATTCTCCTGGGGCCAAATCAATGAACCACCGCTAAGACCCTGCCTCCCTGCGTGTGGATGAGAGTGGCGTGTGGTATCCAATTAAAGGCTCTCCTGAGACCAAAGAGATACACTTATTGCCCACACTCCCTCCATCCACATCCCAGGTCACTTCATCATGAAGAGAAGTTAAATGGGCTTGGAATGAATTGCTCTTCCCAAAGCCACGTGTGTAGGTCCTTAACCTTCCTAGATGGCTGCCAGCTGAAGGCTTGATCGTTGCCTCCTGCCAAAGAGATCTCCAGACACTTTAACAGCTTAAGTAACAGTACACTTCTATTCTCTCACACGGTTTCTGTGGGTCAGGAAAGAGGGAGTGGCTTAGCTGGGTGACTGTGGCCTGGGGTTGCTTAAGAAGTTATCGTCAAGATGTCCCCCTGGGCCACACCCCTTGGAAGGGATGAAGGCATGGTTTCCCAGATGGCCCACTCACGTGGCTGGCAAGGTGGTGCTGGCCGTCAGCAGGAGGCTTTCATTCCTCAACCCCGAGGACCTCCCTTGATAGTCCTCGTGGCATGGCAACTAGTTTCCCCTTTCTCCCAGAACGAGTGAGCCAAGAGACAGTAAGGCAGGATCACAATACCTTTTATAACCCAGCCTCAGAATCACATGCTGTCATTTCTGCAATGTCCTGCTGGTCATAGAGTTCAGCTGTACTCATGGGAGGCAGTCATGAGTACTGGGAGGTGAGAATCACAGGGGACCATCCAAGGCTGGCTTCCACCCTCCCAAATTCCCCCCCCCCCCGCCCCGACTCTGGTATCAGTTGAGATCAGCCATGTTGCAACTCCCGAAATCATTGTTTTTTCTTCTTTCTACATGAGTGCGAAATTGGCCAATTTTCAGCTACATGAATAATTATAATGATAATCCCACTTGACATTACTGCATCATTTTTATCTCCTGGGAGCTATTACTGCTCCATGCTGCAAATGAGGAAATGAAGGCTCAGGGAAATTCAATGACTTGCTTGGTGTCCCAAAGTTAGAAAGTTCTGGAAGGGGCTGCCTGGGTGGCTCAGTGGGTTAAAAGCCTCTGCCTTCAGCTCAGGTCATGATCTCAGGGTCCCGGGATCTCGAGTCCCACATCGGGCTCTCTGCTAAGCAGGGAGCATGCTTCCTCCTCTCTCTCTCTCTCTCTCTCTACTTGTGATCTCTCTCTGTCAAATAAATAAAATTAAAAAAAAAAAGAAAGTTCTGGAAGGCTGGAAAGTGAACTTGTGTGTTGTAGTTCCTAGTCCAATGTCCTTATCATCCCACACCATGCCAACAAACCTCAAAGATACCACATGCCTCCTTATTTTCCAGGGCAAATGTGGATTAGAAAGCAATAGTAGCATAGGAGACCTCACCTTTCTTTATTTGAAAAAAATTATTTCACAGGTGATCCATGCTTATTATGAAAACAATTACAAAATAAAAATAATTTTAAAAAAAGAAGAAGAAAAGAGAGGTGCCTGCGTGGCTCAGTTGGTTAAGCATCTGCCTTTGGCTTAGGTTATGATTCCGAGGTCCTGGGACCAAGGCCCTTGTTGGGCTCCCTTCTCAGCATGAGTCCGCTTCTCCCTCTGGCCCTCTGCCCCCTCCTCCCCACTTGTGTGTGTGTGCATGCTCTCTTTCTCTCTCCCTCAAATAGATATAATCTTAAAAAAAAAAGAAGACGAAGAAAACACATTCCTCCATAATTCTACCCACCCAAATCTACAACTGTTAATACCTTCATGTATTCCGCTAAGAACAGAGGAAATAGTTTTAGAGTACATTGCATTAACAGCATCTGCTAGGTAAATTGTGAAGGAAATCCCATCCTCAGCTCAACCGGAGGGGAGGAAGGATGTGAAATGGGAAAGTCATGAGTCCAGCAGCCTCCGCGTCTGTGCGCATGTGTGTGCACACGTGTACATGCCTGGTACTTCTCTGCCCAGACCAAGAGAGGGCTTGGCACGGCAGCACTTAGCCAAGTTGGCAGGGAATTTACTACAACTTCGTAGAGAGTGTTTCTTCAAATGAGAGGCAGAGCGGCCGTGACTCCGGGTGACAGAAGTGGCCTGCCCTCTGGTTTGGTTCAAGTTCCTATAGGCTGGGAAAGGTTGATTATGTTTAATTCAATTCACTTAGACTTCTGCTGAGGGATGGGGTCCTTGTGTGGTCCCATGGCACTGGAGGATTCCTCTGCATCATTTTTCTTGCCCATGAAATGTCTTACTTGTGACTCTCTTCCCAATCCCTCCCCCAAGCAGAAGAGCAGCCCTGGAGAGGGGGTCTCGTCTGCTGTGCTCACATGCCTCTACCTTCTAGCACCTGTCTCCCTCTCTGGCACGATGTACTACTCACAACATGCTTGAATTGACTGCAGAATTTGGGGATATGCACAAGATTGTTGCTAAGGGCATCTGCACTTGGTATATAAAAGGAACTAGACCCCACTCAAGGGGATAGTCAGAGTCCCGGCACCTTCTCTATGTCATCTGTCTGTAACTCAGGACCCCTAAAGGAGGTCGCCAGCACCTGGTAACAGAAAGGCCAGGTCCACATCTTTTCTTCCATGAACTGCAAGAAGCATTCCAATGTACTGTGCACTCACTTTGTCCCAAACAAGGAAGACTGAAGGAAATTGACTCTACTTCATCATTCTCACTCAATCTGAGCTTCTCAAGAATTCTCCCTTCAAGAACAGTGTCAGGAGGTAGTGAGGAGCGGGGTTGAGAACACCAGGCTCGGAGTCTCATGAACTGGGAATCAAATGCTGGGTCATCTACATTTCAGCTGTGTGAGCTGTGGGAGTTTGGGGGACCTCTCTGAACTTCAGTGTTTTCATCTGTGAAATGGGAACATTGAACGTGCAGTGTTGCACGGCTTAAATGAGACAAAAGTGAAAGTTGCAAGTGCAGTACTTTGGCGCATCATCTGTGTATTAAGAATATACATGTTTCCCTCTGAGAAAATCTCCTTTCACCTTGAAAGTCTAGAAGCTCTGCAGCCCCCAAGGTATTTGCACGAGGAGTGCACTGCTAACTTCTGCCCATGATGACCACCCACTGAATAGTGTTTCGATTCACTGATACAGAACCATCTCCCTTTGATATTAGGAAATGCCAGAGCACGACCACAGGTGATGGGGCAGAGAGGCCATCCAGGATTCCCAGGAGCACAATGCCGGCACTGGGCATGACCCCTCAAGGCTGGCAGGATACTATCCTTCATCCTAATGGAGTGTGTAGGCAGGCTCTCCCTAGAAGAGTCTTTTTCCTCTGCATGGGCTGGGTCAGAGAGGTCCTTTCTTGGCTGAGTCCAGGTTTGGGGGCTGAAGTAGAAATCCTAGGAAGACCAGGATTCCGGACGATAATCCAAGGACCAGGACACTAGGGAGTGGATTCATCCTGCCCACTGTGGTTCCTCTGCCAGTCTCCTGCTGGACTCCTTTCCTCCCTTTTGGCTCTCTCTTGTCAGAAGGACTTGTGGTGCTTCAGGCTCTCCCACTATGACAACTTCTTTCCCCATCAAAACTTGTCCACACCTGCAGGCACCTGGGTGGCTCAGTGGGTTAAGCCTCTGCCTTCAGCTCAGGTCATGATCTCAGGGTCCTGGGATCAAGCCCCACATCGGGCTCTCTGCTCAGCAGGGAGCCTTCTTCCCCCTCTCTCTCTGCCTGCGTCTCTGCCTACTTGTGATCTGTCAAATAAATAAATAAAATCTTTAAAAAAAAAAAATTGTCCACACCTGGAACAACTCTCAGAACCTCATTCTTGTGACAGTCAGACTCATATGAAAGAGATACAGGGGTCACCATTTGCAATACGTGACACCTTAAATTAACTAGGTGCTTCTTGAAGATACCACCTATATTTTCTGGGCTATGGAACTAGAAATCGTGTCCATTCTGCCTCCAGGATCTTCTGTCTTTCCATGGCCTCTGGGAAAGTGGACATGAGGGTTAAGTATTTATTATCTCTGATCTAGAGCCATCTCCTGGCTCCATTTTATGAATGGGAAATCTAAGATTTTAGAGACTTCCCTAAAGTCTCATGGTCACTTTATCACAGAACTTGGGGAGTGGGAGGTGGGGGACAAATCTCCTGACTTCTTTCCACCTGCCTGTCCCTAATTCTAGAATCTCTCCACTCCAAATGTGATGTGTAGACCAACAGCATTGGTGTCACCTGGGAGCTTGTTACAAATGCAGAATCTCAAATCCAACCGGAGACTTACTGATAAGGAATCTGCATTTTAACAAGACCTCCAGTTGATTTATATGCCATTAGAATCTGAAAATCACTGGTTTAGAACTCACATTTTCCCCCTGTTTCCTTTCTCATCATTACTTCAACCTCAAGGGTCTGTGAATCTCTGAGGCTGAATTTAGCCCAGTCTCAACATATCATGTTCAAGGAGTCCTCACGTCATTAATATGGCACAATTTTTCGGTGGAAAAGATTTCTACCCGGTTTTCTGACTTTTTTTTCCCCCTTTACCTTATTTAAAATTCTAAAAAGAAAAGCCTCATTAATGGAGTTCTTTTTAGAATGGGCAGGAGAATCCACCACCTTGAACTTGTAGCAGGAAAGGTATGATAGACACTTAATAAATAATCATAACTGGGTGGTGACATGTGTGTGAAAGCACTTAGCAAATTATAAACTGGTGCACAAATGTTCCTGATTATAATTCCCAGCCTGTAGGATCACAGAAGAGCTCCTTCATGAGCCCATTCAGGGTGAAAATGTTTCTCTGGAATATAATGTGAAACTTAAAGTTTTTTAAATTATTCTCATTTCCTAGACATTGAAGGGGCTAACATAGTGGTTGTGCACCCTGCTTACATCAGGGTAACTTGGGGGAGCTTCATTTAGGAACTTTATTTTTAAAAATACGTAAGCCTGGGCTTGGCCCTGGACTCTATTTCTTGAGGTCTTCAGGGTTGGAGCTGGGCCATGGTTTATTTTTAAACACTCCCAGGTGATTCTAATACACAGTGAGATTGGAGAGCCACTGAACTGGAAAGTTGTTATTTCCAGGTTTATGGTAAATGAATGTGAGTGAGCATTTTCTCCATATTTATGATATGGCTCAAGTCCAAATTTTCTAATTTCTAAATCTTAATGATGATCAAACCACCTGGAGATACCCCCCAAATTGAAATATTAATGGCTGTGATTCCAAACAGTATTAACTCGGTAACAGCAGTTTCATTCATCCTTCATTCTCTTGCTGCTTCACATGAGTCAGCTGACCTTCATGGCGCCGAGGACGGACCTAAATCCCGAAAGCTTATGTGTAGCTTGTACCCCGGTGTGAACACTGAATTCTCAAATTCTATATGGTGTTTACTCCAGTGATGAGACATTTTGACAACACAGGTTTAAAAGGATATTGATGAGGATCTAAGAGACCTAAGTTCTAGAAAATGTTCTTTCCTGGAGTTGTCTGATACTGGGTCAGTTTCCTGCTGTGAAAAACGAGGGTGTTGGAGCAGTGGTTATTGAATCTGGCTGACTGTCAGATTCACCTGGAGGGCTTTGCAAAACCACAGATTTCAGGGACCCAGAGCTACCCGTTGAAACTTTTGGAGTGTGTGTGTATGTATGTGGGAAGAAGAGTGGGAGGCAGTGTTGGAAAGCAGGACTTTTTTTTTTTTTTTTTTTTTTTGTGGAAAGCAGGATTTAAAAAAAAAAAGATTTCTTTGAGAGAGCAAGAGAGAAAGAGAGAGTGGGGTGGAGGGGCAGAGGGACAGAATCTTCAAGCAGACTCCGTGCTGGTGAGGAGTATGACGTAGGGGATGGAGCCTGAAAGGGGCTCCATCTTAGGACCCTGAGATTATGCATGGACTGAGCCACAACCACAGGTAAGACGCTTAACTCACCGAGCCACCCAGGTGCTGCTGGAAAGCAGAATTTTTTTTTTTTTTAAGATTTTATTTATTTATTTGACAGAGATCACAAGTAGGCAGAGAGGCAGGCAGAGAGATAGGAGGAAGCAGGCTCCCTGCTGAGCAGAGAGCCCCGATGCGGGGCTTGATCCCAGGACCCTGAGATCATGACCTGAGCCGAAGGCAGAGGCTTTAACCCACTGAGCCCTCCAGGTGCCCCGAAAGCAGAATTTTTTAAAGAATCCTAAAATTGACTGGAAAATTAGCTGTGTTTGTTTGTGAGCCTTTGGACACGATAAACTCCTAAGTCCTTCTCCACTCTTAAGAATCTATGACATCAGACCTAGGTGGTTAAATTCCTATATCAGAAGAAGCTGGTGTGGGGGTAGGGTCTGGCTGAGGGCTGGGTCTGCAGAAGGACAAAACAGAAAACAGAACCGGCACAAGAAGAAGTGTCACCTTTGACCACCTCCTGCCTGTGTCTCAAGATTTGCTGTTCATATGGCTTCTGTTCAGGTCTTTTTTTTTTAGATTTTATTTATTTATTTGACAGACAGAGATCACAAGAAGGCAGAGAGGCAGGCAGAGAGAGAGGAGAGAGGAGGAAGCAGACTCCCTGCTGAGCAGAGAGCCCGATGTGGGGCTTGGTCCCAGGACCCTGGGATCATGACCTGAGCCAAAAGCAGAGGCTTTAACCCACTGAGCCACCCAGGCACCCCTGTTCAGGTCTTTTTATCAGTCATATTGCTAAATGGCTAATGGCCATCTTACCACATTACCTTTGAAAATGGCTGGAAAGGTGCTTCTTGGGAATAATGTTCTTAGAGGGAATAATTTTCCTCACTTTTCCTGCTACCCACTTCTTCTTGTTACTGCTCCAAGTCTGAGTTTCACTGTGTGAAAGAATCTTTCTGGGATGCTTGTTTAAAATGCAGGTTCCAGAGTGCCTGGCTGGCTCAGTGGGTAGAGCGTGTGACTCCTGACCTTGGGGTCGTGAGTTTAAACCCCACGCTGGACCTAGAGCTTACATTAAAAAAACAAAACAAAACAGGTTCCTGGGCATTTCCCCTGATTCTAATTCAGGAGATTTGGTTTGGGCCCAGAAACTTGCATTTTTTCCACGCATCCTAAGGCATCTAAACTGCTTTTAATCTCCCTGTAAAACTTAAGTGTGCAGCTTTTCTCAGGCTTCCTTTATGATAAGAATCTCCTGAGTCTATCAACAAATGGGTGGATAAAATGTGATGCAGCTATAAAATGCAATAATCCTCAGCCATCAAAAGAAGGATGGAGAACATGCTACAACATGGATGAGCCTTGAAAACATTATACTAAGTGAAAGAAGTCAGATACAAAAGGTCACCTCATGTACAATTCCATTAATATGAAATGTCCAGAGTAGGCATACCCATAGAGACAGGAAGTTAATCAGTGTTTGCCGGGGGTTTGGTGGGAGAGAGGAAAGCAGAGTGAACGCTAATGGACAGGGTTTTCTTTAAGGGTGATGAAATGTTCTCAGAGAGTGTTGATAATTGCACACCTTTGTAGATGTTAAAATCATTGAATTGTATACTTTAAAAGGGTGAATTTTATGGCATGTGAATTATATCTTTGAGAAACAGGGGCACCTGGCAGGCTCAGTCAATAGAGCACACGACTCTCGATCTCAGGGTGGTGAGTTCAAGCTCCACGTTGAGTGTAGAGATTACTTGAAAAAAAAAAAAAAGATTTTTTTTTTTTTAAAGCGTTTATTTGAAAGACAGAGATCACAAGTAGGCAGAGAGGCAGGCAGAGAGAGAGGAAGGGAAGCAGGCTCCCACTGAGCAGAGAGCCCAATCCGGGGCTTGATCCTAGTACCCTGAGATCATGACCTGAGCCGAAGGCAGAGGCTTTAACCCACTGAGCCACCCAGGCACCCCATTAAAAAAAAAAAAAAAAAAACAGTCTTTAAAAAAATACAAAAACCAACGAACCAAACAAAACCCAAACCGGGCAGTTTAAAAAAGCAGATTCCCAAGCCGTATCCAAGATCCACTGAGTTAGCACCTCTGGGGAACAACCAAAGAATCTGATTTTAATAAATGCCCCCAAGTGATACTTATCATAAGGGAAGTTTAGGAGAAGCTCCTTGGAACACTGATGGCCAGAGTTGTCCTTCTGCGTGGATGCTTGATGCTCTGTGGTTGGCAGCCTCTAAGATGGACTCCAGGATGCTGCCTCCTAGTATTCTGCTCCCTTCAAGTGTGAACTGGGCTTGTTGACTCACTTCTATTGAATAGAATACAACAAAAGTGATGACTATTACTTTCAATATTAGGTTTTTGAAAGACTGTGGCTTCCATCCAAAGAATATATACATATGGCCAATAGCATATGAAAAGACACTCAATGTCAGTAGAGAAATGCAAATCAAAACCACAGTGAGGGGTGCCTGGGTGGCTCAGTGGGTTAAAGCCTCTGCGTTCAGCTCAGGTCATGATCCCAGGATCCTGGGATTGAGCCCCGCATCGGGCTCTCTGCTTGGCGGGGAGCCTGCTTCCCCTCTCCTCTCTCTGCCTGCCTCTCTGCCTACTTGTGGTCTCTGTCTGTCAAATAAATAAAATCTTAAAAAAAAAAACAAACAACAAAAACCACAGTGAGCTATCACCTCACACCCAGCAGAATGGCCACTATAAAAATCAAAACAAAATAAAACAATGAAAGGTATCACCTTGGTGATGATGTGGAGAAATCAGAACACATCTGCACTGTTGTTGGGAATGTAAAGTGGTGCAGCTGCTATGGAAAACAGTATGGAGGGTCCTCACATATTAAAAATAGAAATACCATCTGATCCAACAATCTTGCTTTTTTTTTTTAAGATTCTATTTATTTATTTGACAAAGAGAGAGATCACAAGTAGGCAGAGAGGCAGACGGCAGGGGGTGGGGTGGGGGGAGCAGGCTCCCGCTAAGCAGAGAGCCCGATGTGGGGTTTGATCCCAGGACCCTGAGATCATGACCTGAGCCGAAGGCAGAGGCTTAGCCCACTGAGCCACCCAGGCACCCCAACAATCCTACCTTTGAGTATATACCCAAAAGAATTGGAAGCAGAATCTTAAAGAGATACATGCATAGCTGTGTTCACTGCAGCACTATTCACAAAAGCTAAGGGGTGGAAGCAACTCAAATGCCCACTGACAGATGAATTAGTAAAGAAAGTGTGGTATAATGCATATGACAAGGTATTTTGGGGGCCTTGAAAAGGAAGGAAATCCTATTACATGCAATAACATGGATGAACTGGAAAACATTATACTTAGTGAAATATCCCGGTCACCAAAAGACAAATACTGTATGGTTCCACTTATGTGAGGCACATAGAGTAGTTAAATTCATAGAGACAGAGAGTAGAATGCTGGTTCCCAGGGGTGGAGGGGAATGGGAAGTTATTCAATGAGTGTAGAATGACAGTTTTGCAAGACAGAAAAGTTCCAGGGATCTGATGCACAATGTGACTATATTTAGCACTACACAACTGCTCACTTAAAAATGGTTCAGATGGTTAAAAAACAATTGTGGGGGTACCTGGGTGGCTCAGTCGGTTAAGCATCTGACTTTTGATTTCCACTCAGATCATGATGTTGGGGTCGTGAGATTGAGCCCCACATTGGGCTCTGCGCTGGGTACAGAGCCTGCTTAAGGTTCTCTGTCTCCCTCTCCCTCTGGCCCTCTTCTCCCCAGCCCCCATGGCAGGCATGTGCTCTCTCTCTCTCTCTCTCTCTTTCAATAAATAAATAAATTAATTAATTAATAAAATAAAATTTGTGGCTTCCATTGGAGGCTCTTGTTTTCTCTCTTTTTTTTAAAATTTATTTATTTGATAGAGATCACAAGTAGACAGAGAGGCAGGCAGAGAGAGAGAGAGAGGGAAGCAGGCTCCCTGCTGAGCAGAGAGCCTGATGCGGGACTCGATCCCAGGACCCTGAGATCATGACCTGAGCCAAAGGCTACGGCTTAACCCACTGAGCCACCCAGGCACCCCTTGTTTTCTCTTGATATACCCTCTCCCAGTTGCCTCCAGCCCACACTGTCTTTCAGATGCCCAGCTGTCATGTTGGGAGGACACTCAGGCAGAGAGTTATGGGTCAGGAGAGACCCATGAGGTGAGGAGCAGAGGCCTGCCAGTAACACCTCAGGGAACTCTTCTGAGGCCTGCCAACATATGAATAAACTTGGAAGTGCACCCTTAACCCCCCCCCCCCCCCCCCGCCCCAGCTGAAACTTCAGATGAACTGTAGCCCTTGTAAACAGCTTCACGAGCGACTTTGGATAGGGGCACTCAGCTGAGCTGCATCGGAATTCTGACACACTGAAGTTGTGACATAATGACAATTCATTGTTTTAAGCTGCTAACTTTTGGAGCAATTTGCTATGCAGCAAGAACTAACTATGCACCATCAAATGCATTTTGCTCAGTTAGATTGCAATGCAGACTCACCAGGGAACTGACTACAATCCTGTTTTTCAGGATATAAAATTGTATGTATATTTTGGTAAGCCAAATAATGGGTCCCCTAAAATGTCCCTGGAATGTGTGAATATGGTATGTACCATGGCAAAAGGGACTAGAAATGCAATTAATATTACAAACTTTAGGGGCACATGGGTGGCTCAGTTGGTTAAGTCTGACTTCGGCTCAGGTCGTGATCTCAGGATCGTGGGACCGAGTCCCACATTGGGCTCCCCACTCAGCAAGAACTCTGCTTCTTCCTTTAGTTCTTCCTCTGCCCCTACCCTTCCCTCTGCTTATGTTCTCCTCTCTCTCTTAAAAAAAAAAAATTACAAACTTTAAAATACATTGTTCTGGATGATCCAGATGGGTCCAGTCTAACCACATGACCCCTTGAAAGCAGAGAACTTTCTCTGGCCATAGGTAGGAGAGGTTTTGCAGAAGTAGAAGTTGGAGCGAGTGCAAGTGTTGGAAGGAACTCCAGCACTGATGGAGGGTGGTGGGCAATGTGTAAAGCATGAGAATGAATGTGGGCAGCCTCTAGGAGCAAAGACTAGCACCCAGGTGACAGCCAGTAAGGGAACAGGGACCTCAACCCTACATCTGTAAGGAACTGAGTTCAACCAAAACACGAATGAGCTTGGAAGAGATTCATCATCCCAAAGTCTCCAAAAAAGAATGCAGGCCTGCTGACACCTTGATTTTGACCTTGTGAAACCCAGAGCAGAGAAACCCATTCAGCCAGCTGGGATTTCGGATCTACAGAGGTAGGATAATAAATCTGTCTTACTTTCAGTTACAAAGTTTGGGGTAATTTGTTATGGCAGCAATAGAAAAACGTACATATTTATGTGTAGATGATGTTTACTGGTTTTCAGTCTCTTCGTCCTAGATATCATAGCTATGCAGATGGTGCATGGTATGATCATTTTCCACTTCTCCTGCTGAAGTAGTCATTCACTATCTTAGTGCCTCTCTGTATTGTAGCCTTGAGTGTTCCATGCATTGTTTTTCAAGGCTCTCTGGGAAAGACACTCCTTTCTCAGGAGCCTGGCGTCTGGCTGGGGCAAGACTGCATGTGTGCTGGTTGTTTCTGAGGCTACTGATCAATACTTACCATTAGGACGACAACTCCATGCATCACTAAACTTTGAACTCAGTGCCCCAGAGCAGTCCCAAGATGCCAATTGATGTACAGGCTCTACACATATTCCTCAAATGCAATACCCCTTTCATAGACTTCCCTGAATTAAATTTTAGAGGCTTCAGTGATGGCAAAGTAATGTTGCTAATGTACTGGCAAATCCAGGATATTCAGAAAGGTTGCTTAGATAAAAGTAATTGTGTTTATGCTTTTTTAAAAGATCTTTTGGGTGGACACTGTGTTTGGATCGTTGACCGGCTGTCCCAGCCTTCTATACAATGCGTGGTGTGGACACAGAGTGTCCCTTAAGCCCACTAAGTACATACCTAAGAAACCCAAGACCTCAGAAGAAGTGGTTGGCTCCCTTTAAAAATCACAAGGGCTGAAAGGGCCTAAAATAATGCTAATGGCACTTCTTTTTTTATCCACAACTTTTGGAATTTTATTTCCCCAGAAGTATGTATTTTTCAGGGAACTCTTCATAATTGCCCACCATCACTTACCATCCTGGCGTACTGAGTAAAAGAGGATACTCCTGTTTTCCTGGACCTGTTCAAATGAGATCAATTGCCAAACAGTTGTTTGGATTAAAACCAAACGGTTAATTTAATCAGGCTTTCAAGAGGCAGTTATTTTGATTAAAAGAATCCTATCTAAGTGGCCTTTGGCAGCTTCTTATCTCCAGCCAGTGGGTCCCACACATTTAGCTCTGCTGTGGAACCAGGGGGCATCCACTGCTTGGGTAAAAAGGGGTTTATCAGAAGAGAAGACTCTTGATGTCCTATTTGGGGGAGGGGGGAAGTATAGCTGAGACTCATAGGGACTGAAAAGCCATTAGGAACCTAGAAGACTACTCCCTCGGTCTCTTTCTGCCATGTCTTTCTAGAGCTACCTGGCATCCCATTATTCCTTTCCTCTGAAATTCTCTGGTCACTGGTATGCTCAAGGCAGAGAATTCTAGCAGCCTTGAGGTTGTAATGCTTTTGATATTAGACAGACCATCATGATTAATTTCCTCCTGAGTCTGAATTCTAAGCCACTCAGTTTTAAATTCCCAGGAAAGAATTTGACTGGCTTGGTCCAGTCCGGTGTCTAGCTCTGGTCCAGTCAGCTGTCCCCAGGATGAATCAGGTGTCATAAGACATGCAGGAAGGGCTGGCCCTTCCAGTTGATGGATAGAACAGAGAGGAGATAAATGACGGATGCCTGCACAGTTTTTTCTGAACTGATAATAACAGATGCCCCTTTGCCATGTCTTTTCTTACCAATCTGCAAACTCTTTAAGGGTAGCGGATTTTTTTTTTTTTTCATCTTTATCTTCACCACCACACTTAGGTCAATTGCTCATCGATAGCTGCTTAACAAGTAGAAAAAAGATAGAGTTGGTCATGCCCACTTCTAGTCATACATACATACTTCTTATCACACTGGCCACTACCCCAGTGGGTGCTGAGGCAAGAAGAGAGGAGGTATCACGTTGACTGACCACTCCTGAGTTCTTTCTTCCAGCGCTGCTTGGGTTAATAGTAATTATTATGCATTCTCCATTTTCCAAGGGGCAAGCATAATATAAAGCGCTGTATATGTCACTATCCCACTTATCCACTGTGATAAACCTGTGAGAAAATTGGAGTTCAGAGAAATTAAGTAACTTGCCCAGGGTCACACAGCTCAAAAGTACTGTGACCAATTCTAAGCTGAAATCTAGAACCCACCCTCCAAAGCCTTGCATTTTCCTTCTACCTCTGTTATGAGGAGTTGGGAATGAGGCTGAGAGATGAAGCTAGGAGGAGAGGTGTGGGCCAGGTCAATGCCAATTTTGTGAACTAAACAAAATTGCTCCATGCTAACAGTCTTTGAAAGCTTTTTGAACATGGCCCTTGGGCCTTTCATGGTTCTGAGGTTTTCCAACAACTCCTCTTAATTGAGTCTTTCTAAGCGGAGCTACAGGATTTAAGTAATTCAACAAGAAAAGAGTTCTCAGATTCCTTCTTTCCCTTTAAGCTGGGTGAGAACATGTCCCCCAGCTTCCTGCTTTTAAACACTGGAAAACATTCTGGGAATCTGAGGCCAGACCTGGGTCAGTGCTACCATTTTTTATTGTGCTTTGCAGAGCGAGGGGTGAAATCCAGGCTGCCCTCCACCCACTACATCTTGTACCCTGGCGCCAGGTTGTATCACTCAGACTAAGAGATGCAATGTTCTAAGTCACATATTAGGGTACCCTATAAGTGCACTATGGGCTAGAGGAGGGTCAGATGGGTATACCATTGCTTCGGAGTCCCTCTGCTTTGAGGTTTTATTCTTTGTGGGTTTTTTTTTTTTTTTTTAAGATTTTACTTATTTATTTGAGATAGAGGGAGAGTGAGAGAGAGAGAGCACAAGCAGGGAGAGCAGCAGGCAGAAGGAGAAGCAGACTTTCTGGTGATCGGGGAGCCCAATGTGGGGCTCGATGCGGAGCTCAATGCCAGGACTCCGGGATCATGACGTGCGCCATATGCAGACGCTCAACCAACTGAACCACTCAGGCACAACTCTGCTTTAAGCTTTGATTATGACTTGTGATAATGCCGTTTCTGGATCATAGCTCTAGTGTCTGGCAAGAGGAATCCAAATTCTGTTAGCAATTTCAAGGGAGAGAGGGGTTAACATTAGTGCCTGGAACTGGGTTCTGGTCAGCGAAAGGACTTGGTCAAGACCCAATCTAGAGCAGGCCTGTATTAACCGTGAGAAAGGCTGGCTTGCCTTAGGGTTCTCTCTTTTGGAAAAAAACACAAGGCCCCTTCACCCAACCCCCAGGGCACGATAGGCCTCACTAAGGGGTTATATAGTATTTATGGCCTCTTTGCTTTTATTTGTGGTGCTGTTAAAATGCCTTTCCAACATGCTGCCATGATTTAAATTATGTATGTGAGCTCCTGAAATATACACACTTTGGATTGTATTTGGAACAGAAATAGGATTTTAAAGAAACAGAAAGATTGTAGCTTCCAAGAACCCCTTCCTCCTGCTCCTGCCCTGTGTTCACTCAGTGCCTGGAGCTGTGTCTTCACAGCAGTACCTAAGGAATCCCCAAGGAACAAAGCATCATGGTTACAGGTGATCGGTGTGGAGGGATGGATCTCTGTGGGTTCAATCTCATCTCGGCCACTCACTAGCCATACAACCCTAAGCAAATTGCTTAAATGCTCCCAACCTCCTTTTCCTCATCTATAAAACAGATGATAAAAGTTTCTTCTCCATGACCTCACTGTGAGGCTCGGGGACGTAATGCCCCTGGAATGCTGAGCACAGAGCCGAGAAAGTTAGTCCCCTAAGCTCTACTTCTCTCGCCTCAAGACATGAACCTAAATTCCAGTTGAGAACCTGTTGAGTGCCCAAGAGTTTCCGTCCTCTTTTGTGGAAGGTCCCCCTTTCCTCCATATGAGTGTCCTCAGAATATCATCCTAGTCCCCAAAACTGCCTCATCCACACTGTTCCCTCCAGGAAGAAGTTCTAGTTCCCATGCCGTGCACCTAGCCTGGGAGCGCGCCTTCCCACCTCAGTCTCTGGGTCCCGCAGGTGCCAGGCTAAGACCAGCAAGCTCGTTAATGAGGGTGGAAAGCTGGAGGGAATTGGCTGTGGCTGGATGTGCTTTAGTTGCAATGTTGTGTGGGGAAATGAAATGCTGAAATCTCAGGACATTTGGTAAAAAGGAAAAGCTCACGGCATTGCAGCTTCTGTTCCCACACACGACTGTTTCCGTCTCCAGGGTGTGACAAAACCTCCCAGGGGCTTCTTTTTATCCAGGGCAGCGGTAAGGGGTCATCAGCATGTGTGCAGACTTCGGGGTGAGGTGGTCCTGGGTCAGCTGCTACCCGCTGAGGGACTTCAGGCAAGTCACAGAACCTCCACGCGATTTAGTTTTCTCCTCTACACAACATACATATGAGCAGCATCTATCCAACTCACTGTGTCTTGCAGATTGAGAATATGAATATAAAGTGTCTGGCGCATAATAGACCCTCAATAAGTATACTTCATGGCCAACATCATCTTCCCAGTTGTTACCTATATCCTGATGTCGCTGATACAAGAAGGTCTGCAGAGCCATCGGCCGCCTGCTCAAAGTGGGTGGTCAGTTAGTGAGGGATCTCTTTATAATGTCTCAGCTGTGACTATTAACGATGAAAGCTAATCATTCTTTTCAAAGCATCCCAAGGGCTTGTCCCATTCTGTAAGGTCACTGGTGCGTTTCCGCTCTCCCTATGAAAAGATGGTTTCCTATGGCAGACACTACTGGTTGTTATCCCAACGGCCAGGCCCCCTTCTTCCTTGTGAACAGAATCCCAGTTCTATTCAAGTGGCCATGGGCTAACCCCAGGGGAAGAATCACGACTGGGTGCAAGCCACTTAATGGCAGTCCTGTTTACCTTCATCTTCAATGGTCTAAGAGAAGGCATGGGACAAGACGGAAGGGAAAGTCTTCCAATGAAAGGAGAGAGAAGTGTGAGGTGACCTTCCTTTTGGTCCCTGGCATCTTCCTTCCTGCTTTAGGTACTGTCCTATATGTAAGGATGTGAGGCTTGGAACGGCAGCTGCCATTTTGTGACCATGTGGTCACCAGCATCAGAGTGACAGAGCAAAAAAGAAAGAGTCGAGACTCTTTAAGACATTGCTAAGCTGCTGAGTGGACTCTGAGGCTGCTTGCCTCCACACTTCTGTTTTTGTTATACAATAACTCTTCTTAAGATTTGTCCTGTTGTTAATCTGGTTTTCGGCTTCTTCAATTTACCCCTTTTCTGTTTGTCAAGACTGCAGAATGTCTGCTATTCAAATTCTGTCCAGATATAAAGACATTCAGTTCCCATTTTCTTCCTCTACATTTGGGTAATCGAGTGTTTTTAAATAAATTCCATGCTCACTGTTGTAGTGAAACTGCTCTTGAAAAGGTCACCAATGACCTCTTGATTGACATGTCCAATGGCTTCATCTAATTTCCCATCCTACTTAAACTCCACTGCATTGGACAGCCTGACCACTTTCTTATTTTCCAAGTGAGGCCCTTCCTCAGTGGGTGTCACTGCCCTTCCTATGTCTCTGGTTCATCCTCTGTGGTTCCTTCTTTTTCTGCCCCTCAACTCCAGCATTCTGCCCTTTGTCTTCTCATCTTTCACCAGGCGCTGTCCCTGAGTGCCTTCTCCATGTTTAAGACTTCAGTCTTAAACCACGTCTCCAGCGCCAGCCTTTCCTCACACCAGATCTACTTTTCTCCCTGTGAACACGATGTGTCCACTTGGATGTCCCCACAGGACCATCAGCACCATATTTGTAAACTGAACTATGTCCCCTACACATTACTTCCTCCCTGTCACACACGTCACTGCTCACACTAGCCCTTAGCTAGAAACCTCAGAGTCATCCTAAGCAAATCCTTCCTTCCCAACACCCAATTAATCATCAAAAATAAAAAGTCTCTATTCTCAGGAGTCTGTTGCAGCTCCCCCATGTTCACTGTCATGGCCTGAGGTCATCATTTCTTTCTTGTAGCAGTCTCTTCTGTGCCTTCCATCTCTCCCCCCACCCCACCCTTCTCCAGTCATCTGCACTGCCGTTAGAGAGGATTTTCTAATCTTTTTTTTTTTTTATTTGACAGACAGAGATCACAAGTAGGCAGAGAGGCAGGCAGAAAGAGGGGGAAGCAGGCTCCCCGCAGAGCAGAGAGCCTGATGTGGGGCTCGATCCCAGGACCCTGAGATCATGACCTGAGCCGAAGGCAGAGGCTTTAACCCACTGAACCACCCAGGTGCCCCTAGAGAGGATTTTCTAAAAACAAATGAAATCACATCACTGGATTTAAAATTTTCCAAAGGGGTAGATGTGTGTGAGAGGTGGCGGGGGGCAGATTGTATTAGCCATCATGCCCTCCAGATCAAGCCCGCATTTTCTCACACAGCATAGAAGACTGTCTAGTTACTTTGGGAACAGACTAGATTCTGTGTTTTATCTCCTACCAACTCCCCTCCACCTTCCCTGCCTTCTCGGCTGGAGTTCCTGGGGACGACTCTCTCTCATCATTATTTCAAACTCTGATTAGATGCTGGACTCCTTTTCCTCAGCCTCTGAACTTCCAGCATCCTCCAGTTCTCAAATCGAACTGCACTTCTTCCCCAAAGCGTTCCCTGACCTAGGGCTAAGCCAGAGTTTCTCAGCCTCGGCGCTACTGACATTTCAGGGTGGATGATTCTCTGTGGGATAATTGTCAACAGCAGACTGTTGGAGCCTGTTGTCAGATGGGTATTGTAGGGTGTCTGGCAGCATTGCTGGCCCCGACCTGCTGGATGCGAGCAGCACCCCGCTCCCCCAGTTTCCACAACCAAAAATGTGCCCAGGTGCTGTGAAATCGTCCTTGGAGGACAGAACTGCCCCCTCTTCCCGTTGTTCCAAGTCCCCTTCTTACCATCCCATAGCCTCCTGTCCTTCTCTGATCATAACCCCCATGGCACAGTTTTGAAGTGACTTGTCTGTTTCATCTGTTCCCACAGAATGTTGTCTCCAAGAGGGCAACTCCCAGGGCCCGGTACCCACGACGCATGTGGTCTAGCTTCCTCAAAGAGTCAGCTCCCTGATAGGAGTGACCTTGTCTGTCCTCCCCGGGGTGCTCAGGGTGGTGCTGGCATATACAGGGCTCAAAAAACATTTGTCGAATGAAAGAATGATTTGATCATTCCATTCAAATGCTTCTTTCTCTGTGAAACTTTTATCAGTATCCCAGTTAAGGTTGGTCTTTTTTTCTCATAACCCCATAGGATTTTGTGCACACCTCTGTCCCCCAGCACTTACTACCTTGGATATTATCATCAGTTTGGTAATACACGGTTTATGGAAATGAAATCATGCTCTCCGGGGGGTGCTTGGGTGGCTCAGTTGGTTAAACGTCTGACTCCTAATTTCGGCTCAGGTCATGATCTCGGGGTCGTGAGATTGAGCCCTTCCTCAGGTTCTGCGTTCAGCATGAAGTCTGCTTAAGATTCTCTCCCTCTTTGGCCTGGGTGGCTCAGTCTGTTTAGTGTCTGCCTTTGGCTCAGGTCATGATCCCAGGGTCCTGGAATTGAACCCACATCAGGCTCCCTGCTCAGCTGGAAGCCTGCTTCTCCTTCTCCCTCTGCCCCAACCCCTTCTCTTGCTCTTGCTCTCTCTCATAAGCAAATAAAATCTTTAAAAGAAAAAAAAAAAGACTCTCTTCTTCTCCCTCTGCCCTTCCCCGCCCTACTCACACACAGTCTCTCTCTCTCTCTAACAAGAAAAAAAAAATCATGCTCTTTGTATCTTCAGGTCTCTCTTGAAACAGAAAAACTAGGTCCATTCCTGTGACCAGGAATGTCATGCTCTACCATTTCCTTAAACTACTACACCTGTTCTGCCCCTGGCTGCTCTCAGCCACGCCTGCCCCCCTGCCCCCACTCTCTCTCTCTCTCTCTCTCTCTCTGTGTGTCTCTCATCTATCTTCTTTAGCTGACTTCAAAGAGGAGGAACAGCTCAGAGCTGCTGGGCATCGAGGACCCAGGTCTGCTTCATGGCCCCATTTTGCCTCTCGTGTCCCTGACGGTGCTCCCGGCAATGACAATGAGTTCTGAGAGGTCTTAATAACATATGGTGCTTGCTCACAAGCCTCTCCTGGGGATGGGAAGCACATCTGCAGCGTGCCCTCCACCCGATGAGGCGACAGTGAACCCCTCAGCGGAAAGGTGCTGTGATATTATTAAAGCAAACAAACAAACATTCACAATGGTCAGAAAGGAGATCAGCCTTCCTTGGAGAGGAGTTCAGTACTCAGAGAATAGAATGCGGTAGCTTTTGTGCACAGTGGATGGTTAATACGCATCCTTGAGTCACAGAGTCTTGCAGGGAGAAGAGGCCGAAGTTAATATTTATATTTGGCCTCCCAGCCTCCGTGTACATAACAGCACTGAGGCCGGGTGTTTGGTTTGAGGTCAGCTCCATTTAAACAGCTAGACCAGGTTCACACACACACACGCCAGACCTTTGAACTCTGTGTGTTGCAATCCAGATGTTTGGCCGAGGTGTTGAACTTGGGTCACTGATGGTGAGAGAGTGTGTAGTGCTCTTCTAGCATCTTCCATGGGGAGCCCTGGACAGTAGACTTGGCCCTAAGCCCACGTTCCTTGCCAGAGTCAAGAAACAGTAGCAGCTGCAGTTGTTGCTAGGGATAAGAGATCATCCACTGGGGAGTTAAGATAGCCAGGACAGGGGGTGGGTAGCACGAGGGAGGTCACAAAATTGACTGTGCTTCGCCTCTGCCCATGTCTGAATCACTTGGAGACATTCTGCAACGGGAAAAATATTAGGCTTTTAATGACAGCCCTGACAAACACGATCCGTATGACCAAACCGGTCTCGAAAGCAACTGCTATCCTTTCTTAAAGGCAGATTTGTCAAATTGCACGTTTCTCAGAGGGTTTTCCTAGTCCCACACTTTGCCTCAAAAAACGTGCACAGAGTGAGGGGTTTGAACTTTCTGAATTTAATGTGAAGCACATATGTTGTTTGGGTTTTGTTTTGTTTGTTTGTTTTTATGGTTGTAAAATATGTTATATAAAAAAGAACCGTGTAGCAATAAAACGGTAATGTAAACACAAATCCTCCAAAAGCACGCAACATATTTCTAATGAAAGGAAACAACTACCTTCGCCGTATCCACAAAAAAGTTAAAAATGATGAAGAGGGGACGTTTCATTCACAGATTGTGGAATCCTACTGTTTATGGCTCTCCAAATGAGTATTTTTGAGGCATGACTTAAAACGGGAATTTTCCAAACGAAGCGCCTCCTGGCATCATGTGAAGAACACTGATGTTGGTTCGTAGCCAGGCAAGTCGAATTCTGGTCTTGACTGTTGACCCTCTGCTTCCTGGCTCCCAACCCCAGCACTCCACTCAGAGTGCTCTTGTCAAGGGTGCCAGTGACCTTCTAATTGCTAAATCCAAAGGGCATTTTGCAGTCCACTTCTGACCTGACCTCTTTTCAGCAGATGACATAATTGCCCACTCTTTCCTCCTTGAAATCCTCTCGCTCCATGCCTTCAATGGCACCATCCCATCCTGGTTACTCTCTGGCTTTTCCCTTAACCCCTCAGACACTGTCTAGGCTGTTCTTCTTCACCAGTGCCCATGAGAGCTGCTGTGGGCTGAGGTCACATGAGGCTGTGTGTGCATTTTCTTATCAACTTTTTGCAGCAGCCCCAGGAGGTGGGACTTCCTGCTTCCCTTTTATGGATGAGGACAGGAAGGCTCAGGGTGATGAAGGGATCTTCACCTGTTAGGTCCATGGCTAATAAGCAACAGGACTGGACTTCCCATCGAGGTCTGCGGGAATCCAGACGCAAGTTCTCAACTGTGGCACTGCAATTTTTCTTGCTCAGGGACCGCCTTAAATAGTGGTATTCTCCAGAGTTCTGTGTTTGGCTTCTTTTTCTTTTCTGCTCTGTCCCCGCAGGGGCTCATCCACAGCTTTCCTCATTCAAGCTCTGTCCTATCTTCAGCCAAAATCTGTCTTCCGTTCCTCCTCTCTAACTGGTTCCAACATTATCTCTGTCTGCACGTGCCACAGTCACCTAGTAGAAGTGGTTCGTGGACGACTCCTCAGCTGCCAATCCTTGCCTGACGATCGGCGGAAGCCCGTGATTGCTTAGGGAGTGGGCATGTGACCCAGACGGGGCGATTTCTGGGAATGTCTAGGAAAACTTTTCTCTCTCTTAGATAGACACATGAGTGATGGTTTCTTTTCTCCTTCTAGATATTGCTGTGCCTTGTAATATTAGAGTCATGACAACCATCTGCAACCATGAGAAATAGGTCAAATCCAACAAAAGAAGAATGGCACCTGGGTCCTTCATGACCAGCCAGTTGAATCCTATCTGGGACAGGGGCTTCCAACTATGTTATCAATAATTCATTAATGTATTATTGTTGGTGTAGGTTTTTGTTTTGTTTTGCTGTTACTTGCAGCCAAAAGCTTCCTAAGTGATATGGCAAATTCGTCATCTATAGCTCAACTCACTATCTCCTCCTCCACATAGCCTCCTCTCCCGTAACTCTAGCTCTATTAACATCACTATGGTTGACTCATTAACCCATGTCAGAAACCTGGGCATCATCCTTGACTCCTCTGTGTGTCTCACCCCCAAAGTCTAATCATGAATTAAGTCCAGGAGATTTGCAGGTGGCTGAGGGCCACAGCCGCGTTGAGTTCTGTCAGTTGTCAGTTTAGGCAGCGCTGGGGGCCTGGGTCTTGCGGCTCCCCAGGAGCTGGGCCATGTGGGCCAATGGCCTGGATCATGCACTCTGGACCAAGGTGCTTTGGGCCACCATGGCCAAGCTGTGCCCTGGCACCATGGTGGCTGTCCCCACCAGCACACTGTATGGCCTGACCTGCTTGGCCAGCAGGGTGCTGTGTACCTCCTCTAAGGCTGCAGCCAGGCCCAGCTGCCAGTCTTCTGCCTGAGGCACATGGCCGACGTCTTCAGGTACTGCCATGTGAAAGTACCCAAGGGGCTCCTGAAAGACTTACTACTGGCACCAGTAACCCCGGTGTTGGAACACTCCCAGGAGCTCAGTAAGGACTTGAACCCTTTACTCCTCTTACAGGCATCTGGAGTTCTGATCACGCTTTCATGCAGGATTTGGCTCAGGTGTTTGGGACACCAGGTGCTCTCTCACCAGTGCCAACCTCAGCTCTTAGGCGGGTTCTCAGAATGTCTTTGAATTCCAGTACCCCGGCCTCAGTTTTTTCTGGTCTTTGATGAGGGACCAATTGAGGATTGCCAGAGCCCTGAGTATCGCCCAGGCTCAACTATGGTTGACTGTCTCTATCTGGAAAGTGTGACATCATTCATCCTCTAACAGAAGGTCCAGATAGAGATTGTTGAGCCCCAGCCCTGACCCTATTTCCTCTGACTGGGGAGGCTGGTGATATAGCGTGCTTTAATGCCTGGTGGAGAGAGTCATCAGTTTGGACTAAGGGTGGGAAGTGAGCTCAGTCGGAAGAGGTGAGAGCAGGGAGGTCCAAATTTTAAAATGTCTGTGGGGGGGCACCTGGGTGCCTCAGTCAGTTAAGCAGCTAACTCTTGGTTTCAGCTCAGGTCATGATCTCAGGGTAGTGAGATCAAGCCCTGATTCAGGCTCTGTGCTGAGTGTGGACCCTGCTTAGGATTCTTTCTCTTTCTCCTTCCCCTGCCCCTCCCCTGCTTGCACTCTCTCTCTCTCTCTCTCTCTCTCTCTCCAAAAAAAAAAAAAAATTGGAAAACAAATCTCTGTTATTTTTCTCAAAGAAGTGGGGGACACCTGGTGGCTCAGTCAGTTAAGCATCTACGTTTGGCTCAGGTGATGATGGCAGGCCCTGGCATCCAGCCCAGCATCGGGCTTCCTGCTTTAATGGGAGCCAGCTTCCCCTCTGCCTGCCACTCCCCCTGCTTGTGCTCTGTCTTTCTGTCAAATAAATAAAACTCTCTAAAAAAAAATAAGAAAAAAAGGTCCAGGAGATTCTGCTGTTGAAGATCTCTTCTTCCTTCCATTCACCCTCTCCTTGTTCTTTTCAGTTCTTTGCCATTTTTGCTGTCCTTTTGCATACTTTCTCATTTTAAGAGGTCACCAACATCTATATTGCTCCTAAAGAGACTTTAAAGACTCAGTACTAATCCTCCAGCTTCCTTGATTACAATGTGTCGATAGCCTATGTTCAAGATAAATTCAGGCCCATGCACCCGGTGTGTAAGCTGCATCAAGACAGGGCTTCCCTCTCTGGACTGGCACCTCCACTGCTCCACATCGTCCTAGTTCTAACACATTGATTTCCTTGTGGCCCATGAGCCACTGCCCCTCAGTGTCACTGCATGTGCGGTTCCCTGGGCCTGGGATGCTCTCCCTGCCCGTCCTGGGCCAGCATGTGCTCATGTACTTCAGTTCGCCTCTCCTACGATGGGGCAGGCATGCATCTCAGGCCTGCTGGCCATGTCTTTCCTTATCTTCATCTCTCCCCTCTTGATATGTATTTTGAACCCCATCCCAAGTCAGTCTCCCTCAGTGTGGTACTTCCCCTCTCTCCAGTGGTGAATCTATGTTCTAGATTCTCGAGGGTCGCTGTGCTAAGGGAGGTGTCTCCCCGGTCCTGGGGCATCTGTTCATCACAGGTCACCTTAAAGACATCCCTGGTTTTCTCTTCATGGCCCCTTCCAAGTTCAGGCATCACATAGGCAATGCTCACTCCATGTTGGGTCTCTAAATCTCTGCAAGGCGGCCGTGGCTTTGTCTGCATGGATCTTACCACCAGCACACCTGTTCCGAGGTCTTGCTGCCTTCCCCAGACCCCCTTTGTGAACAGAGTCTCTGCTCTCGGGCTCTCAGCTCTCTCCCCCTAATTAAATCCTTGTCTTCTTTCCCTCCCCCCAGCACCTGTGAAGAGTTTTCTTGTCTGGAAAAAGCACTCCCCTCCACTTCCTTCTCTGGGACATTTATCTATCCCCCTACCTGCCCTGGGTTGTCCCAGGGGAACTTGAAGAGTTTAGAATTAGGAACATGAGAGGCAGAGACCGACGGGCCTTTTTTCCTTCTACTCTGTCAGATTTCTCAAGGCAGAGAGCACAGGCCCAATACACTGCTTGGGAAAGAAGGAAGATACCGGGAAGCGATAGAACACTGATGATTACGATCACCTGTCCACCATGGTCCTCACCACCCTGGGACCGATCTGCACATGTACCCGTTTCTTCCAGACCGTGTGCTCCCCAGGGCTAGGCCTACCGTGTCCTTCACCTGGGTGTTGTCAACCTCCGGTACCAGGCCCATAGTAGGTGCCTTGTGAGTAGCTATCAAGGAAGTGAGAGGGGAGTTGACTTGAGAGTCAAGGACACCTGCCAGCTGCCTGCCTTGTGACGTGGCCTGGGGCAAGTTTCTTCACTTCTCTATCCATGGGCAGGTAGCAAGAGGGAGGAGAGGGTATAGAAAGGGGGTGGGGGACCCCATGCTCCTCAAAGGTCTCTGGTTTCTACATCCCACCCCCCCCAGCCTTCCCAAATTTGGGCTCCACATTACCCTCTCCCCTCACCTTTTACTTGGCCCAGACCTCTCTATCACATGCCTCTCCCCCCAACAAATTCATTCTGTGCCTACATAGATTTCAGCTTCTGCTCTTTCAAGTTGGGTCCCTTCCCTTCCTCCAGTGAATGACTTCTAGGATTCTTGAGTTCCAGGGATTCCGTCTGTGATGAAATACAAAGAAGTTGGAGTTCTGGGTCCACCGTGCCCTGGCTCTGGGATGTTGGACAAGTGTCTGAGTGTCAGTCTCCTCACCCGGACTGTGGGAATGATGACAACTAACTCAGTTAGATCCTCAGGACAAGGGCTTGGTTGCCCAGGCTTCCTGGATTCGAATTCTAGTGCTGCCGCTTTACAAATGCGCAGCTCAGGGCAAGTGACTCTACTTTGTCTTACTTTCCTTAGTCATAAAAGGGGCACCATGACCGAACCCTCCTCACAGGGTTATCGTTAGCATTCATTTCGTGAAAACACCTCACGCTTTCAGACCACAGAGTAAACACTCCTATCCTGTGGGTGGCCTTTCTGTAGCCACGCACACACTCATGACATGTGTACTATTCGTGTGCCCAGGCTGCTGTAACAAAATGCCATGGATGGGGTGACTTACACGACAGACATTTGTTGTGTCTCATTACGGAGGCTGGACGTCCAAGATGACGATGTCAGTGGGGTTGGTTTCGCCTCTCCTTGACTTGCAGAGAGCCTCCTTGTCACTCAGTCCCCACATGGCCTTTCCTCTGCGTGCATACACCCCTCATGTCTCCTCTTGTCTTACAAGAGAAACCAGTCCCATTGGACTAGGTCCACCTGTAAGGGCCTCACTTTCACTTAATTACTGGTTTGCAGGCCCTACCTCCAAATACAGTCACTTTCTGAGATGCTGGGGGTTAGGGCTTTACTCTGTGAATCTGAGGAAGAACATACTTCAGTCCATGATAATGTATAAACAGACGCCATCTTTAGATGTTCCTGTGGGGGAGCCCCTTTCTTAATCTAACTCTTAAGGAATCCCAGGGTGTTTGGGTCCCGTGGATCCTGTTTGTGGTCTAGTAATGAGAACCTGCCATCAGAAAAGCAGGTTTTGAAGCTCAGGTTTCAAACCTGCTCGTGGGTCTATGGCCTTAGGCAAGTCTTGTGCTCTGCCTGAGCCTCAGCACGCACACCTTCCTCCTAAGGAGAAGGATGACAATGACTCTCACCGAAAGAGGGGGGCTGTGAAGATCAAGGGTGACGATGTGTGAGAAAGCCCTCTGTAATCTCCATGCCCCCAGGGGTCGTTGCCCCCCACCCCCCCCGCCCACCTAAAAGGATACAAGTAGACAGATTGCTTGTCCTGACTCTCCTTCCTACCCTCAGAATTCCGTGACTCTGATTCTAAAGGTATCAAGGACCAGCTGCTAGGGAAGCAATTTCGGGATCCAAGGGATCAATAGATATTTGTTGAAACAATGCAGGAAATGATACCATCGTAGGGACCCCCTGCTCTGCATATTTCTAAGGCCCCAAATAGATCAGTGTCAAAGTGCATTGTGCATTCCTTGGGTTCCGTCACACATTTCTTATCTGATTTGGCAAGAATTCACCATAACGTGGGCCCGTGCATTCCTTGGGTTCCGTCACACATTTCTTATCTGATTTGGCAAGAATTCACCATAACGTGGACCCACGGACTAGGTGTACCAGGGCCGGCAAACCTCTCTGCCTTTGTGAGGACCCTGGGATCTTCAGTCAGAAAGGACCGCTTGAACTTCCACATCTGCTCCCCTTCCCTAGGCACCCTCCACAATTGGCTGGTTCTTTGTCAGTGAAAGCTGGGCCTCACAAGCAACTTGGTGAAGACAGAGATGAAGAGGGGATCTGGGGGGCACCTGGGTGGCTCAGTCAGTTTGGTGTCTGACTCTCGGTGTCAGCTCTGGTCATGATCTCCCCATCTCCAGCTCAAGCTCCGTGTTGGGCTCTGTGCTCAGCGCAGATCTGCTTCACATTCTTTCTCCCTTTCCCTCTCACTCCCATTCTCTCTCTCACTTTCTTTTTCAAATAAATAAATAAAATCTTTTAAAAAAATAATAAGAGGTGGAGCCTGGAAATCAGATGCTGAGTTTGAACGCAAACCCTGTCCCTGACTCCAGGCAAATCCCTTTCCTGCCTCCAGATTCTTTCTTTTTCAAGGAGGACAATGATAATAGTTCTTACCTCACTGAGTCACTTAGGAGTTTCAATGGGGTAATAGATGTAAAAGTGCTTCATTCATTCCACAAAGAATTTCTGAGGTCCTACTCTGTGGAGGAATATTCTCTACACTGTTCCAGGCACTAGGGATGGAGAAACAAAGCCAAGTCATTGTCCTGATAGATAGAAATTAAATTCTAGTGGGAGAGTCAGGCAAAAACAAATAATACAGCATGTAATGGCAGGACATAAGAATGATGAAAAGAAAAATTAAGCCGGATAAGGGGAAAACTGACCGGGGGTTATGCTGTGTATGATATCTCAGTCAGGGAGATCCCCTCTCTGAAGAGGGAAGAGGTAGCAGACATCTGGACAATGAGAAAGATGGCGCTATGGCAGTATGTGGGGGAGAACAGAGAGAAATGCCCTAAGAGATGGTTGGGCTTGGCAAGAAGGCACAAGAGTAGAGTGTGCCCAGAGCTAGGCTGGAAGTAGGATGAAGTCAGTAAGCCTTGAAAGCCAGAGTCAAGACTCTGGATTTTCATTTAACTGTCAGGAGAAGTCATGAGAGGATTTTGAGCAGGGGATTGCCTTTGTTGTGGACATCCCTCTGAGCAACGTTTGCAGAAGAGACTTTAAAGAGTCATGGTTGTCATGAAGCTGATGGACACATACTTCCAGCTCTCCACCTCCTGGACACATGGTGGGCTGCACTTCCTGTCGCTGAGTGGGGCCATGGGCTGTGACCACTGGACAGAAGTCAGGAGTGTCACTTAAAGGCTAAGCTGTTAATCAGTTGCCAGTGCGAGTCTCTCCAGAAGTCCTTACCCTCTGTCTCTGTGACCAGCAGCGTTCAACATGGACACTGCTCCATCCTCCTGGGTTCTGGAGGAAGGAGATGTAGAACAGAGCTGCAACTGGCCCACAGTGGGCATGCCACTTCTAGACATAACCTAGCCCATCCAGACAGGTTCAGGGAGCAAGAGGAGAGGTAGGGAGGTCATTTAGGCAGCTGAAAGCTGATCCTAGCTTGGACTGGAGTGATGGCGAGAGACAGAATGAGAAGTGTTCAGATTGAGGGCGTGTGTTGAAGGTCAAGTGCAAAAGATTTACTAATGGGCTGGATGTAGGGTATAGGGTCAAGAAAGGAGTCAAGGATGAGTCTAAGAATCAGGACCTGAATAACTGGGTGAATTACTAAGGAGAACACTCAGGAAAGCAAGGATTACCCAAGTGCTAGACATGCAGCTAGACTACAAAATGCTAGCTCTTGTGGTTAATATCACTGGGGCAGGCAGTGTGGAACATAGAGACTTGGGGAATTTACCATTCTAGAATGACAGAACAGTCAAAAGTCAGATTTACTAAAGTAATTTAGATATAATAAAACTCTGTGGCGTACAGGTCCAAGTTTTGACGAGTGCATTTTTGTCTTGTAGCAATCTCCACAATCAAGATGAAAATTACTTCCATCTTCTCCCCAAATCCCCTTTTGCTGCCCCTCCATTTGGTCAAACCCTCCCTCCACCCCAACCCCTGGCCACCACGGATCCGCCCATCCCTGTAGTTTTGCCTTTTCCAGAAAGTCATATAAATAGAATCACACAGTATGTCACCTTTGGAGACCAGCTTCTTTCACTTGGGATAACATATCTGAGACTCATCTCTATTGCATATGTCGGTCATTTGTTCCTTTTTGTTGCTGAGTAGTATTCCGTGGTAGGGATGGACCTGCTTTTTGTTTCTCATTCGCCAGTTGAAGGGCTTTTGGGTTGCTTCCAGATTTTGGTGATATGAATAAAGCTGCTATAAATATCCGAGTACAGGTTTTTGTGTGAACATATGTCTTTATTTCTTTTAGTAACTTTCTAGAAGTGGGATTGCTGGCTCGTATGGTAAGTGTATGTTTAACTTTATAAGAAACTGCCAAACCGTTTTCCCAGAGGAACTGTACCATATTGCACTCCCACTGGCATTGTGAGGGTCGCTGAACTTCCTCCCCAGCACTGGGGATTGTCAGGATTTTTTTGATTTAAGGCATTCTAATGTGCAGTGGCATCTAATTATGCTTTTAATTTGCATTTTCCTAATGAATAAGGATGCTGAGTGTCTTTTCATGTGTTTATTAGCCATTCACTTATCCTTCTCAACAAAATGTCCATTCAGATCTTTTGCTCATGTTTTCATTAGGTTGCTTATCTTTTCATGTATAGTAAAAGTTCTATATATATTTGGGATATGATTCCTTTATCAGATATGTGCTTTGCAAATATCTTCTACCAGGCTTTGACTTATCTTTTCATTTTCTTAGCAGTGTCTTTCTAAAAGAGCAGTTTTTAATTTTGATAAAGTTCAGACTATCAATTCTTTCTTCTATGGATCATGGTTTTTTGTATCAGGTCTAAGAAATCTTTGTCTAGCCAGGGGCACAAAGGTTTTCTCCTGTATTTTCTTCTGCAAGTTTTATGGTTATAGGTTTTATGCTCAGGTCTATGATCTATTTGGAATTAATTTTTATAAATGGCATAAGGTCTAACCCAGGACAATTTCGACTGGTGATATTTCCTACTGTGCCAGAAGGAGATCAATAAAACTTCATAGCTCTGATAAGCACGTGCACAGGTGACACAGGCTGGTTGCAAAATCTGGTTAAGGTTCAAACACAGATGGTCAGGGAAGCTCCACCTTTTTCTGACTCCAGGCTGCTTCTCTAGACATTAATCCTACCCTCAGTATCGCTCTGCAGATGTCCCTAGTGATACCAGCACAAGCCCCAGTCTGTGTAAAGTGCGCTAGGTTCTCTGCAGTTCCTAAAACACTCTATGTAGTTAATTGCTTCAAGAAACAATGTTTTCGGTGTGCCTGGGTAGCTCAGTGGGTTAAAACCTCTGCCTTCGGCTCAGGTCATGATCCCTGGGTCCGGGGATCGAGCCCCGCATCCGGCTCTCTGCTCAGTGGGGAGCCTGCTTCCCCTCTTCTCTCTCTCTCTGCCTGGTTCTCTGCCTACTTGTGATCTCTGTCTGCCAAAAAAATAAACAAAATCTTAAAAAAAAAAAAAGAAAAAGAAACAATGTTTTCTCTTGAACCACTGAAGGAACATTCAGTGTGAAGTAGGGCATTCAATCTTAGCAATTAGGGTCGGAATCTTAACCTTCTCAGTTTCTGTCCTGCTTGGGTGGCTTCTTAGTCACCAAATCATACTGTTCTTCCTCTTCTCCTCAGTAACATTCCCACTGAAAGTTTTGCTAAAATCGTTTAGATTTTGGAATACTTAAAATGACAAGAACAAAATTGGTGAGGAGAGAAGGTTAGAAAGTCAACATAAGGGCCCCTGGCTGGCTCAGTCCGTAGAATGTGCCCCTTTTGA
Source organism: Enhydra lutris kenyoni (assembly GCF_002288905.1). Classification (NCBI taxonomy): domain Eukaryota; kingdom Metazoa; phylum Chordata; class Mammalia; order Carnivora; family Mustelidae; genus Enhydra; species Enhydra lutris. Next base: position 28,756,543 of record NW_019154094.1, on the reverse strand, counting down.
TCCCAGGGGTTGTGAGTCTAAGCCCCACACTGGGAGTAGAGATCACATGAGAAAAAGAAGTCAACACAGAATTGTCACCTTGTGAAATGGTCAATTGAGAACATTTTAGAAAGAGAACTAATGTCTACTATTGCCTTTATTAAAAAGGGCATTTATATATTACATCAAGAATGATGAAGCAGAAAAAGCAAGACTATTTGAAGGGGTCTGGCACTATTTCCATAAGAATGTTATGTCTTTAACTCAAGATATGAATATCAAAATCTTTTTTTGCATTAGTCTAGTGCATGAATCTAACACTCTTACTCAACTATAAACCAGAACATCTTGAAAGCCAAAAAGTTAATAAACCTAGAAATCTGGAGTGGGGAGGGGGGAGAAGGTAGGGGGAAGGGGAGGGGGGCATTCAATTATCCAGCCTTCCAAGAAAAGAAAAAAGTTGGAAGGACATGATCTCATTATAAAAAATACTCTTTCCCAAGACTCAATTGTTGGTAATTTACTTGGATATAGTAAAGTGTTCATAACATTTACTGTTAGTTTTCTCATTTCCTCTCACTGCAGACCAGTGAAAACCTCACACCGAATTGCAATTTGGGACTCGGACCGGAAGGTGACACATGGGTGGGATGGCTTAAACCATGAGGTTTTTGGAGAAAGGCCCCCCCACTCCCTGACTTGTTTATAATAGCTTTACTGGGTATTCCTAAGGTTCAAAGCCCTCCTCCTAGTGACTATGTGGGTTTTCTGTTTAGGACTAGCACTTGCAAATTTAAAGAGAGGAGGTAGCAAAGTTGCTAACATTCCAGACCCTTCTTTGGTGAGGATCAATAATTTTTGCTTCTTTCTTGAGCAAACAAAGGGAAGCCTGCTGGAGCTGCACTCCTGCTCTGTCAGGCCAATATGAAGGTCCTTTACAACCTCTCCCTCCAGAGGTCTGCTTTCTCTCAGCATCTCAGCATCTCTTATTAAGGCAGACCTCAGACAGTCTCAGGTAGACAAACATTCTTGGTGAACTCAACAGTGGCTTCTATGGCACTCAGGATAAAGACCCCACTCCTTCAATGCATGCTTACAAGGCCCTCTCCAGGGCACTTACATAGAAGAGGGGGAAGGAAAAAAAAAAAGAGAGAGAGAGAAAAAAATCTTTGCTGTTATGGAACTTATATTCTCCTGGGCAAAGATCTGCTAAGCAAGATAAGTAAACTAACTACACGGTATGTAGATGGTGATAAGTGCTAAGGAGAAGAAAGTAAAGTAGTCAAAGGGGGAGAAAGTAAAGTAATTAAGGGGGACAGAAGTAGTTAAGGTATCAGGTTATGGATTGGTGTGTGGTATGTTTAGATAGGGCCCCAGGAAAAACTTCACTGAGAATGTGACTTTTGAACAAAGACATGAAGGAAGTGAGGCAGCTAAGAATGTGGTTATCTAGGGAAAGAGCATTCCAGGTAGACAGAACAGCAGGTGCAAAGGCCCTGAGGTGGGAGCATGAATGTTCCAAGATCAGCAAAAGAAGCCAGTGTGACTGAAGTAGAGTGAATGATGGGAAGGGAGGCAGAATGGGTCTTTTAATCTGTCTTGTGTATCTGTGGAATCATTTACATTGGACACTTCTTGGGGAATGCTTCTAACCAGAATCTATTCCAAAGACCATGGATTTCAAATAAATTTTAAAGCAGAACCCTTCCTTCAAATGAAACTTAAAATGGAATTTCAAAATATGAAAAAGAAAAGCAAGGGAGGGGCTGTCTCTCAAATCCAACTCATCCCTACATCCCACAGTGGTTCAAGGCAATGCCATGGAGGAAGATTTGTTTCCTACATAGCTCAGATGCAAACCACCAGTCTAGAATGATGGTCTGATGTTCTGCCTAGAGCCAAGATATTTTACAGCACATTGCTCCAGAAGTAGTCTTGTCTGGCTCCTGTACCTACAAGGAGACTTTTAGTAGATATTTACCTCCAACAACGGAGCGAAATTAGAGCCTCTACAGTTACAACCACATGGTGCTGTGTGGGTCTGATACATTCCTAGAAATTAGTTCTCTATTCTGAAACTTTTTTCTTAAAAACATTTTTTAAAACTTTTTTTTTGAACAGGTGAAACAGGTCAAAGAATTTTAAAAATGCACTAAAAAAGTTTGTCTCTCAGGGATAACTACATGACCATGTATTTGCAATGGAATTCCACATACTTATGCAAGCAAATAAAAAGGTACTGATAAGGGGCGCCTGGGTGGCTCAGTGGGTTAAGCCGCTGCCTTCGGCTCAGGTCATGATCTCAGGGTCTTGGGATCGAGTCCCGCATTGGGCTCTCTGCTCAGCAGGGAGCCTGCTTCCCTTCCTCTCTCTCTGCCTGCCTCTCTGCTTACTTGTGATTTCTCTCTGTCAAATAAACAAATAAAATCTTAAAAAAAAAAGGTACTGATAATAGGCAACAAGATGGAGGAATATCACAAATAATAAGTTGACAGACACATGAGTGCATACCTTATGACCCATGCTTACGACACTCAAACAGGCAAAACTGATCTTTGGTGACAGAAGCTGGAATAGAGGTTACCTGTGGGGAGGGGAGTTACTCACTGGAAGGATGAAAATTTTGATATCTTGATTTGGATGGTGGATACAAAGGTGTAGTAGATAGCTACAAAAATTCATGAAGCTAAAAACCGATTTGTGCATTTTATTCTGTGTACATAATTTAGTCAGTCTCCATTCCACTATCTGTTGCTCCCAGCTACCCAGTTCCCCTATCCAGAGGCCACTCCTCCAGGGATTTCTTAATGCCCCTTTTCTTTCAGTACCTTCAGTCCTGGGGGGAAGCTGGGCAGACACCAGGGGCCAAGGCTGGGGACATTGGGCCATGGCTTGTGTGCATGCCCCTTGGCTTTTTCTGGCCCCCCAACCCTCTATCTCCCTCCTCCTCCTCCTCCTTCTCTCCCTCTCTTCCCCAGAAGACAAGAGGGGAAGCCAAGGAGGTCCAGGAGGTTGCTGACCCTTGCTAAATAACGCTCTTGCTCCTGGCTCTCCAGGGTGTGCCTGCCTGCTGGAGAGGACAGCATGTGCTGATCAAGCTTATCGTTGACACATTCATTCCCTCCCTCTTTTATTCTCTCCTTTCTGTTCCCTGGAATGATCCTAGGACTTCCTGCTCCTTGGGCATTCAGTCCCAGTGAGCTTCCCTCATCTTGTGCCTTGGTACGTTTCCTTCGTTTCCTTCCATCCCGCGCAGTCCTGATAACCCACGCTGTGTTTGCATATAAACATATCTCAGTGGATGCTGTGGGTGGGTCTTATCTTCCCTCCACACCCCTACCCGCACCTTCCAACCTCTAGCATCATTCTTTGACCAATTCCCTACCCGCACCCAGAGCTTCCACCTAGCCAAGTCTTTTAGCTAACCATCTAGGGTCCTGACTCCCTGAGGGCAAAGGGGCCTAAGTCAGGTTCAAGTCAGTTTGGCAAGCATTCTTGAAGGTGGTCAGAAAGTAAAGAGTACTGCCCGTTCCTCGCCTTCAAGAATCGTCCAAAGTGGCGGGACATGGTGCTCAACCCAGACCCAGTTCCAATAGTTCTTAACCCAATACTTTATATTGGTCCTTCCTCAGTGCCAGGCACTCACTTGCGTGCTTTTCGTGCATTGTATCTCTGAATTTTCCCAAAGACCCCAGGAGGAGGATTGTTAGCCTCACCTTGCAGATGAAGGAGCTGAGGCACAAGGTTAGACTGCTGGCATGTGGCCACCAGGATTGGAACAGCAAGTTCCCTAGGGAAACGCCCTATTTAGGCTTGGCGGGGGGGGGCTCTCAAGCGGGAGTTGGTGTCCCTGAGTGTCGGCTTCGGGGAACCTTTACTAGTGCCACACCCTTTCAGCACAGTTCTCTCCTGCCTCAGGGGCCTGGAAGGGGGCTTAGCACTGGGGTATCGGCAGGAGGCCCGGACTTTAGGAGAGGCTGATAAAAAGCTCCTCGTGGCAGAAGAGGGGAAGGGAGGACGAGAACCCGGGCCAAAAGAATGAGGCCCGCCGGCTCCCGGGGCACTACAAGCCTCGAGGCATAGCAAGCCGCGGCAGTTGCAAGCCCCAGTGGCACGCGCAAACTGCACGGAACTACTTCCCTGGGGGCCGATTGGAGCCAGTCTCCGCGATAGCCCCTTAAGGTGGACGCGCGGGGTCCGGAGCCCATCGCCGCTTCCCGGGCGCGGCCACGTGCGCCCCGCCGGGCTTGCACGCTCCGCCACGCCGGGCCGCCGGGCCACCAGCAGGCACGCGCGCCCCCAGCGCGCACACACTCCCGGGCACGCACACCGACAGCCCGGCCCACGTCCGCCACGCCACGCCCTCCCCCGCGCCCCGCCCCCGCCCTCGCGGCGCCGGCCGCCGTTCTCCCATTGGCTACACGGCGCGTGACGCGCGGCGCCCGGCCCCGCCCCTCGTCAGTCACTCGGCGGAGGCGGCGCTGGCGGGGACTAGTCTCGTCCGGAGACTGGCAGCAGCGGCGGCGGCGGCGGCCGGAGCTCGAGCCCCAGAGGCTGAGGGCGGGCGGGCGGGCGCGGGGGAGGGAGGGGGGCCGGTCCGCGACGACTCCCCGGACGGCGTTTCTCCTCCGAGCGGCGCCGGTTTCGGCTTTGGGGGGGGCGGGGGTACAGCCCATCCATGACCATGGGCGACAAGAAGAGCCCGACCAGGTACCTGCTCGGAGCTGAGGGGGCGGAAGGGGAGGGAGGGCTGGGGGCGGGCGGGGGCCGGCGACGACTAGGCCCCGGAGCCACCCGGGGCGGGGGGAGGCGCTGCTAAGATGGAGATCCGGGGGCGGGGGGAGGCGGCGGCGGCGGGCGGTGGCGGCGGCGGCGGCGGGAGGCGGTGTCGCTCCCGCTCGGGGCCGGCGGCCGTGCGCGCCGCAGCCATGGCGGCTCCTCCTCAGCCGCCCTCCGCCGCCGCCGCCGCCGCCACTCCTCCCAGACAAAGGGAGATTTAACCAGGTGGGGAGGGAGGGAGGGCGCGAGCATGGGAGGGGAGAGGGAAGGAGCCGGCCCACTCCCCGCCGCCAGCCTCGGGCTGCCCCTGCGCGCCCCCTCCAGATCCGGCCCGCGGCTCCCCTGCCGGCCCCCCCAGCCCCACGCTCAAGTCCACAAGTCCGCCCGCTTCCTGCGCCCGCCGCGGCCTTTCCCGGGGCGCCGCCGCCGCCTGCTGTGCGAGGCAGCACGGTCCGGGCTCGGAGGTTGCAGGGTGCCGGTGGGGGCGCCCCGTTCCCTCCCCAGTCCCTGTTTCGGTCCCCGGAAAGGGTGGGTGGGTGGTCGCCCGAGCGAAGTTTCCAGCGCTGGATTCCTGCGAAATTGCGAGGGCTCACCAGCGCCTGTGTTTTGCTGTTTCTCCCCCTTTTTCCTGCTCCCTATCTCTTCCCTCCCCTTTCCCCCACTCCTCACTCCTCCGAAGGCCAAAAAGACAAGCGAAACCTGCGGCAGACGAAGGCTTTTGGGATTGTAGCGTCTGCACCTTCAGAAACAGCGCTGAAGCCTTTAAATGCAGCATCTGCGATGTGAGGAAAGGCACCTCTACCAGGTACTTGAAGATCTGTGTTAGCTTTTGTTGAAGGACTTTTGTTTTTTAAGGTCGGGGCGAGAGGGTGGAGAGCTATACTTTATGCCCTCTTTCCAACTTGTTGATTATGGCTTTTTTGCATTTGGGGGTGGTTGATGTGTGGTTTTGGTTGTGTGTATTTTGTGTTGTGTGCAAAGCGGTCCTATTCACTGAATGATTTATGGGAGGGAATTCGTCTTATTTCTACCGGGCTGGATTTATTTGACACTTGTATCCATTGGCTTATTGGTATTGGCTCAAAAAGAGAGGAAGCAGTGCTTTTGCTGTGGATTGTAGGAGTTTAGACCTTTTATTTTCACCATGTGTAGAATGTTTTTAATTTGCCTGTCCTGAATTTTTTCTTCTCTGAGCGATTTAGTGGTGGATGTACAGTTATGCTGGTTGTTGTGCTTTTCCTGTCTTGAGCTGCAAATGTCTGTTACTTTCTTGTGCTTGAAAATAAATGTTGGGGCTTGATAAAGCAAGTGCATTTTTTTGGAAAGCTGAACTGTCAGTTTGTGTGTGTGTGTTTTTTTTTTTCCTGATTATCTTATGCAGAGGGGTGTTGGAGGACGATTCTGCAAAATGGTGAAATGAATAGACTATTGAAGTTTTTCTGTGTTTAAAGTCTTATTACAATGAAAAGAATGTTGAAAGAATTCCTTTTCATTTTTGTGAGAGTAGTAAATCGCATCTGGTATCAAAACGAGTTGAACTACTCCACGTTTAATGTTTAGATATATATTTGGATAAAATGTCAAAGCTGATTCTGTAGCCTTCTGGTCATCTTTTAAATTGAATCTGCAGTTTGTGTCCTTAATGTTGGAGTTTGAAGTGAAGGTACTCGATGTCATTTCATAGGAAGGCATTGGGGTATATGGGTGTGAAAGCTGGGGAGGAGTGAGTGCCTAGAGGATCCTTGAAGATACAAGGTGATTGCCAGAAGTCTCATTTCATCAGGTACTTGTTTTTGAGTTGGTGTTGTTCCAGTATGATTGTGTTGCAGTACTCCATAGTTCTCACTGGATGTTATTCTTTGACTAAACGTATCCTGCCAGGGTTTCACTGCTTTATTTATACTTGGGATTACCTAGGATATTGGGTAACCTAAAGAATATAATTCTGGGATGATTTGGTCCAATTACTGGTGGAGCAGTTCTGCGACTTCCACTAACTCTTTCAATAAAGAGTGTTTTGAATGAAAGTACTCAAGAACTAACAATATTTCTCCAGAAGTTTTTACAGCAAATTCATGTCACTTTTTGTATTATGATAGAACAAATTTAGTTAAAATAAAAAGCACTTATTGGGAGCTTAATAGATTTTGTTTTGCTCTCTGAAACAGGGAATTCCATCAAATGGCATGAAAGTTTAGAAATGTATTTGTTATTTAAAGCAATAGTGATTGTATTTTATTTATGAGTAATGTTTTTTTACACGTAGAATCCCTCAGAGGCCAAACCTCTTTATTGTGGTTTTGCTTTGAGTGTTACCGTAGATGATGTTCAAGTAAATGACTAGGAAACTCCTAAGAACTTGAGAACTTAACTGGTGAAGAGCAAAACCAAATTCAAGTTTACATCTGATGTATTGCTGGGAATAATGATCTTACAATGAAATGCATTTCAGTTTCTACATGTTTTTAAAAAAAATCTGACTTATCAACTTTTTGGAAGCATGTGGGAGGTTTTGATTTTAAAAGCAATAGAGATGTTTAAAGTTTTTTCAGAGTTACGGATGATGACAGTGAAATTCAGTTTTTTAACAGATATATTAAATTACTAAAGATGAAATATTTCAGGAACCAGGATACTTATCTCTTATCTTTAAGGGTTTTCGTGTAATTTTTTGAGGTCTCTGGTTGAGTAGGATTTGAACACAGATTTCCAACATCTGAGGACTTAACACTCTTATTAAAAGTTGCGATACCTTTACGTGGCCTTTTTGTTTCATCTTGGTTATTGTCAGTGTTTTGGTGTTTGAGATCTATTCTTGAAGCCATCTTTAATTGGAAAGCAGACAACATTTTGGCTTTCTTAGGCTAGAAATGGGTTTCATGCGGGAAGGCGACTTTCAACAGGTCTTCATCCAGGCATTATGAGGTGTAGAAACTGTTGGTTAATTTCCCTGCCATATTAGTTACTGCTCTGTGATTTTTCCTGGGTCTTTTTCTTGTAATTTTTTTGGTACTTCAAATATTTAATACCTTTTGTTTTGCATAGTTTTAATCAGATCTGGTATTGATGACAGTAGAAAACTTACTGGGTTTGGATGCTGAGTAATAGGCAAAAATTTGTGATTTTAGAATAACTTTTAAAAATAATAAAAGGGCTTTGTTAACCTGCTGGCTGGCATAGAAATTGGGTTTTATTGCTCTGAGCTGCTGTTTCTTATTCATATTATAACAACAGCCTAGCTGCTGGCCTAGCCAGTGGTCATTTTGGAGTTTGTTCATCATTTTTGTCTTTATTGCCATAATCTACCAAGTCAACGAAGGAAGTCAGAGTTTAATTAGTAGTAGGTCCAGCAGGACACAGAACTGTATTTACCCTTTGAGGATAGAATTGGTGTCACTTAATTTAATGAGGAGAATAATAACTCTTACCCAAAGAGCATTTATTAAATTCCTAGGATGTGAAAGATACTGGTCAAGACATTGGTGAGGGTGGGGGGGTTGGTTAGAAATGCACAAAGATGAGCAGAATCCAAGTTTTAAAGGCTCTGAGAGAGGTATAAATAAAGTGCTGTGTGGGAGATTGGAGCAGTCTGGCTTGGGGAATCAATTAGGATGCCTCCTCCTCCTTCCCATTTCTTCTGAAAAGGGAATTGATTTCTGTAAGTTCACCTGCCAACTTTTCATTGTTATTGCCATGTGTACTTTATATGTTGAATTCTCCAGGTAGATTCATGGAAGTGATTCATAAGGTCTTTTTTCTTACTGGAGAAGCACAGAGCAGAATGGAAGGAGGTCAGATGCTCCAAAGGAACATGTTAAAGGAAGGAGGAGGATATACTTAATAGGATACTTGGAGGTTCAGGGAGAAACAAGGGTCTGTATTGGGTGTGTCCGTTATATGGAGGGTCTCTTTGGGTCTTAGATACATTCCTTTTTCTAATTATGTCATTGCACTCTGCTCCTTGTTGGTGATTATTTTATAGTTTTATTGAGGTATGATTTACATACTGTAGAATTCACTAATAGTAAGTGCACGATTCATTGAATTTCAGTTATTTTAAAGATTTGTGCAACCATCACCACAAATCAGTTTGGGAAGATTTCCATCACATCCTATGGTTTTCTCCTGTTTGTTCTGTGATACAACTTAAAAAGCATGGAAGGGTTACCTGCTCCCGGGAAGGTTGCCTCCTCACCATGCTGAGAGAACTCTACCCTAAGCCTTTCAACATAGGAAATGAAGGAGTGTATATTGAAGGTGGCTGTGGGTGGGGAGGAAACTCTATCCCTTTCCTAGGTGATAATAGGAGATAGATAAAGTAGCGTTTGCCAGTCTCATGAAAGATGATGCCATCAGCTTTTAGAATGAAAAACCCCTGCATATTAACAACTTTTCTTAACCATTTTTGTTAAGTGGAAGTTCTTGAGTGTTGAGCAGAGTAACTTCCTAGACTGGTGGTAGATTCAGTGTACTTTGCTTCGGTCTTGCTACTTCTCTGAATCCAATAATGTCTTTGTTGGAAATAAAGATTGCCAAGGTACTGCTGCAGCAGGGGGAGCTGATTCGTGCCTCTTTGATCATAGTGCTGCGTTTTGACCCTCAGCTACTGCTTAAATGACACTTATTTGAAAGTTGGTAAATTTTTGTGTTGGGTAATTACCATAGATTTGGAACTTTTCTAGTCTTAAGAGCCAGATTTTATTGTGATACTGGGTTCAAATCACGTTGATTTGCATACCATCTCTCTGAAAAGTTTTTAGAGCTTTTGCAGACAGAAGTGAGGAAATTACTTTAGATGTGTAATAAAATTATGTCACTTAAAAAAAAGTTGGTACTCAGGATGTTGAATTAGAAGTTGGTACTCTGTTTTGTTTGGAAAACGTTTACCTTGTTCTGGAACTCCCTCATTTTTTGAAGTTGTAAGTTTGGACATTTCTCTCCTCAAATTCAGGTAGCCTAACAACTCAATAGCCCTTGAATAGTCATGAAGTACTTTAGAAGTTTTAGGGGAAAACATACATACTTAGCGAGACGTGAAAGTTCTAATCTTGCTTCAGAAGTGCATCTCCCTGAGGTAATAATTTTCAGGTAAGAAACTCCCAGAAAGCAGGGGTGGGGTGTACCTAACCTGGAGTAGAGCCAGGTTTCTTCCCTATGGTTTCGGGTCATCCACCACAGTGGTTTTTCTCCTTAGGTCACATGGGTTTTACTGTAGTGTTTGTCTTTCATAAAATTTCTCCATTAAATACATGGAAATAATACGTTATTTATAAATATATGTATAAATATTTACATTTATACATTTATAAATAACTGTATAAATACATTAAATACATGGAATAATTACGTGTCCTCTGAACCATCAAACTTTACCAAATCTTTTGGCCTCAAAGCTGGTAGGTTTTTAAAGATCGCTCTTATCCAGAAACGGTGATAATTTATTTTGTATTTGCTATTACATTGAACTTACTGATTTATTGGTACTGACTTGATCTTATGTATACTTGGTGACCTTAAAGTAAGTTACCTGGGTAGTTGTGGTTATTTGACAAATTTTTATTGAGCACATAGCCAAATGGGCTCTGGTGTACAGTGGTGGAGAAACAGACAAGGTCCTTGTTCTCATGGAGTTTGAAATACTATGGAGAAGAAGAGAAAATAAGCAAGTAAACAGAAAAATAAAATAATTTTGGCCAGTGGCAAGTGTTTTGAGAAATCAGAGTAGAATGTGGAACTGCAGAGTGATGACAACCTCTTTCTAGACAGTGTTAAGGTACACATTTGCCTTTTTGGGCAGCATGCATACTCCTTTCTTTTGGAGCAAGGGATCGTTACTTCTGCAGGTTATTTCTGTAGCCTCTGCCATTTAGCTCATTGGGTTGGGGACAATTTAAAGTTGGAACCTTTGTGTACAGGCTAGTCAGCTTTTCCTTAGTCGCCTGCCATATCCTGAGGCCAGGCCACCTAACTTGTCAGTGTATCCTGTCAGTTCCTCATGTGGCATACGTTCATCCTGTGCTTCTGTCAATGCTGAAGAGATGCCAAGATTAATAAAAACTGTTGGTAAACGGCAGCTACTTGAGGAGGTTGTCAGCACTACCTCAGTTCATTAGAACTTCAGGTAATAGTGGATCCCTCAATGTCTCCTTTGCAGTCTGAACGTTCTTTGCAGTTCTTTGCAGTCTGAAACGTTCTGCAGTCTTCTGGCTCTCATTTTCTCTTTGGCTCTGTCACCAGGGCCTTTTTGTTTGTGGAGTATTCCTCCCCATCAGGAAGTTCCCTCCTTCTTTTTTAGGTAAGGAGGGTTTTGTTTTTGTTTGTTTTTAAGGTTCATTTATTCTTTTAAAGATATTTGTTTATTTGAGAGCCTCTCCGCGGGGGCAGAGGGAGAGAGAGAATCTTAAGTACACTCTGCCCTGAACCCGGAACCAGACTCAGGGCTCCATCCCAGGATCCTGAGATCATGACCTGAGCCAGTCAGGAGTTGGATGCTTAACCCACTGAGCCACCCAGGCACCCCTTTAAGTAAACTTTTTGAACTGTAGCATATATACAGAGAAGTGCACAAATCATAAGCAAAGGCTTGAGGAACCTTCACAAGGTGAACACACCATGTGACTTGCACCCAGGACCCCAGAGTCTATGATACACTCTTTTTTTTTTTTTTTTAAAGATTTTATTTCTTTATCTGACAGAGATCACAAGTAGGCAGGCAGAGAGCGAGAGAGAGAGGAGGAAGCAGGCTCCCTGCTAAGCAGGGAGCTTGATCCCAGGATCCTGAGATCATGACCTGAGCTGAAGGCAGAGGCTTTAACCCACTGAGCCACCCAGGCGCCCCTGTGATACACTCTTGACAGTCACTTCAGTCACTGTTCTTGACTTCCAGTGCTGGGGAGCAGTTGTGCATGTTTCTGAATTTGGTGTAAGTGGAGTCATCCAGTTAGATGCACTCCTGGGCCTGCCTTACTGAGATTCATCTGCGTTTGTGTGCATGGGTCTGAGTTTACCAGTGCTGCTGTTTCATCCTAAGACTATTTTAGAGCTCAACTCTGCATGTAGACCCTTACACATTCTAGAAATAGGATATCTCCTTGGTATCTTTTTATTACCTACATACTTGAACACAGGTGTCTTCTCTCAGCTGTGGTGTAAATTCACACATCATTGAGTGTAAGGATAAAGCCTGGTGTGTGGAACTTTTCTACAGTACATAAATGGAGTAAGCTTTTGCCTCATCAGTTGTAGTGTTTTATCAGTCATTTATATTTCAAGTCATTGGTTAAGTAAATAGAAAATGCCTGCTTTCAGGGAACCTAACAGATGTTGAAAAGGTGAGACAAAAAGATCTTCAGTGGTGTGAGGAGCACCCAGTGGTGGTAGGCATGGAATAAATGAGTACATGGTAGAGATAGTTGGTCTATGTGGGTATATTGGGAAAAGCCTTACTGAATCTGGGATTTATGATTCTTAGATGTAGTTTGTTGTGCAGGCTGATACAAGTTAGTTTGCTCCCGTGCTCGCTTCGGCAGCACATATACTAAAACAAGTTAGTTTGCTCCCTCCTACATCCTTTTCAGCTCTTCCTTCACTTCAGATGTCATCCACACCTTTCCACTTCTCCCCACAGGCTGGTAATTCCTATTTACTGTATAATAACCATGATCACCAGCCTTATGCATCCATGCTCATGGCTGTCAAATCCAGCTCTCTCTGCTTGGTCCACTTAAATTACCTCGTAGTTCTCATTGCCTTTAAGATAAAGTCCAAGTACTAAGCATCACAAGGGGCTTCTGATTTAGTCCTTTCATGTCCCTTTAGGATTTTTGCAAGCAGACTGCCACCAAACCCCATCTGCCCTCCACATATAACTTGTGTGTGTGTGTGTGTGTGTGTGTTTCCTGCCAAACTGCTTGTTTCCCAGGCATGGACCATGATACATTTCCATACCTTCACACCTTCTCTTTTCTGGACTTTATCTGAAATGCTTTTCCTTCCTTCTGTGTCCTGCCTCACTACTATTTGTACTCCTAGATGTCTCAGGAAGCCTTTTCATCACTCCAGTCAGGTGTAGTTCATCATTAACACTTGAATTGCATTTTTATTTGATTGCCTCCCCCTCCAAATCATGTATAACTCATTTAACACTTGAACAGAATTTTTATTTGATCACCTGTTACGTTTTTACCTGTTTTACCTAGAACATAACACCTGTTATGTTCTACCTTTTTTGAGGGTAGAACCTTTAAAAAAAAACAAACAATTAATTTGAGGTAGGGAGGGATGGTGGGGACAGAGGGGGAGAGAGTTTTAGGCAGTCTCCATGCAGTCTCAGAGCCCCATGTGGGGCTCCATGTGATGACCCTGAGATTATGACCTGAGCAGAAACCAAGCCACCCAGCTGCCCCCCTGAGGACAGGGCCTTTCTTTTCACAGCTTTATTTTTCTTAACAATGGTAGTACAGTGCCTGGCACTGACGGGTTCAGTAAGTGTATATAGAATAGATGAAGATGAGTTTCAATTGGAATCCCCCTTAAAACTGTTCCAGTTAGTTTAAAAGTTTTATGTAATAAATAAGCTTTATATTGGGGCTTGAATCCTGTGTGTGTAATGTTACTAGTTTAGGGAAAGTTGTCTTTGTGAAGTGTGTCCTTAAAAGTAATATACCTGTTTTTCTGGTTTTGTTTTTCTAAACATGTGCTGGAAATTAAACACAGAACTGGAGTCTTGGACGCTGTAGGCAGTGCATTTAAAGTACTTCTGGAGTGGTTTGGAGCTTCAGAGCATGAGCACATTTACCTAAACAATAACTCTGATGATTCCTAATCCTTTTTGGTTGCCCATTTGGTTATTTAAGCAGCCGAAAGTCTTAAAAATCTAATAATGAAGCAGAGGATCAGTCATGTGCAAAATCACTTTTAAGGAACTAGATGGGTGTGCATGTAACCTGGCATCTAAAAGGTAGTTTAGAAATGGGTACAGAACGTGTTGGGTATTGATGGAGGGGTTATGCTGTCCATCGTGTAAGTTCTCTTGTGTTAATATACCTATAAGTTGGAAGTTGTACATGGAGTGTATTCTATTGAGTAATCTGGATTAATTCTGTTAAATTGAAGTCTTGACTCATTCACTTCATTTATTTAGCTTTAATTTCAGTTCTATGCAGTGATTGACTGTTGTGTCAAAGAAGAATTGTCAATAAAGACAGTGCAAGAAAACTGCAGTGTTAGTCAGAAATCATGAATAGTTGAAATCATAAGGTAAACAAGTGAAATTTTGATTTTTCAATAGGATTAGGTAATGCTCTCTTTCCCTCCCTTTATCATTTTAGAAAAACTATTTAAACGATCCTTTGGTTGAGAAAAGAAACAGGTAGAAGGGATATCTTTAAAAAAAAATCTTAACTTAAAACTTTATAATTTAAGAGCATTAGCAATACATTTTAAGATGAAGTAGCTTTTGGGAGGGACTGGAAATTAAAGGTGATGTAGGATGCCAATTTTATCAGCCTGTATTGGATCTTAAAACCTATTGAGTACTTGGTGGTTAGTCATGGAGAAAATAAACCTGGTGACTGCTTTCTAAGAAGAGATCAGATTTCATACGTAGGGTATAAGTTTTATACACTGTTCATTCTTTTATAGAACTAAAAGTTGTTTAATATCATAAGTCTGCCGGAATATTCAAGGTTTCAAGAAATAAAAATTTAGCTTAAACTACCTTTAGTCAAAACCAAACAGTTTTATTGTCTTGGGGTGCCTGGCTGGCCCAGTTGGTTAAGCATCTGCCTTTGGCTCAGGTCATGATCCTAAGGTCCTGGGATTGAGCCTCATTGGGCTCCTTCCTCAGAAGGTCTTAACTTGGAGGGAAATGGGACACTTACCCAGCTGGATAGGAAGTAGCTACCATAGTAACACACCTTTGTAACTGGGTTAATACTCAATGTATTCACTTTGAATTTCAAACTTTAATAAGCATGAAGGCTGGAACTCTGTTTATCTGGTACTACCCCAGCCTCTTGTAAATTTTTATTACACGAAGGAGAGAGATTATCAGTGTATTGGTAAAACTTAAAAATAACTGATGTAGGGTATTTTCCTGTATCATTACATATAGTCATGATTCTCCTTTATTTTGGTTGTGAAGGTGGTAAATACATGCTTATAAGAAGTTAGGGGACAAAACAACATAAAGGTCACTTTTATTCTGCCATACAGAATTGTTTTTATTTGACCTATTTATTTATTTATTTATTCCCTGGACCACAAATATTTGAGTAATTATAGTTTTCCAGGTGCTGTTTAATATGCTAGTTCATTGAATTTTCAAAGTGTTGTAGGTTGTAGTTCCATGTAGGAATGGGAGTATCAAGCAGTGTGCGATACAAAACTAATTGAGTCTCTGGTTTGAAAGACATCAGTTCTGACCTGTTGGTTTTATATTGTTCATTTTGGGTTTTTCCTCTAAGGAAATTTTTTGTGATCACTTCATGGTTTTAGGGATTCCTTTTTGTAGAAAATAAAGCTAACATCCAGTTTCCAGTTTTCTTTTTGGGTTTTTTTTTTTTACTTTGGGGGAGAATGAAAATATATCTTTGAATTCTTAGTATCTGTGGCATGATTAACTTTGCCGAAGTCTTTCATGAAAAGAATAAGTGTGTAAGGCAATCCAGATTTAATATTTTTCTATTAAATTTGTTTAACGTTGTGGTTCTCAAACTTTAGTATGTATCAGAATCCCCTGGAATGCTTGTTGAAACACATTGCTTGATTTCTGGCTCTACCCACCACCTTCAGGGTTTTTTTTTTATTAAGTAGGCCTGGGGTAGGGCCTGTGAATTTGCATTTCTTAGAAGTTACTAGGTGATGTTAGTGGTGCTAGTGCTGGTCTAGGGAGCACAATTTTGAGAACTATTGGTTAGATGACCTTAAATTCTAAAGAGAAGCCAGCCATGTTTCTTAATGAAACTGGGGATAGTTTTGATGTTAGAGAAAATTTACGTCTTGACATTTCACAGTAAATTTAAGAGAAGTGATCTGCATTTATTTATTTATTTATTTATTTATTTAAAAGACTTTATTTGTCAGAGAGAGAGAGAGTGAGTGAGCAGAAGCAGGGAGAGCTGCAGACAGAGGGTGAAGCAGGCTCCCTGCTAAGCAAGAAGCCTTTTGCAGGACTCGATTTCAGGACCGTGGGATCATGACCTGAGCTGAAGGCAGTTGTTTAACTGACTGAGCCACCCAGGCATCCCCACATGAATGTAGGGATGTACATGAACATGTACATGAACTTAGAGCTGGAATTAGAGGCGATTTCTTAATAAATAACATTGTGTATAGTAGAAGAGTACTTATAAATTGGGGGACCATATCAACTAAATTTGTGTCTTCCACATTGAAAAATCAGATATTGTCTTGGGCTATTAATATGTGTGTTGGATTTCAGATACATGTATTTTTAAAAAGCTATTTCTTTGTAACATATGTTAGAACCAAGTTTGACAGTCAGTAAACTAGTGTTTCAGTAGAATGTTGGCCAAAGAATATGAATAGGTAGTTAATAAAAGAACTACAAATTAAGGCAGGAAATATGAGAAATGTATAACTTCTATTACTTAAATACAAAACAACATTTTTGGCAAGTTGAATTTTAAAGACTAAAAATTTTTAGTGAGTCTAGGAAGAAGTGGACATTGTAACAGAGCCTTGGTGCTAGATAAGTTGCTTTAAATTTTCTTAAGGCCAGTTGGTATCAATTCCTTTAAAAATATTTGTACCTTGTGACCTAACATTTCAACTAGGAATTAGTGTTCTCTGCATATAAAAATTTCTGTGTAAATACATCTGTTGCATCATTATTATAACAAAAAATGCTGCCTGGCCGATGCATTCAGAAGTGTTGGTAGAGTGCTGCGTGAGGGGCAGGTCTTTTACTAAGGCCATAAGGATCTGTGGCCCAAAAAGTGGAGTTTGATAGTAATTCTTGCTGTAGTTTAAAAAAAAAAAAATGCCTACATAGAAATCAGGGAATTGATAAAAACTATGCAATAGTTATAAATATTTTGCAGCTCTTAAAAATGTCAGCTTTATTTGTAATACCCTAAAACTGGAAATAATCCAAATGTCCTTCTGTAGATTAGATGAGTGGTACATCCATACTAGATGGAATACAGCTCAGCAATGAAGAAGGAACAAACTCTGGATACGTACAACAACTGATGTGGATTTCAAGGGCTTGATGCTGAGTGAAAAAAGCCAATCTGTGCAGGTCACACACTTTAGGCAGCCATTCACGTTTTTGTAATAACAAAGTTAGATTAACAGTCACCAAGTTCGGGGGGGGGGGAGGTTGTGACTGTAAAGGGGTACTGAGAGGGAATGTTCTGTGTTAATTAAATCTAATCTTCATTGTGGTGGTTGTTACATGAATCTACACATGTGATAAGGTGACCTAAAACGGTACAATGCGTCCCAGTGTCAGTTTCTTGGTTTTGATGTACTGTAATCCAGAGGATGCAACCCTGTCTGGGAAATGGGGTGCAAATTATATGGAACTTCATACTGTTTTTGCAATACTCTGTGAATCTGTAATTATTTCAAAATAAAATGTGAAGTTTAGAAAGAATATATAATAAAAGGAAATGTTAACAGTATTAGAAAAAAACAAGTTTCAAAATGATAAAACATATGATCCCACTTTAATATTTCACAGCACTTAATTTAATATATTTACTCGGAAGTAATGAGTGATCAAATTATTCTGAGCAGTAGCATGGTGGATTCTTTTGGATTCTTTTGTGTGTGTGTATGCTTTTCTGTAATTTCTGTAGTTTAGATGAGTTGGTATCACTTTGGTAGTTGGAAAAACCAGTATTCATAATAAGTTCTAAAAATCTAATTCTGGAATGTTGAAATTTAAATAACATTTACATTGAGATTGTAAAGTTTTGTTTATATTGGTTACACTGATTTAGCATTTCAGTAGCTATTAGCTGAGATTAGAGAATATATTTATACTCTAAAACATGTTGTGTTTGTAAATTTAAAGCTGTTTTTTGCTCTTGGTATTACAAATGTCCTGTGTGATGTTCTGACTCAGTGTTGTCCAGTGTAAGTATGTACATTGCAAGCCACATGAAATTTTAGGCTTCATTAACCACAGTGAGAAAGTAAAAAGCAGGTGAAATGATTATTTTTAAAGATTTTATTTTGTTTGTTTGTCAGAGAGATAGTGCGTGCACAAGCAGGGGATGGGGGCGGGGGCAGGCAGAGGAGGTGGACCAGGCTGAAAGGAGAAGCAGGCTCCCTGCTAAGCAAAGAGCTGGATGCGGGATTTGATTCCAGGACTCTGAGATCATGACCTGAGCTCAAGCTTAATTAACCGAGCCACCCAGATGTCCTTTGGTGAAATCATTTTTAAGAAACTTACTTTATTTAATCAGTTATATCCAGAATGTTATCATTTCAACATGTAATCAGTATAAAATTGCAGTGAGATATTTTACATTCTTTTTATCATACTATGATAAAAATCTTACTATGATGTGGTCTGCATTTTACAGTTACAGCACAACCAAGTTCAGACTAGCCACCTTTCAAGTGCTCAGTAGCCACATGCGGCAACCATATTGGAGAGTAGTAGTTGGCGTTGAGAGCCAAGGTTTTGGTGTCAGACCTCAGTTTGAGTAACACCAGCCATGTCATTTGCTAACCTGGTGACCTTGGGCAAGTTACTTAATCTTGTGCTTTGTGTTTCATTTGTGAATAGTCACTTCTCCAAAGGGGTATTATAAGGTTTAAGTGAGAGAATGTTTGAAGGAACTTGGCACAGGACCTAACACAGAGCACATAGTTAAAAGTAATGAAGCTGTTGATAGATTGTATTGTATTGGATTGAATGACTCATCATATTAAAGGCACAACTGATTTCTTAATAATATTACTAGTGAAAAATACATAAGTAGTACATGAGATAGTCTTTGTGTTCCAGAATTGAACTTTTGGGACCTAAGTTTTAAATGATGATGGAATAAAGAGACAAATGTTGAGCGCTCGCATGTACGGTATTTCACCAGGCACTTGGGCATTTAGACTTTAAGTCTCAAGATGATATTCTCAAGTACTCTGCATTTGCACCGCACTTTACATTTACCATACTAGTTTTGTGTCTGTTTTTCCAGTGTAACACTGGAATTACAATTCTGAGATAGAGTTGGTTTTCCAACTTTCACAATTGAGGAAGTTGAGACTCAGAAAAGTGAAGTAACTTAGTTGATTTCATACCCAGTTAGTAGAATAGAAGAAATAGAAAGGTGACATAATTAAATGGACAAATTAATAGGGAACCAAAGTGTTCTAACTGCATTCTTTTAATTTCTCCTTCCTCCTCTGCTGTCTCAGGGGAGAACACTTTTCCAGGGCCATTTAAATTAGATAAGGGCAATAATATAGTGTCTACTTTGTTTAGAATTATCCTGATTATTAGCTATTATTAGATATTAATCGTATCATCTATGATGAAAAAGGTTAATGTAAGCCTATTAGGTTAAGGGATTTATTTTGCTTGTTGTGATGTTTCTGTTTATAATGTTGAGTTTTTCTCACTCTGTCTCTTCATGAAATATACTCCTGAAAATGGGCTGAAAATATGCAGTATAATACTGGTGACTGTCTTAAAATCACTTTTGAAGTACTGTTTATCACTTGACTCATTCAGAAAATTACACAATTCTTTGAAAGAACATGGCATGCCATCATGAAAATCAGTAGTCAGAGGCAGCAGTGAGTTTGTGAATGACTGACTCTCCCAAGGCAGTGGTGCCTGGACAGGGTCTGATGGAGCACATACAATTAGGCCTTTGGTTTTTGTGTTCTAATGTTTAGATTCTGCTTTCCAGTGTATGCATTGCTGTTTTTATTTGTGCTGGGTTTGTTTTTTTTTTCCTCCAGTTAAGAAAATTGAAGGAGTCACAAGTCTTCAAATCTAATTTGTTGTTGAGTACTCTGGAACAAAATGTATGACAGTGAACTTATCGTGACCTATACTTTTGGTGTACATCTTTGATGTTTATTTATAATAGCAGGGATTGCATTTTGGTGCTCAAGACAGGAGTGATAATGGGGGAAGGTGGGTAGGTAGAGTGTTCTTTGCCGCTTTCTCTCCGCGCCCCCCCCCCCCCCCCACCCAGCCTCCTCCTTATGTGCCTGACAGTGCCTCTCTTCTTGTCTGCTGAACCTGTAAATGTATTAAGGACACCTCAATTCTTTATGAAGAACTCATTTCTGATTTTGGTGAATCTTAGCAACAGGAAATTCTGCAGTTAGAGTGTTTTGTTTTTTGTTTTTTGTTTTTTTTTTTTTCTTTTTGTGAGGGCTATGGAATGTGGCTCTCCATCCAGACTAACTGAAATTCGATGTAAGTACGTTTCATTAATTATTGTTTTTTCTCAGTGCTTTAGGATGTCTTAAAAGTTTCAGTATGGGGCGCCTGGGTGGCTCAGTGGGTTAAGGCCTCTGCCTTTGGCTTGGGTCATAATCCCAGGGTCCTGGGATCAAGCCCCGAGTCAGGCTCTTTGCTTGGCCGGGAGCCTGCTTCCCTTCCTGTCTCTCTGCCTACTTGTGATCTCTGTTGAGTAAATAAGTAAAATCTTAAAAAAAAAAAAAAAAAAAGTTTCAGTGTACACAGTGTCTGTTTACCGCAATTATATTGTGAGTAAAGGTTTAAAAATGTCACATTGAACGATATTATGTGTGTATAGATACATATGCAGGGTTGGGATTTTAAACCGTGGGTTGCAGTTAATTGAAGTTCCTGAAATTCATGGAACTGGATGATTTCTTTGTTCCTCCAGTTATACTGTGATTTATGTCAGTTTTGGCAGTTTTTAATGTAATAATGAAATATCATGATGCCAAATTACTTGTCTAAAGTTTATTGAAAATAATGTATTTGTAATGTGTCACTCCTCCACCCCCAGGATATTTATACATTTCAGAATCTCTTAATAAGAAGGTTTTATCTGTTAAAACTTTTTGGCAAGAGTATGTGTAGTTGTGGGATGCTGGGTGGCTCAGTCGGTTAAGCGGCTGCCTTCTGCTCAGGTCATGAATCCCAGAGTCCTAGGATCGAGTCCCTCATCGGGCTCCTTGCTAGGCGGGGAGCCTGCTTCTTTGTCCCTCTTCCTGCCACTCTGCCTGCTTGTGCTGTCTCTCTCTCTCTGTCGAATAAATAAATAAAATCTTTTTTTAAAAAAGTACGTATAGTTGAAATTTCCTTATTTAAGTTATAATTGAGGTTTTTATTTTGAAATCCTTCACTAATAACCCTTCATTTATGGACTTAAAAATCTTTGTTCTTCTCTTTCGCAGTCTAAGAACTTAAACTCATCACAGACTGACCAGATGACTAGATTCAGTTATCCTCCTATTACACATCTTTAAGATAAGAGCTTTCTGTCAAAACACCTGGTGTACAGAATCATGCACTACAGCCCTAGGGGTCTTCATAGTCTTTGTTGTTTAATTAAAAGAAAGACTCAGTGCTTCTCTTTTTCTTTTTTTTGGAAAGTATATTACTGAAATAGTTAATACTGTGTTATGCCCCAAGGTAAAGTTTGGTTCTATTAGAACAGGTGTACATTTTTACTTTTTTATGCTTAGTATTTATTGAACGGCCGTTATTGAGGGGGTGATTGGAACACAGACCTAGAAGGAGCTTCATTGGGTAACAGGAAGAAGAGTGGGACACCTCATCAAAGTTTTCATCTGTAACCTGCGCTCAACCTAATAGTAATGCTGATAAGGGCCAACATTTAACCTTCATTTAACAAATAGGCACTATATTAAGACTGTTTCATACATTGTCTCATTTAATCCTTTTAAGGGTATGATACATATCTCCATTTTACAGATAACGAAATGAGCCTTAGAGTTTACATTCCCAGCTGGGTTTATATAGCACGGTTGCACTTGACTCCTATCTTCTCCAACTTCACATTCCTACTGTTTTTAATAAGCTTTTTTCTGAAAACGGCAATACCATCTATACAGCCACCAGTCTATAGGCATCATTAGACATCCACCTGCAGCAGTTAGATGCCAAATTCTGTTGTTTTATTCCTCCTAATAAAATGTCACTACCTGTCACTACCACCTTAATTTTAGGTCCTCATTGTTTAATTTTTCAGTTCATTGTGAACTTCATTAATTGCAAATCTCTGCAGTACAGACCTGCACCTGGACTCTTGGAGTAGCTTTGCTCAGCCAGGTGTTTAGTGATCTCTCTAGAAAACAGATAGATTGTGTAGCTTGTCTGCCTAGAATCCTTGGTTGCTGCCTGATTGCTGCCTGATTGCTGGAGGAGGTATTGCCTTGTCTCCTTAAACGACCTGACCTGGGAGGCCTGTCATGGTCTGGCTCTGTCCTACCTACCAGCTCATCTTTGCCACTTCTTAGCATGTGCCTTCTGGTCAAACTTGTGTTCCTCAGCATGTTCTCTCATGTCACTGTGTTGCCTGAAGACGTTC
This sequence comes from Enhydra lutris kenyoni, assembly GCF_002288905.1. NCBI lineage: Eukaryota > Metazoa > Chordata > Mammalia > Carnivora > Mustelidae > Enhydra > Enhydra lutris. The sequence goes on along the minus strand of NW_019154094.1, from coordinate 28,734,263 downwards.
CACCTCTTAGTTTTACTTGGTAAAAGTCACCTTTAGATTAAGACTCAGCTCATATAAACTCTTTAGGGAAAATTCTCTATTCTTTTTTTCTGTGGTCCTTGAAGAACTTTGTGCATTTCATTTTGTAGTGGAATTTCCTTTTTACATTTTTGCCCCAGATTTAAATTTGAAGCCCACATGGCCAAGGATAGTGCCACTGACACAGTTAAATCTTCAGAGGCAAGGTCTTAATGTGCTACAGCTTCTGTACTCTTAGGTGTACCTTTTAAAGTGTAATCCATTCTCCCAATCTCTAGTTTTAAAATGTTTCCTTTTTAAAATAATGTCATATATTGATTAATTTTTTCTGCAAATAGGGTATGTCTATTAAAAATTTTAAAAAGCACTTGGCGAATGACTTGGAAATACTGCCAACATTTGTTTACTTCCTCTCTGTAATTTTTAATTTTACTCTTTGTATAGCCTCTCTCTCTCTCTCTTTTTTTTTTTTTTTTAAAGATTATTAATTTATTTATTTGACACAGAGAATGACAGGGAGAGAGGAGATACAAGCAGGGGGAGTGGGAGAGGAAGAAGCAGCCCTCCTGCCAACCAGGGAGCCCTGTGCAGGGCTCGATCCCAGGACTCTGGGATCAAGACCTGAGCCAAAGGCAGAGGCTGAAGGACTGAGCCACCCAGGTGCCCCTCTTTGCATAGTCTCTCACTTTTTTTTTTTTTTTTAAATTTATTTATTTGTCAGGGAGAGAGCACAAGCAGGCAGAGTGGCAGGCAGAGGGAGAAGCAGACTCCCCACCCAGCAAGGAGTCAGATGCAGGACTCGATTCCAGGACCTGGGATCATGACCTGAGCCAAAGACAGCCGCTTAACTGACTGAGCCACCAGGGCATCCCTTTACATAGTCTCTTAACATTAACTCTCTTTATCATCTCCCTTTCAAGTTCATACCTGCTCCTCTGCTCACAGCTGAGACAACAATTTATTGCAAAATAGAATTCTCCTCAACCAGTGTCTGTTTTAAAAAGGGTCACCTCAGGAGAACTAGAAAATGCCTTTCTCTTACATTCCATTTTGTTCTGTGCTTGCTGGCTTAAGGTTTTAGAAACAGAGCTATCTTGAAACGTTTGTAGAACAGTGGCTAGAGTGGTCTAGATACAGTATGGCTTAAGGAGGAAAAGGATTAAAATTGACAAGAACATGAAGTCTTTTTCTTGGAAATTTTACAGCTGAATAGGACTCAGAATGACTGAGCTTCCCTTACTTAGCAAGGGATTTTCAAGAGGTGGGCTGGACAATCTTTTGAATTATTAGTAATTTAGATACTGGTATTTTATCTGTTACTTTTCAGGATTGAAATCCTAGGTGATCTTTCCCTTTGAGTTGGTACTGTTTTATAAATGAAGCCTCTTAATTGTATATTTTATCTTCTTTTTTCTTTGGATTTCATTTGTTTATTTGACAGAGAATGCCTGTGTGCCTGGAATTGAGTGCAGAACGCCGGGCTGGGGGGAGGTAAGGGGGGTGATTGGGGAGGTGGCAGGGAGAGGGGGAAGATGGCTCTCCGCCCAACAGGGAGACCGATGTGTGGGGCTCAATTCCAGAACCCTGGGATCATGACCTAGGCCAAAGGGAGATGCTTAACCAACTGAGCCATCCAGGTGCCCCTGTATATCAGTATTTCCAAAAGTCATTGATCTAATAATAAATTTCATGAGAGAAGATACATCTGATGAGTTGGAATGTTCTGGTAAATAAGAATTTGTGATATTTTAAATTTGGTAACTATTAATAAGCATTTAATTAATGGAACACAAACTTTGCGAATATATAAATTCTCAGTGAAAATAGAGACTGATGCTGAACTGCAGAGTTGGCTTCTAAAGAGATTTACATGCAGCCTTACAAAATCCATACCTAGTTGTAAAAACATTTGCAAACAGGAAATGTCCTATACAAACATGAGTAAATTTAGTACACAGCAACATGTTGATCCCTAACTGGGGAACTTCTACTAAATTTAGTGTTAGGCTTAATTGCATTAGTTAAACCAGCTAATGGTAACTTGATGAATCATTGTGATCCTCTTGTGGTTTTGAAAGGTGTATTTTCAGAATTAATTTTATTCATAACATGCTCAGAATATTGTATAAGGATATTTGCTTTGTTCTTCTCAGTGACCAGTATAATCTTTACTTTTCTGTTTTGTTTTGCAATCACCAGAAATTTGCTTTGTTTCCAGTTCATTGATTTTTGTCAAATAGGTAAATAGGTCTAATTATTTTTTCTTATTCCTCCTTCCTTTCCAGGCCCTCTAGTTTTATATGAAATAATGTTTTAGAAATGAGTGTTGTATTTGTTAACTCTTTACTTTTTCAAATGTCTTATCTCTACAGTGAAATTTAAATTTATGGTAGTTTTCTCCAAAGTCTTAGTAATAGTATGTTGAAGTGGTGGAAAATCTTTGAAATTCTAACATAATGACAGATATATCTTGACTATTTTTGTGTCATTTTAACTTTTCTAACCCTAGTGCAAACAAATCCAATTTTTGAGGAAAGAGGTATGAGCTAAACTTAAAATTTGGGCTTCATGGTGGTATCTGCTTCTTAGTCTTTAATCGTAAAAAACTCTCTTACCTTTATGCAATTGAGCAAATCTATCTAGATTTTTAAAAGTAAGCTATAGAATGCGGTTTTCTTGTTTTTTGTTTTTTTAATTTTTTTCTTTCCTTTAAAGAACAGGCTTTTGGGCTGATGGATTGTCCTTTAGAGTAGAATATTTGTAGTTTGCAGGTAAATCAGACTTTTTCTATAGGTCCATTCTGGAGGATTATAATTTGGCCTTCAGTTTGGCAGATACTTGTATTAAATTGTGGAATACTGGGACGCCTGGGTGACTCAGTGCGTTAAGCCTCTGCCTTTGGCTCAGGTCATGATCTCAGGGTCCTGGGACCGAGCCTCACAGGGGAGCCTGCTTCCCCTCTCTCTCTGCCTGCCTCCCTGCCTACTTGTGATGTCTCTCTCAAATAAGTAAATAAATAAAAATCTTTTTTAAAAAATTAAAAATTTTGGAATACTATTTATTGCATATGAATGAACACATTTTTAAGAATTGCCACTTTAGAATCAAGAAAGCAATCTTGTTGGCCTCCTGTGCTTTGCAGCAAAGAACAGCTGATGAATGCAGAGTAGTTCGTGCCATTTTCCACTCGAATTTACATGATTTAGACTTTGTTCATGTAACCCGGAAATTCATTTTAATCATTAAATAATCATTTTAATGATCATTTTAATAATTTAAACTTTAAAAAAGTTTAAGCCTTTTTATCACCACTCAGCCCCAGCTCTAACAAACAAACAAACCCAAGCCCTGAAATGTAAAAAAGAAGGCTTCTGGCAAGTGATAGTTGGTTACCTTTTCTTCCCTTACCTCTGGCTTTTCAAGACTCAGGGATTCAAAAGTGGTGAAAACAAGTCCCACATCTCCCTGTGTCCAGCCCCACAAAAACTTTTAGACGCTATGAAGCAAGAAAGAGCTAACTAGAATGTTGATCTTTAAACTTAGCCTGGCTGTGTTTTTTGCTGGACCAGATACTGGTGTGGAGATCGGGAAGAAGAGTAGGATTTTACTCTTCTATAGGGAATATAAGAGCACAATGACCCTAAAATTACATAAAGTTGTAAAGAACTTAGGTTTATGAACTCTTCCAACCATCAGGAAAACCACTTTATGCCTTGGTGAAACACTGATGGTACAGATTATTTCTGAAAAGATGCATGTTACAATTTATGGGGTGTGTTGTGTATGTAATGGTAATTACGGTATTGATAGTAAATTTACAGCTAAAATGTTAGGCTCTAATTGCCAATTAAAATTACTAGGAATGAAGATAAAGCATTTTGAAAATACTTAAAAGCTAGTGAGAAAATACTTTGCTCTACAAAAAAATGATGTATTTGTAGCATTTCTAGAATACATTCTCAAACAGAACTAAACAACTAGATCTGATCTCTTAATTTTAAAAAATGAACAGTAAAACATGTAGATTAATTTATACAGTAATGCATATTTTCTCTATCTCTGTATTACTTAATCCTCTCAAAAAAACTAAAAAGTATTATAATCAGGAGAAAAAGGACATCTTGTTATCAGGATTTAATTTCTTTTAGCTTTATTAAAATATAATTGGCCTGTAAGATACTCAGGTTTAAAGAATACCCTGAAAAACCACCACAGATAAGATAATTGTCATATTTGTCACCCCCCAAAATTTTCTCTTGCCCTTTGGTAATTCCTTCTACCCTTTTCTATCCCAAGTCAGCCACTAATCTGCTTTCTGTAACTGCAGGTCAGTTTGTATTTTCTTTGAATTTTGTGTAACTGTGATTCTACAGTATGTACTTTTGGATTTTCGTTTGGTTTCTTTAAATCAGTGTGCTTATTTTGAGATTCATCCATGTTTATTTTTATCCCTTTTTATTGCTGAGTACTATTCCATTATATGCCTGTTTTGCCGTTGTATCTATTCAAGTGTTGATGAACATTTGAATTTCCAGTTTCTGGCCAATACAGAAAGAGCTGTCTTGTACATTCCTGAACAAGTCTTGTGTAGACGTACACTTTCATTTTACTTGAGTAAAGCAGTGGAATCACTGGTGTTTTAACTTTATAGCCAGCTGCCAAACTCTTTCTTTTTATTCTTTTTTCCCCACAGTGGTTGTGTGTGTTAAATTCCCAAAGCAATGTGTGAGAGTTCAGTTGTTCCACATTTTGGCCAGCCTTGGTATATAGCCTTTTTAATTTTAGGCAAATAGAGGGTGTGTGATGGTATTTCATTGTGGTTTTGTATTTCCTAATAACTAGTAAAGATCGTTATTTTCACATGCTTATTTGCTATCTTTTTAAGTTTTTTAAATATCTTCTACCCATTTTTAAGTTTGGTTGACTTACTGAATTGTGAGTTATTCTAGATTAAGATGTATGTTTTATGTATGTTTGTTTTGTATGTTTTCTTTTATAACTTTTATTTTTGTGTCATATTTAAGAAATCTTTGCCAAACCCAACATCACCAAAATTTTCTCAGATTCTTGTTTGTAGAAGTTTCACAGTTTTAACTCTTTTGTGTGGGTATGTAGTCTGTTTTGAAGTGGTGCTTGTATACAGATTTGTAAGGGTGAGGTAAGCTGGTTTTGGGGTTTTTGGTTTTTTTCTTCTCTTTTTTTCGTTTTTGTTTTTTGTTTCTTTTTAACATACGGCCATCCTGTTATTCTGGCATCATTTATTGGAAAGATTATTCTTTCTTCATTGAATTGCCTTGGCATGTTGGTGAAAATCAATGGACTGTGTATTTGATGCTGTTTCTGGACTCTGTCTTGTTCCGTCAATCTGTTTTGTCCATACACTGGTACTATACTGTATTAGTGTTGTTTTTTTAAGGTCTTGAAATCAGGGAGTATAAGACTACTAATATTGTTCATTTTCAAAGTCACTTTGGCCTATTCTGCTAGATCCTTTGTATTTGCATGTAAGTTTTAGAATCACACCCTGTCAATTTAAAAAATTTTTTAAAAGATCTGTCTTTATTTGTCAGAGAGGCAGGCAGAGGGAGAAGCAGGCTCCCCACTAAGCAAGGAGCCCAATGCAGGACCCAGTCCCAGGACCCTGGTATCATGACCTGAGCTGAAGGCACATGCTTCAGTGACTGACCATCCAGGCATCCCCACCTTGTCAATTTCTACAAAAAAGCCTGCTGGGCTTTTTATTGGAATTCATTGAATTTGCAGAAAACTGACATCTTAACCAGATTAGATTCAGTGTTCAAATCCCTGAAAATGGTGTCTCCTCTTTAGTTAGGTCTTCTCTCAGCAGTGTTTTGTGTGTTTTAATATACCAATTGTGCATACCTTATGTCAAATTCATCACAAAGTGTTTCACATTTTTGATGCTATACAAATTGTTCTTAGTTGATTTTTACAAATAGTTACTTTTGTATGTCTTGTACTGCATCTTTGCTAAACTTACCTATTCTAGTAGCTTTCTGAGGATTTTGCAGTTTTTTCCATAGATGATCTTATCTGTGAATTAAGACAGTTTTACTTTTCCAATTTGGATGCTTTTTATTTTTCTCTTCTTGCCTACTACATGGTTTGACTTTTCAGAACAGTGTTGAATAAAAGTAGTAAAGAGTTGGCATCCCTGCATTGTTCTTGGGTTTTAATGGAGTAAAGCATTCAGTCTTTTATCATTAAGTATGGTATTAGTTGTAGTTTTTGAGGAAGTTCTCTTCTAGTTTGCTAAGAGTTTTTAATTAAGGAATCGATGTTGGATTTGTCAGGTACATTTCCCTGTTCTGCATCTCCTGCATCTTTTAAGACAGTCATACAGTTTTTCATATTTAATGCTGAATTACATTGGTTGATTTTTGGAATTTAAACCAACCTTTCACTCCTAGGAAAAATCCCACTCTGTATTCTGTTGGCAGTAATCTGAGTTAGATTATTTTCTTTCTAAAGAGTATTTGCATCTGAGTTGCCTGGGTGACTCAGTCTTTTAAGTGTCTGCCTTCAGCTCAGGTCATGATCCCAGCAGTCCTGCGTCCCGGACCCTGCTTCTCTAGCTCTCTTCAGTGCTTGTGCTCTCTCCTTATCTGTCTCTTGTCTCTCAGATTGTCTAGCTTTCTTGCAACGTAGTTGGTTTTGTATTTAGACTGTTGTGGCTTTCCTAGAATAAGGTGGGAACGCATAATTTTTCTTCTCCTCATTTTACGGGAAGAGTTTGTATAGAATTGATATTATTTCTTCTTAAGTGTTTGTTAGAATTCACCAGTGAAGCCATCTGGTGGTTTTCCTTATGGAGGTTTTAACTACAAATTAAATTTCTGTAAGTGTATAGGAATATTTCGAATATTTGTTAACTCTTGAATGAGTTTTGGCAGTTTGTGCCTTTCAAGAAGTGTAGGAATTTGCCCATTTTACTGAAGTAAAGGTGTTGATAATATTCCCATATCATTCTTTTTAATACCTGTAGCTGTCTTGTACATTCTTGTACATTTATTTTAATACCTGTTACATTTATTGAGATGTCCCCTTTCTTAGTCCTTATTGATGATTTGTGTCTTTCTGATTTTATTTATCTCAACAAGATTTTGATTTTGTTGTTTTTTTCTTTGTTTATCTTATTTTCCCTTGATTTCAGATTTGGTCTTTATTTTGCTTACTTTGAGTGTCATTTGCTCTTCTGTTCCTAGTTTCCTAAAGTATTAGTGTGGTCATTGATTAGAGGACTTTTTTTTTTTTTTTTCATGTATAGGCATTTGATGCTATAAATTAACCTCTCAAGTACTACGTTAGTTACAATCCATAAAATTTGATAATGTATTTCATTTTCATTTGGCTCAAAATATTTTCTGATTGTCCCTTTCTCTTTTGGCTGATGCTTTATTTTGAATTGTTGCTTCATTTCCAAATACGTGAGAATTTTCAGTTATCCTGCTGTTTTTTACTTCTAATTTAATTCTTCTGCTTATTAGATGGATTAAATATATAGAATTATGTCTTAAGGAATTGAGCCCTTTGTCATTATGAAATCACCTTTATCACGTAATTTTTTTGCTCTGATACTACTTTGTCGTGTATTAAGTAGATTGAATAAATGAAGAGGGTTAGCATAATGTACCTTTTTCCATATTTGTGTCTTTATATTTGACGTGGATTTCTTATATGCAGATATAATTGGGTTTCTTTTTTATAACTGTTGTAGTCTTTGCCCTTTAAAAAAGACCATTTTCAGTGGTTATGATTATTGATATGATTCGTTTTAAATCTGCCTTGCTATTTGTTTTCTGTTTTTCCCACCCATCCTCTTTCCTCTTTTCTTCTGCTGTCTTTGGCTTAGTTGAGTTTGTTTTTTTAATCCAGTTTATATCCTTTCTTCTTAGCTATAACTCTCTGGTTTTAGTTGTTCGTTTAGTATATGTCTTTAGTATATATCTAAGATTATCTTCAAGAGATATACTTCTTTACATATCAGTTGACCATTAAACAACTTGGGGATTAGGGGTGCCAGCCCCATATATAGTGGAAATCCAAATATAACTTATGAGTCCCCCAGAACTTAAATACTTACAGCCTACTGTTTACAGGAAGACTTACAATAACATAAGCAGTCAGTTAACGTATTATGTATGCTGTATATATTATATAATGTATAATGTGGTGAACTAAGTTAGAGAAAAGAAAATACTAAGAAAATCATAAGGAAGAGAAAATACATTTACAATATTTTTTGTACCATGTATTTTTTGAAAGGAAATCCACCTGTAATTGGACCCACGCAGTTCAAACTGTGTTGTTCAAGGGTCATCTGTAGTATAAGAGTAGAAGTATGCTGCCACTTTCCTGTACCTAGCCTTTCTGCTGTTAGTTCTGTTGTAATCCTTCCTAAGAGAATTTTTATATAGTCACTTATCTTTTAAAGAGATTGTGAAATATAGTAGAAGAAATCTTTTCTATTTTTCCACATAACCTTCCATTTCTGGTGCTCTTCATTCCTTTGTGTAGAGCCAGATTTCCATGTGGTAATGTTTTCCTTCTGCTTGAGGGACTTCCTGTAACATTCTTACAGTTTGGGTCAGCCGGTTCTTTTGTTTTTTATTTCTCAGTTTTTATTTTGCTTTTCTTCTGATAACAGCTTTTTGAGGATACAACGCATATATAATACAGTTCATCTATTTAAAGTGTGCAGTTCATTGGTCTTCAGTATATTCGCAGAATTATGAACTGTGGCCTCATTTCATCACCCCCAAAAGGAATCCCCTGCTTTTTACCTGTCACCCTTCAGGGTGCCCCCACTCCCAGTGCACCCAGCCATCCCCAGTCCTAGGGAACCACTGATAAACTCTCTTTCTAAAGATTCAGGGTTCTGGGTATTCTGTATAAATGGAATCAAATGACATGTGGTCTCTTGTGACTGGGTCCTTTCACTACTATAATGTTTCTAAGGCTCACCTTGGAAACATGTATGTTGTAGCATATATCAGTACCTACTCCTGTTAATAGCAAAGTAATATTCGTTGTATAGATAAACAACCTTTTGGCTATTAATGAATAATGCTGCCTTGAACATTAGTGTACACATTTTTGTATGGATACATGGTTTAATTTCTCTGGGATATAGACTTAGGATTGCAATTGCTGGGACAAATGGTAACTCTTTAACCTGTTTTCCAAAGTGGCTGCATCATTTTATATTACCAACAGTGTATGAGGCTTCCAGTTTCTCTCCTTGTTTTGAAAGATATTTTCAGTGGGTATAGAATTCTGGGTTCAGTTTGTTTCTTTCAGTACCTTAAAGGTGGTGTTCCATTGTTTTCTGGGTTTCATTATTTCAGATGAGTAATCTGCTCTTGTCCCCCGCCCCCTTTTTTCTTTACAAAGTGTGTCTTAGTTGCTTTTAAGATTTCTCTTTATCACTGGCTTTTAGCAGTTTGTGATGGCCCTTGATGTTGTTTTCTACATGTTTCTTGTGTGTAGGGTTTGTTGAGCAGCACTGTGCTTTCTACTTAAAGCCTATAGGCTATTGGGAAATAAATAATGAACATTTTTATAAAATGAGCTAATGTTAAATCCACATTCATAATGACTGTAGTTATATCTGGCCAAGAAGAGCTAGAATTCTTTGAATTGCCCTGAGCTACTGTTTTTCCTCCATGGAAAAACTTCTTTAGAATGGACCTTAGAGATGATTTTATCCAGTCATTACATCCAGGAAAACTAGAATCCAATGAGCTTAAGTAACTGGCCCCAAGTCATGAAACAGGTTAGTGGTAGTAGAACCTGGACTAGACTTCTGGACTAGTTTTGTCCTCTTCTGCCAAGTTGTATCACCTTTCTGACAGACCAAGCATTAGGAAGATGATACAAGGCATTCCTCTGTACGCTGCAGTATGAGTGCTATTATGCCTTAGACTTTACGGTTTCTTTACATTGAAGATTCAGAACTGTGGTAGGCACGTGTGTATTTCATAATGAAATAAGAACTGTTTCTTCTCAATTTCCAGCTCTCATTTTTCTCTGTGTAAAGAACTTCTGTGAAATACTCCCTGTTACAGTCTGAACTATCTTAGACTTCGAGTACTTGGGTGTTGTCATAGGAAGTCCTTTGATTTGGTTTGCATGACAGGGAAATTTGATATGAGGGGATTCAGGTGTAAATTATCTTTCTCTTGATTTGTCTGCCCACCTAATTTCTCCCCGTGGGAGGGATGTATGAATGTGGGTGGTGATTTGTTGTTGTTGTTGTTACCATCACATGCATAGCACTCCCTAAGATTTCCTTTGCTTTTAGACTCCTTTCATTTGATTATTATTCTTGGATGATTTTCTTCATAGATGATTGTGGAGCTCCTGTAGTACTTTGGCAGAGGTGGAATGCTTTACATGCTTTTATCCTTTGTGAAGTTTATGTGATTAGCTCTACAGTACTATGCATTGGAAATACTAGATTGTCTAGTCATATGGAACATTTGATTGTCTTTGGAGTTGAGGTTTGATCAGTATGGTAATATGAGGCTTTCAGAAGTACATTTAGAAGTACATGATGAGAAGAGTTGTTAGGGAAGTTTGAATTGAGTTTGGAAAACTGAAATGTTAAAATATTTTAAAGAAAATACTTAAGGTCAGGTGTACTGAGGTATTCACATACAGTAAGATTAATCCTTCTTGGTGTACAGGTCTGTGAATTTTTATGAGCTTATTAACCCTGTAATTACCATCAAGAATAATATTTGCATCATCCCCAAGAGTACCATTTTGTTTTTCATCATCAACAGTGTAGAAATCCCTGTCTGTGCATCCTCAGTATTTGACATTGCCGGTTCTTTGTCTTTGTTTTTGTAATACCAGTATAGTAGATTTTAGTGGTCTATCATTGTAGTCTTAATTTGCATTGCCTTAATGACTAATGATAAGTCTCTTTTCATGTGTTTTGTTTTTTTAAGATTTTATTTATTTGACAGAGATCACAAGTAGGCACAGAAGCAGGCAGAGAGAGAGGGGGAAGCAGTCTCCCCGCTGAGTGGAGAGCCCAATGCGGGGCTCGATCCCAGGACCCTGGGATCATGACCTGAGCCGAAGGCAGAGTCTTTAACCCACTGAGCCACCCAGGCGCCTCATCTTTTCATGTGTTTTTATGTAAGTCACCCATATGGGGAAATGACTTCAGGATTTTTTTTTTGCCCATTGCATTTATTACTCAGCTTTCATACAAGTTTTCATATATTCCAGATAACAGTTTATTAGATACGTATTTTGTATATTTTTTCTCTTAGTCATTGACTTTTCATTTTCTTAATGGTGTCTTTCAGTGGGAGAGGGAATTTGAGGAAGGTGGTCAAAAGGCACAAATGCCAAGTTATAAGATAAATAAGTACTAAGGATGAAATGTACAGCATCATGACCACAATTCTGTTGTGTGGCGTATAGGAAAGTTGTTAAAGGAGTACATTCTAAGAGTTCTTACCACAAGGAGAACTTTTTTCCTTTTTATTGTATTTATATGAGATGATGGCTGTTCCAAACTTGTGGTAATCGTTTTATGATGTATATAAATCAAACCTTCATGCTGTATACCTTAAACTTATATAGTGGTATGTGTCAATTATTTCTCAAAACTGGGGAAATGCTGTCTTTTTCAGAGAATGGAGATTTTTAATTTTTTGAAACTCAATATATGTATTTTTTGTTTTGCAACTTACGCTTTTATGTTTTATCCAAGAAATGTTTGCACAGACGGGGGTCCTAAAGATTTTCCTTTATGTTTTCTCAGAAGTTTTATAATAACTCTGAGGTTTTACAATTAGGTGTTTAATCCATTTTGAGTTAATTCTTATATATGGATAAGAGTATGGATTGAGGTTCTTAATTTTTATATATGGACATCCCAGCTTTTCTGTACCATTTATTGAAAGACTCTCCTTTCTCTAACGAGTTACATTGGTATCTCTGTTCAAAACCAAATGATCTCGTGTCTGTGTGTGTGTGTGTGTGTGTGTGTGTGTGTGTATGTGTATCTGGACTTTGTGTTTTTGCCAGCACCACACCGTCTTTAAATAGTGTTGGCAGTCATCATAAATCATGAAATCCAGTAACATCAGTCCCTCAGCTTGGTACTACTTTTTTGGAATTTCAAAAATTTATTTATTTATTTATTTATTTAGAGTATATGAGATCCTCTTTTTCCATCCTCATTTCTGTGAAATTTGATGAGATTTTGACTGGATTGCATTGACTCTGTAGATAGCAGTGTCCAATAGCAGTAAGAACTTGTAATGAGGGCAATGTTTCCCATCTACACTGTCCAGTATGGTAGTGATTGACATGTGACTTGACCACTTCAAAAGTGATTAGTGAAATTGAGGAAACGAATTCTAAATTTTATGGGATTTTAATTAAACGCAGATGTAACTATCCATGTTACTAGTGGCTGCTGTGTTGGATATAACTACAGATCATTTTGAGGAAAATTGATTTTAACATTAATGAATTTTCTCATCTACAAGCATGGTATATCTCTTACTCAGTTAAGTCTTTGGTTCTCTCATCAGTGTTTTGTATATTGTAGCATATAGATCTTATACATATTTTGTTAACATTTATCCCTGAATAGTTAATGGGTTTTTTTTTTTTTTTGATGCTGTTGTTAAGTTGTACTTTGTTTTATTTCCAATTGTCGGTTGCTAATATGTCAATAAAATTGTATTTTAGTATTTTCATTTTTCAGATACGAGAAACAGTTTTGCACTCATGGTACAAACTCAGTTGTTCATTATGTGTTATCCTTTTTAGGTATTCTGGATTCAATTTTCTAATTTCTTAAGGAGTTTTGGTTCCATATTCTTGAGAGGGATCTATAGTTCTCTTGTGTTGTCTTTATTTTTGATGTTCTGGTATAACACTGAGTTGAAGAGTGTTCTTTTTGGAAGGAAGAATCGGTGTAGGATTCTTTCTTAAATTTTTGGTAGAAATTCACCAAAGAAGTCGTCTTGGTTGGGGGTATTCTTTTGGTTTTATTGTTTTAATTGTTGAAGTCTTTAAGTACAAATCAGTTTTTTAAAGTATATATAGGTCTGTTTACATCACCTATTCTTATGGAACCTTTGGTAGTTGGGAAAATTCTTTGAGACATCTCATCTAAGCTGTCACATACACAAATTGTAAGTTTCCCTTATCCTTGTAATGTCTCTAAGACTTGTCATGATGTCTCTTCTTTATTCCTGGTAGAGTTTGCATCTCCTTTTTACCTTTGACTTAATGTACTTTCCCGTTTTAAAAGCTTTGAAAAAACATAATCTTTTAAACTAATAGAAAAACACAGAATAATACTCATCCCCTAAATTTAATAAATGTTAACATTTTTTTCCACGTTTGATTTGGATAGTTTTGATTAAAATATTCAAACAGTGAACGTTTTGCAGGAATTGAAACCGTGAGCACCTCTTCTGACTTCTTCTCCCTCAGTGCCTTTCCCAACCACTGTAACTGAAGGAGATACATATCATTCCTTTGCATATTTCCCTATTTTTTGGTACATGTTTGTATGAATTCATCATCAGTATAAACCTTTTTTCTTAGTTTGGAAAATCTATCTAAATGGTGTACTTCACATATCTTTTTGTACCTTGGTGTGTTTGTTTTTTTGGTTTGTTTGTTTTTGGGTTTTTTTGACTTAGCATTGTGTGAGATACAAACCATTGATTCTGGATCTAGCTTGCATATTTTTACTGTTACATACTGTTCCCTTGGATAAAATACAGCTTATCTATTCTTAGGTGGATTTTCCTTGTCCTTATTACAAATAGCACTTTTGTGAGCATCTTTGTACACATCTTGTGACAAGTACAAGAGATCTTTAAATGGAATTGTGAGATTATATGATATGGGCCTTTTGAGCATTAAGAATTACAAATTGGTCTCCAAAGTGTTTCTGCTAACAGCAGAATTCCAGTTTTCTTGTAGAATACCTACAGTTGGGGTTATCAGGTTTCTGATCTAGAAATGAGAGTGGAAAATGGGACCGTGGTAAATGGTATTTCGTTCTTTTAATGTACATTTCCCTTATCCAGAAATTTAAACTTCTTTTTGTATGTTTGTTAGCTGTTTGAAATCCTTCTCTGTTTGTTACCTGTGTTGGAATGTTAAGAAGGTTTCATCTTCTGGACATTGTTCCCTGAGTTATAATTTGAACTTCGGTGTTCCTATCTTTTGGTGCCTTTATAGTCTCTTCTCATGTTTTCTGTCCTTTGTCTTGTTACCTGTAATTTCAGAGTGCAAAAGGAGTGCAAAAGGACCACAGTATGTGCCCATCTTGTTTTTCTTTCTTTTATAAGTGTCAGGTAATGTTACAGTTTTCAAATAACTCCTTTACTGTTGCTTTTTGCCCATCTTGTTTTTCTTTCTTTTATAAGTGTCAGGTAATGTTACAGTTTTCAAATAGCTCCTTTACTGTTGCTTTTTACTTTGAAATGGAAGGGAAAGCTTCTGCACCTTCACCCTCAGCCCTCCTTTTTCTGGCAGCTGTCCATTGCATTTGAAGACTGGGCGCCGTCAGTAGGTCACCAGGTGGAAAGGGGATAGCTTTGCATGCTTTATGTGGAGTTGAGAGATGAAGAGGAAATCGGGCTCCCAAAAGACTGACGTATAAGCAGTTTATTGTGATAATTCTTTCCACTGACCAGGTATCCTATCAGATGGGAGTTTAAGGTGTCAAGGTGCTAAGAACCTAGGTTGGTGATTTGAACTTACTTGGTAAACCTGGAATTAATCCTGAAGGGTATGCCTTTTTGTGTGTCCTACAATCTCGAAGGCATGGCTTCATCTGTACGATACCTTTCCGATTGAAGAGGTTGTTCCTGGGTGTTTGGTTAAAATTTTAAATCCACCTCTAGTGATTGTTTTTATGCAGCTTAATGTAGAAGTTTTAGGTGCTGAATTTCTTTCCTATGTTTGTTCTCTGGTATTTAAGAATCAGTAGTTAATGATTGATTGTGATCACTTTTCTTTGGTCTGCTGTACAGGAGGTTTCTACCCCATAAAAAAGAGTAATATATTGTAAGACTTAAAACGTAATGCAGCCTCAGAATATGTGAGCTATTGGTATTCTTTGGAGGTAGCAGTGCAAATAAACTATGTTGAATTTTTGTTAACTTAAAAAAAACTTTATCTTGAAATAATTGTAGATTTATATGCAGTTGTAAGAGATACTAGAGACATATCACATCTCCTATAACCTTTATCCTGTTTTTCCTGGTGATAATGTCTTGAATGATTGTAGAAAACAGTAACACATACAGAAAATTGACAATGACACAATCCAGACTTTCTTTAAATTCCCAAGTTTTACTTAGACCTATCTGTGGCGTTGTAAGATAGAGGAAATCAGAGAGAAAGAGAGTGTATGTACACGTATTTAGTTGCAGGTAATGTTACCATACAAGTAGTTTGTAATGCCACCATCATAGTAAAGATACAGAATGAGTCCATCACAAGAATCCCTACAGTTACTTCCTCTGCTCCCTGCCTCTTCCACAACCACTAATCTGGTCTCTCTTCAGTGATTTTGTCATTTCAGGAAGGTTTGTAAATGGAATCATATATATGTTACCCTTTAAGAGTGGATTTTTTTTTTCCACTTAATTGTAATTTCTTTAAGGTGCATTCAAATTGTGTGTATTAGTAGTTAATCCCTTTTTATTTTTAAGTGGTATTCCATGCTGTGGGCATACTGAAGCTGTGATATCCACCCTTTGAAGGGTATTTGAGTTTTCAGTTTTGGGCTATGATCAGATAAAGCTGCTAGAAACACTTATGTAAAGGTTCTTGCGTGAACACAGGTTTTTCTTTCTTTAGAATAAATGCCCAAGAGTACAATTACTGAGCAATGTATTGATTGTGTGTTTTTTTTTGACCATGTAGATAAGAGTGAAATATCTGCTGTGTTAGACATTGCTAAACAATACGCCTTAAATGGAAAACTGTTGTCTTAAGTTCCTTTCAATTCTAATACAATTGGTGTTTGAAAATATAATCTTTTGCCTTTGGTAAATGTGAGAATATTTTGAAAATTAAATTAGTTTCTATTAAAATTTTTGGAGGGTTGGGTTTTCACTTATAACAGATTTTTTTTAATATTATAATACACAATTCACCTGTCAAACAATTTAGCGAGTTTATACAGTTTGTACAGTCATCGCCATAGTCCGGTTTTGGAACACTTAAATCACCTCAAAAATTTCCCTGTGCCTGTTTGCAGTCATTTATACTCTCCAGGCAACCACTGATACCTTTTAGTCTCTGTAGAAATACTGTGTCAATGGAATAATTCTGTGTATAGTCTTTAATATCTGGCTTCTTTCACTTAGCATAATGTTTTAAGGTTTGTCCATCTCATAGCTGGGTAATATTTCATTGCATGGATAAACTGCATTTTCTTTATTCATCCGCTAATGGATTAGGGTTGTTTCCAATCTGTGGCTGTTAAGAATAGTGCTGCTATTGGGGCACCTGGGCGGCTCAGTGGGTTAAAGCCTCTGCCTTCGGCTCAGGTCATGATCCCAGGGTCCTGGGATCGAGTCCCGCATCGGGCTCTCTGCTCAGCAGGGAGCCTGCTTCCCCCTCTCTCTCTGTCTGCCTCTCTGCCTACTTGTGCTCTCTGTCTGTCAAAAAAAAAAAAAAAAGAATAGTGCTGCTATTAAAAAAAAAAAGAATAGTACTACTATAAACATTTGCACAGACAAGGGTTTCTCTTGAGTAGGTAATCTAGGAGGACTGTTGACTTTTCTGATCATTTCATGTTTAACCTTTGAAGAAGCTGTTGAACTGTTTTCCAAAGTGGTTGTACTGTTTTATATTACAACATACGAAGATTCTAGTTTCTCCATGTCCTCACCAGCACTTCTGATTATAGCCTTTTTAGTGGATATGTTGTGGAACCTCATTGTGGTTTTAATTTGCATTTTTCAGATGACTCATGATACTGAGCATCTTAGGCTTATTAGCCAATTTGTATATGTTTTTTGGTCAAATTCAGATATTTTGCCCACTTTTTAAATTGGGTTGTCTGTCTGTCTGGAGTTGGTAAGAGTTTTATATCCTGGATATATTACGTCCTTTAGTAAGTACATATACCTTTTCATTTTTCTTAACCTGTGTCTTGAAGGGCAGAAGTTTTTAATTTTGATTAAGTCCAGTTATATTTTTTTGTCTTATAGAAGTATATTTTTTAAGAAGGCAGTTTTACCAGCCAAAGAATGATATATGTACATTAGGAGCTTTTATTACTGTTGGTAAAATGATACTGGGTTACTGCCTTCTTTTCTTCTTAGTTTTCTTAACCCAACAGTGAAAAACAGCTTAGAGTATTTATATTTTTTTGCCCCAGAACCTTCTGAATGTAGTATAAATCTTGTGCGAACAGTTTTGTTTTCATCATTCGTTTACAGTGAAAAAGCAGTAAATACTTTCACCCTAGGCCTGTTCAGGATATTTTCTTGAAGTACAAGTATGAGCTTGATGGAGATGCACAATATATACACACCCTAAAATGAATGCCAAATGCTCTCCATTTATTATTGGAAATTCAGACTGGTGGGGAACCAGTGTCTCCATTTGAACTCTATTGTCTCTCCTCTCTCTGTTTAGAGCTCATAGCAGAAGAAATAGAAAGGGTCTTCTATTTCTTCTTTTGAAGCTTTTTAATACAGACTTCATTGTTACAGCAAGCTTTTTAACAATTGCCATCTGGAAATAAATTGCTGCAGTGTAATTCTGACTTGAGAGGTGTTAATTTTTTGTTGTCTTTTTTCCTCCCTTCATACCTGTACGTTTCAGTTTCATCTTAGTTTGCCATCATCGGCTTACTAGCAAAATTATCAAATACAAGGCAGGTTTTGAATAAATATTATTAAAATCTGATAAGGGAAGGAATGCAAACTATATGCCTAATTATGGCATTAGGGTTGGAGTTCTTACCTGCTCATCATCTCATATGCAAAAGTCAGTACAGCGATGACAAATAAAAGTAAACTTCTCAGGTACATACCAGGTTAGATATTTGAGTACCTCATCGGTATACTTAGCACTGCCATGTCTTTTATGAATCTTCTCTGTACAGAAATGTCCTGCTTTGGGCATTGTATAAACATGCACAGGCTCACACCATTTAGGCAACTCTGAGAATGAACTTGAAACCGGAGGGGCCCGAGTTCACCTCTCAGGACATGATGGTATGGACTGAAGAGTGCACACTTCCAGCTTCACGGGCAGAGTTTTGCTTGCAAAAGTTTTACTTTTCTTGTTGCTAGAAAGTAAAACAGCGTCTTTAAAGTTAATGAAAAGATGGGAGTTTGGTAGGAATTCAGTTGCTTCACTGAAAAGCTTAAATGAGAAATCTGTGAGGGAGAAAGTATGTGGCATTTGGAGTGTTGGTGGAGTAACATGTTAAGGTGGTGTGCGAGATCATTCCCATCAGAGAATTAGCTGTGCCTTTTTGGGAGGTGTCTCCTGTGCTGTACATTGTACACAGTTGTGTGGAGGTTCATCTTGTGGATATGGAGTGTCTGCTTCTGCAGACATGTAAGTTAGTTAACAGGCTTTTAACCCAACATAATTGATTCACAGAAGTGAAAATATGGGAAAGTGTTTTAATAAGCATGCTGTAATCTTTTAAACATCTTCTGTCTTGGAGTTTGCCAGAAACAGATTTCAGGTAATAGTTTTCAAGCCTTCTATGGTGATGGGTTCTATTGTGTTAACCCCAAGCTTTCAGTTAGGCTGCAGCTAGCAAAGCAGCACCTAGCTGTGTAGGAAAAATCTGATCCTGTCCTCTTGCCACCAGTAGCCTAGGAAACTGAGTAGGCAGGGCCCGCTCCCAGCTGATGTGGATGCTTTCGATTACAAACCAGGAAGCATGTTTGCAGACTGTTGAAGAAAGGTCGGTAGTGAACAAGCAGGTAACCAAAGTTAACCTTGATTTAATTTTCCCCCAACACTATATTTTTGCTTATTGGCTGCATTTTCACTGTGTGAGTTAATCAGGTTTTTCTTCACAGCATTTAGTTGGAGTTGATGATGGATTTTGGTTTTCTGTTTTTGAAGAATATTTTCTGGTAACAGTTGTTTGTCAGTGTTTTTGGGAATATGGAGGGGAAGGTGTTTGGGGAAGAAATTGGCTTTGACCAGTATACTTGCTCTGATCTTTAGGCTGCTCTACTATGTTTAAGGATAAATGTGCTATAAAAGGTAAATTTGCTAAAAATAATGGAATCCCTTTTGGTGCAGTACCAAAAAAAAAAAAAAAAAAAAGTGTTTACTGTTTCTTTTTTTTTTTTTTTTTTAAGATTTTTATTTATTTATTTATTTGTCAGGGACAGAGGGAGAGAGAGCGAGCGAGCACAGGCAGACAGAGAGGCAGGCAGAGGCAGAGGGAGAAGCAGGCTCCCTGCCGAGCAAGGAGCCCGATGTGGGACTCGATCCCAGACCCTGGGATCATGACCTGAGCCGAAGGCAGCCGCTTAACCAACTGAGCCACCCAGGCGTCCCGTGTTTACTGTTTGTTATTCACATCATTAGTATGGCTGCACAAGGATTGATTGGAATAATTCTTAGTCTTCTGACATAGTTAAGAGTGAACCAGCCTCATTTTTGCCTCCCTGTAGATCTTGGCCTTGAAAGTTGCCAGGTGTATATGTGGTCCTGGTCACCTATGAAATGGTTTCATGGTACATGGTGGGGGGGAGGGTCCTCTTTTTACATTAGTTTCTAGAGATAATTAAGAAGAGAGTTTGTCATCAGATTTACAGATTGGCTAATTATCCTTAATATTTGCTATTCTAATATTTGTCATGTGTGCTAGAGTTGATTATTCGTTTTCCTTATATGTAAGATGTACTTAGGTTTGTGTTCTGAGGTATCTGAATATAGATAGTTTACAGTATACTTCAAAGTTTGTGAATATATCACAGCAACCATGAGGTAGGTTAACAACCACTATTAAATGGAACGTGAAAATACTTTGGCTTGAGTCAAGTAAATTCAGACTTTGATTTTTCATCCTGATAGAGCAAGGGTTAAATGGGACACACTACAGTTGAACTTGTGTAAAGTATCTTCTTGTAGAAACCTTAATGATCTAATTTTTAATTACTACAAAACTGTTATCTGTAAGTTAGGTGTTCTTAGCACATTAGAAAATACTTTTCCTGGTAGTAATCAGCTTCTCGGTGATTAGAACAATGTCAGTAATAGAGTAATATGTTTAAAAGTATTTTTAGGCTAAAAAGCTGATGCTGAAATACAACCAGTTCAAGTGAATATAAATACTGAGTTTGTGAAGCATTCTATAACGATGCTTTTTGTTCCCCATGATTGCTGTTGCTACTTATTACTCCATTATGAAGTCTCATTTTTGAAGTGGGGTACGTTGCTTGGAAAGAGGACAGGTAAGGAAATGGAGAATGCCTTGAAAGTCTGGAGTTCAGTGTGAGACCTCTCCCTGAGCACCCACTGTGACCCTGGGCAAGTCACACACCTTCTCCGCTTCTGTTTTCTAATCTGTAAAATGAAAGGCTTCTACTTACTAGAGCTCAGGAGTGCTTTCCAGCTCTAAATCCTCCAATTTACAGTCTGTATTCTTTCTCTCCTTCTCCTCCTCCTCCTTCTTCTCCTTCTTCTTCTTCTTTTTTTTTTTTAACAAAGCTTTGTTTTAAATAAATACATCATCTGACAGTCTTAACAATTGCCTTATTTGCAGGTATCTTATTACGACCTGCGGAAAATAGTGTATCTTTCGGCTTTTTTTCCTCTCCCCTCTGAGAGAAACACAACAGCAATGGAAATTCCTTACCGTTTAGTACTAGCTTTCAGATAAGAGAACAAACCTCAGGTTGAGTTATGTATCCGTTTTGTGTTCAGTACTGAGATAAGTGCAAACAGCGTTCTTTATCCCAACAGCCTTTCTTAATCCATTCTGAAGACAACTGGCTCTACTGTTAGATGATTCCACAGGGTTGCACATTACCTTCTCTCTGCATTCGGAATCATACTGGTTCTGTATGCCCTTGGGAGAATTGAGGAGATGACCACTGAAGTCATTTTTTTGAGTTGGGTGGTTGAAGCTGAGACTGGCTTTGGCGCTAGAAGAATACATCACGAGTAGACTCCGTTCTTGTGTGACTTTATCCCTGCAAAATGAAATTGGCAGCATCGATGGTCTTTGCTGGAGACATCACCACCAGCCACATACTTTTAGTTTTCCAGTAACCCGAGTACTTAGTGAGCACCTGCTGTCCAAATGATTCGGGACTTTCCCACACTTACTTGTCTCTGTCCCCTTATGTAGATTTTTTTTTTTTTTTTTCCTCCTAGGGATGTTTCCTTTGTTCACTTGGTTCACTGAAGACTCATCATTTCCTTTACTCATCTCCCAGGGAAAACTTGCTGTTCCCGCTTTTTTGTGCCACAATACCTAGCATCCTCACCATCATCTTTCCCATTTAAAATTAATGTTTTGCCTGATTGTCTGGCCACTCCTGCCCCTATCCATCCCCAGAAGACAGGTACTGTTTGACTTGTCAACACCTAATGTGTGTTGGTTGACTTTTGAATGAAGCATTACACTCTCTGGCTCTGGGTAATGGTAGGCATTTACAGGAAGGTTTTGCAGCAGAAATAGCAGCAGCGTGTTTGGGCACCAAACAGCGGAACACCTTGGTCTACGTGGAGATAGAAATGCAATCTTGTAATAACACACTCAAACCACTCGAACCCAGAACTGCTGCTACTGCCTGAGGACCCCAAGAATATTAAACCATGTCCTGAGAATATTAAACCGTAATGCAGCAAACACAGGTGTGTAGTTAGTGGTAGAGAATAAGCCAGCAAGGTCTTTGAAAAGTACATCAGTAGAGCTTCAGGGGTATACACAGAAGACTTAAAAAAGGTTACTTGCATTGTCACTAGCTAGGTCTTACAAGGTCCATACCGTTGCTGAACCTATTGTAGTTTTCTCATTTGTGAAATTGTTGTTTTGTGAGAATTACTTGAATATATGAATAACTGTGTTGAAAGTGAGGAAGCAACATAGTACCAGTGTGATGTGTAAGCGAAACTGAGAACTCTAGGTTTGAATTATGGAGAGGTTTCCAGCTGTTAGTTCCTTTGTCAATCAGAGAGGCTAATAATGCATAGGGTCTTGCATATAGTGGATATTCAATAAATATTTGTCAAGTCGATGAAAGAAGTGATTCTCAAGGTATAATTAAAAAGAATGACACCATGGGTTGAATTGGGCAGCAGAAAGAGTAGTCTGGGAAGAGGTTATCTCCGGAGAATGACTCAAAGTGCCAGTGCTGCTGAGGAATGGGTCAGGAGGGTAACAGCTTAGATTTAGCTCTGTAGAGTATGTGGGAACTTGGACTCATGCTTTGGAGTGAGGGAGTGGCATAATCAGTGAGAGTGAAAGAATGAACTTTGAGACTCCGTGAGAAACAAGAGCAAGGAGTATACCAGAGGTGAGCAGGTGTGTACTGAAAAGCCCAGGTGAGCTGTAGTTTGATCTACAGCAGGAGGTGGGATAATAACTACTTAATGAGTGACCAGTGAATCTCCAGTAAGTTTCCCAGGCCTGGTACAAGGCAATTTAGGTGACTTTTATCTTTACAGCAGCCAGGAAGGTGCCTGGCATCACTGTCATTTTAAAGAGGCGGCTATCCGTAACCCATCCAGAGCACACCTGCAGTCAGTATGATACGCTGACTTGAGTTGCAGAGGAGTTACGCTGAGAAGAAAAGTGGGGAGTGGAAGGTAGTTGTGTTGTTGTGAAGGATCACCCTTGACTGTGGACCCATCTCTTCAGGCTTTGCCTTTCCAAATTCGGTGGAGAACTAAGGTGAAGCTGGTTTTGATTCTTTGGAAACTTACTTGTTTTTGTTCAGATTATTCAGCATTTAGTACCTCAGTAAGTCAGACCTTTAAGTTCTCTTACGTTCGGCATCAGTCTTAATATGAGGAAGGATTCTTAACCACTTTGAAAATGCATAACAGCAATTTTTAAGAGATATTATCTGATAAAATGGGTAATGTGTTAAAAATTACGAATTTGGGGAGAAAAATAACACCTACATAATTTTGAAAGTAAAGCTAAGATCTCTGTCCATTAATAAACTTCCCACTTCGAGTAACTTAGCTATCTATCTACGTTAACCACCCAAAGAAGAAATGAGAATGCAGTTTTTACCATTCAGGTACTTGGCTGAGCACATTGTATCAGTTGTTTTATATTCCAAAGCCCCCCTTTCTTAAACAGATTACATTTTTTTCATCTCAGGTCTGCATACTTCTTTCCCTTCTACAGATGGTATAGATTTATACACAGGAAGCTACTTCAATTTTTTGTTGTTGTTCAGGGTTTCTTTTTAATTGCATTTATTTCTGAAATGTCTCTTCTCAGCTTGTCCCCCTCCTCCCTTCAGTGACCTCAGAGATTTGAGTCACATAGATTCCTCTAAAAATTAGGATGTGTTCAGCTGTTCTGCATGAAGTCCTAAGGATTTATTGCAGCAAATTGCTATTATTCCTTTGCCTATGTATTCACCAGTTCACTGAATGAACTATTACCTTGCACCAGATATATTTTTTTTAACTTTGTATGCACTGAATATCTTGCATTGTCTATAGGTTTAGATCATAATCTCCAAAAGGGAATCCAGATGTCTTTCTTTTATTGGCATTAAGCTTGGTCCAGTGTAAATAGGCTCATTACTTTAAAAACAGTTTTATTAAGGGGTGGTTTAATGTTTTGTGTGTTTTCATCTACAATTGGAAGAAATAGTAAATGTAGAGAAAATGGTTTGGGAGTATTAAATTGCTGCGTTTATAGAAATAATTTTAATTACCACATGAACAGAGATATATTTGAAAACGCTGCCTGATGCATGATAAAATAATTTTGCATTGCTTCTGCCAGTCTAAGATATATGTTAAATGAATATTTTAAATACATAGACATACCATTGCCTTAATGGTGACAGTGGGATAGAATGTATTTCCAAGAATGCAGCCATTGTTAAAGACTGACTTGCGGTGGATGGCGTTTTTCATCCAGACTTCTTTTTCAGAGTGTAATTATGTTTGGGGAAGGAAATAAAAATCTGATTGAAATGTGTTTTAAATTATGTCATCAAAAGGTAACATGGAATGTTCTTGTTCTGAATTCAAAGAAAAAAAACATTTCATGTATGTTTGAAATTTAGAAGTTTGGAGGTGGGAGGCATTTGCTGAGCAGACACTGTTTATTTCATTCATACACTCAAGATTCTCCTTAAAACACTGTTAGGCTGACAGTTCCACATGTGCTACACAGTTCAGATGCTTTGACAAGTGTTCAACCCTTAGCTAACAGGAAGCAAAGGCATTAAGAAGCTCAATAATGCATTCTCATATCAGCTCTATATACCCCAGTCAGTGGAACAGGAGGGAGATTTTGTGCATTAAGTGGGATGGGTAATGAAAGGCACTTCTGCCATTGATGTGAGACTCCTTAAATGAAAAATGGCCTCAAATAATGGTGCCAGGATGGTGTGATTTACAGTTGGCCCAGGTTCATCTTACAACAGAAAGTTCTTGGAGAGAGCTTATTTTTCTCATTGTGTCATTTGTAATTGTTCTTAGAATGGGTTTAGTTTTAAAACAGAGAAGGTGAAATTGGATTATATCTTTTGAGATAAATTTCATCAAACAAATACTGATTTTTTTTTTTAATAGGTAAAACTGCCTACGCAATCATTTAAAATCTCCTTTGTGCTTTGCACCTCAACCTGATACTGAAGAACGGGGCATGCACAGATGATCTAAAGGAGCCAGTGAATTCTAAAATTGTTCATAACATACATTTAATTTTGAATTATTTTAAATACTACCTTTGTATATAAGCAGCATTAGGGATAGAATCCCATTACTACGGGTAACCTTGATTACCAGTTTTCTTTTATTATAAAACAAAAGCTATAGCCAAAATCTCTCCTTAAATTTAGGCAATTTTAATAGCTTAAGAGTCAATCTGCATTTGACTTGTATTTGGGTTCTCATAACTGATATATGCCTGCAACCTCAGGAGCAATTTTGAATGCACTCCTCTCCTCTCAATTTCTTCGGACCCTGCCCTCTGTAATTTTCTTTCAGTTTCTCAGAGCCTTTTGCCTGGGAAGCAAGCAAACATGAATCAGTTGGTTACCCTCTCCCAGTTCGTTCTCCTTTTTTTGCTGATGATGGGGCACGTTGCTCTGTCTTGGGCAGAATTTACTCATCTACTCATTTTTGTCTCCCACCTTAGGAATTTTACCCCTTTTGCACAAATGAGAATTTTGACTAGAGTATTCAAGACTGAACTGGGTTATTTCAGGGTGGTTTTTAAATTCCGATTCAGCACCTCCACTCCCTTTGCTTTTTATAGCAACTTGCTTGTTCGAAAGGGTATAAAAAGAATGAATGTGGTTCCTTGGATGTAGCTACACAGATGTGTTTGGGAACACCAGCAGTTGTGTTAAACCTAGGAGGAATCGGGGAAGGGCCTATCTCAAAAGGAGCAGCTAGGAGAAACAAAAGCTATCTCTGAGAAGTTTGTTAGGGGAACTATCCCTAAGACAAATGATTCTCTATCCAGACTTCACATTAGAGTCTTCTGGGAGCTATTTAAAATACTTCTGCTCAATAAAATATGTGGGAATAAATTTTAATCCAAGAGGTGAAAAACTTCATACTCCCAAAACTGTAAGACACTGAGGTTGTAGACAGTATAAACAAACATATGGAGAAGTATACCATGCTCATGGATTAGAAGACTTAGTATTGTCAAAATGTCTATATTACTCAAAGCAGTCTACATATTCAGTGCAGTCCATATCAAAATACCAATAGCATTTTTTCACAGACCTATAAAACAATTCCAGAATTTGTGTGGAAGTACAAAAGACCCGGACTAGCCAAAGTATTTTTGAGTAAGAACAGAACTAGAGATATCACAATCCCAGATATGAAGAAATAGTACAGAGGTGTGGTACTGGCACAAAAATAGGCACAGGTCAATGGAACAGGATAGAGAACCCAAAATAAGCCCATTCCTGTATCTGTGGTCCTTTAATCTGTGACAGAGGAGGCAAGGATATATGGTTGGAGGAAGATGGTGCCTTAGAATGAAACTGGACCACTTTCTTAAACCATATACAAAAGAAACTCAAAATGGAGTTTTGACCAAATGTGAGACCTGGATCCATAAAATTCCTAAAAGAAAACATTGGTAATCTCCTAGACATTGGCTACAGCAGCATTTTTCTAGATATTGTCTCCTCATGCAAGAGATGCAAAAGCGAAAATAAATTATTGGGACTAACCAAAATAAACAGCTTCTGTACAGCAAAGGAAACAATCAACAAAATAAAAAAGGCAACCTAGTGAATAGAAGATATTTACAAATGACATATCTAATATCCAAAATATATAGACTCATCACCAAAAAACATTTCAATTTAAAAATGAACAGAGGACCGGAATAGACATTTTTCCAAAGACGACGCACAGATGGCTGGTAGGCATATAAAAAGATGTTCCAACATCACTAATCAGAGAAATGCAGATCAGAACCACAATGAGATATCACTTTATCTCTCTCTGGATGGCTAAAATCAAAGACAAGAAATAACAAGTATTGGCAAGGATGTGGAGAAAAGGGAATCCTCATGCATTATTGGGGAGATTGTAAATTGGTGCAACCACTGTGGGAAACAGTATGGATGTTCCTCAAAAATAAAAAAAATAGAAATAACATAGGATCCAGTAACTGTACAGGGTATTGACTCAAGGAAACAACAACAACAACACACCACGAATTCAAAAGGATAAATGCATCCCTATGTTCATTGCAGCATTATTTACAATAGCCAAGATAAGAAAGTCAATCAAATGTCTATCGATAGATGAATAAAGAAAATGTGGTGTATTGCCAGTGGAATACTACTCAGCCATAAAAAAGAGTGAGATAGTACCATTTGTGACAACATGGACAGATGTGTAGGCATTATGCTAAGTAAAATAAGTTAGACCAGGAAAGACAAGTACCATGTGATTTCACTTAAGTGTAGAATCTAAGAAACAAAAAGAACAAAAAACAGACACATAAGTAGAATAAATTGGTGGTTGCCAGAGGGAAGGTGGATAGGGAGATGGATGAGAAAATAGATGAAGGGGATTAAGAGGTGCACACTTCCAGTTATAAAATAAATCATAAGTAACAGAGATTGAAAGTACAGTGTAGGGGACGCCTGGGTGGCTCAGTTGGTTAAGCAGCTGCCTTCGGCTCAGGTCATGATCCCAGCGTCCTGGGATCGAGTCCCACATCGGGCTCCTTGCTTGGCGGGGAGCCTGCTTCTCCCTCTGCCTCTGCCTGCCATTCTCTCTGCCTGTGCTTGCTCTCTCTCCCTCTCTCTCTGACAAATAAATAAAAAATCTTAAAAAAAAAAAAAAAAAAGAAAGTACAGTGTAGGGAATACAGTCCATAATACTACAATAATATTGTATGGTGTCTACACTTATTGTAAGCAATGAGTAGTGTGTATAATTGTCAAATCAGTATGTTGTATACTTAAAACTCATATGATCTTGTAAGCCAGTTATACTTCAGTTATAGATAAAAACATGTAGACCAGGAAAATAGGTAAAATAAAATGCATTTGTCTAGGTGGCCCCCATAAAATACCCATTAAATCAGTATTACAGTTGGTAGGGCCAGAGCATCCTTGTTCTTTAAGGGCCCCCAGTTGATCTGATGTGCAGTTAGATTTGAGAATTGCAGATCTCTGAGGGTAAGTAAGCGTGATTGGGAATCAATGATATGAATTTGGTAGGATTGGCTACCAGGTTGCTGATTTGTTTAGCAAGTTGCATATTTTGTTAATATTTCAACACATTTCCGTATTTAACTTCATTCAGCAAGTACATTTTAAGTTTTTGATTATAGTAGCAGACAGGGAATTTATGGCGACTGGAATAGATGGATCCTAATTAATAGTGCCTGTCTGGCTGCCTGTCTGCTCTTCCAGCCTCATCTTTTGCTGCCTGGTCTCTGCATATCGGCGACCTTGGTCCTGTTTTAGTATTACCTAACACCGTAAGACTTTCTTTCATACCAAGTGCCATTTTCCATTATTCCCCTACCTGAGACTTCTGTCCTTGACTCTTCCGTCCCCACATCCCTCATTAACTCCACCCCAAGACTACTTTCTTTGAATATGCCCTTGACATTTCTTTGGGTTATTTTCCTCTTTTGTAATTTTCTATTCGTGATTATTTGCTGGTTTGACTATTCAGATGAAGCTCTTTAGGAGTAGTAGGGATCAGCCTGTTTCTACCCACTGTTGTGTTTCTAGCATTTAGCACAGCACTTGAGATACAGTGTATGTTGAATGAATGAATAAATGAAAGTGCAGAGTAACTGGACAAAAATTCCATTAGCTATGTGTGTCTACAGAACCAAATAAAGAGAATAGGAGAGCTAATAGAAGCTCGAAGACTGCTTAGCTGGAGACAGTGTCTTGAACAGGAGCAGTCAGGAGAAGCTTTGGAACGGAGATAGGAAAAGGAAGAGTTGTCATTATGTCAGTAGCCAATAGGTAGCAGACTTTAGATTGGTGGTACATTGTGGGCTTTAGGATTGACTTTGTAGGTAATTGAAAGACAGTGAAGATTTTAGAGGAAAGATCATAGTCCTGTTTTAAAAGATGATTTTGGCATTAGTGTCGAGGCTAAGGTGGCCAAAAAAAAAAGAAGGAACTGGAAATACTAGGTGTGAGAAAAGAATAGGTTGTGGGTTTTATCTTACAGCTTTCTGGAGTGTAGTTTGGAGGATTCTAGAGCCTCATCTGGTCTCTACCATGTTTGCTTTGGGTTTGGAAGGGAAGGGATTGGTGCTGGTTATTTGTCATTCCTATTTGTGGGATGGATGGTAAGGAGTCAGTGTGCGAAAACTCGTAGTGGAGAGATAATAAAGAGCAGTTATTTTGTAGTGGAACCATTGTCAAATGGCAGCAAAATTCATTGACTTAAAGTACTTGTGACTTTGTTGGGTGAGGTTTTTTTGAGGTGGAGATAATCTTAAGTCCAGAATTGGCAGGCAAACCCAGTTGTTCATTAATTTTTTGATGCTTATTGATAGATGAGTCGTAAGACAAATTTCTAATACTTAGGAGTATAATAATATTAATTATAATATTAATACTATATTAATATTAATATCCTATAATATTCAGGATATTTATATGAAATTTTATAAGGAAGGCAGTGTTATGGAATAAAAAAGGCAAGACCACTCTAGCCAGGAGTTAGGATCTTGGGACAAAATGTCAGTAAAATGTTTGGAAAATCACTAAGTATCTGCATTTCGTTTTTGTCATCTGTAAAACAAAAGAAATTGGAGTAAATAATTTTGTAATTGGAAGAACAAGTAGAACATGGTTGTCTGCTATTCTTTTTGTCTGGACTTACCTCACAGCTTTAAATAAGACACATTCTAGTACATAAACTAAGGAAAAGATTATAATCATGGTTGACTTTTTTTATTAGTTATTTCTGTTTTTAATTGTCCAGGGAATAAAATGCACAGAGACTTACCAGTGTTCTTTGGTAATGACTGGCCTTGCCAGGCTTATACTTATTTAGTGGTTAAACTCACCGGAAAGCATTGGCAAAGCTGGTATATCCATGGCAATAACCTGAAGACCTTTCTGTGATCCTGGTGGGCACCTTTGCTGAAAATTTTCCAGGGGAGAATCACCTTACTGGTCTGTGATGGAGAACTTCAGGGAGGTCAGTTCAGTAACTTGTCCATGTGCTGAGGTGGGCTCTCCAGATAACAAAAAAACTGTAACATTGCCTATAGCTTTATCTGTTGTACCCCACAAGCGGGCACATGGCCTGGTTTTAAGTGCCTTAATTGTTTTCATACCTTAGCACTTAACTTTATCTGGTTGCTAATATCTAGACCCTCATCTGAAAATTTCTGCTCCAACTGATCCTGTTTAGCTTCTTCCCAAAATGGACAAAAACAAAAAAAAACTACTGATACCAGAGGAAGATTAGAGAGATTCCATTTACTCCTAATGATCAAATGGCCCCAACCAGAATCTGTTACTCGGTGGTTTTCAAATGTACCCAGGGGAGCCCTGGGAAGCTGTGAACCAAAATTTGACGTTCGATGAACTATATATAGCAACAGTATTATATATTCTTTTTCCTACTCCTCATTTTCTGCTTTTGTTTTTCACTTATTATTGATTTTTTATATATAAATATTTAATCTGTGACTTTAAAAAATTGTAAGCGATTGCATCTTTTGTAGAACATAGAGGAAGGAGAATAATGGTCAGATTTTTTTAAAGTCCCAAATCTCAATTAAACATTAGTTTCATTTCCACTCTTTACTTTGAAACATTCAGGTCTTTCATGTTCCTCTTTTCAGCCCTTAATAATTTTATGGAATAGATTTTATTGGCTAGAATATCATTAGCCAAGGCACAGCGCTAAATTTATTAAATAAATTTAAGAAAATATAAGTTTCTTAAAACATTGAATTTTCCTAAAGTGCTTAATATTTTTCAGTTTTTTAAAATTTTAATTCAGTATGGACTCAAGTAAATTCACAACTTCATGCTAAATATATCTAAAATATTGAAGACTCTAAACAGTTTCTCAGTACATACTATGCATGGATTTAGATTGGATCCTTGCTGTCACCATATGCCAAAGATAAGATGATGTCCTCCCTAAATGCGTTCAGTCACCAAGCAGGATACTCTCTTCAAGTTGAGTGCAGGACTAAATAAAATTTCCCAGTCAGCACTGGGTATCCATTTGTGGCGGATGTAGCTTGATCCTGTTATTTTCCTATAGGAGTTTTCAGGGTCATTGATTGGCCCGCCAGCCTGATTTCAAGTTCTTGAGTGATATTTTCCCTTAAGAGAGTGCATTTAACAGGAAGTCTTTATTGGGGGGGGGGGGGAGAATTCTGTGGAGATTAATGGGTTTGCATGTTAGAGACAGGGATAAAGCACTGTCTTAAGGCAGATTAACAAGGAGATTGACACTCTCTTGGAAGACATTTCATTGGCTTAGAGAATTCTCCTAATATGAAAACTTAAGCAAATGGAGTATTTTCCAGACCTTAATTTCTTTTCATTTTCTTTTCTTCTGTTCAGTATAATACCTGCTTACCACCTAATACCAGTTAAGGAGACAGAATTAACTTATTTCAGGCTTCTTGTTTCAACTCTCTCTATATATGTATCAGTCATAGATTTTTTACTATTTAGAAGTTTCAGATATAATAAATTCTAGTTCTCTTATGTGGAATATTAATCCCAGAGAAGACAAAAGACTGGGCAAAGACTGAGCAGCTAGTCACAGAGTGTAAGGACTAGATGTTAGAGGTCCCTGACTCTTAAGATTGTAATGACGGCTAATGTAGTATGATTAACCTCACTCCAGCCATTGGTGCAAATAAGCTGATTTTACAGAGCTGTGTGCTATAGCTATATATAGATATATAGCATACGCTATATATATATTATGTATAATATATATGTGTATCTATCTCAAAACTATATCTCAAAGCTTACATTCCCAAATATACAGTAATTATATTTACATATATATAGAGGAAACTAATTTGATGAGTTTTAAAGGCAGAGGGTGTGGTAATGGTAATAGTTGAAGGTAAGTAGTAGAATTCCTTATTGTTTTGGCTATAACCAGTATGTCATTTTTGCTACTCAAGACCCTTGTTTAACGATAAATTTATTTGCTGGGAGTATTGCCATTATTGCTCCCTTGCCCTTAATATTCTTAGTGAAACAAATTTGCATTTCTTTCAGTTTGACAGGAATGCTGTCTCTCTTCTTCTGACTCTGGGATTGAGATACTATTAACTTTGGAATGGCAAGCCTTACTGTTTCAGTAAAAAGCAGCCAATCCAGTTAATAAGATTTTTTTTAACTGATATTTGGATAAAGTGCACCCTGTGGGGAAGTCCTTTGAAATACGGACACTGAAAGTTTTGGGTTGCTTTTATATGAGAGATGATGACTTTTTGTAGTTTAGGCTCTGAAGCTGACCACCTGTATTTATAGGGTCTGGAAAGCTCAGAATGGTCTTTATATGTTTAAATGGTTGTTACATAAGTATGTCCATAATCTTTATTTTTGCCTCTTGGCCTACAGAGCCAAAAATAGTCTGGCCTTCTACGTCAAAAATTGGCTGACTCATGGTCTAAAGGAATACAGTAACTATTGACAGTTTGATTTGATTGAATATCTGAAGAGTCGACTATGAGGTCAGAGCTGGGTTACTTTAATTAATTAAGATTCACTTTTAGCTTCCTCAGATTAACCTTTATTTGCTTTAGAGTGGATCTGATCGGGATGTATAACCTTAAGAGTTTTGTAGAAAATAGTAGATGTCTTATAACCTGGAACATGTGTCTTTTTTTCTAGGCTTTTTTTTTTTTTTTTAAACTTTATAAAATACTGTAGATTTGGGAAATATGGGAGGGGTGTGTGTGTGTGTGTGTGTGTGTGTGTGTGTGTGTGTGCGCGCGCGCGCGCGCGCATGTGTGTGTATGAGTTATCTAGAGCTATGTAACAAATTATCCTCTAAATAGCAACTTAAATGTATTATCTCACACCCTTTTTCCTTTAAAGTTTTATTGATCTATAATTGATATACAGCACTATTAAGGCATACAGCATAATGAGTTGACCTACATATATTGTGAAATGATTACCACAGTAAGTTCTGTTGCGTCATAGAGTTAAAAAAAAAAAACAACACTGAGGGGGAAGGTTTTTCCCTTGTGACGAGAACTTTTAGGATTTATTCTCTCTCTCTCTCTCTCTCTCTCTCTCTTTTTTTTTTTTTTTTTTAAGATTTTTATTTATTTGGGAGAGTGAGAGAGAGCATGAGAAGGGAGAAGGTCAGAGAGAGAAACAGATTCCGCATGGAGCTGGGAGCCCGATGCGGGACTGGATCCCAGGACTCCAGGATCATGACCTGAGCCCAAGGCAGTTGCTTAACCAGCTGAGCCACCCAGGCACCCTAGGATTTATTCTCTTAGTAACTTTCAGATATACTGTGAGCAGTGTTAATACATTCATCATGTCATACATTACATCCCCAGTACTTTTAAGTCTTATAAGTGGAAGTTTGTAGCTTTTAACCAGTTTTATTCAATTCTGAAACCTCCTCTCAGAATTAGAAATCTAGGAATGGTTTATCTGAGTGATTCTGGCTCAGGGTCCCTAATGAGCTTTTCACAGGATGTTGGACTGGGCTGCAGTTATCTGAAGGCTTGCCTGAGGTTAGGGGTCTGCTTCTCAAAATGACTTACTTAAATGACTTTGCTGAAGACCTCAGTTCCTCGCTGGCTGGATGTAGGTCTTGGTTGCTTACCATATAAACCTCTCCTTAAGGCTTTGTAAGTTTCCTCATGACCATGACTGCTGGCTTCTCCCAGTGGTCCAAGAGTGAGCAAGGAGGAAGCCACACTATATTATTCTAAGTTCAGAAGTCACTTAAGTCATACTCGGTTTGTTAGATGCATGTCATTAAGTGCAGCCCCACAGTCAAAAAGAAAAGACAATACTGGAGTACTGTTTTACCTGGAAGGAAGGCTGCTTGGTTGGAAAGAGTAGACTCTTATCAGGGATGTTGAGATTTCATTTGGAGGCATCCAGGAGAGGCCACATCTCTACTTTTGAAAGTTGCCTTTGGGGCGCCTGGGTGGCTCAGTGGGTTAAGCCGCTGCCTTCGGCTCAGGTCATGATCTCAGGGTCCTGGGATCGAGTCCCACATCGGGCTCTCTGCTCAGCCAAGAGCCTGCTTCTCTCTCTCTCTCTCTCTCTCTCTCTCTCTCTCTCTCTGCCTCTCTGCCTACTTGTGATCTCTGTCAAATAAAAAAAAAAAATAAAAAAAAAAAAAAAAAAAAATAAAAAACGAAAGTTGCCTTTGCCCCAGACTGGCTACATAGGCCTGTGGAACTCATCTTACCCAAGCCACTCCATTTTATTCTACCCCCATCAACTCAAGGATCTCCCGTAATAGTTACATTTTCAAATTGGCCCAATGGATTCATTTGCAAAGGAGATTGAATAAAACCCTTTTAAAAAGACTTACTTCCTCATGTTGGAACATATTCCAAAATATCTCTAGTCTGAGAGGACTTCAGAGTACAGATTTTGAATTCAGGGCTAATGTTCAAGGTGTCATAGGAAAACAGAATCACAATTTCTCTCAGTCCTGTAATACTAGATGTTTGGTAATCCTCTTCATCTTCAAGATCGTATTTTACAGAGGCTCAGATTTCAAAAAAGAATACGTGAACTATGCTTGATCATAAAATAATTAGGGAGTTTAAACATACAGGCAAAAACTCAATTTCAGAATAGATAAATAAGTTTAAAAATAAAAAAACTCTGCTAATTTCTCTGTAATAAAATGCAGTGACAGGGCTGAGTGGAGAGGGAAAGATGGAATGATTCTTGGATGTGGATATTGTACCTTAGTGGAAATAATGTAGGTGACTTATAGAAAAAAAGTAGGATGACAAAAAACAATAAGAGATAAGATGGCATTTGTGTGTGTGTGGCCTGCCATTCAAATTTAGTTTTTTGTTTTTGGATAGTGTTCCAGGCATGATCCACCTTAATTACTGAATTTGTAGTTCTCCTAGTGGGTGAGAAGAAAGAATAAGACAGCTTGAACATTAGCATTCTGAGATTCTGCAAGTTCCAGATGGAATCTTGGCCAGTCATCCCTGTTCTTGTTTGTTTTTATATAAATTGATATTTGTTGGACCATTCATAACCGTGGGATCTACAAATCTGAAATTGCATGCAGATAATTACTTGTGCACATACTTTTTTTCTGAGTAGGTTAATAACTTCATTCACAAAAGCTTCCATGGAAGACTCCACCCATGTTAAGTACTGAAGAATTTATTT
The DNA here is from genome assembly GCF_002288905.1 of Enhydra lutris kenyoni. NCBI lineage: Eukaryota > Metazoa > Chordata > Mammalia > Carnivora > Mustelidae > Enhydra > Enhydra lutris. Next base: position 28,699,176 of record NW_019154094.1, on the reverse strand, counting down.
GAGATACATAGGTAGTGTTCTGTATTTCTGTTTCCTTAGCAGTTAGCACAGTGAATAAACATATCCCAGGGACACAAATCTGGTATTTTTCTGGGAAAATTTATTAGTGTAGGTGTCCCATAATTCCCTCTACTAACCCATGCTCTTTTCTCTTTGTGCCCCAGAGCAGCAGAATAAAGTGCAGATCAATTTTAAGAAGAGTATTTTTCCTGGATTTGGATTTTTTTTTTTTTTTTCAGGTGACTTTTTAAGAAGCAATTGACAGAGACACCTGGGTGGCTCAGTTAAGCGTCTGCCTTCAGCTCAGGTCATGGTCCTGGGATCGAGAGCCCCGCATCGGGCTCCCTGCTCATGCTCTCTTTCATTCTCTCACTCCTGTGCTCGCTCTCTTGAATAGATAAATAAAATAAAAGGCAGTTGATAGTTATATGACAACATCAGCCCCTTCCCTGAAGCTTTAGATTGCATATTAATAAAAGGTAACTATTTTGGAGGGAGGGAGTCCAATCTAACTTCAGAACTAGAAAATTGGAGTATTTTGTTGGGGGGCGCCTGGGTGGCTCAGTAGTTAAGCGTCTGCCTTGAGCTCAGGTCATGATCCCAGGGTCCTGAACTGAGCTCCGCATCGTTCCGGGCTCCCTGCTCAGTGGGAGGCCTGCTTCTCCCTCTCCCATTCCCCCTGCTTATGTTCCCTCTCTCGCTGTGTATCTCTGTTAAATAAATAAGTAGAAAAAACTTAAAAAAAAAAATAGAACATTGCAGTATTTTTTAAATTAATTCAGTTGTAAATACACTGTATCTGTTGCAGTGGTAACTGTTCTGGGCAAGAGTTAAGTGATCCATAGGAATAAATCAAATCATGCCCTGTTTTGCCTGTTCTGATACATCACTTTCCCATATTTTAATCTTTCTGAAGTAGTAACACATTAAAATTGTTGACATCTCAGTTGGTGTTAGAAAGTGGGAAACGTAAAAGTTTCCCTTTGACACCTGATAATATTAAGAGAACATGATACCACTTGGGGCTTGGAGTTTTAGGCAGTGACCCTTCTGTTAATAAGCTGGGAAAAATGTTTACAAGTCTTGGTTAGGCACTGACCTGGTTGTTACCATGTGTTAAATGCAATCCAGATTCTTGGGGAAATTACTAGTTATCTCTAAGCCTCTTTGTCTGTGAGATAAAGGAAATTACTTATTACTGTGAAAAAACAGTAGATCTTCCTTGACTTAGGGGGTTGGGTCCCGATAAACTCATTGTGAGTTGAAAATATCAAGTCTACAGTGCATGTAATAATACCTAACCTATGGAACATCACAGCTTGGCCCAACCTACCTTAAATGTGCTCAGAATACTTGGGTTAGTCTGCAGTTGGGCAAAATCATCTAACACAACCTTCTTTTAGTGGGATGTATTTTATAGTATCTCATGTAAGGAGCACTTGGTGGCTCAGTCAGTTAAACGTCTGATGCCTGGTTTCAGCTCAGGTCATCATCTCAGGCCCATGAGATCAAGCCCCACATTGGGTTCCATACTGGGTGTGGAGCCTGCCTGGGATTCTCTCTCTCCCTTTCCATCCCCCCCCCCAATATAAAAATAAGTAAAATAATACCTCATGCAATTTGTTGAATTCTGTACTGAAAGTGAAAAACGGAATGGTTGTCAGTGTATCAATTGTTTACCCTTGTGGCCCCAGGACTGACTGGGAGCTGCATGCGCAGCTGCCCAGCATCACAAGAGGATCATACCGTGTGCTACTAGTCCCGAAAAAGAGCCACATCTGAAATTGGAAGTATGGCCGCTACTGAGGGTGCGTACTCTCGCACCATCAAGTCGTACCACTGCAAGTCAGGGACTCTCTGCACTTTGAAACTGAACAAAAGAGAGAGTATCAAGCTTACTTGAGCAACCTCTGCGGGTATTCTCCTATGTATTAACATTTTTGGAAGGCATTTGTAATCCTGTAACTACAGTAAGATTACCCTAGGGAATTGTAATTTTTAAAATGTTTAAACTCATTACTCTATTGGCTATTGATTCAAACTTTTTTCACAGACACTTAGCACTTTCTGGAGTTAACTTTTATTACTGGAGAAAAATGGAAACAAACCACAGCTTCCTTTAGGATAACAGAATACCACCCCACCCTGCTCTCCTCCCAAAAAAAAAAAAAAAAAGGTTCTAGTCCTCACACTTTAGTTTACTGGTCAGGCAGATGGAACAGAGAAGATTCTCTGAAAAGGTAGAAATTCAATGAATATGAACAGGGAAAACAAGCAAAACCAGAGATGCTTCTGTGATTAAATAAATGTGGAATTTTTGTGTAAATACAGAGTTATGTGGATTTAATGTAGGATTTTTAGTCTTTGATGTTTATGATCTGTTGTGAACTTTGAGGAGGATACTAGGGCGTTTTTCACAAATGTGTTTCTTTGAGAAGCCTGTATTTGCACCTTTTGGCAACTGGTCTAGGTTTCTGTAAAGTCACATTTTGATTACAAGCCCAGGCTAGGTCTTCAGAAGTTTGAAAATCCTGTTTATTCTTCACAGACCTCTTGAAACCCTTTTTTCCTCCTCCTCGGAGATACTTCTTTTTTCCTTTTTTTTAAAATATTTTTTTTACAAAGATTTTATTTATTTATTTGAGAGAGAGACAGTGAGAGGGAGCATGAGCAAGGAGAAGGTCAGAGGGAGAAGCAGACTCCCCATGGAGCTGGGAGCCAGATGCGGGACTCGATCCCGGGACTCTGGGATCATGACCTGAGCCAAAGGCAGTCGTCCAACCAACTGAGCCACCCAGGTGTCCCTCCTTTTTTTTTTTTTTTTTTTTTTTTAAGATTTTATTTATTTGACAGAGAGAGACACAGTGAGAAAGGGAACACAGCAGAGGGAGTGGGAGAGTGAGAAGATGTAGGCTTCCCGAGGAGCCAGAGCCGGATGCAGGACTTGATCCCAGGACTCTGAGATCATGACCTGAGCCGAAGGCAGACCCTTAATGACTGAGCCACCCAGGCGCCCTTGGAGATATTTCTTACCACACCAACTGGATGTCTTTTCCCTTTTGCATAAAACTCTGATGTACTTTATACATGTGCTTGGTACTTTTTTTAGTAGATATCCTATGGTACTTCCTTCTGTCCCCTATCTCATTAACCTTCATTTTCTTGCAACATTTTGTATGGGGCTGATTTTGCTTTCATAGACCCGTAAGTATGTACAGGCTTGAATTTCCATCCCCCCTCATAGGGAACAGAACTGAGAAAAACTTCTGGTTTTTTTTTCCCTAAGTATGGTTGATTTCCTCTGAGTGGTGCAGCTGTGCACAGGCAGAATTGGGGCTTTGGGCAAGATGGTTTTGATCAAGAGATGGGCTTATCTGAAGCTTGGGTGCATGTGGAAGTTGGGAGTAACCGTCCTATCCAGTCTGTGGATCTTGGACTGTGGATGATTACTCACAATTCAGAAAATTAGGGTTGGGGGATTGCTGTATGCCATGTCTCCCCCCACAGTTGAATCACTTGCTCTGCCTGTCACTCTATTCTAAGCATGTTCATGTATTGAGATAGTTTGTTCAGTTTTGCCAAAAGGTGGTGAGCAAGGGGCTTATCACATTCTTCAGCAGTTGAAAAGGTAGAAGACAGCTCATTCTGTATTACGCGAAACAAAAAAAGTTAAATTGATAATTAATTAATATTTAGTTTTTGTAAATTTCTGATTTTTTGGCAGTTTTCTAAAAATTAAGAATTTGCTGATTCTTTCAAGAGAAGATGGGTCATTTGTTGGGTAGGAAACACCTCTGTATGATTAAGACTTTAATGGTTAGTCCTCATATGTCCTCACCTATTTCCCTACCAATTAAAAATATATTGGCTAGCTGCTGTTTGAAGGGAACAGCTTTGGTCTTGGTTTCCTGTATTTGTCATTCTTGGGAGATAGCTCCTACTTACAGGATGAGGATGACTTACGAATTTGTTTTTTTCAAGTTTTCCTCACTAGGTTTTAGGTTTGGGATGTGTATACATATTGAGATGATATGGCTGTGACTTACTACTAAGAACAGTTAAGTATAATTTTTAAATGTGTTTTTATGTTTGATGGATTTATTACAGTCATAACTCATTTAAGAGAAAAAGTTTCATTTAGAGAAGATACTGGATGAGTGGTCAAACACTGAGTACATAATAACCTGCTTCTGAAACAACTGTATTCTCAGTTCTAGCCTTTTAGTTTATAAGTGTGTTCCAGGCTCCTTTACTGACCCTTTATTAATGACAGAAACAGTGGGCAGATGCTAAGGTAGCAGAAACGGCACTGCTGTGGCATTCTTGTGGACATGGACCATGAAGACTGTGGCATGGCCTGTAAGGGCTGGGAGCATCTCTACATACTTCTCCAGGGAACCTAATTATAATTGCCTAAAATAATCAGAAAAGGTTAAATTATTTTCCATGCAGTATTTAATAATATGAGAAATGTAGGATATAATTTTTAAAATCTATTTTTTAAAAAAAACAACAACAACACTGTTTGGCCCTGGGCAGATTTACTTGCCTGGAAAATTGATTTGTCACCACTGGTGCTCAATAAATGTAGTATGGCAATGAAGGCTTGCCTTTTTTTTCTTGTTGGAGTATTTATGTAGCATCAACCCTCTGAGGCATATATTGATATGAAACTTAGGGAAATATTCTTCCATTTTTTCCTAAATCCAGAGTTTTTAAAACTTGAATATGTATGCAAAAGTGTGAGTGTGAAAACCAAAGTAGGTCTTCTATACTTGTCCCCCCAAGTGTTTGTTTTGCTGGTCCAACATTTTATCCTCAACCCTATGAGAGGAGTGCAGGACTGGTTTTTTCTTTTTAATCAAGGCTAAAGGCTGTGGTTTGTGTTGTTATTCTGCAAATTGATAAAATAACCAGAGCTAAAATTCCATTTCCTTAACATCTAGGAATCTTTTCACTACTCCAGTTATATTTAGGTTAAGAAATACAAGCAGATAATCTCCATTAATATTGCTATTTTGTGAAATCTTATTGTCTGATCTCACATCCGTTATTCCAGTTTGTTGAACCTCCTCAGAATTTCATTCTGTCATCTAAAGTGGTAGCTTTTTTTTCCAGTCTTGTTACCTGTCTGCTGTGTCTGTATTTTACTCATGTATTCTTACAAACCTTTGTATGTAAGATGTGCACTCTTACTCTTCTGGGTCAATTGGGTAGTTTATAGGAGTTCGTTCATGATAATTTCTTAAAGCTGTTCAGTTCAGAGTCATAATGCTTTATTTCATTACTCTGACAAAATTAGACAAGTAGTCATCTTTACCTCATTTTTTCCTGAGTTCCTCTGTACCAGTTAAAACAACACATTCTGTGGGCATGCAACCCAGCAGCCTTCTGGTTTTGTATTTAACAAACGCAATTTAAACAAAAAAGTAGAGCCAACAGTCTCCCTGCTAATTGCCCAGCTTCAGCGGTTATCAGTTGGCAAGCTTCTTGATCTTCACGAATATTATAAAATCTTACTGTTTCTGGTAAGACTCCAACTGCATTTGTATAAAAGCACATCCTAGGCAGAAAGTTGTCTAAACTTTATCAGTCTTTGGGGAATTGCATGTTAAAACCACATTGAGGGGTGCCTGGGTGGCTTAGTCAGTTAAGCAGCTACCTTTCGGCTTAGGTCATGATCTCAGAGTCCTGGGATCAAGCCCCACATCAGACTTCCCGTTAAGCAAGGATCCTGCTTCTCCCTCTCCCTCTGCCTGCTGTTCCCCCTGCTTGTGCCCTTTCTCTCTCTGTCAAACAAACAAATAAATATCTTTAAAAAAAAAAATACATTGAGCTACTACTGTACACCCACTAGAACAACTCAATTTAAAAAGACTGACCATAGCAAGTGTTGTTGAAGACGTGGAGCGTTTGGAATGCCCATACTTTGCTGGAGGAAATACAACACAGCACAATCCCTTTGAAAAATTGTCAGTTTCTTAAAAAGTTAAATACACTTTTGCCATAAAGTTTAAATATACACCTGCCATAGGAATTTAACCAAGAGAAATGAAAACATGTCCATACAAAGACTTGCTGGTGAACGTTCAGAGTAGCCTCAATCATTGATAGCTAAAAACTGGCAGCAGCCCAAGTGTCCATCATTAGGAGCCGCGGTAAACAAATACAGCACCATGGGTGAATCTCAGAACGTTACGTGAAACAAAAATAGCTATACACAAATGAAGAATATATGCCATATAATTTCACATAAATTTACGTGAAACTCAGATTTAATCCATAGTGACAAAAACAAATTGATGGCCTCCTGGAGCAGGGAGCGTGGGTTGTCTGGAAGGGAGACACAAAGGAACCATGCCTGGGGGTGTTGACCCCTGTATACATTTGTCGAAACTTAAACTGTACTCTTAAAACTGTGTGCATTCTGTCTTATGTAAATTGTGCCGCCTTAAAATGTATCCTAGGCAAAAGTTGTTCCGTTTAGCAGACCACAGCACCTGTTACTCTTCCTACCTGCCTCCCTTGTTTTTTGTTTGGATGGTGGGTGATCATGTATCTGTAAGCAAGTGAGGAGTCATTTTGGAGGTGCCCCTAGTTAATTTCTTCTAAAGCTGTGGACAGAACTGCACAAAGAGGACGGGAGGGACTTCTTTGTTTCCCATGCCATGGGCTGTTTACTCTTCTGAACACACACTCAGCTTTGGCTCTTGGACGCTTTCCTATTTCCAGTTTGTTCCAGAGCCTAAAGTTTGCCCTGCATCCCCCAATGCCAGAAAAACAGTTTTATGTTTTGTGTTTTAGAGAACATTTTCTGACTAACTGGAATCCATCATCATTCCTCCTGGCAATTTTACCTCTGGCCACAAAATGTTTGATGATCAAGGATGTCTTCAGAACACAGCAGTTTTCTGTTAGTAGAAGCATTAGATTAGTGAGTATATTTGGAGAAAATGTACTGTCTAGCGCTCTCACTTGCTTATTACTTGCTTAGACTTCACCCGATTTCTGCTAATAGTTGTGCTGTCTGTAATATAACACTGATTGGGATAGGATGTAATGATTTATCACTTTACATGACTGTTAAGTGAGAGTGTTTTATTCCTTTTATAGCTAGGCTATAGGTTTTGGGTGCGGTGCTTAGAAATGTAAGCTAGTCCTAGGAACAGTTGATCTGAAAATCTTCTGGACTTTAACAGCTCAGAAAGGATGAGGACTCTTAAATGAACTGAACCTGAAGAAGGAGCTCCTGGTGACCAAAGCTGGAACAAAATAAATAAATGGTAGTATTGGATTTTATTTATTTTTAAAGAGTTTATTTGAGAGACAGAGTGATAGAGAGGGCACACGAGCAGAGGGTGAGGGAGAAGCAGGCCTCCCCTACTGATCAGGGAGCCAGATGTGGGGCTCCATCCCAGGACCCTGAGATCATGACCCGAGCCAAAGGCAGATGCTTAACTGACTGAGATACCCAGGCAACCTGGGTAGTATTGGGTTTTATTCACCTATAGAAAAAAAGTAAATACCCATGAATTCATACTGATAAAAATAAATGGGAGAGAAGAGACTGCTCTTAACCTACAGGAGAATTCTATTTAATAAATACAGAAGGAAAGAGGGACTTGGGAAATCACCATTAGGCAAAAACAGAACAATAGTAAGTTTTGTGCAGTCCACATTTGGATGCTGAAGTTAGTGGGTGAAAGTTTGAGGAGAAACTGCATATTCTTACGTATAATCTCAGGATACTCTTTTAAGATGTTGATTTAAAAGACAGTAACTTTAGAGAAAACTGACTGGCACCACCATAGCCAAGTGGTTATGGTTAACGTCACAAATAACAAGACAGTGAAAACATGAACCCTTTGATACAGTGCATGCAGGAGGACACGCATCATGGCTGTGTTATTGTCAAAATGTATGACCTCATTTTGATCATGAGAAAATATCCGGCAAACCAGAAATGAAGGAAATTTCTGCAAAATAAGGGACCAGTACTCTTCAAAGTTATCAAGGCCATCAAAAACAAGGAAACTGAGGAGCTGTTGAGAAGTAACAACACAATGCAGTGTGGGGAGCCTAAACAGGGTGCTGAAAGAAAAAAAGGACATTGGTGTAGGACAAGGGGTGAGAATTTAAAAAAAAAAAAAAAAGAGTGTCCAGAGGCACCTGGGTGGCTCAGTGGGTTAAGTGTCTGACTCTTGATTTTGACTCAGGTCATGATCTCAGGGATGTCAGGCTCTGCGCTGGGTGCAGAGCCTGCTTGAGATTCTCTATCTCTCTCTTCTCCCCTCCCTCAGCCAACTTGTGTATGCAACACTTGCTCTCTCTCAAAAAAAATTGTCCAGTTTAGTTAACAATATTGTACCCTGGTGTTAATTTTTGGGTTTTGATAGTTAACGTTTGTATAAGAAGTAGACATTAGGAGAAGCTGGATGACAGGTATATGCCAACTTGGTACTATTTTTGCAACTCTAAAATTAGTAAAAATGAAACATATAAAACTTATTTCCAGACTTCTGAAACAAAGCATTTGAAAAATCTCTTATCTTTGCAAATTAGTGAATCAGATTTTCAGTGAATCTTTGAAGAAAGTTAAGTTACAGCAGTTTGGCTTAAGAGGGAGAAAGTCTTTCAAACAAAGACACTGAAGAGTCATTTTTGCAAACCCACAGGTTCCTTACCTTTATTTTGTTGGAATTTTATTACAAGGCTTGCAAATTGGGTTACATTGATGCCAAATGCAGATACTTGGTTTGGAATGGAGTACCAGCTTGGAAAGTTCTTGTGTTGGAATGATGTGGATACTTGCATGTATGCACTATACCATCATCTTAGTTTATACAAATATCCCCCTATAAAAGAAGGATTTAGATAAATCTGTGTAATTGGAGAGCTTGCAGGTAGTAGGAGAATCCCACTTAATGCCACAGTACTTACTCTTGTGATAATGTGGTTCCTGTAAGACTAAGAAAGCAGACTTATTAATTGTGCAATGCTTTGAGAAGTCATTTAACTGCCCATAGATCTTTCTACTTTGTGAGAGAAACAGAAAAGATCAAGAGCATTCCTTAGGCTTGACTTCCTAAGAATTTTGTACCAATTCATTGGCCCTAGATATTTAAAAATAACAGGCATTGTACAGCACAGTGTCAGAGTCTGCTTTCTTCATACCTATATAGTTGTGAGTGTAGGTTGGATATGTTGAAATAGTTGGGATATTTGAGGTAGGAGGAAAGGTGAAGGGGCATTGTGTTTTGTGAAGGAATGGAAGAGAAACATTTCTTTTGCAAATGCACCTCCTTGATTAACAGATTCAGAGAACTGTTTTTTTCAGTGCTCATTTGCTGCAACTTCAAATATAATGGCTATTCTTTCCTGTAATCATTCTCTCTATCAGTATGCCATTCTCTTTTGTTATCCTCACTTACTGGTTTCAGTTCCCTCCTTCCTTTGTTGAGGTTCACTGGGTGGGCAGTGTGGGTTGATGGAAAGAGCATAAACTTGGATTAAACTCTACCAGTTGTGGCCTTCTGTTTATGTCAGACCTTCAGGCTTTGGTTCCTGCAGTGACTTCGGAAAGTTATGAGAATTTGAGATGATCCATGCAGGACACGCAACACAGTGCCTCTCTTTTCAGGATGCATTTCATTGCTGATTACTTTTTTTGCTTCTTCCTCCCCTTTTAAACTGGGAGCTGTTCCGTCCCCGGGGTAGGTATTTATATTCATTGAGAACCTACTGTGTCCTAGGCTTTTGCTGGGGAATGGCAATAGAAAAGATGAGTTGAACAAAGTCCCTCAGTCTGAGGCCCAGAGAGAATGTTCAGTAAAGTATTATAATACTAAAATCTTGTGTTACATGCTGATACAGCATCTGCTGTCTGCTCCACGTTGTACAGACAACATTCCTGCAGCCAGCAATAATGGAGCTACTGTCAGGAAACAGTTATTTTGAAGCAGGTTTCGGAAGTATAACATAAAACTTAAAATGTCAGTATTGCCTCAGAGATGTTCATCATCTTGTAAGAAGAGACAGATAAATAAGGTGGTATTATAATGTAGAGTATTAAGTAGTAGAGGTAGATCAGGCAGTTTGGGAACCCTGAAAATCTGGCCACTAACTGGTATTAGCCAGGAGAATTTCCAAAAGCTGGGGCATTTGGTTTGCATCTCCAAATAGGTATAGGTTTTGCACATCAGTTATGGGGAAGGACACTTCCGAAGCTAAGGGATCAGTAGATAAGCGAGCACAGCAAGTGGTAAAAGATACCTTCTGAAAAAGCTGAGCTAAGGTACCTGTGGCTTGATGTAGAAGTCAGGAGCAACCTGAGGTATGGTGACTGTGGAGGAACAGTGAACTTGAGCAGAGTGTTGGAACTGAATTGTGGGGAGCCCTTCACATCTAGTTAGGGAGTTTTACTTCTGTAAACCACGGGCAGTGGCAGAGCTTTTAGAGAAATATGCAAACTTTCTTTTTCAGACCCTTGGTCTCAATAGCATCGTGTGAGATTAATTAGAGGGAAGACTGAAAATTACTGGTAGGACACTAAGGAGGAACTTGCTTAGGTCCTGAAATAGAACAGAGGAAGACAGTGAAGATGTTAGTTAGAAGTCTGGTAGGAGAGATTGAGGCAAGTGGGCAGTGCTCTACAGTAATGGTAGCGTGTGAATAACGAGGAGGAGAGAATATACAGAGTATTTCCAGGAAGTTGGTCTGAACACAGTAATAACAAATGTTTGACACTAAAAACATTAAGCAGCACCCATTATGATAGATTCGGATGACATCCGTTTACTTAATTGCTAGGAAAGTTTTTCTGAGAATTTTGCCCAAGTTTTAAAAAAAAAAAAAGATATTTAATAGGTAGTGGCTGTGCACAGAATTAAGAGTTTTTATATAGGAATGTTTCTTAATGTCCTTAACATCACTTTCTGAGGCCCTTCAGAATTAAAGGGATTCATTCTAGAAAGAAGTGGCTATCAATATTTTGCAACAGGTGTTTATCTAAAGCAGATATTGGTACTTGCATGACTGATTTCTTAGGCACTAAGATAGGTGCCTACTTGGACCTGTTCGGGTGTGATATGTGGCTGCTGACCATGGATCTCAACATCTTCTCGTATTTATTTAGGTTTCTGTTCTTATTCAGATAATCCTCATGATTTTCTGGTTATTCGGAGACATGTCATTCACGTGTAACAAACAGGACCAGACATTGAATTCAGAGATTCACTGTACTGTAGAAGTCAATGCAGGAAGTCCTGTCTGCACCCCATGCCACACTGTCCCACATGCTGCTCACAAAACAAAATCATAGTTACAAGTTGAAGGAATTCTGAGACTCCAGTGCTAGTTTCTGTAGCTGAGAGCTCCTTGTGGTTTCAGAGTCCTCATCTTCATTCACGTCTAATTTTTCAGTCGTTTGAGATACCCTAAAATTTCCCTTTGCTTACTGGAAATAAAAACCATGATTAACCTGAAGTGCCTGAAATCTAGATGACCTTAAGAGGCAGAGTTGAAACTGTGTAGAGGCCATCGAATAGTCTTTCCTCTGGCATCTCTTTGGTGATGATCAGACTGGTCTCAGGGTCATTAATATACAGAAGTTGCTTTACATTTTATCTTGGGCTTTCCCCTTGGAATAGGTGCTACACATTAAAATGATGTTACTTAGATCTGAGCAACTGGTGTGCTCCTGACCAAATCTGCGATGCTTGGCTATGTATGGAATTACCAAAGACCTGAGTTTAATATCAGTGTCAATGATATCTCTTATAATGGGTAAAATCTTGTGTTGCTATGCAGTACAAAACTTTAATAAGATTACTGCAGTGTTTGAGAAGAGTGATCATACAACTCTATAAAAAATAACAATATATTCAGAGTTCTTCAGATTCTTCTTTCTAAATCCCACTCTCTAGTAAGTAAACCCCAGCAACTAGAATCATGAACACATTACACATAGTTTTGGTGGAAATCTTTCGATAAAATTTTAATAGAAGTGCTGTTGTAATCTGGGCCGCCTCCCCATGTTTGTAAATATTTCTCCTCTGTATAACATTCTTGTACTCAGACCAGTGGGTTTCACCTGGGGATGATTTTGATTTTGCCTCCCAGAGAACATTTGGCAGTGTCTGGTGAAATTTTTGCTTGTCAAAACTTGGGGATGGGGTGCTACTGGCATCTGGTAGGTAGAGGCCAGGGATACTGCTAAGGACTCTCCTGTGCCTAAGCACAGCCCCTACAGCAAAAAATGAGGAGGTCCAAGATATCAATAGTGCCGAGGCTGAGAAAACTCTGTAGTAGACAGCCTTCCAAAGTGATGGCAGGCTTTAAGTTTTGATTACCAGCGATTTACGAAACCCACTATAACATGATAATTTGACCAGGAACTAGCTTGTTTGTTAGAACTGTTATTTTCTAGTATGTACATTTTTGCTTTGTTTTTAAGGGTTAGGTTTGAAAGAATCTTTAAAGATTACCTTAATTAAGCCCAACCCTTTAATTTTACTGGTGAGAAAACCAAGACCTGAAGAAAGGCTACTGACTTGCTAGACCTTAGATTCCTTTGAATTATCTAATCGCTTATTCCCCTTTGAAGATGTACTCATTCTTTTGTGTGTTTTGCAAGTACCCAGTTTTGTGACATGAACTGTAATTTCAAGGTAGTGAAATGCATTTTAAATGGGATCTTTGACAGCTATAATTTGCAGAGTGATTTGGATTGCTTTAGTATAGTATTTCTTGGAGAGAGAAAGACTTGGTTCATCATTGGGTTTATTTGCATCTGCAAATGTGGTTTGCTTAGAGATCTGTAGTTTCTGTGATTCCTCTTAAATCATTGACATCATTTATAAGGTAATTTTGTGTGTCTTTTGCAAGAGGAGAGATAGGTCATATCAGAGTCACTAAAACAACAGTGTAGTTTGTAGAATGTACCTCAGGATGTTCAATCCCATTTTTTAAAAAGAGGCTAAATGAGTTACTAACAAGATAAACTGAAAACTTGCCTTTGCCTTGAGAACAAAAACTCTAGTTGTCTCTATTAAATATTGAATACAGGTGTCTTAAGTTAAGGAGCCTTTAGAGATCACTTACCTCTAATCTCCTTTGCCAGTGAGGAAACTAAAGTTTAGAGAGGATATGTAACTCATTCAAGGTCACACTGAGTTAAGTTCCAAAATACAGAAAGCAAAGACGGGGAGAGTTTAGACATCTCACCTGTTAAGTCCTATGATCCAGCTTGTGTGTCAGGGATCACCTCCCAGCGATCTGGGCCATTGGAATCTATTCTCCTCACTTCCTTGGAAAACTGAGCATATATCCACACACATCCCGATGGCACAGCACCCTGAGTAGGAATGTAGGAGACACAAGGCAAAACATGTTCAGTGAATTTGAAAACAAAAACTGGAATCCCAGAGGCGAAACTGGGAGAGGAGACAGCATAAGGCATGCCATTTCTCTCTGCCTTCCCTTACATGGGGTTTGAGAGGTAGAAGTTGCTAGCCCCAGAAGGTAGGGATTGGATCCCTGTTGGGCCTTCTCCTCTAAAAGAGGGGCTGAGGAGAGTTGCCTCCATCGCACCTGTAGTGTCCCGGACAGTGGCTTCAGATGATAGGCTGCCTCCAGAGTGGCAGTGGCTCGAAGATACTGCTCACAGGATATCTCCAGCGAACCAAAGAACCTTTTCAGTCTGGACACTGAAGTCTGTTGCTGTAGAATTAAATTTATGTTGAAAATTATGAGTAGAGGTATCAAAAAAATTCAGTTAGCCATCTTCAAAGAAGGTCCAGTTTAAAAACAATTTAGTAAACAGTTTTCCTTACTTCAAGTCAGCTAGTACATTCTTAATCAGTGAATGGGCTTGCTTTTGAGAAATAGCTGTGGGAGGGGCACCTTGGGTGGCTCAGCGGGTTGAGAAATGGCTTGGGAGATCTAAAGGGCATATTTATTATGGGACATTTACTTAAAATATTTGAATGACCACAATAAAAATCTGTTATTTTAGGCACCACAGGGGAGAGGAAATAGAAGGAAGCCAGATTTTAGTCTGTAGTTGAAATACTTTAAGCCCACTTCTTAGAAGTTGTTTAGTAAGTTTAAATTTTGTCTTGATTTTCAAACTTTTTTAACCTGCATTTGGAGGTAATGTTGCTTTTCATGTTTCTTTTTTGAAGTTTTGCTGAGGAATAATTTCAGCATCAGTTTTTAGAAGTTGCTTTCTGAAGTGTCTGCTTTCTTTGCCTGTAATAAAGCAGACTTGAATAGTAAGAAAATTTGGCACAGTTCTAGGATAGCAGTTCTCAAGCTTTTTGGTCAGGAGTTCTGTTGATAAAATTATTATAGATCCCAAGGAGCTTTCAGTCATATTGGTTGTATCTATCTATAAATATTTTCCGTATCAGAAGTGAAAACTGAGAAATGTTTAAAACACAAGACTATATAAAGTCGACCCTTGAACAACAGGGGTGTTATAGGTACCGACCTCCCTGCCCAACCCCTGCAGTCACATCTGCGTATAACTTTTGACTCCCTCAGAATTTAACTACTGATTGCCTACTCTTATCATTTCTTTTCTGATAACATAAACAGTTGATTAACACGTATCTTGTACATTACATGTATTACTGTATCCCCGTAGTAAAGTAAGCTAGAGAAAATCTTACTAAGAAAATCGTTAAGTGGGGGCCGCCTGGGTGGCTCAGTGAGTTAAACCTCTGCCTTTGGCTCAGGTTATGATCTCCGGTCCTGGGACCCAGCCCCGCTCTCTGCTCTCCCCCTGATTCCCCCTCTCTCTGCCTGCTGCTCTGCCTACTTGTAATCTCTCTCAGTCAAAAAAAATAAATAAAATCTTTTAAAAAATCATAAGGAAAAGAAAATACATTTACAGTACTGTACTGTATCAGAAAAGATCTGTGTATAAGCAGTCCTGTATAGTTCAAACCTGTGTTGCTTTAAGCGTCAGCTGTATGGACACATTTCATGAGATGTCAGAGCAGTGATATCACTATGTCATGTAATCTTTGGAAAGTGAAAAGGCAAGTAGTGTTTTAGAATTACTGTGGAAATCATTACTATGGAGAATAAATTACTGTGGAAATAGTTTTTGGCTTTTGTAGGTAGACCCTCCTTAAAAGGGTCTGGAGGACCCCCCCCCCCACCCCAGGAGTCTCTGGACCACAGTTTGAGAACCATGAGGCTAAGATACTCATTGCTGCCAGGTTGTTTTATAAACTAGATGTCTTGGGGCACCTGGGTAGCTCAGTCGATTAAATGTCTGCCTTCAGCTCAGGTCATGATCCTGGGGTCTTGGGGTCCTTGGTTTGAGCCCACATTGGGCTCTCTGCTTAGCAGAGAGTCTGCTTCTCTCTCTCCTCCCCACTTGTGTTCTCTCCCACTGTCTCTTTCTCTCTCTCCCACTCTCTCTCTCTCTCAAATAAATAAAATCTTAAAAAAAAAGATGTCTTCCTTTCAAGACTCCAAACTACCTGTAGCTCCTTTTACCTGTTGAATGTGTTTGAGTTCTAGAAAGGTTATATAGTGCATATACTTAGTGGTTATTTGTAAAGTAGGTGTGTTTCAGGGCTTAAGAGACATATGAATATTCAAAATGACAATTTTGAATCTAGAATAGAACATTGCTGTTTGTTAATGATGGTTATATTAGTTCTGTTAAAGATGGTTATATTAGTTCTGTTAGAGCCAGTTGTTCCTAACCAAGTTGTATCTGGAGAGCGTTAGATAGCATAATTAACTTTAGGATACTAACATATGTGAAGGATTGATATCTCTAGAACCATTTCCTGGGGCAAGGTTTACCAAATCTTGCCATTTGCTTCCCAGTATTTGAGGGGAAGGGTGGTAGACACATCTGCAGCTGGAAAAGTAGTGTTTTGGAATGTGTCTGTTACTTTCAAGGGGAATTACTTTGTTGAGTATCTATGCATTCTGTGTACAGGTGCTATGATAAGCTAAGTGAACTTCACCTCGTTTAATCTTTTTTTTTTTTTTTTTAAAGATTTTATTTATTTATTTGACAGAGATCACAAGTAGGCAGAGAGGCAGACAGAGAGAGAGGGGGAAGCAGGCTCTCCACCAAGTAGAGAGCCCGATGCGGGGCTCGATCCCAGGACCCTGAGATCATGACCTGAGCCAAAGGCAGAGGCTTAACCCACTGAGCCACCCAGGCGCCCCCACCTCGTTTAATCTTGACTTCAACTGTATTAAATGAGATATGGACCCATTCCCATTTTGAGTAACTACTACTACTACTACTACTACTACTACCTCTCAGTAGTGGGGCCTATATGCAGTCCAAAGGCTGTCCTAACTCCAGAGTCTGTGCTCTCCCTGTCAGCTGTGTGGAAGATGGTGGAAGGAAAGATACGTGAGACAAATGGTGCTGGTTTGGGTTTTTTAAAAACTTGGTAGCTGAAGGCATATTTGAGAGAAAGCTTTAGTTTTCTGGTACAAAGTAGAGTGGTTACCCTGAGTTAAATATGTGTACTTTGGGAAGGAGTGATCTAGAATGATAACTAAGACCCCTTGGGTCACATAATGGCTAATTCTAAAAGATAAGCCAAAGGATTTGAGAAATTTCATGAAGACAAGTGTTGTTTACATGGGAGAGGAAAGAACATTTTCTTTACATTTAGAAGGAAAAGAATAGCAAGAAGAGATATTGTTTGGGAAGCAGAGAGGCATTAATAATGCCATACCATGTATGATCCTAGCAAAGTTAAGTGATGCTTGACTTTTAAAGTTATCCATGTTAAAATGATGATTGGCTTCAGTGAAAGTCATAAGATCATACAGGTTTCTTTTCACCCTGGTGCAGCGTGGCCTGACATTGTGGCCAGAGCAGCTCTGGGAAAGGCCACAAGTACTGATCTTTCACAGCAAAGCCAGCTAGGTCTAAGTAACGTTGACATTTGCCCCAGCCAGCCAGCCAGCTGAAAGGGCACCCTGGTCGTTGGGACTAATAACGGGTGAGACAAGGTCTTGTGTTTCCTCCATCATGGAGGAATTGGGTTGGGGATGGTTTCATTTTCCCAAAGCTGAACATAGGTCTGTTAAGATAATCAGTCCTTTGAAATAGTGTTGGAGAAAGCACTTAACTAGAAACTCCCTGGGGATTTATTTTTAAACCAGATTATCTGCTGTATTTCCTTATCTGTTACTCTTCATTGGGCTAATTGATCACGTTGGTGATTCTTAGTACAGAAATTTTTAAGAGATTAAAATCCTTTCTTTTAAAAAAAAGCCTCAGCTTACATGGGTAGCTGAAAGAGTACCACCCTGATAGTCTGGAGATTCTGCTTCTCTTTGGGGTAGTTGTTAACCCTTTCATTTTGTTTTAAAACTGAGACTCTTGCTGGCTATCTAACTTACCTTTAGAATTGTTGAGGATAAAGTGAGATGATAATTACTAAAAAATAAGTATACACAAAGGGGGAAGAGCCCTAAAAGTGGCCTGTTACCTTTAAATCTGCTCTGTACATTTCTAGATTTTGAAAGTTTTCTATCACCTTTTGAGGTCTCATGGTCATTGATGTTGGGGCTGGAATTCTAACTTCTGTTACTGTTCAGAGCATTTCTCTTCTGGGTTATCTTTGCTATTTAAAAAAAAAAAAATACAACGGGTCAGGACCTGGTGGGTAAAATGAACAGAAAACAGGTTGTTCTTGTAGGACCTCTTTTCTGTACTAGTCATCAAAGCCAGGGGCCATTATTGCGGTTTGGACAGTGTTGTTGACCCAGTGTGTACATTGCCGTGGAAGTAAATACAGACGTTGTTGTGTTCCCAGCTGGTATGTTTTTGTTTGGGGGCATCATTAATACAGAAGTTCAGTCACTGTTGAGTGGGGTAGAATCTGACCTACCTAGCCCAGTACATATGTATAAGATGACCTTTTGCACATAGGGACAGGAAAATGGGTCGTGTGAAGGTTCTTTTATGTTACTATGTGATACAGCATAAAAAAATGAGCTCCTGATAGGAGTGAGCTAATAGTGGAAAGGCATTCTTAGAACTGTTAAATCCTTGAAGTTGCTAGTTCTTCAACTAACACATTGCCAAGGCAAGAAAAGGTTTGCGGAGTTGTAAACATCCAGAGAACTCGAGGAAAGTACAAGCTTAGTGAAGATGTTTTGTTAAGTTTGTAAAGTACCTTAAAAAAAAGGATGAGTTGATTGATTCCAGAGCCTTTGGGGGGTATTTTAATTGAAAAGTGAGACACCAGATGGAATTCTCTTAAGTTGGCAAAATGCACAAATGATAATTTAGGAAAAGCTGAACATAATCAGGGAAAAGATACAATTTGTTAGTGATAATTTAGGAAAAGCTGAACGTAATCAAGGAAAAGATAAAATTTGTTAGAGATTCTTTTTCTTTGTTGCCTGAACCACAAGAAAATGGATTTGTCTTGTTGTGTGTTTGCTAGCTGAGATAGAGAAATGCATGAGAAATGAGTGGTAAGATCTCATATTCCCCTGAGTACATAAGCAGACAAGAAAATGGGTATATGGTGGAAACACCTCTTAAAAATAGGTTTGACTAAAATTTTTTTTAAAAAGGTTTATGTGTTCCCCCAAAATAGCATGAGTATACATAACAAAAACAATTCAGAAAGATTGTTTTGTGCTTTCATTTCTATTCATTCATTCATTCAGGTATGTTCAAACTCTAAAATTTTTCTTTCCTAGTCTAAAATAAGGTTGTCTCTACATGAAGATTTGCTTCACTTTTTATGGAAGGGACTCTTTTCTGAAATATTAGCTGTGTGGGGTTTTTTTGTGTTTTTTTTTTCCCCCCAAGATTTTATTTGTCAGAAAGAGAGAGGGAGCAAGGGCAAAAGCAAGGGGGAATGGCAGCAGGAGAAGCAGACACCCCACTGAGAGGGAGCCTAATGCTGGACTCCATCCCAGGACCCCAGGATCATGACCTGAGCCGAAGGCAGACGCTTAACAGACTGAGCCACCCAGGCATCCCAAAATATTAGCTGTTTTAAATGCAGATACATAGACATGTTTCCTTAATGTCTATTATTGAAATGTCACAGCAGATTTTCTTCGTAAATGTTTATTGAAACAGCAATAATAAACCTATAAGATAATTTAAGATGATATTTTTCCCATTAAAAGTCTAAAAGAAGATACAAAAAACTTTAATGTCAACTTTACTCTCTAAAGAAGGGAAACTAGGCCCCCCTATTTATAACATTTCTCAGATAGGTTTTTTCATTTGTTTGTGGTTGTTGTTGTTTGACTGGCTTTAATTCAAGGCTTAGTGGACATCTAAAGCTTAAGCTGTGCGCTTTGATCTAGTGCTTCCCACTATATTGTGAAGGCTATTAATTGCTTATTTTAGGTTTATTAGTTGAAAAACAGGTAATTTTGAAGAACTTAGACTGGCACCTGCATATTGAAGAATTGACGCTTTCAACATGTTGAAAGTTGTGCCCATTAAATGCACTGTGTGTTGTATGACACTTAGAAGACACATTAGGCAATGTAAGTCTGTGGAAGGGAATGATTTCTTACTGATCTGCAGGTGTCCCATATCACGATAAGGGTTCACTCCTTCCTGGGAATGTTCCATAGACAATGGAAAGCATTCTTGTCAACCCCCCTGCCCTTTTCTCTTCCTTTAAGGACAACCATAGGGGCCTTTCCAGAATGAGGATGGTGAGGCTAATGTGGCTACTGGCGTTCTTGGCGAGTTGTCTGGTGATAACCTGGGCTTTTCAAATCCCTGGTACCTGGGCCCGAGTCTCTCACAGACAGACAGACACACGTGCACATACACATCTGGACTCTTGAAAAGCAGAGAGAGTTATTTGAGGTTACCTTTGTAACAGGAGTCCATAGAGAGTCCAGATAGATCCGAGTTAAAAATCGCAGCTGAGCTACTTAATTGTTAGCCTTAGACAAATTTATCTTGCAGCTCCTCAGTCTTCTTATTTTATGAAGTGGGGACAGTCCATCCCTCCCGTAGAGGTGCTGTGCCCCTCCTGTGATGGCCGTGCAAGGACCTTGCCTCAGCCACTCCAGGCAGCCCTCCGTGTCTTGTCTGGAGAGGCTGGCACGGCTTCACTGGAGCCGAGTGTGCCGTTCCCCATGCTCATTGGACATTTGCCTTCTTCCACATGCAGTCACGACACAGGCCTGGGAACAAGAAGGGGACAGGTGGCAGGAGCTGCGGAAACTGTCCTGACAGGGCAGCACTTTGGGGGTTCACACTGGTGAGCCTTCTAGTTTTCTTTACCTTCCCCTTCGAAAATAATTGGCTTTGCATTTTGAACCAGGAAGTATTGGTATGCACTTCGCTCCCAAACACTGCACCTTTTAAAAATTGGTTAGATGTCAGGTGGCTGCTTGGCTCAGAAGAGCATGTGACTCTTGATCTTGGGGCTCTGAGTTTGAGCCCCACCTTGGGTGTAGGGATTACTTAAAAATACAGTCTTTTAAAAAAAATTGGTTAGGTTTATTTCCTACCTCATCCCCAGTACCCTTCAGAAGTTCTATGGGACTTGTTTGAGGGCGGGGGTTGAAAAAGCTGCTGTAGTAATTTAAGTAATAAATGCTTGTCTGTTGTGGAGAGTTTTTTGTGGGGAGGGTGCAAGTAATGCCTGAGGAGCTAGGTTGTTATTTTAGGGCATATATGACATAAAACAGCAATATTTTTTAAACAACACAGATGCTTTTAGCAGACACTCTGTATTTCCTTGCTTTTTTGCTTATTATCAGATCCCAAATAGCCTTGGGTCCTTTTCATTTATGAGGTTGTGGCCTGGTAGGCTATTGGAGAACTATTGGAGAACAGCACTAAACTTCACCATTCTAGTCCACTGTTCATTAGAAGCAAGTAAGAATAGTCCCATTGCTGTGCACATGTGCTGCATATTAAGAATTACGGCTGAATTTTTCTGTACATGTGGATTTTTTCCCATGTAGGTACTGAATCATGGTTGCGTGTGTTGAAGAAGAATTCTGATAGTGTATTTGTGGACGTGTTAGGGAATGATCACCAGGGGCAGAAACACATGGGCACCTCACCTGTTGGCCATGGTATGCCCAGAGCCTTGGCAGGCTGGCCGTGTTTGGGAATACTTCATCCGACAAGCATGATGTCTGGCTGGTTGAGAGCGTCTTTATTGCCCGCACACTCATGTCCCCTCCCATACCCAAGACATAAGTAACTTCCTTTTTGATGGAAGCTGCACTTGTGGTGGGTGTAGCATATAGAATTGTTGAATTACCTGAAAGTAGTATAACACTGTGTGTCAGCTTTACTCCAGTTACTCAAATTAAAAAATTAAAATTAGTAATTTCTTTCTCTCTCTGATCATAACTAGCTCTCTTTTCTGTTCTTAGTGCCTGTTTCTCACTGAACCATACACCACTTTTAATGTCCATGGTTTCTGATTCTCCTCTCTGACTTCCTCTAATTTCTCCTCATAATCCCCTTTTTATGTAGCATCCTTCTCCTGTCTCAGAAGAAAAGTGTCCCCATTCCTTTCCCAGGACTCTTCTTCATTGTACTTTTCTCTCCTTTGCCCCATGAGTTAACCCCCTCTCTTTGGCCTGCCTTCGGCCTTTTTCCCTCTTTCAGCGTACAACATGATTTAAGTTTCCTTTTCCTATAGAAATCTCAAACCTGGCCTGTTGCTTTCGATAATGGCCAGAGCTATCCTCTACCTCAGCACCACGATGCTCAGAGAAGGGTTCCTGTTTCCCACCTCTGTGCTAGGCCTTGTGCAGCCTGTAATCCGTCAAGTCTTCACAGCTGTTGATCCCCTGTGGCCCGCTCTCCTGGAAGTCAGCATTGACGTCCTCCTGACCACCAAAGCTTGAACCCTGTTGTCCAGTCTCATTTTACTTGGTCTTTCTCTGCTATGTTTGTTTAGTCTTTATTCATCCAGTAGATAATTTTATTGAGTACCTGCCACTGTGCTGAATGACATGGTGACAAGAATGATGAAGATGTGATCTTGCCACTGAGGAGAATACAGTTCATTAACAATTCAATATAGCGCTGAAAATGACAGAACTTTGTAGGGTGTTCTAGAGTGAGACAACTCCTCTAACTCAGACTGGGTGGGCCTGTTGATTAGGATGGTGGTTACCTTTGATTCTGTCTCCGTGGAAGGTTCTCTTAGATAGGTGTCCAGGGGCCCCCTCTGTGTTTGCGTGTCAGAGTTCTCTGGAGTAAAGTGGACATACTGGCTTAACTGAAATTCTCCCTTAAGGTGTAGTTTTTCATAAAGTTTTTCTGCTTTTTTAACAGTATTAATTTTGGTCAGGTTACTCATTTTGACACCTGAGCGGCGTTTAGCGTATGGCATTTTATTTTAACTTACGTAAATTGCTCCGTAATCTCTTTAGACAGGGGATCTGTTTGTGTCCCAGTGAGTGCTTGCAAAATGCTTGGTAGTGGTGCTTATCTTCCTTGTAAGTATTAATACATTTGAACTTGTACTTTGGCGGAGTAGCCTGTGTTAGAATGGCTGCTTCTGCCTTTCTCAGAACCTGGGAAAAGAGAAGGTGACCTTTCACATAGTGGCTGTGAGTGTTTGGGGACTGCGGGCTTAGAGTAAGTACACTCCTCCCTTTCCTTAGGGTACCTCCCATCTGTGTTTGAATCTCTTGGTCCAGGCTGAGGGGTACCTGTGACTGGGTTTTACGTGTGCCACCCCATGAGCAAGGCCCGTGTTGCTGGAGGCCGGTAGGAAACCTGATCTGAGATTGGTTGCACCTTTGTTGGTCTGTTTTCAGGCAAAGCCACACGAGCACTGAACGAGCACTGAAACGCTCAAGCAAACCCAGTGCCTTCCATGCTCAGGCTCACCTTGGTGAACTCATGCGAGTGAGCCATTTGTCTCCTCCTCTGCCTGCTTTCCTCCTCATCCACACCACACCCACGCTCGGGAGCTCAGGGAACGCAGCGGTTAACTTAGGGTTTCAGCATGTCATGTATCTAGCAGCTCTTAAGTTTTGTTTTTCTAAATTTGTTGGTTTGTTCCCTCCCCCGCCCCACCCCCACGGTGTTCCATCCACTGGCCTACCCACTGATGAGCCGAACCTAGGGTGTCGGGTTATTTTTCCTGGCCCAGTTCTCCATCCTGGAGAGGGATGAGAGGGAGCTCCAGGGTCTGAAGGTGATGGTTACATTCAGCAGCCAGCCAGTCACCTCATTAGTGGCCCATCCGGGTATTTGTTTCCTACCTTGTTTTTGGAGACTTGATTCTATTATAAATGGCGGTCTAGATGGGAATGTCTTTGAAAATGAATATTGTATAGAAATAATGCATAGGCTCTTCTTTCTCCCTTTCCCGTTTGGGTCTGAATGCTTTTGCATTGTGCACAGTGTCCGGCAGCACTTAGAATTTGTAAACAATAGTGTTAAGAGCCAGTGTCAGTTGGAGATTGGCGGGGACAGAATGGTTGATGGCACAATGAATGTATCACTTGTCTGAGGTTTTTTATAGTGATTCTCAGTCTTTCACCCCCTTGGGAGCTAGTATGAACCACAGTTACCTTTTATTGCTCTATATGTGTTGTCCATGCCAATCACAGAGCTGCAGGGGAGCCGAGCAAGTTGGAATAATTAGATTGAGAAGTGAATGTCACACTTCTAATTTCATTCTCCTTTCAAGGGATTACCAGTGTCCATTTAATAAAATGAGATTAACCCTCTGCAGCAGGAGTATTTGAAAGCTGTCAGTGAGTATAATCTTGACAGCTCAAAAGAAGTAGTGTTCTCGGCACTCTCAGAAACACTGTCATGTTTTATGGGCTGAAAGACTTGTGAGCACATGTGTATGTGTCATTAAAGGTAGATATATATACACGGGAGGTGGATTTGAAGGAGGAAACGTTTCATGAGCTTAATCTATACTGCGCAGACACAATAGTGTAGAAGTAACAAGTAGTTTAGTTTTGAGTTGCCAGATACCAGTAATAAAATACCGAAGAAATTATAAATCCAAAATTTAAAAAAAGAGAGAAATAATTTATAAAGCTAAGAGTGACATGTCTTTTCTTGAATGTTCTAGAAAACCTCGGATCAATTCTCAGCTGGTGGCACAACAAGTGGCACAACAGTACGCCACCCCACCACCCCCTAAAAAGGAGAAGAAGGAGAAAGTGGAAAAGCAAGACAAAGAGAAACCTGAGAAAGATAAGGAAATCAGTCCTAGTGTCACCAAGAAAAATACCAACAAGAAAACAAAGTAAGTTCCCATTCTTAGCTAACTCAGCACACTATAAATTATTTTGCAGGTGAATCTAAGCTGTGTTTTAAATGCCTTTTGTTGTGTCCCCACCTTAGACCAA
Source organism: Enhydra lutris kenyoni (assembly GCF_002288905.1). Lineage (NCBI taxonomy): Eukaryota > Metazoa > Chordata > Mammalia > Carnivora > Mustelidae > Enhydra > Enhydra lutris. The sequence goes on along the minus strand of NW_019154094.1, from coordinate 28,674,834 downwards.
AGTCTGATATTCTGAAAGATCCTCCTAGCGAAGCAAACAGTATACAGTCTGCAAATGCTACAACAAAGACCAGTGAAACGAATCACACCTCAAGGTATTTGAAACTAGAATGAAATACAGCACCGATGCTCTGATTTACTCGGTCCTAGTCAAGAACCCATGGGCGGTTTTGTTCCTGTGGGTTTGCAGGCTGAGAACAGTGTGGCGGGGGGAGCATGAGCTGGGTATGGGCTGTTAACTTTGAAGACACACGTATGTGTATATTTCGGCCATTTCTGTATCACTGTGGCCACAACAGGAAAAAGATAAACTGATGATAATTTGCATTGGTCCAAAGCTTTGTTCAGTATTGGTTTCTATTGCCAAAGGAGTAAGCTTTGGTATGCGTGGTCGCAGTTTAGATTCGTTGCCACAGTGTCACGAAGTCTCATGTGTACTGATGACGTTGCTTTGAATCCATAGCTTATTTAATTGGCTGTTCCCTGGGGTGTTGCTTTCAGGCCCCGGCTGAAAAACGTGGACAGGAGCACCGCACAGCAGTTGGCAGTGACTGTGGGCAACGTCACCGTCATTATCACAGACTTTAAGGAAAAGACTCGCTCCTCCTCGACGTCCTCATCCACAGTGACCTCCAGTGCAGGGTCAGAACAGCAGAACCAGAGCAGCTCGGGGTCGGAGAGCACAGACAAGGGCTCCTCCCGTTCCTCCACGCCAAAGGGCGACATGTCAGCAGTAAATGATGAATCTTTCTGAAATTGCACATGGAATTGTGAAAACTATGAATCAGGGTATGAAATTCAAATCCTCCACCTGCCCATGCTGCTTGCACCCCCTGGAGAATCTTCTGTGGACATCGGCCTCTTAGTGAAGCTGCCGGGATAATTTCTGCTTGCCATGGGCATCTGGCCACCAAGGAATTTCGCACCCTGACGATTACTCTTGACACTTTTATGTATTCCATTGTTTTATATGATTTTCCTAACAATCATTTATAATTGGATGTGCTCCTGAATCTACTTTTTATAAAAAAAAAAAAAAAAATCTGCTGTGCACAATTTTCCATGTACATTACAACTGGTTTTTTGTTTTTGTTTTGTTGGGGGGTTGGTTGGGAGGGGGAGGGAACTTTTATTTATTGTGTTCACAGACTCCATCCTTTCAGCATATCCTTTTAAGTTTAGTTCTTTCTTCCAGTTATACTATGTACTATCAGTTTTGATATAACTATATATATATAAATATAAAATTATATATAAAGGGTTATTTGAAACCAATCCATGGCAACGCTGGTGCTTGATACACTGTGAAGTGAATACAACATTGAACAGTTACAGATCTGGGACAGTCCCTTCTATGAAAGTGCTGAAATTAAATTAAAATCAGTCTTACATGAAGTATGTTCCAACCTACGTGGGAACTTGACTCTCTCATCTGTCTAAAGAGTACTGGACGATAGAAAAATATATATTTTTTAAACAATGTGATCTCAAATTTAAAGACTGCTCCAGATAGCCTGCATTTGCAATGGAATAACTGACAAATCACAAATGGTTTAGTTGGGAGGGCTTTGATCGTTCGAAAGTAACTAAACTAGCTCCAGAATGCCAAGTATTCTTGTAAGTTCCGGTTACATGTTAACATTGCTGTTCTTACCATAAGCACTCATGAAAATATGGTATTCTGTAACTCGAATTCCATCCATTTTCCAGACCTCTACTCATGACTGAGGTAAATATAAATCGTCTCTTAGTTTTAGGATTAAAACCGTCTAAACTGTATTTTTGGTCCATACCAGAAGCAACTCCCTATCTCCACTTTGCACGTGACATTGCAGTCGTGGTTTTGTAATTGAAATTGGTTTGCGTTGTGTCCCCTCCTTTTCCTTACCCTACCAATTTAGTTACAAGAATTCTTTCTCTTTCTTAAAATCTGCTCTTGTTTGCTTTACTGAACAGAGGTTATCAACTGCACATCCAGTCCTGACATGGAGCTTTTCAGTGTTTGGAGACATTTCTCAATTCCCTGCTGTGGGGAAGGAACTCAAGTGGTGAACGGTGTAAGCGCTAGCAGCCTGAATTGCAGGGAGAGCTCGTACTTCCTGTGAGCCTGTGATCTTTTTCTCTCTCATCATAAAGACAGCGTGAGCGAACTCTTTCAAGGTTTCTTTTCACTCGTTTTTTGTTTTTTGTTTTTTTAACTATCTTGCAAAAACAAACAAAAAACAAAGGCCACTAATAACGATTCCACCCCCTCCTTATTTTTCATATGTTTTGTTTTGCTTTGTTTGCATTTAGGGTCTCTCTTCCGTTTAACTCTTAACATTCATATCCACACAGTTCATAGGCTTCAGAGTCATTTCAAGCATGGGAACTTGGTGTTACCTTCCTTTACTTGATCGTACCGAAGGACTTACGGGAGGGCAGCCGATTTGTGATGAAGCGCCACGTTTTGGTGTGGAAAACCTGGTTTGCTTAAGAACAGAAGTACCTGTCTGTGGAGGCAACGAGTAAAACAAAAAAACAATTAACAGCTTGATTTGAGTAGCCAACAGGAAAGGTTCCTTTCACATTTACATTAAAACTATTCTATAGTCACCAATGCACCATAATTCAAATTCTGTTCTCAAAGGTATAGACGATAAAGCAGTGCCATTTGTTGCTGTGGTCCTATTCTCAAATGCATGGACAATTGTTCCCCTCTTTTTAAAATAATGCTTGTATCTGGGATGCAAGCTATGCTATCTTTTTAAATACATTTTTAAAGTATTTATTAATGAACCAAAGGAAATCAGATGCTTTCTGTAAGCATCAGAATATATAATACATAGTGATTTGACTATGAATTTTAAATCCACATTTTAATATTAGTGGGATATTGCAAAGACATTCCTTCTAAAGTTTTAATATTCCTTTTATTAAGGGTCTCAGGGAGGGTAAATTAGTCAGCCATATTTATTTTCCAGAGATGTAAGGAATTGCTACGTTTTTTAATTAACTTTTTACAAAAAAATTTAAATGCCACCAAACTCATGTGGGTTGCACTGCTTTTTGAACCAATAAGTGTTGGTATGCACTTTGTTCAGAAACACTGTGTACTTTTTCAAAATTAGTTTCATGTAAAGTGATTGGACCCCTAGATTAGTGGAAAAAGCTGATGAACCAGCTACTCATAGGCTGCTAATTAATTCATTGCCAATGTCTTGGTTTTTCAGTTTTGCCTCCGTGATAAATCAATACATGAAAGAATGGGGCGGGGTGAAGGAAGGGAGGATTGCGTTAGAACAGGTGAGATGAAATTGGCATTTGGATAGACCTGCAGCTAACAGTGGGACTTTTCTCAACAGATGTTACGGTGCCGGGCCACTAGCTGCCATCGCGTCGTCTGTTGAGGTAGTGAGGCGGTAGGTACCTTAAAACTTCTAATTTCCGAAATTGATGACATCCCTCAGGCATGTAATTCTGGAAATGGAATTCCTGTAACTTTCTTGCATTTGCAATTTGCCCTACAATTAGTAGGCAGCTCGTAAAAACACTAGTGTAGATTATAAAGATATATATTAAAAGAGGACCAGAAATACTTGGTATTCAGTGGCACAGTAAGCAGGTTATAAAAACAAAACAAAACAAAAAAGCACAGTGTTATGCTTGCAAGTTTCCATTTGTTTTAATACCACAGGATCTTTCACACGCGTGCGCGCACACACAGAGCTTACCTGACTTGCTCTGCTCAAGTCATGCAGTTTTTTAAAAACGGTAAAGACATCTGGACACCCACAAGATACTTTAATCAAAACCTTTCAGTTTCAATCTGGATCTTTAAAAAACATTGGCAGAAGCTTCTGTGAGTTTAGTTCCACTAAAATGTTCCACCTGCCTTATCAAGACCATTCTCAGTCTACTTTTTTAAGCTACCGTATCTTAAATTATTGAAAATTTATTAATTGCTGAATATATAATAACCTTTGCTTGTATGTAACCGAAAATGGTTTAAGAGCCAACATTTAGAGTATGACAATGGAGCTGAACAGTTTTTAATGCGCAAGCAGTTCTGTTCTTGTGTATGACTTGTAACCTTAATTTACTGTGTAAAGATGGTTACATTATTTCCTTAGCTTTGTTTGTTGGAGACAAATAGAGAATGCTTGTTAAGTATGTCAAAACATAATCTTATCTTGTGAATTTTTGTTAATGTATTATACGAGCTATATTTTTCATTTGCCCAGAAAGACAGCTTGTATAACGCTTTCGGAAGTTTCTGCTCTGTAACGTCTTTAGAGCTGACAGTCTGTTAGGTTTGTTTTTTTCTTCATGCTAAAGTGTCAGTTGGTGGTTTTGTGAACTGGTCAGAAATTCACAGGTCTTAAATGTTTTGGGAAAATTTATATTGGACACTGCTCTTTGTCTAGCAAATAAAAGATGTTAATATATTCCTGTTACTGGCATGTGCACGACTATGTTATTAGAAGCCACTTTATCATTTTCCTGCTTTAAATAGAAATGTCTATTTATGAATTCTGCTTGTAGTTTTTTCACAAATAAAATAGTAAAATTTACGCGGAAATCTTTACTTTCTTGTGTATAGATTTTAGCCCTTAGGAAAATGGTTCCTTTTTGTACTTGCATCTTTAGCTTGTGGGATAGTTCCAGGGGGAGCAGGAGGCTAAGGACGACTCTGGTTGTTTATCAGAAGTGCGAGTGGATTTGGGTGTCTCTGGACGTGTCTCTAAGCTGCAGCAGCAAGCATAATTGAGCAAAAGAATGTCCAGATGGGGGAAGAAAAGCAGCTAATGTGTGTAAGCTCATCCTTTGAGATCGGTTGCGGTGATTTAAAGAAGATGGCTGACGACAGTTAAGCAGATGACTGAAAACCTTCCAAAGAAAACCCATTTCTGGCCAAGTACGCGGTGACGTACCTCAGATGTCTGCGAAATGCAGCGTCGGGCTTAAAAGCCACACAAACAGAGCTAGCGGGACTGCCAAGAGGCCACGGCAACCGCTGTACCCTTTCAGAGTATGGGAACCCCTCAAAACACTTCAGGATCCGCCCCCGCTTACTCTTCTTTGTCCAAGTTTGCACCTGAACTAGTGCTGAAAGGAAGACTGTGTAAAGTGGTGCCGGATGCTGAATTGGGAAATGGGCCAGTCCTGGTAAGAGGAAACAGCAAACTATGTTCTCCCTGTCCTCCTTTTCCAGTACCCAGTCCTAACCCAAGTCTGACTCCTCAGAAGTCTCAGAAAGGATCTGGAAGGGTGGAAGGGCAGGGGTCATATTAGGTCTCCTGTTTCCCAGGGGCCAGTGTGGGTACAGACAGGCAATGGGCTGTACCTCTCACCCCTCAGCTTTCTTTGGTACCTAAGGAGTCCTGTATGAGGGTCCCCACTGCTGGGGCACTGGCTCCACCCTTTTGGGGACAATGGAAGCTGCCCCTCACCCCAGATACAGGCATACAGCAAGAGGTTGGCCCTTTGAGTGAAAGTGCAAGGATGTCTCTTAGGGAAAGAGTGTGGATCCTTTCTAGTCATGAGGACAGGAGGGGAGGCAAAGACTCATTCCACTTGCCCTCAGCTAAACCCCAGGGTTGACACATGTCTAGACGACCCCCCCCCCCCACTGAGGAATACCATGGCTAGACTGTGACACCAGTGTGGCGAGACGCTGGCTGAATTGGTCTTGGTCAAGGCTAGGATGACCTCTGAAGCGGGAAGGTGCTCAGGCTTCTACTCTGCCTTCAGAGTCCTGTGACGTGGCACCCAGCCAGCCTCTGCCTGGGGCAGCGAAGAGGAGATGAGGGGTATCCCAGAGGCCCTTGGTCTGTCTCGTCCCTGACCTCCCAGCAGTTCTGAAGAGTTACTCTGAACCCTTAAAGTCACAGCAAGGAGAGATTCAGAACCGTCCTTGTATTGGAATTAAAAACTTGATCGAGGTCCTGTCCAAGAAGTCAGTCTAACCTGGCAGCCCCTCAGGGTGTTAAGGAAGGCGCAGTTCTCCCTGGCAGTCCCGGCTCTGCTAGAGGCAAGAGAAACGGACCGCTGAAAGCTGCAGGGAAGGCTCTGGTTTTCTGGAAAAGGTCATGGGGACATGTCTAGAAAGATGAAGAAGGGGTTCAGGTCAGGACAGACCCTCCAGTGAAAGTGGCTAACCCAGGTGTCATGTTCTGCCTGGTGACCCTGACTTCTCTCCGGGTGTTCAGCACAAAGCTGCGGCTGGGGGCTGGCTCGGGGGCATCTGGCGACTAGGTGCTTCTGTGGTGCTGATTACACAGCTGTGCCAAAACACAGCTCAAGGGGAGGCGTGTGTGCACTCGGACTGGAACTGGCCCACTCCTGCAAGTGCTTTTGACCTAGCCCTGGCATACAAGTGGCAGCCCCAGCTCCTGGTCTCCCCGTCTCCAGCCTGTGCCAGACAGCACGCATCAGTCACAGTACTCTCTCCCTTTCAGCTGAATTCAGACTCTGAAACCTCAGCACGGCTCTGCAGGCTCCATGAGCCCATGTTCCGGTGTGGTAAAATTCATTTGCCATTCCTGCCCTGGACCAATCCCACCCAAAGCAGTTGGAGAACCCTGCAAGGCTGATTTTAAGCAACTCTTCAATTGTGGGGCACTCCCTGCGGCCATTGGAATTCCAAACGGAAGGCTGGCTAAGTGGCTTGGAGGAGTGAGGAAAGAAGAAAACTAAGTATCCAACGCCAATTCTTCAAAAGGCTGTTTTCCTGTTCAGAATGGGAGCGGAGGAGAAGGCCAGGGCTAAGCACTGTGGCTCTAAATGCCAGACCCTTAGTCCTGCTGGCGGTGATGGGTGTCACCATGTAGGCCAGGCTGGACCGCCCAGGCTGTCACACCGGTTCTGCCAACCCCAGGGACTCTCAAGTAACAGGGCAAACCACCAAACGGATGTGATTCCTGGAAGCAGCAAGATGCACCCTTGGAGTCAGAACTGTAGAAGACTCCCACCTCTACCTGACCTTGGTGACCTTGGGCAAGTGAGTCTCCTTAGGTTCATTTCCCTCATGTCTGGAACAAACCCTCCTCCTCTGCCCTGTTCTCTGCTCCCAGGGGCAGTGGGCCAGTGCCCCCGTGGTGGTCTCTATCATGGTTTTAATACTGGTAGGGAGCAACCTTCTTTTCAGAACACTCGGACACTTCACTGCTGTGAACGCTGGGAATGAATGAGAAAGGTTTGGTCCGTTTTGTATCCTTTTTTTTCTTTTTATATTATATACATACTTATATAAATATATATATCTTTGCCCCCTGGCCCAGAGCAGTTGGTTGCAAGCCACATGCAAATTGAGCCAGTGGTATTTTTCATAGCTGCTTGGTGTTTCCATATCTACAAACCATGTTACAATGAATACAGCTTCTCGTTAAAAGTTTGATTTTTTGGGGCGCCTGGGTGGCTCAGTGGGTTAAGCCTCTGCCTTCAGCTCGGGTCATGATCTCAGGGTCCTGGGATCGAGCCCCGCATCGGGCTCTCTGCTCAGCAGGGAGCCTGCTTCCTCCTCTCTTTCTGCCTGCCTCTCTGCCTACTTGTGATCTCTCTCTCTGTGTCAAATAAATAAAATCTTTAAAAAAAAAAAAAAGTTTGATTTTTTTTTTTTTTAAACGATGTTCACCGCGCTATTGTGATCAAAAAAAAAGTTTCCAGTCAGCGGGAGAATTTGGGACCCCCAGGGTGCCTGGCATCACTCCGTGGGAGGAGCTCAGTAAGCACCGGCTGTGGGTTGCACACACGTACCGTCCCTGCCTCCACATACGTGCGTACCTATGTCTACATGCACATGCATACTGACGGGGAAGGCTTTTTCACACACATGTAAATGTCACAAGCTCCAGGCATAGAGAAGTTTGAGCTACAAACCACTAGATCAGCCACAAATACACTCATGGAGAGTGAACTGTAGACGAGAACCAGTTTTCTAGCCTGAGTAATTCAGCCGTCACAGCAGCCCCAGAAGCAGGAGAGCTCCGCGTGTGGGAGCAAGGCGGGTATATAAATTGTATTCATTGCCTCTTCACATTTAAAGGAATTTGTACCCATTTGGAGAAGTCTCCAGAAAGAGTTATCTCATTGGCTGGAATTAGAACAGTCTGCCAGAGTGGAAAATGTGTGAATGCAAGGCACTCCCAAGAGGCAAGACCCTCTAATAAATTATACTGTAATGTTCCAGCGACGCCTGCGTGCAGAGAGCATCCTGACACTGCCGACGGACGCAGCCAACAAATAGGCTAATAAGAGGGAGAATTGTAAGCACCTCCATTCATCTGGGAGCAATCAGCGCCCGCAACTGGCTGGGCTCTTCTATGGAAACCCGTAAATCCCTAGTGGGAACTTAGGCCTCGATGGCACTGAGTGAACTGGGAATGGCGGGCATGTGCGGTAGGTCCTGGGAACGACAGTTGCCTGGGACCCTTTTTTATGTTCCCAGCTCTGGGACAATTCCTCATCTCATCCTGACTCTAAATCCATTCCACTCTATGTGGAGGGGCATTGCCTTAGTGAAACTTATTTAAGCAGCAAGAACAGCACATTTTCTTGGTATTGACTTTAGTGCCTTACTAGCTCCCTTAGTCCTCGCAGAAACACTATGGAGTAGAGTCAGGGTGGGTGAATTACAGCCCGTGGGCCAAATCCTTGCCCACTGCCTCTTTCTGTACAGCCCATGAGCTAAGGATGGATTTTACATGTTTTAAGTGGTTGAAAAAAATTTTTAAAGAATAGTATTTGTGATGTGAAAATTATATGAAATTCAAATTTCAGTGTCTATAAATAAAGTTTTATTGGGACGTAGCCACACCCATTCATTCTTGTGTTGTCTGTGGCTACTTTTCTGCTACCGAGGCAGAGTGGAGTTGTTGCAGGGGAGACCGTGTGGCCCACAGAGCCTACAATATTTGTTATCTGGTCCCTTAGAGGAAAAAATGCCCTGCTCCCTGGAATACATTCCCATCTTTCACATTCTATGAGGTGAGCACTGACATTGCCCTCAGAGTCTAGAAGGGTTACTGGCAGCGTCTGGGCGGGATAAATGGTTGTGGAATGAAGGCATCACTGCCTGCCTGTTTTACAAATGAGGAAACTTGGAGCGCAGAGATTTTAAGGAACTTGCCCAAGGCCACCCAGATAGTAAGTGGAGGAATTGAGATTTGAATCAAAGCCGTCTAATGCAGAGTCCTGGCTTTTCGTGTTGAAGAGGCTGAATGGGCAGCTTCCTCCAAAGTATGTTCCTTGAACACAAGTTAGGCCAGATGTCTAGCTGTGGCCAATAAATTTGGTTGAAATCCTGTTTAATATAGAAGCCCTCTTGAAGTTCCACCATGATCGTTAGCATATCAAAAGCTCTGAGAAGTCCCGCAGGAAAGAAACCCATTTCAGTTTCTTTAATATGGTGTTTTTAAAACTTATTCCACCAACTAATATAAGTCTGGGGGGAGCATTTGTGAAAAGACTTGTAGATAAGACTTACTGGGTACATACAGATGGCCTGTGGCCATGAGGAAACTACTGAGCCTCTCTAACCTGTTTTATTTTTTCTCTGTAGGATGGTAATTGGCACATGAAGATTTAGTGAGCTGCTAAGTCCCTGAGTCCTGGTAAGATATGCACAAAATGTCAGTTTCCTGCTCCACAGGGTAACTGGAGTGTCCTGCACACTTGCCATTTCCTACCTTTGAGGCCACATGTGGAACCACAGTAGCCTTCCAAAGGGATAGCTCATGTCACCTTCAGGTGCCTACTAGTTACGAGAATCCGACCACTCAGGGCTGCAAAACAGAACCCCCGGTGCAGGAGAGGGAAGGTCCGGCATCCTAACTGCGGACAGGAGAGAACCACCACCCCACCCCGGGTGTGTGCATGCCAGCAGCCTGGTCTTAGCTGGCCAGCCCTCGCTCTCTGCCTCCTGGGTTTCCCCTCCATCCCTTTCTGGGGACATCTAACAGTGAGCCCCCGGCTGTCAGTTGCAATCTGCTCTCATCTTAGTCACACTCCTGCTTAAGTGAGTTCTTCTTGACTCCCTGGACACCGGAAGCCTTTCTTCCTGACAGCAGGTGAGGCATTGGCCCTCTTTTGACGTGACCATCCACTTCAGTGCCTGCCAAAGTCCCCGCCGCCCGTGATCCAGACATCTGAAGAGTTTGCTTAATAGAGTCCACAAGGAGGAGGAGGGGGGTTGGGGGGGTGGGGGTGGGGGTGCTGCTGTGCCCGGGGTCCCAGCCACCCTTCCCTCCCCAGTGCTACAGGGCCCAGCCAGAGCCGGCAGGGGGTGGGCTGGGGGCTAGGGAAGGGGAAGGGGCTGGGGAGGCTAGGAGCTGTGGGACCACACACAGAAGAATGAAACCCAAGACCTGCGTGACCTTGTACTCTCCTTTCTGCCCGCTGTCATGTCCCTTGCAAAAAGGGAGGGGGCCTGCACCTAGTGGGGCAGGAGCAGGAGGAGTGGAGGTCTGTCTGGCAGAGCAGTTCCCGGGCCCTGCAGTGGGCAGATACAGCCAGAGGCCCTCTCCCATGCACTGGTGAGCACCTCTGACACCCTCCCTCCCTTCCCAGAGTCCTCCCCACCCGGAAGATTCTGGCTTTGCCTTCCCAACTCTCTTGGAGAACAGGCTCTCCAGTAGCAAGACCAGGGGTACAGAAAGGATGAGCATCCCAAGAGGCAGCAGGCCCTGTGGGGGGAGCCTAGATGGGGGCCAGCAGCCTGCTGCCTCTTGCCTCTAAGGATTTAACTTTTTTTTTTAAGGTTTTATTTATTTATTTGAGAGAGATGGAGAGTGAGAGAATAAGGGGGAGGAGGGGCAGAGGGAGAAGCAGACTCCCTGCAGAGCAGGGAGCCCAATGTGGGACTCAATCCCAGGACTCTTGGATCAGGACCTGAGTCGAACGCAACACTTGACCAACTGAGCCACCCAGTAGTCCCAGGGCTTAACGTTTTATTTCCCCGGTTTTGTATGCCTCTGCTTGGTGGTTTTCTCTTAGTTCATTGGATGTCAGCACATTTCCCTTTATTCTGCCCACTCTAAGTCTTTGTCTGCAAGGAGTCCACCCTGGAAATGAGAGTCTGACCAACCTCCCATTAGGCAACCATCACAGACTGTACAAGAACACGGCAGTCCTTACACCTTGACAGCCCTTGCCGGGTGTTGCCAAGTGCACAGCCAGACTGAAGTCAGTCTGATTAGAAGGGCCATATTTGAATATAAAAACAAGGACAGGGCGCCTGGGTGACTCAGTTGGTTGGGTGACTGCCTTCTGCTTGAGTCGTCGTCCCGGAGTCCTGGGATCAAGCCCCACATAAGAGTTCCCAGCTCCATGGGAAGTCTGCATGCTCTCTCTCAAATAAATAAAATCTTTGAATAAAAACAAGGACATCTTCCAGTTATGCAGTAGAGACTCTTAATGTTCTCTCATGATGGGAGGGAGGCAAGCATGCTTTAGTTTTGCCTGATTGCTCAGGCTTCCGGCTTAGAACTTCAGGGTGACGGCTGAAACTCCGTTAGTCACCGTGGATCATGATCCCATCTTAAGGGTGGGAGCTACATAGTAAGGATTAAAAGAGCTGAAAGATAGAGCCTGGGTCCTAGATGGCTCCATGGAACTGTCGTCCTAGGGTGCCCTGCCTAGTTCCTGACCCCTTACCGGTGAGATGTAAACTTCTCTTTTATTTATACCCCTGTGTATTAATTAGGGCTCTCCAGAGAAAAAGAACCAGCAGGAGATATATATATATATATCTCCACTGCAGGCCAAGAAGCATCCAGACAATTTTGGCATGACTCTCACTTCCTATATTTGACTTTCTCCCTGAAGAACAAAGGATGCATTTTCGGCATAAATGAGTTAATGGGCTGCTGTGGGACAGCTTCAAGCTGCAGAAATTCCCACCCGAATCAGGCAGCTCAGGCTGTGTTCTGCGGCTGTAACAAATCACTTCCAATCTGCACAGCTCACAAAAGCAAAGGTTGGTTTCTCACCCAGGCTACAAGTGGAGAAACAGCTCTACTTCCTGTCCTCTTTACTCCGGAACCCAGGCTCAATCTGGGATAGTACTGTCTGTCTTGAGGCAGAAGGGATATAGCAAAACATGCCCGGCCCCTTCCAGTCTCTGCTTAGAGGTGACACACGTCACTTCCACTCACATTTTATTAGCCCAAGCCTCATACACCACACGGGATAGGGAAGTATAGTCATCCCCCAGGCTGGGTGCCACGGGGTGGGGCAGCAAATATTTTGAGCATTAACTACTCTACCACACCATTTTGCTGGACTATAGAAATATAAACAGAAATTGACCAAGAATGAGAAAGAACCAATTCCAACTTCACTTCCTCCGTTCCAATCCATTCACCCTCCGGTATCCAAGGAGAGATTCTGAGCAGAAAAAGGTTTCCCCTTCTGGCTGACTTGTTAACAATGAGAGCAAAGTGAAGCCAGGTGGAGGCACGTGGAACTCCGGGAGAGCCAGGCTGAAGATTAATACCTCCCTATGTGTCCAGTCACCTTTTAGCTTTTAGTCTGATTGCTCTAGAATGAAAACTGGGAAATGTTCCTGAAGTGGGGGAATTCTGTGGTCTGAGGTTTGGGGTTGGGGAAGAGATGAAATTTCAGTTCCATATTTAATGGCTTCTGCTCTGGAAGGTCTTTGTGTGAGTCTGGTCCATCCCTGGCGCCCTTGATGCTGAGTCTGCTGTGCGATCCCTGGGCAGGACTCCTAAGAAGCATATATGCTCCATACTCCAGCCTTAGCTCATCTCTTGTTGCCCTCAGTCCTGGTCTTTATATCAGGACCCTTTAACATAGAGTGGATGCTCCCTAAATACACCCTACTCCATGTACCCAGAGTCTAAAGAATCTCCTGGATCAACAGGTCATATTAAGTGTTATGGATTGACTTGTGTTCCCCCAAATCCTTATGCTGAAGCCCTAACTCCTCATGTGACCTCTTTGGAGAGTGGGCCTTTAAAGACAAAGGTAAATTTTAAGTGAAATCGTAAGAGTGGGGTTCCTTAAGGAGACTGGTGTCCTAATAAGAAGAGATAGAGACACCAGAGACCTGTCTGTCTCACCACACACAGAAAAGGCCATGTGAGGACCTAAGAGGGCAGCTGTCTATAAGTCAAGGAGCGAGGCCACACCAGAGCACATCCCGACTGGTGTCTTGATCTTCGACTCCCAGAACTGTGAAAAAAATAAGTATCTGTTCTTTAAGCCATCCTTAAAGTGGTGTTTTCTTATGCAGTCCTAACTACCTAATACATTAAGAGTAACAGCATTCCCACTTCCAGTCCCATTTCCCTTCTCTTCCATTTTCCCTTCTTCAGAGGAAACTCTTTTTTATACCTTATCACCATTTCTTTGGTAGTTCTTTCTGTATGTCATAAGAATCATGCCCAGTGGGTCCTTCCTGTGTTTTCCATCTTACCCGTTACCTCTTAACTTCTGCTATGGGAGGCGAGATTTTTAGCTCTCTTTCCTTCCTTCCTCCCATTTTCACTTTACAAATCTAGACTTTTCCCTGACCTCTACCCTACTCTCTGTATTATTATGTCATATTTGATTAGATCAATATCAGTATATTATTTTGACTATAAAAGTGTACATTACAAGTGAAGTTTTATGGTAAAACTATGATTAGTTTGTCTTTCCTTTCTTTTGGTTTGTTTTCCTGGAGTGATTATTTTTGTTTGTTTGCTCATATCTCTATGCATTTATCACCAGTTCAAAAACAAACACACCCAGGCTTAGTCAGGGTCCTGGTCAGACAGAGTTTGTCACTGACACACCATGGGCTTTCAGTCCAAGGTCTATCCATAAAAGGTCTATCAGGAGAAGCATGGACAAGGATGGAGAGACACCCCCAGACTTTAGCAACAGTGGGAAACCATTACCAGTGCCAGGCCTGAAGGGCAAAGGGAGGACATAGGGTTACTGGAGCCCAGTAGATTTGGAGCTGTGGAGAAGGGGCCGCTTTGCAGGATTTGTGGTCAGGGAGGGATAGATGATGTAGCTGCTGCCAAGATGGTGGCATCAAGCAGGCAGAGGGGCATGGAAGACCCTTGACCTCCTGTGCTTCATCCCTTCTCGTCTCCTGCCAGTGTTACTCATTAGCCAACCCAACAGGAAGCCAAGGGTGAGGAAGCCCAGAGTTGCAATCCACGGGGATAGCCTCCTGGAAGCTTCTGGTCAGAAGCAGGGATGGAGGGGGGTGGAAGCAGAGGGGAGGGTGAAACTAAAGGCTAATTGACACTCTAACTCACCTGTCCTCTCATTTTTTGCCAACAGATTCATTGGTTTCAGGTGTCCTAGTTGTAGCTTCTTGGAGATGTTTCTCCTAGAGTCTCCTGACCTGTCTCCATCCAGGTTCTCAGGTGGGACCTCCCTTGACCATCATCCTGGCATATCCTGCTTTCTCTTCTCCACTATATCTCCTGTTTCCTGCCATCCTGGTCTTCCTCTTTCTTGCTTTACTCCCTCATTTTAGTGGAGCTCATCCTCCAGTAGTGTCCTGAGAAAGGATGTGTGTATGAGAGCTTTTTTCTTCGAGACCTTGCAAGACCAGCAATGTCTTTACTCTTCCTTCATACCCACCTACTACAATCCAATCTTGGAAGTCATTTATCTTCCTCACATCTGGTGATGCTGATGAGAAGCCTAAAGCCCTCTGGTTCCCAATCCTGTGCGTGAAACACTTTTGTTTTTGCTCTCTCTGGACATTTAAAGAAGCTTACCTGGGGTTGCCTGCCTGGTTCACTCAGTTAAGCATGTAACTCTTGGTCTCAGGGATGTGAGTTTGAGCCCCACATTGGGTGCAGAGATTACTTAAAAATAAAATCTTAGGGGTGCCTGGGTGGCTGAATTGGTTTAAATGTTCAACTCTTGATTTTAGCTCAGGGTCGTGAGATTGAGCCCCATGTCGGGCTCAGTGGGGAGTCTGCTTGGTATTCTCTCCCTTTCCCTCTGAAGTTCTTCTGTGTCCCCAGTACACTGACACTTTATGACTGTGCCCTTTGGTGTGGGCCTTTTTTCATAACTGTGTTGAATGTCCAGTAGGTGCTTTCAATCTCCAGATTTTAGTCATTCTGTGTTGGGAGACTCTTTTGAACTATTTCACTGACAGCTTCATTTTCTCTTTTTCTTTCTGGAACTTCTGTTATCCAGGTATTGTACCTCCTCTGATTTTCTTGTGATTTCTGTTTTGTGTTCTTTTTAGGATTTTGTTCTTCTTAGAAAGAAACGACCTCATGCTGTGGGCCGAATCTTGTGCCCCAGGAGATGTTGAAGTCCTAACCCCCAGTGTCTCTGAATGTGACCTTATTTGGAAATAGGGTCTTTGCAGAGGTAATCAAGTGAAACTGAAGTCAATGGGGTACATCCTAATCCCGTATGATGGGTGTCATTATTACAGGGGCAGTTTGGACACAAAGATGGACACGCACACAGGGTGAATGCTGGGTGAAAATGAAGGCAGAGATTGGGGTGACATCTCTGTAAGATTCAGGACATCAAGAATTGCCAGCAGACCACCAGAAGTGGGGTGAGACTCAAGGAACAGTTTCTCCTCGTAGAACTGGTTCACAAAGAACTGATCTCTACCAATATCTTGATTTTGGATTTCTGGTCTCCGAAACCATGAGACAATAAATCTCTGTTGTTTTAAGCCCCCCGTCTGTGGAACTTAGTTAGAGCAGCCCCAGGAAACTGATACACTTCACCTTTGCCTTCCATTTATTCTATGAAGTTCTTCATTTCTTCTGTCATTGTTCCAATTTCCAAGAGCCATTTTTTTGTTGTTCCGTACATTTCCTTTTTGTCATTTCCACCTATTTCTTCATGCCTGCCACATATTTTCTCATCTGAGAAAGTTAATGATGATTGAAAACTTTCTTTTCTCAGACTAGTCTGCTATTGAGTTCCTTGTTTTACGTCCTGGTAAAGGCTCTTCTCAGGTGTGTCTAAATCTACTGTTTAAGAGAGGAAGGCTAAGAGGCTCTACACACCAAGCCAAGAATAGAGCTGGTTAAATGCAGAGGGATGTGGGGGAACTCTTTTTTGGGGAACCCTGAATGTAAATGTCCTTAGGTCTTTCCATTCTGGGATTCCTGCCTGGACGTAGAGACATACAGGGAGCAATCTAGAGGCTCAGCCTTCATTGTAGACAGTCACACATCTTTTGCCTCACAGTCTCCAGGAAGTAAACCTCCTTTTTGGAGGGGAGTGGAGAGGAGTGGGTCTCCTGCATCCTGGAGTGAGGGGTGAGCCCAGGGAGCAAATATGGGAAGCCATCTACTTGTTTTTTTTTTACTGGATTTTAACCAATCCTCCTTACTTGGTCCTCCCTACCCTTCACTTCCCCTTCTAGAATTACATGAGCAATAAATTCCTGACTTTTTGGTGGATTTGATTGGTTGTTGGTTTTTGCAACTTGGCTTAGAGTTGGCTTTCTGCAGGCAGTGGCTACCTACCCATCTATTTTCCAGCTTAAAATATTTTTATTGTCTCCTCTTCATTCTTTCAGACCTGTGGTTTTTTTTTTTTTTTCTTTCAAAAAACAAAACAAAACAAAAAACTTTTACTCTAGTTTAAATGGTGTTCCAAGAGGGAACAAAATGATATGTGTGCTCAATGCTCTGTCTTTATCTGAAAGTCTTGAGGTCTCTTCTTAAAACTAACTTTCACCTTTTGATATAAAAACACTCAACAAACTAGGAATAGAAGAGAACTTCCTCAAACTGATGAAAGGCATCCATGTAAAGCCCACATCATACTACATGGTGAAAGACTAAATACTTTCCCCCTTAGATCAGGAGCAAAACAGAGATGTCTGCTCTTACCACTTTTATTCAAATTTGTACTGGAATTTCTAGCTAGCATAACTAGGCAAGAGAATGGGATAAAAGGCACCCAAATTGGAAATAAATAAGTAAAATTATCTTTATTTGCAGCTGGAATGATCTTATTTATAGAAAATCCTAAGGAATCCACTAAAAAGCTATTACAATTAAGTCAGCAAGACAGCAAAATAAAAGAACAATATTAAAGAGCCAATTGCATTTCTATATACCAACAATAATCTGAAAATAAAGTTAAGAAAATTCCATTTTACAATAGCATTAAAAATAATAAAATACTTAGAATACTTGAAAGAGACAGAAGACCTAAATAAATGGAAATACATCCCATGTTCATGGATCAGAAACTGTATATTGTTAAAATGGCCATACACCCCCATGATCTACGGACACAGTGCAATCCTATCAAAATCCCAGTTGACTTTTTTGCAGAAACTGGTAAGCTGATTCTAAAATTCATATGGAAAGAATAGCTCAATCTTAAAAAAAAAAAAAAAAATAAAAGACTCACACTTCTTTTTTTTAAGTTTTTTTTTTTTAAAGATTTTATTTATTTATTTGACAGAGAGAGATCACAAGTAGGCAGAGAGAGAGAGGGAAGCAGGCTCCCCGCTGAGCACAGACCGACGTGGGACTCGATCCCAGGACCCTGAGATCATGACCTGAGCCGAAGGCAGTGGCTTAACCCACTAAGCCACCGAGGTGCCCCAAAAGACTCACACTTCTTATACTGAAAACTTATTACAAGGCAACAGTAATCAAGATATTGTGATACTGGCATAAAGGTAGACATATAGATCAATGGAGTAGAATTGAGAGTCCAGAAATACAGTCAATTGATTTTTGACAAGTGTGCCAAAACAACTAAACAGAGAAAGAATAGTCTTTTTGACAAACGCTGTTGGGATAACTGGATATCCACATACAGAAGAATGAAGCTGGACACGCTACCTCACACCACATACACAATTAATTCAAAATAGATTAAAGACCTAAATGTAAGAGCTAAAACTATAAAACCCTTAGAAGAAAACACAGGAATAAATCTTCATGACTTCGGATCAGACAATGATTTCTTACATATGATGTCAAAAGCACAAGCAATCAAAGAAACAATGATAACCTGGACTCCATAAAAATTAAAACCTTTCATTCTTCAGAGAACAAAATCAAAAAAGTGAAAAGACAATTCATAAAATGGGAGAAAATATTTGCAAATCCTATATTTGATAAGGACTTTATAGAATATATAAAGATCTCTTACAACTCAATCGTAAAAAGACAACGATTGGACAAAGGATCTGAATAGATGTTTCTCCAATATTCATATACAAATGGCCAATAAGCACATGATGATGCTCACCGTCATCAACTATCAGAGAAGTGCAAACCAAAACCCTAGTAAGATGCACCTCGTAGGCTGGCTATAATACAACAAAGATTATGAAAAGTGTTGGCAAGGATGTGGAGAAACCTGAACCCTCAGACACTTTTGGTGAGAATGTAAAATGGTATATACAGACACTTTGGAAAATAGTCTGGAGGTTTTTCAAAAGGTTAAGCATCGAGTTACCATATAGCCCAGCAATTCCTGGTTTATCCAAAGAAATGAAAACAGGAAAACATGTACACAGCATTATTTAGAATAGCCGAAGAGTAAAACAAACAAAAAACCCCATCAAATATCTATCAATTGATGAATGGGTAAATAAAATGCAATATTTCCATAGAATTTCCAGTGTTGGCAGTAAAAAGAAAGCACTGAAATGTCTAGAACTGGCAAATTTGTAGGACATGGAAAGTGACTGCTAAAGGATACAGGGTTTCTTTGCGGGTGATGAAACGTTTTGAAGTTGATTTTGGTGATGCTCGCATAACACTGAATATGGAAAAAATCATTGAGTTGTACATTTTAAATGTCTGAATCGTGTAATGTGGGAATTATATATAAATAAAACTGTTGTTTAAAAACACCAAATTTAGGGGTGCCTGGCTAGCTCAATTAGTAAAGCATGTGACTCTTGATCTTGTGGTCATCAGTTCAAGCCCCACATGGAGGGGAGTAGAGATTATTTTTTAAAAAACACCGAATCTAACAGTCCTACCATCTGCATTTCTATTATGACCCTTTATGTTAATTTTGGAAGGAGTTGGGCTGTGCATTAAAAAATCAGCATAATGATGGGGTGCCTGGTTGGCTTAGTCAATTAAGCATCCAACTCTTGGTTTCAGCTCGGGTCATGATCTCAGGGTCCTGAGATCAAGCCCCATAATGGGCTGTCCACTCAGCATGAGCCTGCTTGAGACTCTTCCTCTCCCTCTGCCACTCCCTATGCCTTCTTACACTCTCTGCTCTCTAAAATCAATCAATGAATTAATCAATCTTTAAAAAACAAATCAACATAATGACACTATGGATTTGAAGGGAGGTAGTCAGGGTCACGGACAGGGGGTCAGGCAGACCTGAGGGGACTCAGACACATCTGTCACTTACTAGCTATGTAGTCTTGGAGGAGTGACTCAACCTCTTCCAGCCTCTGTTTCATAGTCTGTGGAAAAAGATTAACAATAGAAGCAGAAAAAAGGATTTCATGTTCATAGTCAGAACCCTGTTAAATGCACTATAGAAAATTTGTTGCGATGCTTCTTGTCTGTCTTCTACCCAGGCAGAATGTATTAGAGGGATGGATGAAGTAGGACTCCTTTGGTTGCAAGACACAGACAACAAAACAGAGTAGTTTAAGCACCAAAGGGAATGAATTGGTTTGTGATGCTGGGAAATTCGGGAGTAGCTTCAGGCATGGCAAGATGCAGGGCCTTAACCGATGACATCTCTCTCTTTTTCCCTTGTTAGCTCTATGGTAGCCCATAAGAGTGAAGACTTTGGAGCCAGATTGCCTAGATTTGAATCTCTCTTGTTCTGTGACCTTGGACAAGTTACTTAACCTTCCTATGCCTCAGTTTCCTCATCTGGGATAAGAGTGCTGACCTCAGAGGAAAGTTGTGGGGATTCAGGGAGGTAATAAACATAATGCATTTAGAATAGTTCTGGCCAGAGTCAATACTACATAAGTATTTGACCATTATTATCATTATCATTGTGATTTATTTTTGTGGTTCTGCTGTAGCCAGGAATACTCCATCAGGCAAGAATGCTGATTGCTAGAAGCTTAAGTGTATATCCCTATAGGACAGAATAAATTTTTTTTTTCTTTTAAAGAGGGGGACTACTTTACATGCCAGTTGTAACTCTCAGGGAATTTGGGTCACGTGTCCATCCCTGACCCAAACAGAGGGATGCAGTCCTCTGATAGGCCCAGCCATGATACCCAGGGGCTGGCTGGGTACCTTCATGACTGCCTCGTGAGACCCCATGGACACCTATGATCAGAGGAAGCAAAAAATGGTCAAGCAAACAAAACCCAGCCTTGCCCACACCTGCTGTAAGGAAGTTTCCAAACATGGCTGCAGAGAACATGAGCCTTCTGGGAAGGCTGCAATGGGGCTGTGGCAAGCTGGGAAGTTCATGGTGAAGCTGATGGTGGCGGAGGGGCTCCATCTCAGAGCTGGGGACCTACTCTGTGCCAGGCCTCCGCAGTTATCACTAGGAAAACAGGCCTCTCGGGCTTCCTTGAGGCCGAGGAATGCCATGTGGTATGCATTACCCGCAGAGTAATAGACCGTTTACCTTCCCCAGCGCTGGGAGCACACAGACCTAATTGGTGTAGCCACTGGAGTATTGTATGTCTTTCCTTGTGGTCCCAGAACTTGAGACCCTCTTACTTTTGCAACCAGAACGACATGCTGAAGAGATGGTGGTCTTCAATCTAAATGGAAAAAGCAACAAAACCACATTTTAGACGGTTGTGGACGGTTTGAAGTGGTTTCGGGTTAGTCCCAACTCCGTCGGGCCATCTGAGACGTTGGCTGCATCTGGGGGCCGCTAGAAGCAGGAAGTGACTTCTCCAAGCCGGCCTGAGTCTGCATTCCCAAATACGGAGTTCAAGGACTCCTCTTGGAGAAAACGAAACAGAAGCTTCCAACAAAGGGTTCTTAGAAGTCGGTTTGTAATTAACCTTTCCATGTAACATGAGATTTCTGAATTGAGGGGGAAAAAAAATAGATTCCATTTTTACAGTGAACAGATACGTGTAAACAGCAGTTCCAATGTGCTTTACAGAGCATTGATTACCATATGCTGGGGATCTTAGTCGACAGACATGTCTAAACTAATCCAATCTACCTCCTCTTTTTGATTCAGGTTTTCTCCTATGCTTGACAAACCGGCCTCGCTGGGCTCTGCTCAGGGCTGCTGCCCAGCCTCTCGAGCCTGGGGCACCAGCGCCGCAGGGAGGCCCTGCCTTCATTGCCTGCTCTCATTTAATCTGTGACCTCAAGAACGCGTCTCCAAACCGTAATTGAATTCCCATTTGATGTGCTTGACCTCAGCTTCCCACAGAGCTGATTCCCAGTGGACAGAGTGTGGCCGGGACCTGGGAAGCCACCACACTGGCCCCCTGCACCTCCTCCCACACGATGTGGCCTCCGGACAAATCTCGTTTGGCCCACCGGGCTTGAAAGTGTGTCTGAATGTCAGTGCCTTCAGAGGCTGCTGTATGTAACCAAGTACCCCAGGCTGGGGGGCTTTAAGGACGGAAATGTATGGTTTCACAGTTGGGGGGCTAGAGGTCCAAGATCAAGGTATTGGCAGGGGTCCTTCTGAGGGCTGTGGGGGAAGGATCCGTCCCAGGCCCCCTCTCCTGGGCCTTTTTCTTTCCATGTGCCTGTACCTCGTGACCTCATTTCCTCTCTTTATAAGAACACCAGTCACATTGGTTTCGAGTTACCCTAACACTCTCATCTTGATGTAATCTGCCAAGACCCTGTCTCCTGGTAAGATCACGTTCTGAGGTCCTGGGAGTGAGACCGCGGCATAGGAATTTCAAGGGAAGACCACTCAACCGGTAATAGACGCCGTGGGGCTGCATTTTGCCACAGTCTCTCTTTCATTCGCTCATGCCTGATGCTCCGTGCCTTTCACAAATTCTGTTTCCTCCTGGCCTCTGTGTGGTTGTGGACTGTGGCTCTGCCCCCATTAGTTCTTTCCTTGGTTCATTCATGTATTCAATCAACAAACACAATAGTGCCTATATTGCAAGACTGCTGAGAAAATGAGATAACATATTTACATGTCTAGCTTAACATCTGGCATATGATAGGTTTTCAACTGAGTTTATTCAACCATTGATTTACCAGTATTTATCAAGCACCACTAAAAGCCAGGAACACGGCTGGGCTGCGTGTGCAAAGTCAGGCCGTGTCTCTTCCCCTGGGGTGTAAAAGAGGGAGAGGAGGCAGACTTGCTCCAGGAGCCCTGGCCCAAGCGTGTGGACAATGGTGCGGAGTGCTCTGTTAAGCTGGGGGAAGCGTCCGGTGAACACAGGGCTGGAGCAGGAAGAGACTGGCGGGAAGGCACATGGGAGGCTTCTGGGGCCTACAGGAAGGCGGTGAGCTTCCTCTGAGTGTCAGGACGATGCTGGGAAAGCTTCGCAATCAGAGCCAAGCTGCAGGGGTGAGTTTGGAGTGTGGTGAGAAGGGGAGCACTCCTGGGAAGCAGCAGCAGGAGCCCTGCGGGGAGAGATGGCAGGTTGGTCTGGAAGGGGAGAGGGGATGGGCAGAAGTGGTTAGCTTCTGGAAGATTAACGGGAGACTGGGGCAGTGGGGGGGGGGGGGGGGCTGGGGGGCGGGGGGAGGGGGGGAATGGTTTGGTGGGAGGGGGCAGGGAGGTACCAAGGATACACTGGTTTCCAGACCTGTCCCAGAGGGAGAGGGAGGCTTCCAGCTGAGAAAAACAAGAGGGTCTGTTTTGCAGGGACCTGCTGAATTTGAGGCAAAGGAATCCGGACTCAATAAAGCCTGAAGAGTTACTGTGAACTGTTGATTCATCCATCCCACACATATTTATGGAGCCCTCGTGCACAGCAAGTAGTGTCAGACATCAGGGATGCCCCAGGAAGCAAGTCAGAGAGTCTTACGCCACCGTGGACAGTCTAGCGGGGAGATGGACAGCAAGATGAGCGAGGGTAACTCCCTAGAGACGATGCTGACCAGAGACATGGCCCAGGTCAGGCGAAAGGGAGCTAGGGGCGCTGCTGAAGTTGGAGGGGAAAGGAAAGGCCTCTCTGAAGAGGTGACAAATGAGCTGAAGCCTCAAGGGGGAGAGTGAGCCAGAGACCCATAGGAAAGAGCTTGGTGAGAAACATCCCAGGTGGAGGGCACAGCATGTGCAAAGGCCTGGACGAGGGAGAGGGAGGCTCAGGAGGAGGGAGTGAGAACCAGGGGCCAGGTCAGGTACAGACTGAGAGGCTAAAGGAATGCATTCACATTTTCTCGGGGGCTGGGAAAAGCCACTCAAAGGGGCTTTAGGCAAGGGAGTGCCAAGTTTGAAAAAAGCCGCCCTGGAATTCTAGGGACTCTGCCCTTATAGCCCTCCCTTTTGCTTAACTTGGTTTGAATTGAGTTTTTGTCACTTGAATCCCAAGGGTCTCAACTAACACATTTGGGAAGAAAAACTTTTCTGGGGGACGCGTGTTGAGATCCAAGAATCACACAGAATGCTGGAGCTGGATGGGGCCCCTGGGGTGAGCCAGGTTAGTAGTGTTCCCACTGCTCCTGTGAGGACAGAGGCGAGCCATGGCCCAGGCCTCGCCTGCAACAGCTGCTCTCCCACGGTGGTTTCTCCAAGGGCATCCTCGCCTAAAACCGGAAACCCCTGAATCAACTGTGTGTGCTGCTCCATAGAGATGGGCAAACTGAGGCCCAGGAAGATCCGTGAATGCCTGAGGCCATGCGGCTGGGAAGAGGTCATGCCAAGAGCAGGACAGGGCTCTGTAGCCCCTTCCAGTGTGCTTTGCTGTGGAGATGTCTGCTTGCCACCAAGGCCCGGACAGGGAACTTGCTGTGGGGTCAGAAGTTTCGAGTTTCAAAGATGCCCTTCCCAGATGTGGCCAGTGATGGGCTTGAAGAGGCTGCAGCTTTGGGTCCATCCCTCCCAGCAGAGGGATGGAGCCAGGGCCAGATTCACAGACTGCGGCAAGAAGTACCGAATGAGGAGAAGGAAGGCCCTGACATTGAACTTCTGTCTGAGGTTCCATGCAAGATGGAGGTGACTCTTGCTGACCCAGCATCCTCTGGGGCTGGCAGCACCCAGGACCAAGCAGTACAGCCCAGAATAGGGACGTGGGGTGTGGGCGTGTCACCTGAAATCTCCAAGCCTAGCTCTCATCCGATGTAAAGCGGATAGCAGCCTCGCTGGGATGTGGTGAGCGCTCAGGGGGTTCTGCCTAACTGTCTAACACAGTGCCTGGCACCCGGTTGGGCACTGGATTAGCTGTTGCTTTGCTATGGATATTGGTCTAGGGCCATTATCTCACTCAGGTCCACACAGCAGGGCTGGGGACAAGGGGCGGAGAGAGGCAGAGCCCAAAGAAGGCTGGACGAGGGGCTGGTTGGCCAACGGGCATTTAAATCCCACCTGATAGTAAATTCCCAGTGGAAATGAAGGGTGGGAGTTCGAGGTCTTCCCAGTTCATGGAACTGTGACTTTTCCTCCAGCCGGCATTCCTCCCCAAAGGTTCAAGTTATAGCAATTGCTTGGCGCTGTTCACATGTCTTTGTTTTATTTTTATTTGTGTGATGAACCATCAAAGTAAATAAATTGGCTATGTGATTTCAAGTAACTGAAATGAAACAAAACAAAACAGAAGAGAAAAACCTGCCAAGTTCCAGATTCCTTTCATCCTAGGTTCATCTCACCACACCAGGCACTGTAGCTGTGTTTGTATATGTTCTCAATCAGTCCCCTCCCCCCCAACAGCCAACGCTTAGTATTATTCCTTCTTTCAGATGGGGACACTGAGGCTCAGAGTGACTTGCCCAAGGTAGCACAGCTGGTAAAGATCCTGAGAGACCCCATCCAGAAAGATGCTGGAACTCCTTTTGACCCCTGGAGCCTTTCTTGGGTAGGAGTTGAAATATGGACGCCATGTTAAAGTAGGTGGCTCTCTGGGTTCCTAGGGGGTGTTGGCAGAATACACACTGCCCCAGCTCAGAGTACTAACTTCCTGAGAGACTGTTGACTTCAAAGAATGGTGGTCTCCTTCAACATAAAAACCTCCAGATTTTCCTGTTAGAATGCCACATAACCAGCAACTCGCCCCAAATCTTAGGAACTTAACAAAAACAACCATTTATGTATCTTGCTCTTGGGACTGTGGGTCATCTGGGGTAGCTCTGCTTTAGGCTGGGTCTATGATCAGGAATGTTCCATGTATTTCTTTGCTGTGCGATCTGTACTTACCCAGAGGATGTCTTATGGTAAGACATTATGGTAAAATTTTGGTAAGACATTATGGCAAAATGGCAGAAGCACTGAAGACCGAACTAAATGAAACAAACACATCGAAAGCTTGTGTTCCCACACACTCACCTATTCCCTGTTGGCCAAGGGTTCTAATGGCTCAGCATACCACGAGTTCAGAGAGAGGTGCGATCCACTTCCTCTACAACCTACCACACAAAAGTAGCTCACCCCAAGGCCACCTTGCCTTGCTGCCCTAGGAGAAGCCCTTACCTCCTCTTCTCATGAGGATGAAATTGGAGATTTTCCCACTTCACCAATGACTGAAGGGAGAAAACAAGCAGTCGAGGATGCCAGTTGGTTCTGCCTGCCAAGAACCTATTCTGCTGGTACATGATTCCTGATTTCTCTTGGGTAAATCACCCCGCCACCCCCCCCCCCCCCCCCCCCCCCGCTTTCATTCTCTGTGGTTTCGGGGATGGGGGTTGTTGTCCCCACCTACCCACTTCTGGAATAGACACCTGATCCACTTCTGGCCAATGGGAACACAGCAACCCCTTGACCAAATGATTGGTTCCCAGCTGGTCACGTGATCCAAGCTGAACCAATGAGAATAATGCCCAGCACTTGTGCTTGAACTATTAGAATAGAAGGTCCCACTTCCAGTGAGTCTGGAAAACAGAGTAGAAAACAAGAGCTTCAGGTAGCCATCTTTGTGCCTCTGGTACCATAAAGTGAAGCTGATTCTGAGGAAAACAAAACCAAGGGGTGGGATAGGAATGTGAGAACATTGTTTGAGCATCTAGATCCAGCTGTGCCTGAAAGCCCTAAACTCTACAATAAATCTCTTTTGGGAATAGAGGTGGGCTTACGTGTGAATTGGATAATTGTCCCTTGCAATCAGAAAGACCTTACTAATTCAGAAATAGAGTTAAAGGTGGTAGAGTGAGGTGGCTAAGACAAGCCCTGCGTTTAAACCCTGGCCTTGTCATTTAGGGCCGTGTCCCCTTGTGCTGTGTCTGTCTCCTCTGTAAACCTGGGGATTGCTGTGCTGGTAAACCATATAAAACAGGTCGTCTGGGTTTGACAAATTGTAGATACTCGATGCATGATGTTTATTACAACCAAAGGATTCAGAAGCAGGCTTCCTGTCCTCCCTGGGCGAGTATCCAGCTTCACGGTTTGTTTGCCCACAGATCCCACAAGTCACACGACACCCTTTCCTGTCGCCCGTGGGAGGATGGGGTTGGCACCGCTCTGAGCGCTGGCAGGCTGTGCCTTCTCTCCCAGAGCCTGCCTCTCGCCTGCCCTCCCAGCCAGCTTCTGGGCCCAGAGGGCTCAGCACCTGGGAAATGAAACCGTGCCCACCCCGCCCCAACACCCCCACGTACCCCAGGGGCCAGGGGAGAGGCCCCTTGCTCTCACAGGAGCACGGGCTCTTGACCATAGTGGACCATGAGCCCCGGGAACTGGACCCCTTCTGCTTCAGGGGTGGGGCTGGGGGGGGCAGACTGAGGTTCTCAGGGGCCTCGAGCCAAGAAGTGGCACAGCCAGAATTCAAAGCCGGGGCTCTGCCTCCACCCTGCTCCCCACCCTCCACTCCTTCCCTGTGGGGCAGGGGTGGGGCTATGTCAGCACTTCCCCACATGGGGGTCACACACAGTTTGAGGGGACATGCCACTACAGGTCATGAATTTTGACAGCTTTGTGTTTCTCTAGACGATTATCCCTTAGCCTGTTCCGCAGGAGGTGGCCGGGCCCACGAGGATGGGGAGTCCCGTCTGCGTTGTCCCTGCTACGTTTCTGGAGCCTTGAATGCTGTCCAGTGTGCGGTCAGGGTTTCACAAGTGTTCTGTGGACTGCGGACGTGAACCGAGGCTGGTGCCGACCCCCTCCCCGTCAGGGAAGAGCTCTCTGGAAATACACTCGCAAAGGGAGCCAGTCGGGTCCCCTGAAGAAAAATACTAAGAGAAGAGCAGAGTGGCATGTGGAAGTGAAAACGACAGTCCTGTGGAGTCGGGGTGCCCGGGTTCAGCAAATGGTGGGTGACTTGGCCCGGGCGTCTCTTCCAGCAGACGATTCTGTGATTCCTGAAGCGTGTCCTTTATGGGCCAAAGCAAGAAGGGAGGCTGCCCTTCTCAGGTGTACTCGTTTCCGGTGGCTGTCCTAACAAATTAGCCACAAACTGGGCAGCTGTGTTCTCTCACTGTTCGGGGGCCTGGGCCTCTGAAGTCAAGGTGGCGGCAGGGCCACACTCTCTCTGGGGCTCTGGGAAAGGCTCCTGCTTTGCCAGTTTCAGCTTCTGGCGGCTTCTGGCAGGTGTTCTGGGGCCCATGGCCGCCACTGCCTCCGTCAGCACATTGGCCCTCTCCTGGGTCTGCTTCTTTTTCTCTAGTCTCTCTCTTTAAAAAAAAAATCTTATCTATTCATCAGAGAGAGAGAGCAGGAGCGCGGGGGTGGACACAGGGAGAGGCAGACTCCCCGCTGAGCAGGGTGCCCCATGCGGGACTCGATCCCAGGGCCCCAAGATCGTGACCCAAGCCCAAGGCAGACACTCAACCAACTGGGTCCCCCAGGTGCCCCTCTCTTCTGCCTCTTAAAAGCACCTTTGTCATTAGATTTAGAACGTGCCCCAGTAAGCCAGGATGATCCCATCCTGAGATCCTTAATTGCATCTGTAAAGACCGTTTCTCCAGATACAGTCGCATTTACAAGCTGCAGGCGTTAGGACATGGACCTATCTCTTTAGTGGTCCCCATCCAACCCTCTTCCACCTGGGATCTGGGTCCCATTCAGCACCAAACCCAGTCTTGCCGTGTGGTCGTCTCCAAGGAAGCCCAGCTGTGTCCTGAAGCCTCTCAAGGGATGGGAATCTTGGGGAGCACTTGGTGGGGCCTGAGTGAGGAGCAGCCATCCAGGGGACGTCTCTTCTCTGGCCAGCCATTTCCACAGAAGGAAAGAGGTTCAGGTGCTGGGATTTGGTCCCTGGGGAATTCACTGGGGGCAGGGCCTGGCTGTCCAAGTCTCAGGACTTACCTAGTCCCTCTGCAGAGTCTTGCTTTCTGAGTTCTTGTGGGAGGGTTGAGGGGACAGGATTGTCTGCTTAGGGAGGGGGCTGGGAGGCCTGAGGACCCAGGGGCCAACACGCATGTGCTGCGGTCACTCATGTGTTCATAGATCTATTCATAGATCATCTCCTAGGGGCCAGTGGAAGATAAAGCACTCATCAACACAGGGACCGTCCCTGCCCTCCTGGGGCTTACAGTCTATGGCAAAAGAGAGACTAGGAACACCTGGGTGGCTTAGTTGTTAAGTGCCTGCCTTCAGCTCAGGTCATGATCGCAGGGTCCTGGCATCAAGCCCCATATCGGGCTCTCTGTCCAGTGGGGAATCTACTTTCCTTCTCCCACTCCCCCTGCTTGTGTTCCTGCTCTCACTCTCTCTCTCTCTGTCAAATAAATAAATAAAATCTTAAAAAGAAAAAAAAAAAAGGAGAGAGATTAAAAGTGAACATATAGATAAAATGACAAACTATGACCACTCTAGAAAAGAAATAGACTGGGTATGGGGATTCAGAGTAACAGCAGGAGAGGCCTTTCAGAGGAAATGGTATTTGAGCTAAGACTTAAAGTGGGGCGGGATGGGGCGGGGGGGAAGCATTCCAGACATAGGAATAGCATGTGCAAGGGTCCTGAGGTTAGAAAGAGCCCAGGACATTAGGTAAATGGAAAAACGTCCCATGTGCTGGAATGTGGTCAGTGGGGGGTGAGAATGGGAGAGGTTAGCAGGTACCAAATCCTGCTGACCCCATGGGCTCTGGGAGGAAATTTGGATCCTATTCAAAAGATTTTGAACAGTTTGCAGCATGACTTGAGTTAGCTTTACAAAGGATCCCTTTAGGGAACAGGCAGAGGATAGATGATAGGGCAGAAGTTGTGGCCTTTCTCTGCGAAAGTCCAGATTGTAAATATTTTTGGCCTGGGGGGCTGTGACTAATCAGCACTGTTCCTATAGAGCACGAAGCAGCCAGAAGCAATTTGTAAGCAACCACGTAACGGCTGTGTTCCAATAAAACTTTATGAAAACAGGCAGCAACTAGACTGGCCTCTAGGCAGTGGTTTCCTGATTCCCCTTGCAGGGGGACAAAAGCACAAATGAGAAGAGCACTGTGGCCCAGAGCAAGTGATCTAGCTCTCCCAGCCTCAGTTTTCTCCTCAGTAGAATGGATGCACCTTATCTCACAGAAACATTGTGAAAGCGCTTAGTCTTACTGGAGATAAAGTGCTGAGCGCAGAGCCCTGGCTCATGGGAGGTGCTGGTCATCCGCTTGTGGCGGCCCTATTATTACATCGATCCAGTATGAGTGTGTTTGTAAAGCAAAAGCTCTAAAACGTGGAGTTAGTAGAGTTCACCAAGTGCTGGCACTGGGGTGCTTAGCGGCTGATTGAAATGTCTGTGCACACAGTTGAAAGATCGCTGCGGTGGCAGTGACTGGGGCCTCCTCTTAGGTAAAGCCTGCAGGCCTCCTGCAGAGCTGGCTCTCTCTCCTTCAGTGTGGCACCAGTCACCTCCTGCCACGGCTGAGATGGTCTATGAATAAATCTATCCTCCTGTCTCCCTCTTCGTCCTTTGGGGAGATACCCTTGCAACCGCCCCTGCCCTGCCCCTCTGGGCTGGAGAGGGAGCTTAATGAGTCCTTGTTTGTACCTTCCCATTGCTTTCCTCCCTGTCTCCCAGCCCGGGAAATTTGTAGATTTCAATTTCTGGTAGCTTGGGAGGAAATAATGTACAGAGAAGGGCAGAGGGTATGTTTTTCTTGAAAAGTCCTGGCTGAGGAAGGGAGAAGTTGATACAGATCAGTGGAAAGGGTATCAGAGCACATCTGCGTTCACCTTCTGGCCAGCGTGGAGGGGACCGTCTGGGCAGGAAGGTCAACTCGGGACCTTTCCCGTCATGTTGTCGGGGTGACTATCATGGGCACTAGGCTCTGAGAGCAGGGACTTCAGGGAAAGGGTGGGGCTTCCTGAGGCTGGGTCATGAAACCTGGAGAGCCAGAAGCCAGAGGGATGCTCAGAGAAGCAAGGAACATGGCCCGGACCTCAAGGCCAGAAACTGGTGGTCCAGAATCCAGAGAGAGAGAAAGAGAGAGAGGGAAAGGTCTTCATCAACAGAGATGTCCTGAGCACCATCGATGGGCCGGGCATTTGTCTGGCACTGATGACACAGTGCCAAGTGAAATAGGCACCCTCCTTGCTCTCACGGTGCCCTCATTCTGTTGTGAAACCTAATGCCCAGGGCCAACAGAAACTATTTTTATTCTTCTGGTTATTTCCTAGGGTGAGTCACACAGCCGCCCGCAATTACCCCATCATCAACCAGGAGAAGGCAGAGGGCAGGGCCTGAAGGCCTGGTGCCCA
This sequence comes from Enhydra lutris kenyoni, assembly GCF_002288905.1. Taxonomy (NCBI): domain Eukaryota; kingdom Metazoa; phylum Chordata; class Mammalia; order Carnivora; family Mustelidae; genus Enhydra; species Enhydra lutris. The sequence continues at coordinate 28,644,215 of NW_019154094.1, read as the reverse complement.
CATAAGAAAACTTCACGAGGCTGACCGGCATCATCAAGCCAAACCCTTAATGTAGGAGGGTCAGACCCGCTTGGGTTCAGATCCTTAGCTTTTGTCACTTACTGGCTGTGCGACCCTGGACAAGTCACCCCGCCTTTCTGAACTTGAACCATTTGCTCTTTTTGTTATTGTAGGTGTGGAGGATACGACAGTGAATGAGGCAGACAAAAATCCCGGTCTTTGTTTGTTTAGGATTTTATTTATTTATTTGTCAGAGAGAGATTGAGGCAGAGGGAGAAGCAGCCTCCTGCTGAGCAGAGAGCCGGATGTGGGACTCGATCCCAGGACTCTCCGGATCATGACCTGAGATGAACCAGTCACTTAACCAACTGAGCCACCCAGGCACCCCTCTTTGTGCAGTTTAAAAATAACCCACATTTGGGGGTTATTTAATAATAAATAACCCACATTTCTAATACAACAAGTGGTGATGAGTGGAATGGAGAAAATTTTTGTAAAATGGGACAGTTATTGTCCCTGCCCGGAACCTTGTAGCATCAGGGAGCGGGGAGCCCAGCAGCCTTCTCCCAGGCCCCATGCAGGAAAGCTGCTCAGGCACTGGCGGAGAGCCTGGCCAAAGCCTAAAGGACCCTCTGCCAGTGTTCCTGGGCCTCAGGAATCTGGGTCTCCCTTCTGCCCTCCTCCCTGCCAAGCATGGGCTGAGGTCACCCTCTCCAGGCCTGCACCCCCAGGACTCTAATTCTAGCCCCACTAGGATCTGGGGTGGCCCCAGAAGCTCACTGTCTCCAGCCTCCAGGCCTTTTCGAGGGCCTTGCCTCTGTCAGGAGCCCCCAAGCTGGTGCAGTCTGTCTCCCTGCTTAGCACTAGATGTCTCTTATGCCTTCTGTTCCTTCCTCCTTCCCTCACTGGTTCTCCTTTCACGGGGGTCCCTTTTCTGCCTTCTCCCACAACTCCGCTTAGCCCTTAGCACACCCTTCATATTTAAATGCTTGTTTCCTTCTTTGCTTTACCCAGTAAGAGTAAGACAAATAAATAGTTCCTATGAATTGAGCCCTTAATCTGTGCCGGGCGGGGTCGTTATGGAGAGCTGGGGAGGCCATGACTGATCACTGAGGACGTGAGTCGTGGCCCCGGGAGCTGTGTGAGGTGGCTGCAGCTATGCTAAGGGCTTGTTGACTCTTCCCAGCGACCCTGTGTAGTAGGTCCTTCCTTCTGTTTTGCGATGAGGAAGCAGCTGTGGGACTGAAGAGAGAAACTTCCCGCTCCCTGAGCCTTACATTTTTTTTTTAAGGTTTTATTTATTTGAGAGAGAGTGAGAGAGAGCATAAGAGAGGAGAAGGTCAGAGGGAGAATTAGACTCCCTGTGGAGCTGGGAGCCTGATGTGGGACTCAATCCCCGGACTCCGGGATCATGACCCAAGCCGAAGACAGTTGCTTAATGAACTGAGCCACCCAGACGCCCCGGAGCCTTACATTTTTAAAGCATTTACTGAGCATTTTGTCAAAACTTCACCACCATCCTGTGAGGTTGGTGATATAGTCATCCCCATTTTACAGAGGGGAAAACTGAGGCTCTGAGCAGAGATGTCACTGGCCCAAGGTCACAGATCCAGTAACTGGCTGAGCTGGGATTCGCACGCAGTTGTGTTTGAAGTCTCGAGCCTCAGGAAGGAATGAATGAGGAAGGAAGGAGTTAGGAGGCCACTTTCTGTTCTTCAGCCGTGACCTTGGTGAGGCTTCATTACTTGGTTTTAATTTGCAGCTATGGTTAACTGTGAAGGTCAAATGAGCTCATATCCTCAGCAGCTCTTTGAGAACAGGGTGACTGTGTTAGTGTGGGAGGGATTTTTCTGGGCTCATACCTGGGTTCTCAGCCTCCTGGGGAAATCCTGCCCTGGGTCAGAGGATAGTCTGGCCTTTCCTCCCTGGAGGGCCTGAGACCCTGGGTCTTCCTGGAAGGGGCCCCTGCACCACCCAGGGCCTCCTCATGACAACTGGGTCCTTGGCTCTTCCCAGGGGAACCCCAGAGAATTTCCTCCTGTTTTTACCTCCCTGTCCCTGGGGGCCAGGCCCCAGCGGCTGTGGCGTCAGGAGCAGCCAAAGCCCCCAGAGATTCTATGAAATCCTTGGGGGGGGGGTGGCATTTCAGGGCGGCTGGGGACAGCCTAGCCAGGTTCAGGGAAGGAGCTGTTGGCAGATGCCCAGCTGTCTTCCACCACCAGGTGTATCTGCCTGGCAGATCTTGACGAATCCTCACATACCCCCGGGAGGTGAGTGTTGGTCATCATGAATGTTCCCGTTTCTTAGTTGTTTGCTCAGTGCCAGGCACTGAGTTGAGGTCTTTGTCTGGATTCTGTTTTCTCCCCTCTCTGGAGAGGCTTAGAGAGTAAGAGCCATTGTTGATATTGTTCACATTTGTGGGTGAGGAAACCACACATACAGCAGGCGGTAGAGGCATCTGAGTTCGGCCAAATGCCTTCCTGTTAGAAATACTTTTAACCGAGGAGGAGACTGAGGCTCAGGGGGCTGAGCGTCTTGCCCAAAGTCCTCAACTCTGCCCCTGAAAACAGGCTGCCCAGTGCCTGCTGGGGCACATAAGAGAGGGCTGGAGTTCACCATTTTCCTGGGTTCTGTTGGGGAGGTCCCGGGGTGCAAGGTTTTTGGGAAATGCCCTAGGCCCTGAGGGCTGTGGGCCTCTGTTTCCTCAGCTATAAAATGGAGGAAGTAAGAGAGGTGTGCCTGACAGACACACTGCTCCTTCCTCAGGCTTCCCCAGCTCCGCATTACAAGGCCTGAATTTTCCAGGGCAGAGTTTGGTCCCAGTCCAAGCCCCCTAACCAGCTCTCCCACCCCCACCTGGCTTTCCTCCTGCCCCTCCCCCACAGCAGGCTCCTATAACCGGCATCCTGCCGGTGAGTTATTGGCTCAATATTTTCATAGGCTCCCCCAGCTCCCTCCCCCCCCTCCTCGTTCCCCCCAAATAAAGGAGCTATAAGACTAGAGCCAAAAACATAGCTCAGAAAATGTGGGCCAATGACCCATCCCCTGCAAGGGTGAGGTGGAGAACTTTCCATCTGGGCCCAGCCCTGAGCAGGGCCTATTCCTGTTCTCCCTCTGGTGGCTCCTGCCTCCGTCTTCCTGCCCCCACCGCTCCACAGAAGCTGCTCTGTCCCTTAGGCTGGGCTAGCTCCCTGTAGGGCCCCTCATCGTTCTGGGACACGTAGGGGCTGTGTTTACAGGTTGACCCAGAGGCAGTTGGCCAGGAAAGTCAGTCAGTTAGTCTGTCATGGTCTCACACTCAGACTGTGACACGCAGCCAGGGCCACACAGCAAGGCAGGGCCTCTCACGACACGAGTCGGCCAGTCGTCCGGCCGGCCTCCACCAGTCAGCTAGTTGGGCCGTCAGCCACTGACTCACAGTTGGATTCAGTTACACCCAGTCACAGCTGTTCACACCAGGGGTCACAGTCACAGCCAGCCTGTCAGCCCGCAAGCCCAGCTCAGCCAATCAGTTGTTCATTGTCTCAGTGTCAGACTCCGTCACACAGTTAGGACTATGTGGTCAGACACGCTCACTCACGTGGTGGTCACTCAGTCATGGTCAGCCGGTCTCCCCGACCTGGTCAATCTTGATGTGTCGGCCAACTGGCCAGTCGAGGTAGGGTCAGTCAGCGCCCCCTCAAATAGCCAAGCAGTCCCCTAGTAGTTGTCTGTCACCCAACAGCCAATCAAAATCAGTCAGCTAGTCAGCATATGAAGGTGTTTCAGTTGGAAGGGTGGTGTCTCACAGCGAGACTCCATGACCATCAGGCAGGTGGTCGTCAGGTGGTCTGCGGTGGTCAAGGCAGCCAGACACTTGATCTTCTAGGACTAAGGCACACAGTCAGGTCACCCAGCCGGAGCAGTCCATTGGGCATAGTCAGTTTCTGCCTGTTGGTCAGTCACCATTAGTCACTGGCAGCTCCAGTCTGTGGCCTGGTCAGTCACAGGCACAAAGGAGCAGCAGCCGGCCAACCGGTTGAGAGTCAAGCATGCACTAAAGGCCATCAGTCAAGGCTCTGGGGTCGCAGACACCCAGTCACCCAGTCAGTCTGAAGGAGGCAGCCACGCCCCCAGCCGGCTAATGTCATTCAGGCAAGATCATCACTTAAGGCTCCTGGTCACGCCGTTATCCAGTCAGTTTGAATTAGGCAGCCAACAAGTCAACTACCTGCCAAGCTCATTGTTATCAACCAGTTAGCCAGTCAGACTTGTAGTTGGTGAGTCAGTCTCCTGGTCAACCAGTCACCTAACCAGTCAAGCTCAATCCATCCACCCAGTTTCAGTCAGCCAGTCAGTCCTAGTTAGTCTCAGGGTCCCACAGACTGAGGCCCGGTTAAGCCCTATGACAACCAGCCAGCTACCACCATCCCTCATCTAACCTCATCAACACCAAGACAAAGTCTGCCCTCCTTTTTTTTTTTTTTTTTTTTTAAAGATTTTATTTATTTATTGGACAGAGAAAGTAGGGAGAGCAGCAGAGGGAGAGGGAGAAGCAGGCTCTTCATGGAGCTGGGAGCCCTATGGGGGGCTTGACTCCAGGACCCTGGGATCATGACCTGAGCTGAAGGTGGACACTTAACTGACTGAGCCACCCACACCCCCCTGCAAAGTCTGCCTTCTTAAGGAACCAAATGAATCATTAGTGAATCCCAGACAGACCCCTAAATCAAAATAGAAACGTGCCTTATCCCCCTAGAGCAATGTCCAGAAGTAGCGGTCCAAAATCAGCCTCTTGCTCCTGATTCTTCAGGAAGGATAGGTGTGGGGTGGGAAATAAGAGGACGTGTGACTCTGATAGAAGCCATTGGTCACCCAGAGAAGCCACAGGCCAGGGAGCCAGGGGAAGAGATCTTGGCCAGCTTTCTACCCCCAACCACCTGAATGGTCCATGAGGCTTTCCTCAGAGCAGGGACCCCCGTGCTCTTCCCAGTGGAACCGGACAGGGGACAGTGAGAGCAGGAGATGCCCCTGACATTGCTGGGGTCCTCCTTTTCCTCCCTCCCCTCCCCCATTCCCTTCCCCCTTTGCTCCCCCTCTCCATCCTCCATCATCAGCTCCCAACTGCTCTGCTCAGATAAATGCCTAACCCTCCCCCATCTGCTCATATTTGCCCCTGATATCCCACTGTGCCACTCACCTTACACACACACACACACACACACACACACACCCATGCACACACACATGCCCTACTTCTTGGCTTGCCTCCTCATTTCAGAACATCCTGTTCCAAGCCGCCTGGGAGAAAACACTGGGCCCCCTCTGTGCCCTGGCCCCTCCCCTCTGCTCTCTGGATCCTGCCTGCCCAGCACACATGCCCCAGCTGGATCCCCGTCCTGGCACGAGCATCAGTGACCTGGACGTCGCATGCTTTTCCTGCGGGAACCCCTCCTCCTCCAAGCCAGAGGAGAGGAATGTCAAGGAAAAGCCTGGAAGGGAGGTGTCTCGCTCACTGAATTCCTACGCTTGGGCCTGGGGCTCCCCACAGCCAGGCAGGGTTCCTCAGGGGTTCTGTTCCCTGGTCCAGCAGGGTCAGCCAGGATTTTGAAGCCTGAGGGGAGAATATTCATCTCAGAGAGACTGAGGCTGCTGGCCGCTGCAACGGAGTGTGCTTTTGGCAGGGAGTGCTCTCTGGACCCCTTCTGGCACCTGAGCTCAACTGCTTATTAGCCTTGTGACAATAGCGGGCATATCAGGTGTTTAGAGCCCAGACTCCCTCGTTAAAATGGAGATGAGAACAGACCCCACCTCCTAGGGGCTGCGAGAGGATGAAATTAAGAAAGTACGGAAGGGGTTCAAGGCAGCATTCCTGGGACTGCCAACCTGGGGCTGAGTTTTTGCAAGCAGACAAAATGATGGCCCAGGCCAAAGGGGCTCCTAGAAGCTTCTTCCCATTTGCCTCTCTCCACCTGGTTCCATTCACCTGTGCTCTCTCACAGCTTCTAGTCACTGAGGGCTCCCGGCGGGCCCCTCGCTGGTGTGTGCGCTGTGGGCGTTTCACTCCGCACAGTTACAGGAAGCCATGAAGTCCGTGCTGTGGCTATGCCCTTTTTACAGGCGCAGAAACGGAGGTCCCAGGAGTTGGAGTCATTTGCCCGAAGCCACAGGTAATGAGGGGCAGAGCCAGAACCTGCGGACTTCTATATATGACGCCTCCCCTTGGACTGAAAGCCTCGCGCCCGTCCTCCCCGGCACCCCCATGCCCTGCCCCCCAACCTCTCACTCTGGTCTCTCCCCTTCAGAAACTCCTCATGCCTTTAGCGCCCCTTTCTTCCTGGCTCCCCTATCGCCATGGACTTGTTGCTCCCTCTCTCTGGGGCCCTGCTGCTCTCCGCTTGATGTCCCTCAACATTCTTCCTTCTTTCGAAATTGAACTTCCAGATGTTAGGTGGGCAAAGACCCCCCAAAACAAAGATGACATTCCACGGCACGCCTTGCTGCCAGGTGGGGCCAGAGACCTAAACTGGGGCTGATGGGGCCTAACCTCGCGGCTGCTCTTTGCCTGCAGCACGCCCTCTCCGTGACCCCGTGACCCGGAAGAAGCTGCCCTTCTGAGCACCCAGGGCTCCTTCATCTGGAGCTCGGTGAGTCCGTGAGTCGCTGCGGGGCTGTGTCAGTTAGGGCAGCCCCTGGGGGAGGGTGCAGCCCCCCCCGCACCCCGCGCCAGCACACATTGGGTGAGGGCCAGGGGTGTAGACTGGGAGTAGAGTTCTACTCACCCCGGAGGAAGGCAGTTAGGGCACTGGGGCGGGGTTAGGGGGCTGGGTGCCCAGGGCTACTGGATCTCAGAGCTCTGCCCCATGCCCTGCACTGCCGAGGGTAGTGTGGGGTGCAGCATGGCCCTGAGCTGTGAGGCCTGGGACCCCAAGGCTGCGTGTCCTGGGGGCTGCGGCTGTCGCTCTCTTCCTCTGCAAATGTGCTTCCCTCCCAGCCTCCTCTCCTCCTACCATTCTTTTCCCTCTCCCCCCTCCCTCCTCTCAACTGCCCCTTCTCTTCTCCCTTCTTCCCTAGGCCTGTTCTCCTCTCCTCCCCCCTCCCTTCCCCCCACTCTCCTCTCTCCTCCCCTCCTTCCCTACTCTCCTCCTCCTCCCCTTTCCCTCCCTCCCATCCCCCTGCGTCTCCTCCTCTCTGATCTCCTCTCTGTAGCTCTTTCATCTCCTCCCCATCATACTCGCCTTCAAGCCTCTCTTTTCCTTTCTCCCGCATTCAGTCTGTAATTTTCCTTTTGTCTGTTTCTCTGACTCTCCTTCAATTTTTTTTCTTCCTCCTCTGGTGATTCTTCAGCCCGAATTCAGTTTTGGAAAAGCTGCACGGTGTCTGCATATTCTCCAAGGTCTTATTCTCAGCCCGACTCTGAGCCCTAGTCCTGAGGGCTGGTGGGACTGGCTGGACCATCTTAGCCCCATGGGGCCACCCCACCTCTTCGCTGCAGTGTTTGCCCCAGAATAGAAATTCGAGGCCCCTCTGGCCTTTCCCCACACTTGTCCTTTGCCCCCTCCCAGGGCTGCTCCCTCTCAGGCACAGCAGTGGTAGGGGGAGGGGGGGAAGCGGGGAGGGGCGGGGGGCTGGCCTGGGTTCTGATGCAGGGGCCCTCCTTAAGGACCGCCTCCATCCATGATCATCTGGTCCACCCCAGCTGCCTCCCTGGTGGTGCCCTGAGTGCCTTTAGACTCCAGCCCCTTCCTAGGAAATCATTCCTCTTTATTCCCCGTGGAAACCCAGCCTAATCTAGATTTCATGGCAGTGAGGGGAGAGGCTGTCTCCAAGCCCTGCCATTACCCCAGAGGGCCTGGCCACCTCCCGGGGGCCTGCTGTGAACAAGGCACAGCCAGCCCTCTGTCCTGATTCTCTTCCAGCAGCAAAGACAAAACAAACACACGCAAACAGAAGTCTGAGTTAAACTCCTCCCCTGTCTCCCCCTGCCTTCCTTCTGCTCCTTCTGGGCGTACTCTGGACCCCTGTGAAGCAAGACTCCGGGTCCTGCCTGGGGGGCAGCACAGGGGAAGGGGGTTTCAGCAGGACCATTTGGGGGAGAACCCCATCAACCCCACCAATCAAGGCTGGCTCCCGTCAGGTTGGCCACTCAGTATCCTAGCCTCTCAGGACAGTTACCAGCAGGAGAATCTTATGGTTGAAAGACCCCTTAAGCTTCTTAGAAAGATGGCCGGGTCCTCTGGGGGAGTGGTTGGGTGCTGGGTTCACTTTGCCGCAGTCACATCCCTGCAGCCGGCTCCTGACGCCCAGCCTCTGCTCGGTCTTGCAGTTCCCTGATCCGGTGTTTGTGGGGCACATCTGTTCATCCAGGACTGGTGAGCACCTGCGGGGGTCCTGGGGGAGGCAGGAGGCCGTCAGGAGACTGGAGCGGGGCACGGGGTGGCGGCGGCGGCCCAGGGACACTTGGGAAATTCTGGTTTAGCTGAGGAATTAGAATCTGAAAGGAATGTTGGGGAAGACTTTGGGAGATGCAAAGAAGATTTTGGGGGGCATGGTGGTGGTAGGAGAAAGGCTTCTGACATCCAAATTGCTACAACCAGTGGGGCCTTGCTTAGCTGACAGGGATCTTAATAATGACCCCACATGCCGGCTCCCTGGGGGTGGGAGGGGATGCCTTAATTGGAAGCCTTCTCATTGGCAGGAAGGACCTGAGGATCCCACCCAGTGCCTCCTGAGATGGGGCCACCTTGTAGGGGAGATCTCAGGAAGCCACCCTCAGAGGGCCTCTCCAACCACCCCCCTTTCCCCCACCCCCAGCAAGAGCTCTGTGGAGGCCTTTCTTTATTTGGATTCGCACTTGGCAGTGAGGACACCTTTTGAGGGGCCCGCAGGATGGAAGTCAGCTGCAGTAGAAGCCCTTGATTCCCAGACCTGAGGGGGCTTTGCAAAGACAGCGCCTCTTCCGCTGAGCACAAACCCACCATTTCCCTCACTTCCAGCCTCCAAGGGGGAGGGCTGGGCCCAGTGTGAAATGCTCTTAGAGGAATCCTGCTGGGGTGACAAGAATCAGAAGAAAAAGGCAGATGGCTCCCCACTGCCCTCAGGATAACATCCAAATGGCCTGCCTGCTGGATTAACAAAGGCCATCCTCTTCCTGCCTCCGGGCCAGCTTGTGCCCTTGCCACACGCCTGCCCATGCCAGCCAGGAGAACATCTTCTGCCTTTAGAGCAGGTCTCCTGGCATCCCAAGCTGCCCCTCTACAGAGAACACCCTTGCCTCCTTCACCTCTTGGCTAACTCCTCCGCATCCTTCAGGACTTAGATGCCACTTCCTTCAGGAAGCCTTCCCGGAATGCCTCAGGGGGGAGGCAGTAGAACATAATTAGAAATCAGGCACACTTGGGGTAGACTCCCACTTCTGAGCTGTTACCAGTTGCCTAGGGCTGCAGTAACTACCACACACTTGGTGTCTCAAACTGTTGAAATTTATTGTTGCCTAGTTCTGGAAGCTAGATGTCTGAAATCAAAGTGTCCGTAGAGGTAACTCTGTCTGAGGGCCATAAAGGAGAATCTGTTCCAGGCTTTTCTCCTACATTGTGGTAGCCTCAGGCATTTCTTGGCTTGGAGATGACATTCTCCACATGGTCTTTCCTCTGTGTGATCTATGGCCAAAATTTCCTTTTATTAAAAAAATAAGGACACTGGTCATATTGCACGAGTGCCCACCCTAATGACTTCATCTCAACCTGATTACCTCTACTGAAACCCTCTCCCCAGATGGGGTCACATTTTGAAGTATGGAGCCTGCAGGTGGGGCAGGGGAGGTTACACTTCAACTTCTCTTTTTGGAGAGATACACTTCAGCCCATAACATTTGTGATCTGGAGTGTGTTGCTGAGTTTCTCTGAGCCCTGCTGTCCTCATTTATTAAATGAAGATTGTAGAGGGTGCCTGGGGGCTGGGTCAGGTAAGCGTCTGTCTTCAGTTCCAGGCATGATCCCAGGGTCCTGGGATGGAGCACCATGTCAGGCTCTCTGTCAGCGGGGAGTCTGCTCCCCGATCCCTCAAATGGATAAATCTCTAAAAACAAAAACAAAAACAAACAAAAAACAAAACAACACACACACACCCCCCCCCCAGATTGTGAAAGGAAGAATTGCCCCAGGACACTGAGGACTTTGGTTCAGGCTTAGCTCCACTGACCAGTGCTGTGACGTCAGGCGAGTCCCCTAACCTTTCTGAATCTCTTTTCTTCTGCTGCAAACAAAACACCCCCAAGCTTAGTGCCTTAAAACAACCACCATCATCTGTTTTGCTCATGGATCTGCAGTCTGGACAGGGCTGGGCGGGGAGAGCTTTCCTCGGCTCCATGTGACAAATGCCAAAGTACCTTGTCCAGGGCTGGAGGGGGTGCGTCTGAGATGACTCAGTCATGTGGCCAGCAATGCATGCTGCCTGGTTGCTGGGAGCTCAGCCTGGGCTGCTGACTGAACCCTTTGGTTCTTCTCGGTGGGAATCTGTCCTCGGGGCTCCTTGGGCTTCCTCCCAGCATGGTGGCTGCGTTCAAACAGTAGGTGTTGCTAAAGAGCCAGGACAGATGCATTGTCTTTCCTGACCCAGCCTTGGAAGTCCCATAGTGTCACTTCTGCAGAAGCCACTGCCTGCTCAGACTCTAGAGTTCTAGAGGTGAGAACATGGACTCAGCTTTTTCTTTTTTAGATTTTGTTTTTAAGTTATCTCTATACCCAATGTGGGGCTCAAAGTCACAGCCCTGAGATCAAGAGTCACATGCTCTACCTAGAGCCAGTCAGGCGCCCCCAGACTCTACTTCTCGATGGGAGAAGGGTCAAGATCCATTGTAAGCAGTGTATACAGACTAGAGATACTGCTGGGGTCATGTGTGAAAGGGACGGTTGGCCACCGTTTGTCATGCCCTCCCCCTCCAAGGCTCCCACTTAGGCTGACAATGAGCTGAGGGCCTTGGACATAGCATCTCATTACATCCTTACAACAACCCCATACTGCTGATTAGTATCTCATTTCACAGAGGATGACATCGAGGTCCAGAGAGGCTACTTGCCCAAGGCCACCTACCTAGACAGACTCTCCTTGCCTCTGGGGCCTTCAACAGCTCAGGGGGACATCACCGGTTTCTGTTGTCCCAAAGCTCCTGCCCACCTCCCTCCCCTTTCCCCCCCTGGATGGTCCCTGATTTGGAGGCTTGTCTGTGTTCTTGGCCTTGTGAATTCTACCTCTTAGGCCTCAGTCTTCTCTTGTGAAAGAGGGCCCGGCTGGTGGTGGAGTGAGGTAGGTGTAATCCTCTGAACCAGTGGAAGCGTGGCACCTGGTGGCTGGAAGAGGGTCTTGTGGACTGAGAACACTGTTTCCATGGGAAAGGCATCTGGGATTCAGCCCACTGCTTCCGAGACACTTCTGGAACACAGCTGGAAATGGCCTCCCCCCAACACGTTCACCTGTGTCTTTAGATACAGCAACTGGGGTCAGGTCTGGATTCTGGAAGTCCTAAGGCATCAGTTTATTATCACAAAGAACTACCCTCACCACTACCCCGTTCTAGACACGAGGCCTCTGGGGCTCAGAGAGGTGAACTGACTTGCCTGAGGTCACAGAGCAGGTAAAGGGAGGGGTAGAGAATTAACTCTGGGGCCTGAGTCCTTTTGGCCTGAGCTCCTCCACTTGTAGCTGACTTGTTGGTTGAATGTTAGGGCCACTTGGCTGGTGTGGGGAGCCTGGGGGGCAGCAGGGAAGGTGGGCTGTCGTGTAGCATGGCGGTTAGGTCAAGGTTTAGCAAACTCAGGATTCCCACACACCTTGCTGGGATCCTGGCTTTGCTGCTTCCTTGTCATGTCACCTTGGAAAGACCCTTGGCCTCCCTGAGGGTTCAATTCTCTGTCTGAAAAAGGAGGTGACAAATAACCACTTTACTGGGTCACTGTCTGTATGGTAGAAGAGATGCTCGTGGAGGGTCTTTGCTCAGGGCCTGGCACAGGGGACACTCTCGGTAAAGGTTTCTGGGTTTATTTGTATCCCTTGCCTCCCAGACATGTGAGGTGGGACCAGCATCAGAGGCTGAGCCAACAGAGGTGCTCCATGAGTGTTTTCTAACTGAATGACAATTCCCAATTTCTAGAGGCTTATGGGAAGTAAGTTTCATGCTTATAAAACAGCAGACATTCTGTAGCATGAATGAATGATGAATGAATGAATGACTATTTTCTGTGGTGAGGCTGGCTCCCTCAGAAGCAGACTCTGAGGGTTTGAGGGGAGCCCCAGAAACACTGGCAGAGGTGTCGGGAAATGAGATAGGGAAGGGAAAGCAGCCAAGAGAGGACACAGTACTGAGTAGGTTGTTGCCACGGGCAACCGGCCTCAGTGCTGGCGGGTCCCCAGGGAGACGGTGTGGAACACACCTCAGAACTGTCCCACTTGAGGTGCAAGGCGGCAGGCATTTGATCCCTACCTCCCCACTGCCATTGCTTGAGGCTGCTCCTGGGGGGCATGGACTGCATATTCTCCAGGTGGCCAGGCTTGCTCCTGAGACCAGGGCTTCGCATGGATGGAGGGTCCCATGTGCTTGCCTGAGAAGCCTTTGGATGTCAGCAGAAGTGAGGGCCCCAGGGACATGGGTGAGGCAGCAGCTAATGCGGTTGACTCAGTCTGGGTTCCCTGATCCTGGATGTCCTTCAGAGGCCAGTATGATTCTCTGTACTGTCCGGTCCCCCTGCGGTCATCCTGTCCTCCACTCTGAAGACCATGTCTTTCCCAAAGAAAGATGGGTCTATCTTGAGCAATCCTCCAGCCACTGGCACCGTCTCGAGCATTTTCTCCTTAGTGCCTCTATAGTAGGACATCCTAGCTAAGGCCTCTGAACAGTGGGGGCTGCCTGGGAAATTGGTGCGCTGGTGTGAGAGGAGCTGGTTTGCATGCGGACGATTAAAACATGTTTTGGCCAAAGGAGCAAGGAGGAGGTTCCCTGCGTGGGTGTCTGGAGCTTGGGGATGAGGCCATGGGCCTGTTGCTTGCCCAGCCCGTGTTTCCCCGTGACCCCACATCAGGCTCAGAGTCCTTGGGATGAAGGGGCTCCAGTAGGAACTGAGGTCACCCTTCTGTGTGAGATGAGGGGTCGTGCTCCAGGCTCAGGGCAGGATGGCTCTGACGTTCACCCTGGACTTGTGGTTAAGCTTGGGTTCTCATCCTGCCTGTGCTGCTCTCTGGCTGTGACCTTGGACAAGTTACTGTATTCTCCAAGCTCATTCTCCTGCATCCATAAATGGGGCAGATGAGGGAATAGGTTCAGAAAGGAGAAGTGGATTCCTACGATCACACAGCCAGTAAGTGGCCCAGCTGGGACTGGAACGCACGTCTGGGTGACTCCGGAATTTGGGTCTTCACTGTGAACACAATTAAAAAAAAAAAAAAAAAAAAAAAGGTCCTCCTTTATTCTGAACAGGAGGAAGAAAACTAAACTGAGAAACTCATGCAGTGTGCAGATTAGAGGGGCACGTGAAGAGGGTCGGAGAATTCTCTAATGGGACAGGCGGTGTAATTTGCTAGACCCTATGCAAAATGGAAATATAGGGCCCCTTGTTTAAGCATGACTGAGAATTTCAAGAGGGTAACAGCACTTATTAAACTGACAGTGGGGCCCTACTAAGTGTGGACCCTGAGTGATTGCTTGGATGGCACGCCCACGAAATTGGCCCTGTTTCCCTGCTTCCAATAGCTAGCAGGTACCCATAGGGTTCCCTCTGGCAGGATGGGTAAGGGGCAAGCTCCAGCGTCGGGTGACCTGGGTTCCAGTCCAAGAAGCCAGGCTTCCTAGCTAATGACCTCGAGCAATTTCCTTAAGCCCTCTGAGCCTCAGTTTGCTCCTCCACAGAATGGGGTGGGAGGTTTCTTTTCTAGGAGCATGGTCAGGCAGAAATAAAGCCATGGGATAAAATATTGAGCACAGTGCCTAGCCCATCACGGGAACCAGACATACCAGGATCGGGGGAGGGGGTGGGTCCCTCCTCCCACCCACTTCCCCAGGCACAGACCCCAGGGAAATGCCAGGTCCCCGCTGTCATCACCTGTGTGCTGCTCAGCCTGGGCTGGAATCTTGGAGGCTGCAGCCTCCCTGCTCTGGCAGCCCCTCCTCCCCTCCCCATCCCCCAGGCTTTTAATGAGTTTAGTATTTTCATCAAATCATTCTTCCTACAACACAGGGCTGGGGGAAGCTAAGAATAGCTACCCGAGTCACATGACGGCTCCAAATGCGGAGGCTCCCAGCAAAGGTACAAGTGCGACTCCTTGTTTCCTAGGAAATGAGAGTCATTGTGATGCCTGACGCCAGGCCGCTGCCAACGCAGCCAGAGCGGCTCGCAAAGGCACATTGTTTCCTGTGACACCCCTGCGTGCGTGTGACAGGCAGAGGCTGGGGCACGAAGGGAGGAGGCAGAGCCCCCAGAACCGGCTGAATCCTGGCTGAGTGCCCTCAGATCTGAGCCAGAAGCTGTCCCCGGCCTTCAGGGGTAGGCGGTCCCCAAGGCAAGCGCTTCCTCACACCTGGCCCCCACCCAGTTCCCTGGGTTGCTGGAAGGGAAGTGTTTTGCCAGCAGGAGAGCCGAGTTTTCTCTGGTACCTACCTTCCCTGCCTCTCTTTCCCCTTGTCAACAGCTTGTAACTTGAGGTGTTTCACGTTCAGGGAGGGTCTAGCTGGTTCAGTCTGAAGAGTACGGTGTAAGTTCAAGCACCACGTTGGGTGTCGAGACAACTAAAAAAATAAATAAACTCTATTTTATTGTTAGGAAAGGAAAGCCAATCTGTTGACCCTCATTCCCCAGGGAAACCTCGCCAGGCTCCTCCCTACCCTCTCCCCAGCTACCAGTACAAAATAGCCCCTCGCTCCCTAGATCAGGCTCAAGAGCATCGTAGACACCTGGAGGGCCTGTGAACTCACCAGACATTGGGCATCACCCCCAAGTGTCTGTCTCATCCTGCGAGTCTGGAGTCTGGCCCCCCAATTTGCGTTTCTGGTTCCCACCTGATGTTGATGCTGTGCTCCAGGGAACGAACTTTGAGAACCCTGTCCTAAATGCTGTGGTCCGTATTTTCCCCAGCCCCTCCTCCCCTTCCTTTTCCTTTCTCCCCACTTCTTGTAGCAACCCTAAATCACAGTTAGTCCCCCATGCCCCAGTCCTGCACACCACAAGACTTTCTGGCTCCTGGGCCTCGGCTTTGGGTCATGCTGTCTGGAACGCTCTCCCTCCACCTTCTCAGTGGCTAACTGCTACGCACGCTTTAAGTACAGAGAGCAACCACTTACTGATCAGGAACCATACATGTCTCCCTCTTCACGATTCTGCGTAAGCGCTACTATGCTCTTAACGTCCATTCTCCGGAAGAAAGTGACACTCAGGTGGCCAGTCATGAGAGCCTCAGAGCTGGGATCCAAGGCAGCCTGGGTGTCAAGCCCACAGGTGAGTCCCAGCTGCCCTGACTCCCTCAGGAAGCCTTATTGGAGTCTTCCAGACTCGATCCCGTATACCTCGTTGGAGACTGCATACCTGGGTGTGTTTGTCAGTGTGTTGACAGCCTTAGAGAAAAACCTCGACTGTCGACTGTCGCTGGGTTTATCTTCTCGCTTAGACTTTTTGTTGCTGAAAGACGTGGGCGTTGTCCTTGTTATCACCAGATCCCAAACAACTGGAACAGGCTCTGGCGTCAGTAAGTGCTCAATAAATGCTCGCTTGTTTGCTGACTGACTGAATTGTGGTTGCTAACGTGTTTGTGGAATAAGTGAATAAATGGTGTCTGTCTCATCACTATTAAGTGAGTATGTAAACGGTTAGGAGCTCATTGCTGAATAAATAAAAGATATTAAGTTCTCTACATGTTGCTTGAATGAATGAAGGAAGGAAGGAAGGAAGGAATAGTAGTTGCTAATAAATGTTGGCTGGAGAAATAAATGAGTACATAAATAGCAAGTAGTGCTCACTAAGTGTCTGGATGAGGAGAAGGGTTGGGTTGGAGGTGGCTGGATGGCAGCTGGGGTGACTGGGTAGACTGGTGTAGAGATGGATGGACGATGGATGTGGTAATAAATGGAAGGAGGGGTGGATGGATGGACAGATTGGTGTAAGGAGGGATGAACAGATGAAAAAATGGGTGCATGGGTTGGTGGAAAGACAGATAGATAAGCAGCTTGGTGAATGCATGGGAGGGAGGCAAGGCCCATGGTTGGGTATTGTTAGCACGGGACACTCTCAGTGTGATGCCACTTTTGCCAGACAGATGACAGAGAGTGAGTTCTTGGTGGAACCCCGGGGCACACGGAGCCCGCAGCCAGCAGGGCAGCCCCAGGGTCCTCTGGGCCATGACTTGGAAAGCCAGATGGAGGATGCATCATGAGCGCTGTGACAGGGGCTGTGGGACTGCTTTAAATGTCAGGATGTCGCCCAGCTGTGAGATGGGGGCTTGACGTTTATCATGTTCCTGAAGCACTCATTTTAATGACTAATTATCTTCCCTCTTCTGACATGGCTCCTTGGGAGGGGAGCAGGGAGCTTGGCTGGAAGCCGCAGACTTCTGCTGCACAATTGAACTCACTAACAAGCCAGAATGAATTAACCCCTACCTGCCAGGTGGGGAGTCGAACCTGGAGGGCCCATGTCCCAGGCCCAGGTGCTGCTCAGCTGGGAGCCCCTCTGGGCTGGCTGGCACCTGCAAGGAACCATCTAAACCAAAGCCCCTGGTGGATGTCTAAAGATCTGGGAAAAGCCAGGTTGTTGGCTTGAAAGTTATTTGAGTTTGATCTAAATGAAATGATCAAGCATTTGTTTAAAAAAACAAAAAAACAAAAAACAGGACTTACTGGGGCACCTGGGTGGCTTAGTTGGTTAAGCATCTGACTCCTGGTTTCAGCTCAAGGCATGATCTCAGGGTCCTGAGACGCCCAGCATGGAGTCTGCTTAGGGTTCTCTCTCCCTCAGCTCCTCCCGCCTTGGTGCTTAGTCTCAAAACAAACATAAATCTAAAAAAAAACCCACCATAATTGCTATGTACAGGACATGGTATAAATGCTGTACCTGGATAATTTCATCCTTTGAGGCAGACTGTTATTATCATAATTTGCCCCATTTTAGAGATGGGGAAACTGAGGCACAGAGGTTATTACAGTAGTTTTTAAATGTGCCTCTAAATTCTTTGCTCCCCTCAAGAGATGGGAGTCCAATTCCCTTCCCCTTGAATATAGTCTAGGTTAGGACCTCAGTTCTGGGGACTGGAATAGAACAGAGATGACCATGTGATTTCTGAGACCAGATCCTGATGCTGGAGCATCCTCCTGGTTCTGCCTCTTTTGAGACATGGACCTCCGTTAAAGAAGCTGGGGAGCCTCAAAGCCGCCATCCTGGAGAGGATTCAGAGGGCCCCCAGTAGCTCCAGCCATTCTCGTTCCAGGAGTGTGAGCCTCCCCAGCCCTGGCACCAGGTGCATGAGTAGGGAACCCCTGGAGCTGACCTCAGCCCCGGCCCCTGCCTGACTGTAGGTGCACCGGTGACTCCGGGGGAGGGGAGGACTGCCCAGGGGAGCCCAGACAGCACGTGCAGTAACACAGTGACTGCTGTGAGGCTTGGGGTGGGTTGTTTCCCAGCCATAACGGGAGTGATGGTGGAATCAAGTCCCCTACCTCCTGTCGCTAGAGAGTGGCAGAACCAGCATGGGAGCCAGACAGGCTGGCCGGGGAGCCACAACCTTCAGGGTTAGGTGCTCTGGCCCTGCCTTTCCAGTCTTCGATGTATCATCTCCCCGGTGCACAGACTGGCAGGGCGCTAGTCCCAGCCGTGTAGGTTTGCAGGAGGATTCAATGACACAGTTCTGGGAAAGCAATGCGTTCAGTGGTAGGAATGTAAGAAATTCACCATTTCATTCACAGCAACACTGTCCTTGTGGATACGCAGCAGTGGTCCTTGCTAGTGTCTTCAAAGGGCTCTTGCTCCCATATCCCGACTCTAACACGTCTGCAGGTATATTTGGTGCTACTTTCTTTGGGTACAGAAAGCCACTGTGTCTCTCTCCCTCCTTCCATTCTACTTACGCGGTCCACGCCAGCATCTCTGGCTGGCCTCGCTGGAGCGGCCTTGTGACTGATCTCCTCACGTCAGTCCCAGCTCCTTTGGCTTCTGCTCAACACCACAGCCAGAGAGCTCCTGATAAACCTTGACCGATCACTTCTCGCCTCTGCCTCGGACTTTCTGAGAGCAGCCCATTTCTCTCAGCCTAGAAAACAAAGTCCTTTCAATGGACCACCAAGTTCTACACAATTTTCCCCATCAAATACCTCCTTGATTCATCTCCTGTGAGGCCCCCTGGCCCAATTTCCTCACCCCAGCCCCATGAGCTCCTTGTGGTTCCTAGACCAAGCCACCCTGGCACATCTTGTCTGGAGGGTCCTTCTGCTTGAATTGCTTTGCCTGCTGATACCCAGATGGCTCACATCGTCACCTCTTTGGGGTCATGGCTGCAATGTCACCTTGTTACTGAAACCTCTCCTCACCACCTATTTAAAATGACAGCCCCCTTTGGGACCCTCTTTCTAGTTTTTCTCCATGGCACCCATCACCATCTTACGCATGGGTATCTTTTCTTTCTCTCTCTCTCTTTTAACTCTTTCTTCCCCACTAGAATATAGGCACATGAGGACAGAGATTTTTATCTATTTTTGTCACTGCCCCTGGAATAGTGCCTGGCACATAGTAGGTGATCAATGCCTACTTGTCCAATGAATGAGTGGCTGTTGACTGTTATGAGGGAATCCAGGGAGGAAACTACAGTGCTATTCCAGGAAAGTCAGACTGTGCCGCCGAGGTTGAGGGGCACTGTACTTAG
Organism: Enhydra lutris kenyoni; assembly: GCF_002288905.1. Taxonomy (NCBI): domain Eukaryota; kingdom Metazoa; phylum Chordata; class Mammalia; order Carnivora; family Mustelidae; genus Enhydra; species Enhydra lutris. Next base: position 28,625,348 of record NW_019154094.1, on the reverse strand, counting down.
GAAAGGGCTGGGCTGTGGAGTCTGCTGGTGGCCCCTGGTGTTCTGGCCTGTGCAGGGAGATACAGTGGCAGGCATGCCTGCGGAGGAAGGGGAGATGGTGTTTTGGTGCCGGGTAAGGTGGAGTTGCTATTGGATGGCCAGATGAGGTCTAGGTTAGTGGTGGCAATGAGGAGGACAGGAGAGGTGGTGGCAAGTCTGGCATGAGAGAATCCTGGGAACCCTCAGGGAGCCGTGAGAGGAGGGCCCTTGGGGAGTGAACAGTGGGAGCGGAGTCCCTTACTCTAATGTCCACCGGGGTCAGGTGGGAGCACCAGGGAGCAGTGGGGTCTGAGGCAAACGCAAGTGCCTAGAGCACCGCTGGAAGAAGATGCGGCCTTTCTGGGCTCCCGTGGGCTTATTGGCATGTGGGAGGATGGCTCTGGGCTTGTAAGAACATCTGGTTTCTTGAAGGAAGCCAGAAATCTGGGGTTTTATGTGACATTTCTTGGTGTCTTGAAGCCCTTTATTCAAGCTTTGCCCAAGGGTTATAGGGAACAAATAATCCACATCTGTGGGCTGGGATTCAGCCCCTGGCAATCTGTCGACAGCCTCGGGGGCAAAACAGTGAGGGAAAGGTCTGGGGGCAGCACCTCTGGGGAGAATGGAATCACAAGGGGCGCTCTCTGGCCAAAGGCACAGAAGGTATGAGTTCTCAGCAGGCAGTGTGTTGGAGCGCTGAACGTCATGGAGGGGACCCTGGGTGTGAGACTGGAAACTTGATCTTCAGGGGATCACATGAGGGTTTTAACAGAGCAGTTTTGTGTAATGACACCGGCAGAAACCAGACTTCTCTGGGCGCGGCGCCGTCCCTCCCTGTCCAAAAGGTGTCCACTTTCCTTGCGTGCAAAATCGCCAAGGGGAGACGGATGGAAATTTCTTTGTTTCAGACCCAGGCTGCCCCTAGCAGAGAAGGGGGCCTGGATGAAGGAGGCTGGCTCCCCCAGCCCCCTGGGAAGGAGACCACACTCCTGACATCTGGTCCAGGCCTCCTGGGGTGTTCTGAATCTGAGACATTTTGAAATTGCTGATGATGTCCAGAACAGAAGAGCGAGGTTCACTGCTCCCCCAGCACCCCACCTCCCATACCAGATGTACAGCCTGGGGGACACACCTTGGTCCCTGCACCTGCATGTGGCTGGGAAGGCCCGGAGCAGCCCCACCTAGCAGAACTTCCCACGTCACCACGGGCTCTCTCCATCCAGGCAGCTCGAAGTGGTCACCACCTGCCACATGTGACTGTCGCACACGTAGTGTGTGTGTAATGCACCAGAGTGGCTGAATCTTTAATTTAAAGTCATTGAACTTTCAGTAGCCTTACGGCGCTAGCGGCTGCCGTACTGCACAGTGCTGGTCTAGGGGTTTGGAGGAAACGGTCGTGATTATAGAGACCCTCTACTTCTTGCCTCCTTTCTCATCCCTCTCCCAGAGGAGGGAACGCCAGCAGGGACCTGGGTTTCCTGGCAGGCGGGCTCACTCACATGGGTGTGGCTTCCCCCTTTCGAGGGGTGGGTCCCCAGTGGAGGCCCGGCCTACCTCCCCGGCGCCCGTGTGACGATCTTGGCTCTCGCCCACTACTCGTGGACATCTCTGACACTCCAGTCTTATCAGGCCTAAAGACAGCCGGACGTGAGGCTAGGGCTTGGCAGGCTGGGGGAGCCCACGTGGGTCGTGGGCCCGTCCTCAAGCTTCAGCTCAGTCACTGCCCAGGGCCTCTGGCTGCCTGGGCAGGAAGCCCAGCTCATAATAAAAGGGCCACTTTTAGTTTCCTTCCCTGATGGCTCATGTGAGTTCATCTCCCAGAGGGACTTTGTGGGACAGGAGGGTGATGGCAGAGGGGAAGGAGCGCGACCCTGGTTTGGCAGGAGCCAAACATTCCTGAGTTCTTAGAGCATTTGCCTCTAATAAGGTCTCAAGCCCCTAACAATGGTTATTTTAAAATCTTTATTCTGGTATTCTAGTTAAAAAAAAAAAAAAAAAGAACTTCACATATACTATATAAACATAATCGTCTTTGTAAAAGATGAAAATGATTTAGAAGTTCTTTCTCAGGGTTAGAACGGACTATGGCCTTCCTCCCAGCCTTTCTTCCATATGTACACACACACACACACACACACACAGTGAGATGTTCTTCCCCCCAGAAGAATCCTACTGTCCATGATCCCTTGTTCCGTGACTTGGGGAATCTCTCCGTGCCTGTTGATGGAGATCGGCCCCTCTCCTTGTTCACTGCCGCATAGTACCCCCCTCCCTATGAGTCGTGGTTTAGTTAACCACTCCCTGTTGGTGGATATTTGGGTTTTTCCACTAGGTTTCAATAGCATCAACTGTGTTGCAGTGGGCATTTTTTCTGTACCTCCCTGTGCCCGAGCCTGAGCCTAAATAGACACACACTCGGGGCAGAGAGTAGGATAGGCTGGATCATGGCTCAGCAAGTCTTCCCTCCTCCCCAGCTCCAGACCTCATGCGAGACAGTAAGCCTCTGTCCCATTCTCAGGCTTGGCCACAGGACTTGCTTTGCTGGGTGAGATGGGGGTGGGAGTCGAGTCATGGTGGCCGGCTGTGACTTGGGTCTTAAGAGGCCTGAATGTCTCCGCTTGTCTCTCCTTTGCTTCTGTCATGAGAATCACATTCCCCGGGGGAGCTGCTGGCCCCGGGAGGATGGGAGACAGAGCCTGGAGCTCCGCCCAGCCATGCCAACCCCACCCTCGGGCCGCACTGCTGTCAGGTGAGCCAGAAAAGGAATGTTTGTTGTGGCACCCCGCTGAAATTTCAAGGTTGTTACAAAGAAAAAGTTGCCTGACACAGGGGTGAAAACTGGGAGGGCTTTAAGTATCTATCAAAATGGTTAATGAAATGCCCTTTGACCCAGTGTTCGGCTTGCAGGTGTCTAGCTTACCACAACACTCCCTATCAAGACACAAGAACAATGATATTAAGAGCAACTCCCGCTTTGTAAGGGAGGGTGTCCTCCCTGTCCCGTTTGATGGATGGGGCTGTCCAGGCATGGAGCTGTGGAATCACTTAGCAGCTCTCACAGCGTGCCCGGGGAGGGGGGCTGCCGGGAGACCTCTGGTGCTGGACCTCCCCGCCACTCAGAGAGACAGCTCTGGGCGTCACTAGCCCCCACGGCTGCACGTTGTGTGGGCACCACCCGGCCCGGCTGCGGCCACGGATCGCTGACTTGAGAGCTTTCCAGTGTTATCATCTTGGGAGCGTTTGCCCAGCAGGACCTACAGCCCCCACACGAGCACTTTCAGTTCCTAGAGGGCTACGGCGGGACCCGGGGGGTCCAAGATTGGCTGGGAAAACTCCTGAGATAGAATGCCTGGGGGAAGAAGAATTTCCCCTTGGATTGAACTGGACTGTTTTCCATTCGCCCCCAGACAGCCCATCTCTTTTCACCAAAGAGCTGCATTTTTCAGACATTTACCCCCCTGGTCCTCCTGTGGCCTCTGGGATGGGCTCGAGGGAAAGCTTCCCTGGGTCCGAAGGTGCTCAGGGCTGCAACAAAGGGGCTCGCCGCCTGGGCTCCTGCCTCCTTCCTCAGCCACTGGCAGAAGGCCGAGGGGAAGAAAATTCACTCCAACACAAGGGCCTGTGGACACCTCCGCAGAGAAATTCGTCTTTTGTTGGGGGAAACCCAGATGGAATCTCGGAGCTGGGAAATAGATCTGTTTGCTTGCTGTCCCCACTCGCCTCTCGGTTCATCTGTCACTGTTAGCTCGGTGCTGATAATTCTGTCGCGTTGGAGCATTCGCCTGGCTTGGCAGCGAATTGAGCTGAGAAGGAGTTTTTCCCCAGCAGAAATGTACTGTGTCCATGGTTTATTTGCAGGGGATGCTGTGGTAGAAGGGGGGGGGGCTTCATCTGGGGGCTGCGGCCATCAGGGTCTTCCTGCCCAGCCAGGATTATAGGCATTACATACTATGCCATCGCATGCACGTGGAATGGTGGTGGTGATGGTGGGGGCAGGTGGCTACTGACTGAACTAGCGTGGGAACAAGGCTGACTGTCCACAGGCTGGTCATTGGCTCAGGAGGTGCCGGGCACGGAGCCCTGCTCAGCTGGTGCAACCACGTTCCCTTGGTCAGGCACAGGGAAGCGGGAGGGTCTCATTTCATCCTGAAAGGTAGGCAGAATTATCACCAGTTTACAAATGAGCAAATTGAGGGATGCCTGGGTGGCTCAGTCGGCAGGGCGTCTGCCTTCGGCTCCGGTCATGATCCAGGGTCCTGGGATGGAGCCCCGCATTGGGCTCCCTGCTTTGTGGGGAGTCAGCTTCTCTCTCTGCCCTTTTCTCTGCTCGTATTCTCTCTCTCTCAAATAAGTAAATAAAATCTCAAAAAAAAAAATTAAATTGAAGCACAGAGAAGACTCTAGACTAAGATCACACAGCTGTTAAGTGGCAGAGCTGGGATGCCAACCCAGGACTGACTGACCCCAAAGGCCACCACTCCTGTAACTAACCCCCCCCCAACAATATCTGGGTACTTGGCAAGTTTGCTAAAGTCCTGCTGTTGATGGGGAAGATAAGAGAGCACAAGTATTCCTTAGTCTCTGAGTTGCTTGGGGTCCAGGGTGTGACAATAACCTCCTCTGTCCACATCTGACCCCTTTCAGTAGCCAGGGTGGGTCTCTGGTTTTGGTCAGCTGTCTGATCCAAAGCCCTTGACTCTCCGTTTGCTTTCTTTTCCTTAAAATAATCAGACAGTTGCAGCCAAAGCAAGACCTTCTGCTTGAGTTGCATGACCCACTGGGTTGCCTCCTCACTGGGCATGCTGTCTCCAAGGGAAGCCATTGCCCTTCTGTCACCTGCTTGGGGGGGGTTACTGTCACAGCCAGAATCCTAGATGCCAGCATCAGCTCTTACTCCACTATAGTCAGAGACCCCAGGCCTGGTAGGAATTGGCCACTCCTGGTCATGGGGCACCGGTGGGGGTGCCAGGGTCCGTGGGCTGAGTTCTCGCTGGTGCCAACCTCCCGGAAGCAACCTGGAGACCTGGAGGGCCAGGCTGGGGTGGTCCTTCTGCCTGGCAGCTCCTGGCAGGCGTGCTGCTCGGGGCTCCAGCACACTTGCTCTTCTGCTTCCAGTGCTCCCAGGCTGGGCCAACACTAATATTTACTTTTGCAGGCAAAGCTGTGGCTCTGGGCCGTTTCCCATCCCCGTGGCTCTCCTGGGCCTCAGGGATGGATTTGCAGGGTGGGGTGTTGGGACACAGCTTGTGTGGGCTGAGTGGGAGCCACAGGAGAATTAGGTCCAAGGCCTCAGATAACAAAAATAACTATAATGGTAACAATGACAATTATTTATAAAGTGCTTGCCATATACCAGACGCTGGGATAAGTCTCTCTCCTGCATTTTGTTTTGTTTTGCTTTGTTTCATTCTCCCCCTGGTGCTCCAAGGCAGGTGTATCAGAGTTTTACAGGCTGGAAACTGGAGGCAGAGGACAGGAAGGAGCTTGTCCTAGTTCCCACAGCTACTAAGGGATGGACCTGGGTGGCCCGCTGAGCCAATGGGCCTTAGGAATTCTAAAATCAAATGCCTCTAGGGGCCAGGCAGTTTACCACAGTAAGCGAAGCCTGGTAAGTTGGAGGCAACAGGGAGAGGGGGGGACTGGGGTGCACTGGAGAGGACAGCCCTGGGTCACAGTTAGCTGTAGCTCCTTGTTGCCAACAGACAGCCAGACCCTGTGGGCCCAGCTTGTCTGATTTTCAAAAGAAAAACTCAGCATGTTTGTTTCTGTGATGGGGAGGGGGTGGGGATACATATTTATATATCTACAGGTTTTTATTTGAAGTCTTCCAGTTTTTAAATGTTGGCAACACATTCCTTAAAAAAAAAAGAAAGAAAGAAAGAAAGAAAGAAAGAAAGAAAGAAAGAAAAAGAAAAAACAGAGCAGGAGCCAAGTCAAACATGGCTTCGGGTGATAACTCTGCTCTCCCTGTGGAGCCCTGTTTGTTCACCCCTGCACTCTGCTTCCTCCATCCCAGGGGCAAGAGGGAGACTTTGGCTCAAAGGCCCCCAGTCTGGGCCATCACCCCAAGCCACTTTGGGGCTGAACAACTCGGGGCACCTGGGAGCCAGACCATCAGGGCCCCGCCTAGCCCCAAACCTCAGAGGTCGGTGCTCTGGCTCATCTCCAGCTGTCCCACCAAGAGGAGGGTCTCCTGGCCAAGGGGACCAGCTGCCTCTGGGAACCCCAGAATTCCCTGCCCCCCAGGCCTTGAGCCCACTTGCATTCAGGACTAGTATGTCAGTTTCCCACGGCTGCAGAAGAAACCACCTCGACGTCATGGCGGGAAACATGCAGCAGGTGGGACCCTTGGCCGCTGCCTGTGCACGCGCTGGCTGGGTCCCTGTGGTGGCTCTCTCCCAGGTCACCTGGCAGCTAGTCAGAGGGCGGCCAGTGGGAGCCCCCCAGGAGCGTCGCCCACAGGTCTGCAGCCCATCTGACCGTGGGCTGAGGCCCCAGCTGGGGCTGCCCCCCAGCACCCCCCAACATGTCCTCTCCAGGGGGGCCTGTGCGTCCTTCCCGGGAGGTGACTGGGCCTCCAAAGGAGCATGCCATGAGGGAAAAGCAAAAGGAAGCTAGATCGCCTTGGAGACCTAGCCTGGGGGTCACTTCTGCCATAACCTCTCTCCGGGTGGTGGCAGGAACAAAAGTCGGCCCCGGGGGAGGGGAGCACCATGACTTCTCCCCCTTAGTGGCAGTGGGGCCGAGTTACAGAGATGCGCCCCTGGCTGCTTTGGAGACTCTTTTCTGCAATGGCGGGCACTTCCCTGAGGTCTTGCTGAGGCTGGAGCCGCAGTGAGGGAGGCAGAAGGGGCCCTGCAGGCTGGCTGTGCACACGCCAGCCCGCCGGGCCCTCTGACCCTGCCAGTGTGAAGGGCAGGCTGCATGAGGGTAGGGCAAGCCCTTCTCATTGGCCTCGAGGAGTCCCCACCGAGAGCCACATGCGGACCAGGCAGAGGTCACCTCCTAGGGGGTCTGCGTGACGGCCACCACTGAGCGGGAAGGGCCGGGGAGGAGAAGAGAGATGGAGATAAATGACTCCCTGTGTGTCCGCCAGCCTCCTGGTGAACACACACATCTTGGCTGAGTGTGGAAAGGAAGGTCAGCCCTTGCTGGATGCTGGGAAGGCTGCCACAGGACCCAGGCTTGGGGGATACACACAAGCCAGCCACCAAATGATGGAAGTCTCCGGGGAGATTCAGGTCAAACGGAAGGCCTTTGTAGAAGGGAGAGGTTAGAACGCTGGTTCCCATCCTGCCTGCAAATCTAAGCTGCCTGGGGGAGCTTGGAGACACCGATGCCTGGTTCCCACTCCGCTCAGGGCTACGAAGGGCAGCCTCTACGGCCCACGGGTGGGGCTTTAAAAAATCTCTCCAGCGATTCTGCTATGCGGCCAAGTTTGAGATCCATTGAGCCAGAGGAGAAAGAGCTGGAAGGGAGAGGCTCCCAGGTCTTCCGGAGGGAATGGCTTGAATACACAGGGAGGCCAAGAGAAGGCAGGGCAGTGGGCAGAAGTGCTGGAGGAAAAGAGCGGGGGTGGGAATGTGCATTGTAGCAGTAGGGAGGAGTAGAACCTAACGCTGGACACTCGAAGGTACGAGTACTGGTAGTAGAAAGTATATGTTGTCGTGCGTCTAAATCTCTTAGGACAGAGCCATGCAGGGAACTAGTGCTTTCCAAAGTCCGCAGTACTGTAGCTGCTCTTTGTCTCTCTGCCTCCCCGTGGAGACCGTAAGCTCTCCGAGGGCAGAGGATGTGCCCGGCTGCCACAGGACCCCTGTGCCCCGCGTGATGCTTGGCATGACATGGTACTGTGAGGGTCCTTGGAGCCAACAGCAGGGATTCTGGGCGTCCTCTAGAGGTAAGCAGACTCAGGTGTGGTAGGGACCGTTGTAGGCTCGGTGGGAGCCTCCGGGCCGCAGAAACCCGGCATTGATGGGAGCAGCATTTCCAGACTCTTAGAGCCCAGGTAGCCATGGGATACAGCCTCACCCACCGGGCTGGCTCAGGCTGGGTTCCCAGAAGCACGCTCTTTGAGGCAAAGGTCTAAGAGCCAGTTCACTGGAGGGTGATTCTAGGAAGGTTGTATATCTAAGTAGGGAAATGAGACAAGGAAGAAGCCAAATGCAGAGTAGGGAAGGGAACAGGTTATTGTGGGGGACAACTGGGGCTTCATCCGCCGGGGAATCTCTGAGAGATGCTGTAGGATAGGCCCCAGGTGTTCCCACCTGAGGGCAAGAAAGCTTGGCACTTCCACCAAGTGCCATCATTGGGGGAGGCTCCCCCTGGGCACCATTAACTCCCACACTTCGAGTCCGCTCTGTGTGTTGATCCAAGCAAGCGACTGGGGCCACAGGATGGTGTCTGTAGAAGAAAATTCTATGGTAACTGGGTGATGACTATCAAGGGGCTATGGGAGGGGCAGGCAGAGACAGTGTCTGTTATAAAAGTGTCAGTTGTTGCAAAGGACGTCCGGAATAGCCCCACAAAAGAAAGGCTGACTTAGCTGACAGAAGCCCTTTTGTTCATGACCTTCCCACTTTCCTCTTATTTAGAATACAGATTTAATGGCTGGAGCTGTGGCAGTCATCTCATGTCCATGTGGTGAAGGCCAACAGTACCATCAAGACCTCTCTCTGCTCTGACATCTTTAAGTTTATGTTACTTTTTTTTTTTTAAGATTTTATTTATTACCTGAGAGAGAGAGAGAGAGAGAGAAGGAGCCTGAGAGGGAGAAGCAGACTCCCAGCTGAGCAGAGAGCCCCACATGGGGCTTGATCCCAGGACCCTGAGATCATGACCTGAGCCAAAGGCAGACACTTAACCAACTGAGCCACCCAGGCACCCCTGACATCTTTTAAACAATTTTCTACTAGACATTGTCATATGAGAAAAATCAACCTCTCTCTTTATAGTTTAAGGCAGCCTTCGACACTTGGATTTCGCGTTACTTACAGCCCAACTCAATCTTAGTTCAGTAAATCCTAAATGTTAAAGAATGAATGAGTTGCCACCTGGGCAGAGGTTGGGGGTGGGGCAGAGAGCCCCATTTGCTTTCGGAGATATCCAGCAAGTTTGACTGTATTCCCAGAAGGTAAACTCCTGAGGGCTACATGATGATTATTTTTGCTTATTATTTTATCCTCAGCCAGTACAGAGGAGACTTGCAGTAATTGTTTCCTGAATAAATAAATGGCCAGTGATCCTGGGGGAGGTGATGGAGTTGCAGATGCTCTAGACACAATGTGAGTTTGTGTTCATGGAGCATCTTTTCACATCCTGGATTGTATTTCTCTTTTGCTAGAGGGAAGGGGAGTGAGCCAGGGGAGTGAGCCAGAGGAGAGAAGAAAGAGCAAAGGAGCTAGGATGCAAGTATTAAAAATCAAGTAGGCTAAACTTCCTCTCTCTGAACCTTGGCTTCCTTGTTTGTTAAAATGGGGCTAATCACCAGAGCAAACTGCAGTTTGTTGTAAGGACTAAATGAGATAATATATGGCCAGTGATTAGCAGAGTTCCTGGCTAGAAGCTAGTAGGTTCTCAATGAAGTGTGCTATATTGTAACTGTTGTCTTTGTACCTGTACTGGGCCCTGTGGGAAGTCCTTGTCTCCAGATAGCTGATGATCTGATAGGAGGACTCACTGTATGATGAGGAAGGACAGATATGATTCTTCCCATTTTATGGCTGAGGCGTTATAAAAGGCACCCAGGATCAGCTGGGTTTGTGGTGGGATCTCAGCCAGCACACAGGAGCTCTTGAGAAAAGCTAGAGGTGATAAGAACTTTGGGAGAAATTCTGTGGTTTGGTCTTGGACCCAGAACTAATGCTTGCCAAGGGTCCCAATGGGCTCTGTGATGGCGGCTCCCAGCTCCTTCTCACCTCCTCCAGTTCCTTCACAAGCCTCCTCCCAAGGCCCATTCCAGCTCTGAACTTGAAAATGCACTTACTGGAAGGAGCTGATTTGACTAAAAGAGCTGCCATTTAGCAGAACGATGGGTGGAAATGTCTTCCAAGTTAGGATGAAGTGCACTGTTTTCCAGATCGGTCCATGAGCAAACTTCTCAGGATCGTCTTGGTGCTGCTGACCACAGAGTTAGTCTCACCAAGGTTGGGGACCATGGTGAACACGGTGGCTGGTCCCACTCTCCGAGGGGAACAGTGAAGGGTTTCCTTCATCACCTGGCTGGGAGCCTTCCCCAAGTGGGGGAGCATGTTCCCAAACTACTTTTATGCTAACTGATGGTATTGTTAAGATTCATCGGTTAATAATACTCCTGTTCAAAAGCAGCTCAGGTTCAAAGCACGTCTAAATTCCTCTCAGTCAGATACAGTGACTTTCCTAAGGGTGGAGGATGGTCACCCTCAGAGGGGAGAAGGACAGAGCTCGGGGCTGAGAAGGCTTGCTGCGTCTCTGCATTGAAAGACTGGTATCAACCCAGGCAATACTGGGCTTTAGGTTTTTCCCAGCACCCTCTTTGATAGTTGGATGTCTTAGGGCACAAAGCAGGAGTACAACTCCCTCCTCCAGCCTCTTGTCAGCTAAGAGATGGTTCTGATATGGTGACATATACCCACAGGCACAGCTCTCCTTCTTGTGAAACAAATAAACAAAAATCATCGTCATAAGTCTTGACATAACCGTGTGAGGGCAGGTAGTGGGCTGTGATCTGTTCTTTGCTCCTGGTGCTTCCACCTGGCTCCCTCCTCCCCGCTGCCAGCTGTGAGCTTTGTACTCATTGCCTCAGGGAGAGGGTGACTCAGCAGAAGCTCTGAGAGACAAGAACGTCAGCTTTTGGCTTTGGAGCTTCAAAAGCCTAGGCCCCCTGGGCATGACAGAGACTGGGGGCAAAAAGAATACAAATGGGAGAAGAGTTGGGCAAGAGGGAAGCTTCTGGACTTGGAGATGGAAGGATTCCCGGGCTGGAGGAAGGGGGAGAGGGGGAGGGGTTGTAATAAAGGAGAGGGGGCTCAACTTCCAGACCCTGCCCAGTCCTCCTTGAAGGGGGCACTTGGGTCCTTGGCTGGGGATGACCATTGGGGCTCCATATGCCGCAGTCTCTTCTTAGGGTCACCCTACACCACAGACACAGGAGCTATAGAGGTTAACCTTCCTGGGGATGGCTGCTGAGGTCCATTTTGGGGTGGTCAGCGCACTGGCCCAGGGGGTTTCCTCCCACAGTGTCCTAAGACCAGGAGTTCCATTAGTCCACATGCACTCCCATTTCAATGTCCCAGGACCTGTGTAGACTGGAGGTTGGGGGTGGAGTGTTGGGAACTGGACACCTGGGGGGATAATAGTGACAGAAGGGAGAGAGACTTCCTCATCACTCTCAACCCACTGGACCCTGCCAAGAGGTACCCCCTGAGGTGGGACAGGGTGAACTCTGCTCTTAGAAGCTCCCCACATGCTGAGGAACAGAGAAGGGCTCTGCATCCATGCACTTCCCTTAGGACCTGCTGTAACTCCATCTTTTCTGCCCCCTTTGGAAAACTTAACGGGGTGCAAATGTGAGGGAGAGGCCCCCTCTTCCTTCCTCCCTTGCCGAAGCTCTGGGGACTTGGTCTGTTTCCTCAGCTCAGCCAACTTGCCCCTGGGGACACTGCTCCTTGCCAGGCCAGGGGGCCCCAGGGGCGGAGTCTCCAACTGCCCCCTGCCTGGCCCGGCTCCCCATCCCCCACACACGTCCACAGGCCTTTTCATTTAAAGAGTTCACTGCTGCAGGAAACAGATGGGAGGAACAAACATAATAAACAGTGAGAATTTCAAAGGTTCCGGAAACTTCGAGTCATGGTCTCAGGACTGCAGTTAAAGACTTCCTTCTGAGATGGGTTCTGAGAGCGGCTGCAGCCACTGTGTTTTCGAACTTCTGGGATGGCTGGGCAGGTACTGGCGGTGTTGAGAACGGTCAGCCACCCCCCCCCCCCCACCCCCTCCCCCCCCCCCCCCCCCCCACCCCGGCCCCCAGGGGCTGGTCTGTAATCCTCACAGCGGTCCTGTGGAGGGAGGGTGTGGTTACTGCTTTTTTTTTTACAGATGCAAAAATTGAGTTCAGAGAGCAGGATCAGGCCTCATGATTTATGGGACCCAGTGGGAAATGAAAATACACTGCCCTTGCTCAAAAAGGATTAAGAATTTCAAGATGGCCACAGCAGGGCGTTCACCCCAGCTCAGGGGCCCATCTGAGCATGGGCCCGAGTGATAGCCCAGGACACAGGCTTGTCTGAGGGAGGGGCCAGTGTGTCCCAGGACACCGACCCTGTGAGGGGCAGACTCACATTTCAGTACAAGGTCTCGAACAGCCTTCAGCTGCGTTTGGCTGGCCTGTGTTCACCTGCCGGTGCCCCGACTCCCTCCTTCCCACTGGCCGAGGCTGGTGACATCTCTGATGTGACCCGTATTTCTATGACTTACAAAGAACAGCAAAAAGCAGGCATGACTTGAAGACACCAACACGACACAAATGCTGATGTTGTTTCAAGAAGCCCTTTGGCTTTTGCTACAAAGGGAGCTGAAAGACGATTGGGCATTGCCCCATCCCCTAGCCTTCTCCATTCAATTAACTTGACATAGCAACATTTTTGAGACAGATGATTCTCATTTTCAATGCAGTTTGAAAGTCCCCAGGGGCAGGAAGAATACTCAGGCTTACTTAACTTCAGAAGTGGTGTCTTCACTCCAATTTATGGGGACTTTATTCTAAGGGACTGCAGGGGCTCAGCCCATGCCGACGAGTGTCCCCAGTGGGACACCATGTACATGCGGTAGCTTAAAACACGTTTATATAAGCATATATTTGTATTTTATTCTATTATTCTAGTTGTTCTCAGGGGACGGAGTCACTTTACCCCCACCAGGCGACATGTGGCAATGTCTGGGGACATTTCTGTGGCCTTGGCTGGGTGTGGGGAGCTGCTCAACCTCCTACAAGTCATGGGACAGCAACACCCACCCCCAACCCCCCACAGCAAAGAAGGACCCAGCCCCAAATCTCAATAGTGCTGAGGTTGAGAAGCCCCAACTGACCATCAATTATAATTCATTTTGGCTTTTTCAAGGAATGAAATAAACCTTTAGCACTGGAACCGCACTTAGGAAAAGTCTAGCCTTAGGAAATGAAGTTTTGAGAGATGCCAACTGGATTCGTGATCACTGTATAGCTGGACTTCAAATCACGGGTCAGTTGAACCTCAGGTAAGCCTCATAACGACCCCAAGAAGTTTGACTTGTTACCCTCATTTTGTTGATGGGGAAACTGAGGATCAGAGAGGTAATTAGGGCTTCCTGGAGGCGGGATCGTCCAAAGATGCCTTAGCAGAGCCAGGCACAACCATGAGTTTCTTTGACCCTAAGAGACTCACTTTTGTCTCTTGGTCCCAAAGCTGCTCCGGTTATCCTAGCTTGGGGGGGTGGCACCCCGCTTCTTTGCCTCAGGCTCGGGAATCCTGCTCCTTGCATTTGCTCACAGTGGCTCCTGGTTTCCTTGCCTTACACCCACCCCATCTCTCTCTCATTAATGCACTGTGTTAGCAGCACCTGGACTCTGAGGGAACCACTGTCCTTGGAGCTTGGGATAAACTGACCCCAGACTCAGAACTTAGGGATAGGACAGGTAAACCTGGTAGTAAGCCCCCTTGGCCACAGTTATGGATTTGGGAGAGTCCCATGACCTAATCAGAGCCAGCAAGAAGCTATGAGAGGCTTATTGTCCATTGCTACCCCAGGGGATGGAGGGACTGCCAGATAAAATACAGGAGGCTCAGTTAAATTTGAATTTCAGATAAATAATGAATAAAAAAAAATTGTAAAGTATAAGTATGTCTCACCAAATATTTGGGATATACTTATACTAAAAAATTTAGTGGAGTGAACTTACACTATAAATGTTATTTCTTGTTTATCCTAAATTCACATTAAACTGATACTCTGTATTTGTTTGCTAAATCTGGCAATCCATCAGAGGAAGCTAAAGAGGACAGATGGCTCCTGGTGACATCATCTGAGCCCTGAATCAACTGTACCTGAAGCCAAACTACCCATGCACTTACAGCTGAAGGACTGCTAAGGAACCTTCTGGACCTTTTCAAAATCTTGGCCTTAGGAAGCTTGAAAAGAGAGCCTCCTGAGGGTGTCCGGTGCTTGCTCCTTCCTTCCCAGTGCTCAGTGTCCAGGGATACTGAAGGCTTGCTAAGTAACAAGGCCCTGTGCCTCCCTCCCTTATCATCACTCCCTTTACTGTGTTGAGCATCCACAGTGCACCAGACAATTCCTTCCCACCTGTTTGAGTCAGGTCTCATCACCCCCATTTCACAGGTGAGAAAACAGAGGTCTGCAAAATTAACATCCTTTACTTTAGGGCACAGGCTGAAAAAGCAAGAAACGGACAACACAGGACAGGCCCTACTGCCCGCAGAGCCAACGCCCCTTTCTTTCCAGCCCTGGCCCCCACCCCCTGCCTGCCAGGCAACCTCTCGGAAGAACCCCAGTGTCATCCATGACCCTGCCTTCGTCTCTCAGCCCCTGAAGACCCCCATTAGCTGCCCACCTCCTGCTTGAAACAAGCCACACAACATCTGGAAGCCCTAGGAGGCCGTTTCTTTGACAACCTTCGCTTTAAGGGCTCATGGAAATTCTGGCCCCGACTGCTGGGACGCGAGCAGCCCAGGTACACAGGCCTCCGGGGGCCAGACGGCTGGCAACATCTGCTTCCAATTACCCCAGGGAGGGACTTCACCCCTGGCCGCTGGTAACAGGAGCCCCTGGCCTCTGATTTATGGCCCATTTGGAATGAAGCCTCCACAGCAATTACTTGCTGGATGGAGCCAGGCGAGGGGTGAGAGCTTTGCAGAGCAGAAAGCAGATGTGACTTGCTGTGCTCCCTCCCCAGGCAGGTAAGAATCATCTAGCGAGTCCTATCTTATTTATTTAAGTAACCAAACTCTTCTGGACCCACGTTGCTGCTGAGCCAGGCGCCCTTGGAAGAGCTTCATGAATATTCACTCTATGAAGCCTCGGGAGAGGGAGATACTATTATCATCCCATTTTCCGGGTGAGAAACTGAGAGCACACAGATGAGGTAGCTTGCTGTGGTCCCGTCGCTGGGACCGCAGGCTCAAGCTGGGATTTGAATCGGGGCACCAGCATCCGATGAACAATTTTTCAAACAGGGAAACAGGACCCCCCTGGGGCCTCTGTTCACAGAAGGAAACCTGGAGTTCTCATCTGTGAGGACCTCCTTCCCCTGCCGGCTTCTCCCTTCCCTCTCACCCCGCTGCAGCCCCTGCCCCGTCTTGCTGCTTCTGTCTGCTTGTTTCGTGTCTATTTCACAGCTTTATGGAGATATAATGGACCTAAAACTCACCCACTGAAAGTATGCCGTTCCGTGGTAGGGATTTTTTTCACGGAATTGTGCAACCATTACCTCAGTCTAGGTGTAGAATGTTTTCGTCGTCCTCCAGAGAAGCTGCGTCCCCATTCCCAGCCCCTCCCACCCCCTTCTCACCAGCCCTTGGCAACCACGGGCCCACTTTCTGTTTCCACAGGTTTACCTGCCCTGAGAGCTCCGGAATCCTACAATACGTGGGCCTTGGGTCTGGCTTCTTTCACTTAGCGTCACGTGTCCAGATTCACCTAGGTTGTATCATCCGTTCTTCCTTCCTTTTTGTGGCCAGATACTATTCTGCTGTATGCACACACTGCATTTCATGTCTGCATTCATCAGATGGTGGACACTGGGTTGCTCCCCGCTCTGGCTGATGAGTAGTGCTGCTGCTCACATACACGTGTTTTGTATGGCCCGTTCTGGCTTCCGGACATACCGAGCATGCTCTCCTGGCACAGCCTTTATCTTTGCCGCTCTCTCTTGCTGGAGGGGAGAGGGGGCTTTCCTCCAGATCCTCCTTCACCTCTCCGCCCACATCCTCCTTGACCTGCTCATTTTCCCCTCTTCCCTTATTCTGCTTTAGTTCTCTTGATTTGACCTTGGACCTAGCAGAAATAAATACCTTGATCTTCTTATCCAAATATTTGACTCTTCTCAGCCTGCTCCCCTTGCATGGGAGCTCCGGGAGGGCAGACAACCCCGCCGTGGTCTGGCTCCCTGCTGGGCCCTCAGAGCTTGGCACACAGGCAGTGCTCAGTAGACGGTGAGTCGATGAGGACACGGAATACCCATGCTGTGCTCCATGCCGGCACCCGCTTCTAGGTGGTGAGCAAGACGGGCCCAGGGCCGCTAGTAACCAGGGCCACTCTGATCAGGGATGGCTCTCCCAGTGGCATCTCAGCCTTTCTCATTGACTCATAAGAAGGCAGGGGAGGGCGGGTAGTACACTGTGTAGAAGGATGGTGTGGCTTTTCCAGTGGGCACTCAGGCTGGAAATGAATGGCTTGTTAGGACTTAGGACCTCTGTGATGCAAGCAGCTCGTTGTATTTTCTTGGCCTCAGTGTCCCCAGCTGTCAAGTAGAAAGTTTGTTTCCTGGCTGGTTGTGAGGGTTGGGTTAGTCAGGGTTCTTCAGAGAAACAGGAGCAGTTGAATGTATAAGATTTAGTACAAGGAACATTCCAGTGCTGGTGGAGGCTGGCAAGTCCAGGGGTCTGCTCTCTGGATCCAGAGACCCAGGAAAGCTTGGGGCAGGGGGCTTTCTGAGAACTAGAGGGTTGATGGACTGAGTTGCACATGAGGACAGGAGATGCCTATCTTAGCTCAAGGAGTCATAAACCCCCTTTCTTGGCCTTTTTGCTCCATCCCAGCCTTAAAAGAATTGGGTGAGGCCCACCTACACTGGAGAGGACAAGCTGCTTTACCCAGTCTGCTGTGTTTAAATGCTCATCTCTTCCGGACACATCCTCACAGACATGCCCAGAAATAATGTTTCATCCGAACACCTCACATCCCAGTGAAATTGATGCAGAAAATTAATTACCACCCGAGTAAAGGGAAGTTATGTGGGTGAAACGTTCAGTGTATGTTGGCTATCTGTATGTGGATACACAGAACCCTTGGGAGAGTGGAGGAAGTGAGGAAGATGCCAGGAAACTAGGCTGGAAGGCAGGGTGGGAGGGAATCCGTGAGGAGGTGGCATTGAGGCTGGAGCAAATAGGAGGTAGCCTGGGGAACATGACATTCCTCCTCCTGCCTCCCCTCCAGCTCAGGGCTGCCCATGTGTAAGACTGAGATTCCAGGCAGAAATCCAGCCACCTTGGCCTCCCTGCTGTCAAGTCCAGCATTTGCGGGAAGATTCGTGGGAGAAGAGGCAACACATGGTGGTTAAGCTCAGAGCTCAGGTCAGACCCAGTTCCCTGGTGCTTACATGCCCTGGCTTCCCAGCTGCCTAGCTTGACGTCCCTGGGCAACATGCTGAATCCCTCTGAGCCTCCGCATCCTCACTCATAAATGGGGATGGTAGGTTACTATCATTAGGCACAGGCGTGTCCCGAGGATATCCAGCGAGGGAAGGTGTCGAAGCATGTGGCACGTGGTGAGGGTCAGCGGTCAGCTTTGGCCAAAGGCCTCTGGAGCCTCAGTTGTGTTGCCTCTAATCCTTCCCAGAGCCATAGTGAAGCAGGAAACTGTTTTTGAACCAGGCTTTCTACTTAAAGAGCTGGAGCGGAGACCAGAATGGAGGCATCCAATTAAGCTCTCAGCCTGCAGTGTGGTCTTGAGAAAGTGAACCACCCCTGCTGAGCCTGGAGAAGGGTGGAGACGGCTGCAAAGGAGGGGAAATGAGATAAAGGTGATCCAGCCCTTGCCGCTTCCTGTCTCCCTGGGAATCCCTAGGAGCATTCCCCAGGCCCCTCCTCCACCCTCATTCTGTCTCCCAGGGCTTAATTGGGCAGCTGCAGGCACTTGGCACTTAACCTTCTCCCCATCTGCCCTCCCGGGAAAGAAAGAAGGAACGCTAATCCCCTCCTGAGCTGCTTCCGAGCCCTGGGGAAGCCTGTGAGGGCAGGGAGCAGGGAGCAAGGGAGCCAGCTCCTAGGGGCCTCCCAGGTAGCCTGAAGTAGCCCAGGTGTGAGCACTGGGAGCCCCGAGTCCTGCCGCTTTTCCTGGAGCAGCAGCGACCAGCACCGCAAGCCCGTGAGTCACCACCCCCACTTTCACGCCATCCTTGTCCCTGGAGACCAGCACTGCCTGATGGAAATACATAGAGCCACCTGGGTAACTTTCCATTTTTGAGTGACCATGTTCAAAACATTAAAAAAAAAAAAAAAAAGCTGAAATTTGAATAACACACTCTATTTAACCCAGTATATCCCAACTAGGGTCTTTTTAACATAAACCAATACGCACAGTTATCAGTGAGGTACTTTACATTCTTCTAAGCACACTTAGCCTTCCAAATGCAGAATGCCTTTTACACTTTGACATGCATTTCAATTTGGATGCTAAATTTTCATGGGAGTGTTTGTATTTAGGTTTCATAAAATTTATAGTTGAAAGAGTAGATTTACCTACTCACCTGTCTCCACAGCCACAGGAAAGTTTTCCAATAATGGAATGGAGTATCTGTTTTTAGGTTTAGATGTACATTAATTAAAATGACATAACATGAACAATTCAGTTCATCAATCACAGTAATCCCCCTGCAAGGGCTCAGAGGTACAATGTGGGTGCTGGCTACCTACTGTGCAGGAGGCCCAGCTCCCATCTCTGCACCTGAGTCCCTGAAGCTGTCCCTCCAGGGCCTCCCTGGAAGGTGGGTGGCTTGGGAGAACAAGCAGAGGTGGGAACTCTGCCTCCGGTTTGCTGTGAGACCTTGAGTACGTCACTGGGCTGTCTAGGCCTTTTTTTTCTCAGCTGTCAAAGCTTTTCGTTCAAAGAAACCAAGTGCTTGTATCTCACCACGGTTGGTTCTAGGCTCTGGGACTGTGCAATGAGTGCTGGGAAGAGAAAGCAGGAAAAAGGCGGGAGGGCTGTTATTTTAGATCCAGGGGACGGAGGCTACTCTATCTTCCAGTGCCAACCAGACACTCCCTCCCATCGCTTTATCGAGGGCCTGTCACATGCTGGGTTCTGCAGGATGGTGGGAGGCCCCGAGGCAGAGGAGGATGAGCTGGAGTCAGTGGGGGTGTGGCCTGGCTTGCGTTTGTCCCATGGCAAGACGAGGCTGGGCACCTGAGCTGCCAAACACAGCCAGGCCCTGCCAGCCAGGTTGTCATGTGGGCTGGCGGCCAGGGAGTCGCAGTTGCTGGGCTGAGCCCGGCCGTGCCAGGGACCACAGTCCGGAGGAGCAACTGGCCCCCAGCATGTCCTGAGCACTTACTTCCCTTTCCTTCTGTCTCTCTTCTCTCCCCCTTTGCAGCCTGGCTTTCCAGGCATCTCTCCTTCTTCTCTCTCTCTTCTCTCCCTCATGCGCCTCCGTCCATCCAGTCCCTTACTGAGGGCTTACTATGTGACAGACATTGCGGTAAGCTCTGGGACTCTGCAGTGACCAAGACGCTCCTCTCCTCCGGGAACATTATGGACTCCTGGGGTGGCCCCATAAGTAAAAACTGGAGTGTCCCCTGAGGAAAGAGGAGTGTGCTCTTTGAGGACGAGACATGCTGGGGGAATTCAAGCTTCTTCTATGTAGAAGGGTACTATGGTCAGAATTAAAAAACAAACAATTGGGGACCTATCTGTACCTTCTGGGATGTACGAGGAGCCAAGGCCTGCGCAGAGAGCGCGCTGTTCCAGGCCTGGCCCTGAGAGCTGCTCCCTCCGAGGCTGAGTCCGCCCTTACTCTCTGCTGTCTCTCTCTCCTTTTTTTGGCTCATCTTTTATTCGACATAAAATAATAGTGCTCTGTGAGTAGATTAGGGCCCTAACTTCCTGGCTCAATGATTACAACGTGAGGTCAATCAAGAACAAAAATGTCATGGGATCAATCTGTGCATCCATCTGTGGACAATTTATTAAGCACCTAGTACTTCTTGTGGGTTGAAGCTCCGGCACTGAACAAGACAGCATTCCTGACCTCAGGGATTGTGAGTCCAGTGTGAGTGATAGGACATTTTAAAAAAGGGCTCTTTGAGGTGATGAGTGCAAACAGGTAGGGTAGTTGCTGGGGAGACTCATGGTCACCACAGTGTAGACTCCTGGGGACAGGGAAGGACGTTGCTAACTGTGACAGCTGAGGAGAGCCTTGAAGCATGGGGAATGGTTAGCTAGGTGGAAAGGGAGGAGAAATTGTTCCAGGCACAGGGAACTGCTTAGAAAAGTCTAGACCTTGATATACACATATACATACACATATCCACAGTGTGGACACAAAGTAGTTCCGTCTTGTAGGAGTCTGGATCAGGCAATCCTGAAAGATTGTCTGAAGAGGTTAATGAGTCAGATTACAAACAATGTAGTAAACTATGCCAGGGAGATCGGACCAGAGAGTTACTTCCAAATTTGTGTTTTAGAAAGATTATGTTGGCCAGATCCTGAATAATGGTGGGGGAGAAAGCTGGAGCCAGAGAGATCAGTTAAAGGGCTGTAGCCAAAATCCAGGGGGAAACTGCGAGTGGCTTAAAATAAGGAAATGGCAGTGGGGATGGAGAGAAATGGATGGAGGTCAAGGTCAGAATCAAGGTGAAAGGCCATAGCAACCACTTACTGGTGGAGGGAAGAATCAAGGATGACCCCAGCTTCATGGCTTGAGCAACTTCAGGAGCCGGTGGGGCTGTTAGGCAGTGGGAACGCTGGGTGGGAGCTGATGGGAAGGAGGAAGTTTGGGTGTTCAGGTTGGATGATGAGTTTGGGGCCCTTGTGAAGCTCACTGTGGAGGTATTCATGAGGCAGTCTGGTGAATCGGAAGCAGAGGTGAAGGATTAGGCTGCTGATCTAGAAATAGGGGGTAGAGGCTGACAGACAAGACTGAAGCCAGGGAGCAGCAGCAGAAATTCAGGGAGACTATATCCTCGGAGGAAAGAAGGGACCAAACACTGGACACTGGGTTGGTTGGTTGGACCAAGAGCCAGGAGACTCATAGGTTCTTGAGTCTGCCCCTTGTTGTCTGGATGAGTTTTGTCCAGTCACATCTGCTCTCTGGGCCTCAGTTTCCCCATCTGTGAAACACTGGGTCTTGGAGAAAATCACTGACCTCTTTCTGTCCCACAGGAAGTTCCTCAGTGTTCCAAGGAAGTCCTTCAGTGGTCAAGGCATCAGGCAAGGCAGCCCTGGGTGGCTGCAGCTTGGGACGGTCACCTCCTTCTCAAGCACAATAGTTCCACTACAGTTTGGTAGTTTGAACTCCTACTCTTTTTGGCTTGGAGAAAGGGCTCTATGACTCAGATGAAATTGATGAGACGATGACCTCTCCTGTGCCATCTGGCAGAGGGTAGAGCCACACCCAACTGGGAGCTTCTCTGATGCTAGGAGGACATCTCCGTGAGTTGGAGGGAGTTAACGACAAGACTGACCCAACAGCACCTTTTGGTGCACACACCAGAGTCAGTCATGATCACTGTGTTCACGGGGTCCTAGTGGACTTGTCTGGAGAGTTAACACCACCCGCCAGAGTACTCCAGGGATGACAAATGAGATTCAGCTCCAGTGACATTGGCAAGGGATGGGAAGGTGGCCTGGAGCTGCGCTGAGGAGGATTCTGAGGCTGTAGCTCAGGGAGGATTAAGTGCTGTGGTTGATTGGCAATGTCTGCCCTGGGCGGCAGATTTGCGGTAGCGGTCTGTATGCCGTGTATCTGCTAGCTTTCATCTAATCTTTGTTCTTAACAAGGACATGAACTTTTTTTTTATTTTTTTTAAAGATTTTTTTTTTTTTAATTTATTTGACAGATCACAAGTAGGCAGAGAGGCAGGCAGAGAGAGACAGGAGGAGGCAGGCTCCCTGCTGAGCAGAGAGCCCGATGCGGGACTTGATCCCAGGACCCTGAGATCGTGACCTGAGCCGAAGGCAGAGGCTTTAACCACTGAGCCACCTAGGTGCCCCAGGACATGAACTTTTCATCCCCGTCAGAGTCCCTGGCTGCTCTACTGTGCTTTCTCTTCTCTCTCCTCCTCATGCCATCGAGCACTTCAAAGGTTCATCCTGGCCCACTTCCCAGTGGACCAGTCACTTCAGGAAACAAATGGGCTGCTCTCTGGAGGAAGCCAGATCACTCAATGAGTTCCCATTTCTCCAGAATTAGATGGTTAGTCATGCCAACCAGGGGCTGTAGGGAGGCTTGTAGCCAGGGAAGCACAATGCCTCTCGGCTGAAACCCAGTGTGTGGACCTCATTTCTGAAGATCTTCAAGGCTGTGTTCAGGAGGACCTTGTCACCACCCTCCAGTCGCTGTGCTCTACTGCAAAGAAGGGCCGCCAGCGCTAATAGCAAGGGTGGGGGTAGGAGAACTAAAAGGGGACTCAGCTTCATCTCAGGACATTTATCTTTCATGCTCTAAAAAAAGTAGTTTTCATTACTTAGGCAAACCCTGTGTCCTGTAGAAAAGTTGAAACTGTGCATAAGCAACAAGAAGGAAATGAAAATGATCTACAATCCCAATACCTAGGGGGGATGGGGAGAAGCACCATTTCAACAATTTTGTGTGTATTTTTCTAGATCTTAGCCTCCTGGGCACTAGTCTTTGGGAAGAGATAATGGCCACAGCCCTGGGGTGGGGGTGGGGGTCCTTGCTGGGCCACACATTAACCCTCTAGCTGCTGGATCATGGGGTGGGCCCAGGGCAGGTAAGGTGGCTTGTGTGGGGTGCACGAGGTAACTTCTACCACCAAGGCTGGAAATGCTTGACTATTTGATGACTTGAGCTTGTCCTCTGTGGATGATTGTCAGTGTCCACCCCCAGTTTCTTTGAGGGTATAACTGGGTTTATTGGCTGGATATGGCCCTGGGCTGAGGAATAGGACTGGTGAGTGGAGCTGGGAGGTCTCACTTCCCAGCCAACATTTCTATCTGCATTTGGAGCTTTGTCGGTTCTAGAGGGTGAATTGGGCCACATACCTTTATCTTTCTTTAACTAGAAATCCCCCCTTCCCCAAGGACTTTCCTAGAAATAAAGAATCTAGGATTCTGGACTTCACCTTGGGATTCTAAGGTAAAAACAGCCTTGTCTTGGGGATTTTTCTGAGTTGGGTCAAGGCCAGGTAGAAAGGACCACAGGATTTTAGAGGAGACACTTGTGAGGGAAGGGACAGTGTGGATAGGAGCAGGAAACAGGCACTCGTGCCCAGCCCAGGGGAAGTGGGAGGCAAGGGATCCTTCTGCATATGATCCTAGAACCCTTCTGACTGCACCAGCCTAGCTGTGTGTGTACCCTCCTCTTCGAAGGTTCTAATGCTTCGAGACTCAGGTAGCATTGCTGAAGGGCCCTTCTCAACTACAGGAGCCTCTGCACTCCAGAGTGGAGGGATAGATGGGGCATCCAGACAGGAGTGACAGATGTCACACAGTAGGGTCAGATCAGGGAGGACATAGGCCAAACCCAGCAGCTGCGAAGTCCAGGCACCTGGACTGGAGCTCTCCATTTCCACCAGCGCAACGAGAGGCTCAGGAAGGACTTAACTTTACAACTAGTTTAACTCCACGGTTGAGAGCACAGATTCTAGAGCTGGGCTACTTGGGTTTGCATCCCATCTCAAGCACTTGTTAGCTGTGTGACTTTGGGCAACTAATTTAACCTCTCTGTGCCTCAATTTTCTCATCAATAAAGCGGGGGATACATAGCACCTATGTTATAGAGCTATTATGAGAATTCAATTAATTAACCTATAAATTATATTTAACTGAGTGTTATAATTACTTGCTGACACACACACACATACCTGGGTGGTCTTAAAAATGTAGCATTGAAGGAGAATCTAGGGAAAAGCCGGAAATTCGTGTTAATTGGGAAGGGGGAGGTCCTTGAGCCACTGTGCTTTAGGAAAGTGGTTCTCAGAGTTGAGAATGCATCAGAATCACCTGGAAGGCTTGTCAAAACAGATTGCTGGGCCTCACCCGGGGAGGTCTGGGCCAGAGCTGAGAATCTGCATTTCTCAGCAGCTCCCAGGCTCAGGGAGGAGGTCTACACCACACCCTTAGAGCAGCGCTGGTTTTGAACTGTTCTAAGTGCACTTCCTCTGCTCTCCCAGGTGTGAAACCCATCTCATGCTGGTTACACATCTCTTTTGACTGAAGTGGGATCTTACGTGACATCTTGTAACCAGACTGTAAACTTGACGGGAGCTGGGACCATGACCTTTCTCCCCAGTGTGTATGTAGCATCTGACGCATGGGAGGTACCCAGTAAATGATCTGTTGGAGGAAGGAAAGGAACATGCTTTCTGCACTCAGCAGTATTCTTGTGTACATTTTTCCTGTTAATAAATACTCTTCCACAGCATTGTTTGGTTGGCTGCATAGTTTTCCCTTGTATGGATGTGAGGCAGAGAACAACTTGAGCTTGCCGGAACAAAAAGGGGCAATGTATTTGGAGAGGCAGAGTGCCTCAGCGACAGACTGCAGGAAGCCATGAACCCACCAAATGACCCGTCTCGATGTCTTTCTCAGCGATGTCACTTCACGGTGACAGCTTTGTTCCTTGTCCCTGGCTTTTGTATGGCTCTGTCCATGCGGCATCCAAGATGGCTCCCTGCGTGTTCCGGTTCTTTTGTTACGCATCCTGCCCTGGGACTAGTCAGTCAGCCTGCCCCTTGATCTCTCTCCCAGTAACCCCAGCTCAGACTCTGATTGGCCCTTCTGGGGTCAGGTGCTTATTCCTCCTCCAATCAGAGAGAAGGGTTACATTATTTCAATATGGAGGCCAGATGCCTTATCGTCAAGAGGGTCATGGTGATCCCCAAATGATCCATTGGAATTGCCTTCTATCTGTCCCTCCATCTCTGTACTTAAACCTGATTTCAATTTCAATCTGGTGACCAGGATTTGGTTTCTGTGGACTTTTCTAGGCTCAGAGCAGGGATTTGACTGACTTAACCTCATCTCGCATCCATTAGCGATAATGGCCCATGGCAGTGCCGTAGGTTTGTCTGATGTCTTTGAACATTTAATCCGCACAACATGATTTTGAGGGAGGCAGGAGGTTTCACCCAGTGATGCCTGTTTAGCACCAGCAAGTCTGTTCATGATCCGAAATGCCGCTGAAAAAATAAATATAATTAAAAAGATAACTCAGGCCAGTGTTGCCGGAGACTGTTTTACATGGGCCAGTAATGAATGGTAAGCTCGGTGCAGCAGCGCCAAAAAGCAAAATAAATTCTCGGAGTTGGTCTGTTTCCTGCCTGCAATACATTTGCTTGTTCCAAACAAATATATTTGTCAATACAACACAATTAGGAAGGCCGAGCCAATCAGACCATCAAATATCCAGAGAAGCAGAACGTGGCTTCCATACGCCCTGCTAGATGGAGCCAAGGTCTGAACATATTATGACCAAATCAATTACAGCCCAGGCAAGCCTTGCGTTCCCCGCCAGGACAGGATTTCTCATCTCTCCTGGTTACTGAGAGGGTTCAACCTCTTTTTTCTTCTTTCTCAATGTTACTCATAACCCTTGAGGCAGGCCTTCCCCCACCCACCCCCCCTTCCCCAATCTTTGAGGTTAATTTGCTTGCTTGCTTGCTTGCTTTCTTTCTTTCTTTCTTTCTTTTTGCTAACAGCTAGAAACAATTGCTGACATGTACAGTTTTTAGAATGAGAGCCTGCTGAAATGGGACTAATAATTAGTTTTGATGATAATAGCTACCACTTCTTCCATAGATGCCAAGCTTTTGACATTCATGGTTTTCCTGATCCTTGCAACAACCCTGGGATAGGCATTACTAGTTCCATTTTATATATAAGGAAACTGAGGTTCCCAGATGCCCAATGGCTTGACAGAGTCCACTTCACTAGTGAGTGGCTGAGCTGAGATTCAAACTCTAGTCTCTGATGCCAGAGCTTGTATTAGGGCTGTAGATGTTAAGAGACATAAAACTCAACTCAACTTGGCTTTAAGTAATAAAGGGAATTAAATGGCCTTTGTGACTTGAGAGCCCTGAGGTGAGCTTCAGGCAAGGCTTAATCCAGTCATTCCAGGGATGCCTCCCGAGAACCTAGTTTTGCTTTGCTCTGGCAACCTTCATTGTCAGGCTCCACGCCATGGGGTTTGTAGCCCATCACTCTGGGCTCCTCTCTCGTGAAAGGAAATAGCTCCTGTATCTTTAAATCCTCAAGCCACATCAACATGGGGAAGGAAGAACGTCCCCTCTGGGGGCTCCCATGGAAGAGAAATGAACTTCTCTCAAAATCTTGGTATCCCATTTGCTTGGCTTGAATTAGGAGCCCATTGCTGAACTCTCCCACCTGGCAGTGGGATGCCACGTGCCCACTGCCTTAGGCTGGAGCCAGGGGTAGTGTCTGTATCACACAAGCCCCCCGGCTGAGCAGGGGGAGGGGACCGTGATCCTACAGCAAAGCTGGGTAGGTCATCAGAATAGAGGGAATGACCTAAATACCTAACCAACTGGCCTGAGGCACAGGTGCTGGCCCAGCAGAATGGACACCACCCACAGCGACACAGCTCACCCTTTGCCACGCAAAGTGGCCTCCACGAGGACAGCCACATTGGCAAAACTGGTGAGCCCTTTGGAAGTGCAGGATCTCAGACCTCCCCCTGAGATACTGAATCAGAATCCACATTTTAACAAGATCTTTAAACCTTTACGAGGTTTAGCAAATCTGAGTGAATTTAGCAGAGCCTTATGGCAGGAAGGGCGATGTTTTGGTGTCAAACAGGTGGGGTTCCATGGCCTATTAGCTGGGTGAGATGGCCACAGCGGCATACTGAGACCCTCACAAAACTGTTGGGAGGGGTAAAGAAAATCACTTCTGTAGAGAGCCTGGCATGCGGGTGAGTGCTTCATACCTCTCTACCCGTCCCAAATGTTTATGAATGAGGAAACCGACTCAGAGAGGTCTCTGCTTGCCGAGGATGCAGAAATGGACCTCGGGTGCCCTAAGCCCTAACCTGGGGCTTTGCTTTCCTGAGGACACCAGATATTCTCAGCCCTGGCTGCACATTTGAATCAGCTGGAGAGTTTAAAATATCTCGATGCTCAGGTGTCACCCCAAATCAACTTAGAAACTCTTGAGGGGAGACCCAGACATCGGCAGTATTTAATTTCAGCGAGCAGTTCCTAGGGGCAGTCAAGGTAGAGAACTGGTGCCTTCTACTTCCCTGCCTCCTGAATTAATTTGGCCGTAAGAAGGCTCAGCCTGGAACGCTTCTGGACGGCCAGCCGTGAACCCAGTGCCGGGGGAGGGTTCTCGCCTTCGAAGGCTGGGCGTGTGCTCTGCCTTGGCTTTATGAGGGAATGTGGAGGAATTTGGTTCTCGCTTGGATTTCTCTGACGTTCTGCGAAGCCTGGGCTTTTGAACCAGGGAGTCAGTGGGATTGAACCCACCGCCTTGGTGCAGCTGGTGAGGAGCGAGAACCATCTCTGTGCCTGAGTGGTAAGGAATAGACCAGAAATTCTAAACTTTTGTGTGTTACGGATCCCTTGGCATCTGCAGAAGCTTCTCAGAAAATGTTTTTATTTTACAGAATAGGATGAAGGAAAGCAGTTGTTTTGAAATACAATTATCAAAACAGTGTAAAGAACATTGCAAGTTGGAATATATGTGCTTCCTTATTAACATTAAATCATAGTATCTAGGGGCACCTGGGTGGTTCAGTCGCTTGGGCGTCTGCCTTTGGCTCAGGTTGTGATCTCGGGGTCCTGGGATGGAGTCCCATGTGGGGCTCCTTGCTCAGCGGGGAGTCTGCTTCTCCCTCTCCCTCTGTGCTCTCTTGTTCTCTCTCAAGTAAACAAAATCTTAAAATAAGAATATCTAGTGGTGAGTTTATTAACTACTGCAAGTTTGAGGTAGTGATAAACATACTGAATATTTGACCGTTTCTGCAATACCTATCCTGTGCCATAGAAGTATTTGTGATTTCTGTTGGTGACAAGGTTGCGGGCACCCTTGAAATCTCTCCTCAGCCTCCTTGGGCTCTGTGGCCCCATGTTAAGGACGCTGGGGTCAGAGAAACGGGCTGTGGGCAAGGCACTGGCTGCAAGGGTGCTTTGGAGGGTGTGTGCCTGGCTCAGCACAGCGCCCTGCATCTCCTTCAGAACATCCAGCCTGGTTTTCCTGTAGCGTCCCGGATGCCGAGGCCTCCAGCCGCAGAGCTGCCTGCCCGCGAGCTCAGGGTGTGTAGGACAGAGCTGCAGAGAGAAGCATGCCCAGGTTCTCATCTCAGCTGTCCTTCTCACCGGTTCTGTAACTCATGTGTGTTGCTTTATGTCTTTGGACTTTGTTTGCTTAATCTATGAAATGGGGGTCCTAATATTCACTTCAGGGGTTTCTGTGATGATGAATGAAAAAGGCACAGTAGCAGGGGACCTACTAGTTAAGTGTGCTGGCTGTGTGACCTAGGACAGGTCCCTGATCTCTCTGGACCTCGCTTTCTGCATCTGTAAAATAGGCTGCCACGAAGTTACCTGCCTTAATGGGAGGATGCCATGCATGGTGGCAAGGGCACATGGGAATGACCTTGACCTTTATGGCCATTCGAGTGGGGTCTGGCACACACACACAGCCCCCTTCCACACACACACACGTGGCCGTTGAGCTGAGGGCCTCAGACATCCTGTGGGACGCTAGGCACAGCAGCTTTGGAGTCTGCTTCTTCAGACACTCCTTGGCTCGTTTCCTTGGCTGGGCCACGCAGGCGGCGGGCTGCCAGTGGCTGGGGCAGCCTTGGAGGATGTGTGGTGACCTCAGTTTCTCCCGCACACCGGCCTGTCCCTGAGGTGGGGAGGAATTTGATGGGAACCTTGTGGCGAGATGGCAAGCTCCTGCAGATGGGGCCCTCCCACCAGCGCCCCCAGCTGCTGGCCCCCACACCGTTGGGCTGGGCTCCTCAGGGCCCCGGGGTCTCCTCACAGCTTATTCCGGATTCAGCTGGGCCGGAGGCACACTTGGAGCCCTGGGCAGGCCAGACATCAGCCAGCGTGGCCTGGGGCCTGGTTTTCTTAGGAAAGGGCTCTGCCGCAGGCCTTCCAGTCGGTCACTGTGTCTGGAGTTTTTTATTCTCTGTTTCTTTCTCTTTCTGTTCCTGTGAATGATTCTGTGCCTGTTTCCATTTCTCTCTCTCTCTCTCTCTGTCCCTCTGCCTGCCTATCTCTGTCTCTACCTGTCTGCATTTATCTGTCTCCTGAGCCTGCCTGCCTCCCTCCCTCTCCTTCTGTCTCTCCCCACATGTGTGGCTCTCTTCATCTTCCTGTCTCTTTCTTTCTCTCTGTCTCTCCCTCTGTCCTGCTATCAGTGTCTCTGTCTCTGTTCCTTTCTCTCCAATTCCCGCCCCCTGTGCTGGTACCTCCAGCATCTCATAAACCCCACAGGCCTCCAGTGCACCCATGCTGACTTCACTCATTTGCCACAGTGACCGTGTGACTATGGAGGGTAAATGCATCCTGAAGTTTCCATTCCCCCAACTCCAGAGGCAGTGTCTGGAGTTGAGGAGGCAGAGGAGGAAGTGGCACAGAGCATGGGTGTGCCCGGGGCATGTGAGTGGGCCATAAATCTTAGTGGTTGGAAGTGGAGGACAAGGGGCGCCTGGGTGTCTCAGTCGGTTCAGTGTCTGCCTTCGGCTCAGGTTGTGATCCCAGGGTCCCGGGATTGAGCCCCACCTCAGGCTCCTTGCTCATTGGGGAGCCTGCTTCTCCCTCGGCCTGTTGCTCCCCCTGCTTGTGCCCTCTCTCTCTCCCTCTGTCTCTTAAGTAAATAAATAAAACCTTTAAAAAGGGGGGGTAGAAGTGGAAGATAAGACTGTGTCTACCTTGGAGTCACCAACAACTACCACTGCTGGGGAGGTAACGGTCAGTAACTTAATTTACATGAGTAAGTGGTAGAATAAGAGAGCATACTCACAGTTATCTTCCAAAAAATACAATTTACTCACGACGATTTTTCACCGTCGGCACTTCTTCATAGTTTTAGATGATGAAACCATAGGTAATTCTTTAAATAGTTCATTCTTCTTTGCTTCTATAGTTCTAATTCTTCTACCATCACCCTGCATCTTCACGTTCCAGAATATTCCGGAATGTTCCTTCCCACTCACTCCTCTTCCTGCTTCCCATTTCCTCTTGGTCGTCCTGCTGTTCGGGAAGCTTAGGTTTCCTGCTGCCACTCCCCCACAGTATGCCGTGCTCACATGTACTGTGCCCCCCTGCGTGGACTTGTCCCTTTTCCCCACAGGACTGTACCTTGCTGGAGAGAAGGGAGGAGGGCTTTCCTTGCCAGGTGCTGGGCCTGGCGCCACGCCTGGCAGGTCCCACAGGCTCACCAAATGCATCTGGAACACAGGAGCTCGTGAGGGGCTGTCCGTGGAGAACCCAGTAGCCCTGCTGTACCCCTCAGCCCTATCTCTAGGTTTGAGCTGTTAAAGACAATCCTGTCCAAGAGCAAGAAGACCACACAGAGCGTGGGCAGAGGCCAGTCCGGGGAGGCCACTCCCAGGAACGCCAGGCTGGATGTTGTCCACACAATACTTACCTGGCCTGCAACTCCCACTCTTGACATGTAGGTTCTCAGCCAGGCTGAGCCCCAGGCAGAGACATAACTACCTGTTCAGACCAGTGGTTCCACCCCCCCCCCCCCCCACCACAGCCCCTGCAATATTTTTTCAAGAGGAGGAGGTGAAATGAATTAATTATGAGGCATGTGTGCTCACAGGCCAGCATTCTGTCGCCTGAGCTCCCCTTCTGAAAATGTGCACTCCCAGTTGCAAATGAAACTCTCCCATCCTCCACCTTCCCCCCCCCAACCCCATGCTCCAGAGGGTTTTCATAACAGCGCCTTTGTGGGCTCCCTTGAATGTCTGCCATGCCAGGGAGGCTGCACATTCCTCCAGCGGCCTCGCTGGGCTTTGAGGAAATGTGGAGGCCCCACTTTGCAGGAGGTGGGAGGGCCTGTCAGAAATGCTGCTCTTAATCTGCCCATCTCCCCTCCTGCCCCAGCCACCCAGGGAGGGGGGCTGAGATAAAGCCACAGGCAGCAGGCAGGAGATTAAGACTGCTGTTTTGACGGCTGCTCTCACAGAGTCTCCTGTACCATGGGGGTTAGCCAGCTGGGGCCAGGGGCAGAGTACTGGGACAGCAGAGGAGGGCCACCTCCAGGCAGCCCACCATGTCCCTGCAAGGAAGCACGCGTGGGCAGCCATGGCAAGGAGTAAAAGACACAAATGATCCTTGATGGTGGGCTGGAGATGTGAGCTTCGTACGGAGGCTGGAGGGTTGTCAGCTCGAGTTCAGGAGTGTGACATGTTACCGTGAATATGTAGCAGCCTCTAACCTTGACACTGCCCTTGCCACCTTCCCACCGCTCGCTGGGGCGTCTTTTCACCTGTTCCTCTAATTAGTCCTCATAGTAGGTCTAGGCTGTAGGTGCTGTTCAGAGTCCCATTTTTTCAGAGTGGAAATGGAGCCTCACGGGGGTGTATTGGGGGGGGGTCCTCAGGAATGTGCAAAAGGTCTCCCGACGGTCAGATGTGGAGAAGGGATTTCAGCTTGCGTGAAGTGACTTGATCACATATGCCTTTGCTCTCTGCTCCCCAGAGGGAGCAGAAGTGACCACAGAGCCTGCTGTTGGGAGGACGTACGGAGCAGCGTCTTCAGTCTGACGCAGAACCTGCTTACCTTCCAGCTCTGTGGCTCCGTAGCTGGGTCTCCTCCGGGGGGTCCCTTCATCCCTCAGAGCCTCCATGTCCTCATCTGTGACACTGGGACCATCACCCCTACCTTGCAGGCTACCATCTGGATGAGAGGACACAACAGATAGAAGAGGTCTGTTGTGGGCTGAACTGTGTGCCCCCCAAAAGATATGTGGAAGCTCAACCCCCCCACACCTGTGCCCAGTTCCTCAGAATGGGACCTTGTTTGGAAATAGGGTTGTTGCAGATGTGATTAGCTGAGGTCATATGGAGTCTCTGGATCCTTCATCTGCTTTGACTGGTGTCCTTATTAAAGGAGGTCATTCAGACACAGAGGCAGACACGCACGGCCCAGACGTGGGGAAGATGGCCTAGAATCACGATGCTGCAGGCCAAGAAAGGCCGAGGATTGCCGAGAGCTGCCAGAGCTGGGAGAGGCAAGGAAGGGCTCTTCCCCAGAGGCTGCAGACGGAGCCGGGCTCAGCCGAAACCTTGATCTGGGATTTCCAGCTTCCAGAATTGTGAGGGAAGACATTTCCATTGTTTTAAGCCACTTGGGGTTTGCTACTCCATCAAGACAGCGGCAGAAAGGAGTCTACTGCCTCATCGTAGTAGGTTTCTTCCCCACGCTACCCCGGAAATCACCTGCAGCCCAGTGTGCGCAGCGCGGCTCCTACCCCAAGCGCCTGCGTCTCTGGGCCGGCAGGCTTTCCCTGAACGCAGGAGCAGAGCCCAGCTGGGCACGGAGCCTGCTGCAAGCACCCAAGAATGAACACCCCTGGAAGCTGCCTGTAGCCAATGAGAACAGGAGCTGATGGACAAGCAGGCCAGCTTCCTCACCCTCGAATGGACAGTTCTCAGACACACACTACTCGGTGTCTCCCAGGTATCCATTGGGATTGAGGCCAGGTTCCTAGAGTGGCATCCTAGTTATTAATGCACGCGTTAGTGGCCTCCTCCCATCCCTCTCCTTTCCTTACTCTCTTCCTGGTACCTCCTGGGACCAGCTTCTAAATAGACTTCTTGTGTCCAAAGCCTCACCTCAAGTCTGATTTTGGGGAGACCCAAGAGAAGGCCAGGCAGGGAATGATACTCCAATGGCAACTCCTTTCTCTTCCAGATCACAGATGGAGGTCAGATGTTGGCATTAACTTAAATGGGCCTGTGGCTAGGCCTCTACCAGAAGGGGAACTTAGAAGGAGCTCAGAGACTCATCCAGTATCTCAAGGCATAGATGACATGGATGACAATGAAGATGGAGAAAATAGTGTTAATCAGAATTCTTGGGCACAGTCCTGGGGAAGGCAGCCAGTCTGGCGGAACTGCTCCCATAAAATAACATGAAGAGTGGCTGCTACTTCCCAGGGGCCACTGGGTTGGGGGTCGGGGTGGGGGTCTCTGTTGAGAGCCTGGGCTCTTGGAAGGTGGCAGAAGGGAGGGCTGAGATGCTGAGAGGCTAGATTGTGGGCGTCGTGGTCCCCATAGGGACTTCTGTTCAATCTTCCCCCAGATTATTAAACCATGAACTCCAGGAATGCGAAAGGATTTCTTGTAAAATGAGTGGCAGGGCTGGGGTCTGAGTACAATCCAAAATGAGCCGGCACAGTAGACCTGGGAGTGCAGGAATAAGATGGTCAAGCTGCTGGGATTGTGGAGAGGGGCCTGGAGCCACATGGGCTGGGATACGGGGGTCTAATCCAAGTTCACCCAAATCCCAAGAGACAGAGTAGCATGGAGCAGACTTGGTCATGTGTGGCTGCCCATCCCCCAAGAACCCTCTCCCTACATTTCAGGTAGTTTCGCCCACTTTCAGTCCTTCATTAAACACTGAATATGTATTTCTAGATTCCCTCGCCTTCTGGAACGTAACTTGCAAAGTTCTGCAAATCTGAGGCATCCCCAGGGGCCTGCTATTCAGAACTGAGTGCCCAGAAGAGCTCACATAGGGAATGACACAAAAGGGAACCTGATCTTCTGGCAAGATGGTGGCCCAGGAATTCTGTCCTCCGGGGGCAGAGGTGTGGTGCTCCTGGCTCCCATTCTGTCTCTCTGAGGAGCCTCCAGCAATGACAGGAGGCCTTGTTTTCTCTGGGGAAGTCGCCACCGTGTGTGGCCAGTCCGTGTTCTCCTCACAGAGCTTGGTGTGGCCTTCCACAGCCCTCCCAGGGCTTACGCAGACTCTCTGAATTCCTTGAACGAATTCTGTCCTGCTTACCCAAGTGGATTCTGTTATTGCACCTAACAACTCCGTCCAATACGGGCCTGAGTGACTTCTGGGTTTCAACAAGACCAGCCGACCTTGCCTGGGGGTTTATTAGGAAGTGGACGGTACCCGGAACAGAGCTGGTGGGAAGCTGAGTGGCAGGTTTAGGTCTGGACTGACCCACACTTAGGTTTTTCACCTTCTCTTGGATCCAACGTTCTTCAGGGGCCATGCTGAGCAGCAACCGCCTACCTTATTTTATGCACAAGAGCCCAGCTGAAAACTACCTTTCCTATTGAGCTCTTTTCCCCTGCCCTTAGGACAGACCCCTACTGCTCTGGGTAAAAGAAGCCTGCCGCCCTGAGCTTAGTGCTGCAATTACTGGAAGGAGAAAAGTTGGAAGTCGGGAGGGGGTTGTTCCTCCAGAATCTTCTTGTTTCCTACATTTAGCTGAGTAGAAATGGTATAAAATTAAGTCCTGCTCTCCAATGTGAATCTCCCCTATCCACTACACCAGAGATAGGCCATCGTCAATACTCCGGTGGTCGCCATAGAGTGAGCTCAGAAATAATTGCATTTGAGCTCTTTCCGAAGCCGACGGTACTGCAGACACCTCGAAGGTGTGTTGACTTTTCGATATATCAGCAATTTGATAACAGCCCACGGAGAAGAGGCAAAAGGAATAAGAGCTACTAGATGTTGAGAGCTCACTACCTGCCAAGCGCTGCACTCCTGCTCTCTTTCATTATTAGCAGGTGGGTACTATTATTAATTGCTTCAGTTTACAGAGCAGGCAACTATGGCCAAGTGAGGGGGTGCAGTTTGCCTGGGACCACCCGGGGTGGGGAGAGGGCAGAGCCCGGGGTGGGGAGAGGGCAGAGCCGGAGTGGGAGTCCAGAGCCTTGCTCTTGACTGCCGTTCTGGAACACCTCCCAGGAAATCCCACCTTAAATCCTCCGATTGATTTTAAGTCACATCTTGATTTTCGAAATGTTACAAATTGAAGAAGCATGTGTCTTAGAGGCGAGGAAATATGGAAGCGCTCATCTAGCGGAAGAGCCCTGAGAAGGTCTCCATAACTCACTGCTGCCTCCCCCTGCCTCCTTCCCAGGAGGTCTCCGGGGCTGATGGCTCAGCAGGGCCGAATCTGCCTCTGCCTCCGTTTCCCTCTGAGGCGACCATTCATTTGGATGACAATGACTCTGGTGACGCAGCCCGGCGCTGTGACTCTTGACTGGGCAGGACCCTGCCACTCGGAGCGGAACTTTTCCTTGGGTGACACGGTCCCTGGTTCGGTGCTACATCTAAAAGCCCAGAAAGCCTTGTCAAGGGGCTGAATCACGCTCCCCTTCTCTTTTAATTATTCAAGAACTGACATGCTGACTGGGAATATATCACTTAGAGTACATGGCTGGTAAGATTAAATATTAGAGGAAACTCTTTTAATTAATTTTTAATGCGTTCTTTAGAACAATTCTTTATACCTAACCACGCACTGAAACCGAGTACTTAAAAGAGAAATTAACGTTCAGGATTTCAAGGGGCTTGTGAATCGGGACAGCCCCTCTATTTTGGTTCTCTCGGAGCTACAGAGCATGATGGACAATGGATGATGTTGTGGTGTGGAAGCAGGGGGACCCCATGTCCTGCTTTTACTGGACAGTTGCAGGGTACGCCTGTTGTCTCAGTGTACTCATCAATGGTGCCCCCTTTTAGTTCCCAACGTGTTCCAGTTTGGAGGCTAAATTATATGACTGCCCCACAGAAAGGCCACCACCCTCCCTTCCTTTGCCAGTGACAGACATCACTACTCCATCACAACATTCTTTCTGTGCTGATTTCATGTGTATTCTCCAAGGCATTCTCAATACAGTTCTCCAGGCAACTAGTCCAGGTGATTAAAATTGATGTCAAGATGAACCCTATTTTCCTTTTTTTTTTTTTTTTTTGGTCTGAGAAAGCAGTTTTATATCAATCCTTATATTTTAATTCCACCTTTATCTTTTTTTAAAAAAGATTTTATTTATTTGAGAGAGAAAGAGAACACGCACACAAATAGGGGGAAAGGGGAGAGGGAGAAGGAGAAGTAGACTCCACTGAGCAGGGAGCCAGATGTGGGGTTCGATCCCAGGACCCTGGGATCATGACCTGAGATGAAGGCAGATACTTCATCAATTGAACTACCCAGATGCCCTTAATTTCATCTTTATCTTAAGCCACTTTTCCATTCAGCCCCTTAGCGTTGGTGGTATAGTGGTGAGCATAGCTGCCTTCCATTCAGCCCCTTAATTTTGTGACTTAACTGTTTTTCAGTGGGAACACTGTTGTCATTTTGTGTGAGGTGATTCGTTGTGGGTGACTATCTCAGACATTATAGGATCTTTAATACGTTTACTATCCTTGGCCCCATGGGCATTAAACTCTAGTAGCATAAGGTCTTCCACTCCCTAAGCCTGGAAACTGTGACAAACAACATTATGTCCTTCCTCCCCCTGTGCTTCCTCAACACCCTCAGGGCCTCACCACTTGCCCTGAGTTGGGAGTAAGGGCAAACATGAAGAATTCTACTAGTCCACAGAAGGTTGCTTTCGTTATCTAGTGCTGTGTACTAACGCCCTTTGGTGGGTTAAAATGACCTTTGCTTTTGCAAACATCTGCTCACAGGATTGCAATTTTGGCAGGACCTGATGGTACAGCGTCACTGGTTCTTTGTGGAGAGTTCTCTCCACAGCAGCCATGCTGCAGACTGTCAGCTTCAGGACTAGCTGGGGCTCGAGCTCCAGTTCAGGTCTCTTCCCTGTGGCCTCTCCACAGGGCTGCTTGGGCTTCCTTGTAACATGGTGGCAAGGCTTCAAAAGGCAGGAAATGGCCACAGCTGGTCCTCCTCATGATACGGCCGGGAACTGGCACGTCCTCACTTCCTCCGCATTGTGTTGGTGAAAGTCGTCACAGGCCCAGCCCCGCTTCAGGGGCTGAAGGAAAGAGACCCCACTTCTCAGTGGGGTGAATGACCAAGGATTTTAATTCAGTACATGTCCCTTCACATGGTCTCATCTTGAAAAGTGCCTTGGGCAGATGCCATGAGTTTTCTTGCTTTACATGTCGGGAAACCGAGTCTTAGAGGGCTGGTGTGGCCAGCCCATGGCAGATAGCTAGTCAGTCAGCTGTGGCCTGGGAGCGGAAGGAAGGGTGGTGGCAAGCTCTGTAGAGCTCCCGTGGTTTCCTTGGAAGCAGCACAGTGAGAATCATACTGGACAGAGTCAGAGAATGTCCCTCGGATGAGGACACATTTCCTGGTGACTCCACCCCGACAGGGCCCTTTGCTGGGTTGGACATATTAACTGTGCCAGGTTCCTGCAGGCCCTGG
Source organism: Enhydra lutris kenyoni (assembly GCF_002288905.1). Classification (NCBI taxonomy): domain Eukaryota; kingdom Metazoa; phylum Chordata; class Mammalia; order Carnivora; family Mustelidae; genus Enhydra; species Enhydra lutris. The sequence goes on along the minus strand of NW_019154094.1, from coordinate 28,588,055 downwards.
ATCCTCTGTCTCTTCCTCAGTCATCAGATCTTTACTGAGCATCACCAGGGACCAGACACTGTACTCGGCCCCAGGGAAGGAAAGGTGAATGAGATGGCAGCAGCCCTGGGGGCGTCACAGGGGAGACGACAGTGACTTAATTATGTCCACTGGGGGGACAGCTGCAGTCGTGAGGAGAGAGTACAGGGTGCTGTGGGCGTGCATCTGAGGAGATGTCCCTGAGGAAGTTAACACTTCAGCTAAGGTCTGAAGCCCAGGGAGCAAATTAGGAGGTTCAGGAATGATGTTCCAGGTAGGAGCTCACTGTAATGTCATGGCGGGGGCAGGGTTGGGGGAGGTGTCTGCGAGCAACTAGAGGAAGCGGCGGGGGGATCACAGAGAGAGGCTTCTGGGGGGAGGAAGGGACAGGAGGGGGCAGGACCCACTGGGCCAAGGACCAGTGCTCCTCCCCTTGTCATTCTTGTGTGTTATTCTGAGAACAATGGGAAAACATCTTGTTTTGGAGAGATCCTTCCAGCTGTATCTTGGAGAATGGATTAGGAGGCGGGAGCGTGTGTGGGGAGAGCAGGCCCTCGGCGCCTATGGAGAGAGCATTCCCTCACAGGGCAAGCCACGTCCATCCAAGGGACCAAGCTGGTGGCTGCTGGCGAGCACCCATGCCGTCCTCGGCCCACTATGTGAGTTGCCGTGGTTGAGACAGAGGCTCGGCTCTGTGATGTGAGCGGGGACTCCCCATTCCTAGCCTGGTGCCCTTGTCCACAGGCGCTGAGATGCAGGCTGGGACCAGGGCAGGGGGAGAGAGAGCTTTGGGGAGTGACATTGAATGAGGCTTTTGTTCTTGGTCTGCATGTGCAAGCCTAAGCCTGGAGTGCCTGCTTACGTTTGCACTCTGGATACCTCCCTTGCCTCCCTCTTGTCCTGGTTTTTCTCCAGACTCACATGGTGTGGGCAGGAAGAGGAGAAGGGGGGAGGGGGAGGCGGGCCCCGTCCCTGTAACACCGTGGCCAGCCAGCGGTTAGCCATGACACTCCTCCGCACCTCCCAGGGGCCAGGACGAGTCACTGCCCCACAGGGCTGCCGGGGACACCGCACACGTCATCCAGACCCTGCCCTGCCATGCCCTCTCCCATTTGGGAGCGCTGTCACTGCGGAAGGGGAGTTTGCCCTGAATCGCAGGACAGTTGAGAGAGGCCTTAGAGCGTGGGGCGTAGGGAAGGGAAGTGAACTTCAGGCCTGCAGAGACGGGCTGGTTTCAAATCCCAGTTCTGCCTGCTGCTGGCTGAGTGGCCTCGGGCAAGATATTTAAGCGTGAAACCTCCCGTCCTCGACAGTGAGATGAGGATTCTGAGAGTCCTTATTGCTCAGAGTAGCAGGAGGACACGATTTTGGTTATTGCCTCTCGATCAGATTCCGAAGCCCAGGCTGAGAGCGAGCCACGAGGTTGGTTAGTGGCCAACCTCACTGTAAACATGAGAGCACTGGGCTCCGAGAGAGACTGTGCCTGCCAAGATGACCTATGCACAGAGGCTGGGGGGCTGGATCCCAGCTCCAGGGGAACCTCACTTTCCTGAAAGCCCGTTTTCTTAGCAGCCCGTGTGTGGAGCAGCTCCGACAAACTCCTCCTGAGGGATGAGAGGCTCTGGCAGGTGCACTCCTGCGGGGGGAGGGGGTGCTTCCAGGCCAGGTTTTTGGTGGAGACACACCGGGGAGGGGCCGGAAGTCACCCTTGGAGACTTCTGGTCTCTGGCTGGATTCGGAAGTAGCTCTTCCTCCTCCTCCCTCCCCCCGTCCTCTCCCTTCTTTCTTACCCCTTCCTCCCTTACCCCTGTTTGTCCTCCTCCCTTCAGCCCTCCTCCTCCGCCTTCCTTTCCCTTCTTCAGGATTCTCTCATTCCTGCTGTACTCCCCATCCCACCCATTTATTTGCCCTTTGACCCTCCCTGCCACTGTGGACATCTCACTTTGGAAAGTCCCCAGTTAATGCTTTAGGCAAAAAGAGCGCCATGACTCCTGGACTGTGGCTCTCTCCTGGCCTGTTCGGAGGCCCGTCAAGGGAGTGAATGCTCCCAATTCCCCGTAGCAGCATCCTAGACCACATGGCCTGCCTTCTTTCTGAAGGGCCCTGACTCCAGGCAACCCTCCCCTCCTTTTCCTCACCACCCCACGCCTCCTCTCCCATTTCCTCTGTCCACCCTTTACCGCTCTCCCAGAGCCTCACTGGTGAGAAGGTCCTGCAGGGAAACTCAGGATGTTGGAGAACTGGGGAATTTCATACAGAGCCGTGTCGGGCTCTATCCTGGACTGGCTTCATGTTCTTTGTGTGAGGGAATGTTGCACTTTCTCCTTGGATTTTGCTCTGCAGACTGTCTCTGGGGGAGCAAATCTTTCAGTGGGAAGATCTCCGTCCTTTCTTTCTTTCTCTTTCCTTCCCTTTCTTTCTCTCCCTTTCACTCCCTGCCACCCACCCCTCTATTCTCTTCTTACCTCTTCCCAGATCTGTTTGCTTGCCTTCAGTTTTCTTTTTTCCCTTTCTTCCAAAAAATAACAAAATAGTAGCAAACACTGTGCCACATGCACTGTACTAAACACCTTGAACGTATGAACATATCTAATCTTCCTAAGAATCCCAAAAAGTGGGTCTTATCAATATGTCCATTTTATGGATGAAGAAACTGAGGCCTAGGATGCTTAGGCCACTTGCCAGGAGCCACACAGTGAATAACTGACAGCTGGCAATTGAGCCCAGGCTGGCTCTCTTTCTTCCCAATCCCCTGCCCCCACTGCTGTCTCCTGTCCGTGATCAAGGAGCAGAACATGCCTTTCTAGCTTTCTCCTCCTTATCGCCCCCTCCCTTCACTGGCTCCCTATGGCACCTTCACATGGGAATGATTTGCGGCCCCACCTCCTTGCTGCCCCTGCCTGACTAGATGCCCTTTATAGGCCAGGCTAGGGCCCGCTGCCTTTGCATCAGCTCTCAATGCTTTGGGTAGACCAAGGTGTGTATCTGGAGCCCAAGAAAAGAACCAAGGGAATCCAGCCCTCACTGAGGCCTTGAGTGGTAGAGATTTCAGGTCAGAGTCAGTCCCAGTGTGCTCCATGGAAGGATGAAGAGAGGAGGAAAGAACTGGAGAAAGATGGCACAGGGTAGCCCTGAGGGCAGGTGGCTCATCCAAACTGAGATGCAGGCTGGGAATGCACACTGATTTCAAAGTCTTGGTAGGAAAAAGAATGTAAAATAACTCCAAATCACTAATAACTTTTTGTGTTGATTATATGTCAAAGAACATTTTGGATATACTGGGTTCAAGAAAATATATTAAAATTAATTCTAGCTCTTTTTACTTTATATTTATGGCTACTAGAAAATTAAATATTACACGCATGGCTCGCATCTGTGGCTTGTTATATTTCCATGGGATGACATGGACCTAGGTTGTTTTGGGCTGCAAGAAACAAAAAGCTCGACTCAGGTGTTTTAAATAATAAGGAATTAATTATTTCATAACAGCAGAGGTCTGTAAGTAGGATGGTGTTGAGTTGGTTAATTTAGCATCAAGACTCTGGTTGTTTCCATCTTGCTGCTTTGCCACCCACAGCATATTGATTTCCTCTCCCCCATGGTCACAAAGTGGCTGCCATGGCTCCAGAAGCTTACATAGACGTGATAACAGCCTGTGGAAGAGAGAATGGGGCTCTTCCCGTGTATTTCTTTCTGTTTATCTGACACCCATCAGCAGACTTGCTCTGTCACATCTCATCAGCCTGAATTGAATCAAAGGTTCATAGTTAAAGTGATCCCTCTCAAGGGGATGACCACCAATGAATAATTTAGAGAAATCATCCCCCACTCCTTCCAGCTGGGACTCCAGATCTGTGTCAGTGAACACTTGCCCTTCGGAAGAAGGGAAAGACCTGAACATGGTGCCTGTGAACTAGGGAAAGGAGGGGCTGGATTTGGTATAGCCATCAACAGTATCTTCTCCACCACAGGTGTTTCAAGCTTTTGGGAGAAGTATCTCATTGTCCTTGCCAGGCTGAATGTCTCTTTCTGAAGGTAGCAATGGATGCTCCTAGGTTATATGGTGTTGATACAGATGACCCTAGGGCACTGGAGGCATAAGAAATATAAATTTGGTCTTTGTCCCTGGTTCCTGGCACACAGATCCTAAAATCCTTGGAATCTCCAGGGTGATGAGCATCTTTTATATGCTGATGAGATGATAGGTGGTTGGGACCCCTAAGTAGATGCAGGATGGGGACTGGTCTCCAGAAAGACCAAGGCATGAGTGGAGGGTTGGAACTCTCAGCCATACCCGCAACCTCCAGGGAGGGAAATGGTTCGGAGACTGTGTTCAGTCACCAACAGTTTAATCAACCATGCCTACAGAATGGAACTTCCCTAAAAAGCCCTACATAACAGGGTTTGAAGAACCCCTCCCCCCATTGGTGAATACATCAAGATGACAGAGTGGTGGCATCTGGAAAGGGCATGGATGGTCTGAGCACACCCCACACCCCTATACCTTGCCCCGCATACCTCTGCCATCTGGCTGTTACTGAGTTGTATTCTTTTTGATAAGCCAGTATTAGTCAATAAAGCACTTTTCTATGCTCTTAAAGTCGTTCTAGTGAGTTATCAAACTGAGGGGGGATTATGGGAACCCCTTGAATTTGCAGCCGGCCAGCGAGAAGCCCTGGTGACAACCTGGGCCTTGTAAGTGGCATCTGAGGGGAGGCAGGCTTGTGGGACCCTGCCATAACTTGTGGGATCGGACACTAACCCTAGGTACTTCGTGTCAGAGCTGACTTGGATCACAGGACACGCAGTTGGTATCGGGGAGGTGGGGAAGTGGTATTGGAAAAGACACTGTGCATTTGGTGACGTGATGTGAGTGAAAACAGCACAGAGCACTTCTCTTATCTCTGCTTGTCCAGCGTCTTTTCCTTTTTGAAAAGGAAGATGTCTTTGTTGCTCCTGGCAGGTCTGGTCAATGCCAGAGTCTCTGAGATGGAGAACGGACCCCAAATCACCAGTAAGTGTCCGGGTCAGCCAAAAGAGCATGCTAATTTCCTAAAGGGGCCAGCCAGAGTCTCAGGCAAGTCTCAGAGAGTCCGGCGGGAGTCAGATGGGGAGAGCCTGGGTCGGCCCTGTTTCTGCATCTTCATCAATGGGAAGCTGTGATTTAGGGATAATCCAGAAACTTGCCATGTATCTAGACTAGCTCCTGGCATATATTCACTTCTCAGTAAATATGCGACTGCTAAGTGTCTTTCTATTGTTCATCCTGGCAGGAGCTGAAGGCCTGGGCTAGAATCTTCACCCGATGACCTCCCACCCCACCCCCAACCCCTTTGTCTCCTTGCAAGTCACAGAGTTTTCTAAGAACAAGTCAACCAAAAATAAAAATAGAGCCTGGATTTTGAGACGTTTGACAGATGTTTTCTTCTCTGCGCTGGTGAAGCATTTGAGATTCTGTTTTTGCGTTTCTGCTCAGGACCAGCTAGTCTGGGGAGACAAAGGCCAACTTCAGCTTTGGGAGGCAGGTACATAAGAGGCTTACACACTCGGGCTCTGGAACCTGATGGCCCAGGTTCAAATCCCCATTTTGCCATTTGCTAGCTGGGGGCCTCTGGGCAGTTTGCTTAGCCTCCTTGCGCCTTAGTTTCTTCATCTATAAAACAGGGATGATGACAAAGATGCCTGTCTCACAAGGAGATGGGGGAGAATTCAATGAGTCACTAAATATCCCCAGCCATCTGGCCGCCCTGAGGCTCTGTGTTAGATCTGCGACCTTAAATACACCCCATAACCTCTGCCAGGTGTCTGGAGATCTGGCCTCAGGGACTGTGCTAAGCGTTTGATGAGGTCGTGTGAGAAAAGCCAGTGTGGCCCATGGCGTGTGCTGGGACAAATGTGGGAGAGTGGCGACATCACTGTTGTGGGCCCGCGGGGGTCCCAGGACAGCAGATCCACTTGCTCCCACTCTTACTTGAGCACAGCACCCGGGTCCCCGGTCCCACTCACTTCCTGTTCCTCTCAGGCAAGGAGCCACAGGCTTCCAGGGCCTTGGCTCCCTGGTCACATGACAGCGTTCCATTAAAAATCTCTTTGCCTCGCAGTGAGAGACGATTGTTCTAGGTTTAGGGGGTGTGGTAGGGGGCAGGCACTGATTTTTGAAAGGACAAGGAAACAAAGTGCTTTTATTCCCCGTTGCATGACAAAACACTTCCAAGTTCTCTGATGTCAAATCATTTCCTCACTTTCTCCCTCAGCAATTTGCCAGAGACCCTGGCAATGAACCTCTCTCCCCTGCTCATTGTTCTCCTATTTGACTTGCATTTCAACTGTGGCTCCTGTCAAGAGGAAGCCCATTGATCTGGGAGGCTTTTTATTTTTCTGGCTTAGAGCATGTGCTTTGGGTGAAGAGAGCAGAGTCCCAGTCCTCAGGGGTTCCCCTTGGAGACTCCGAGGCAGAGAAGGAAATTCCCTGTGGACTGGCCCTTTGGGGGGAAGTGGGAGGAGCTGCTCCCTGGAGGATTTGCAGCTCCTCCCTCCCCTTCTCCTCACCCACTTGACCCTCCTTGTAGGAGAGATGGGCACTGTTTCCACTGCCAGAGAACCAGGAGATGGGAGAGGATGACTTGAAGCCAGCTCTGGCTGTGTTCCCTTGGCCAAACCCCTTTCCCTCTCTGGTTTCCACATCTGTTAGAGAGTGATGAAAAAGCACCCAAAACTTGGAAAGAAGGAAAAAGGATGACGACAGGTCCCTTGAACGCCCCACCAGAGCTGAGGGCCAAGAGGTCCGCCCTCAGGTTATTGAATTCTTAAGGGCACAGGCCAAATCTGGCTGCTGCCTGTTTTTGTAAATAAAGTTTATCAGCACACAGCCACACCCATTCATTTGCCTCTCTTCTCTGCCTCTCCCACTTTACAACCAGGCAGAGTCCGGTAGCTGCGACAGAGACCAGATGGCCCACAAAGCTGAAAATTTACTGTCTGTCCCTTTATAGAGGTTTGCTGACCCCTGCTCTAGGGGAATGGAGCGTTGTTTGATTTACTATTTACTACCGATTCGGGCCCAGACTCTGGAAAGTGTGATGCTAATTTGTGGAAGATTGTTAACTTGCAAATGATTTTTGTCCAGTAGTCCTGAAAATGATTTCTGTCCAGTATAAAAGATGCCCCCCAAAGTATACGATTTTATTAACCTGTAGGATATTCATCATTTCTGTGTCTAACCCGACAATCTTATTCTAACATTCTTTCTTTCCTTTGCTGTATGGCCTTTGGTTTCTCTTAATCTTTTGAGCCGGCTTTCCCAGCCTGCGGGTTCCCCTATTAATAAATTAATAAATACTGTTTTTTAAGAGAGTAAAGAAATCCCTGTCCTGTGCTTGTTTTCTCTTTGTGTGAGAGTTGTGGTCTTAGCTTTTTGTGAAAATTTTTCTTTGACACACATAATGAGTCCTCCTTGGACAAGACTGGTGGTTAACAAATGGTGTTCTAGGGAACCTCAGGTGTCTTCGGAAGTCCCTTAGGAGGACACTAACGGGATAAAGGAGCAAAGAAGTCAGGGTCCCTTGCCTCCTTACCAACCAGAGAAGCTCCATTTATAAATCTACCTTATCTTACGAGATATCAAACATAACATTCCTTGACAAAAAAAAAAAAAAAGAACAAAACGTTTTGTTGCAAAAAAAGAAATATTACAAGCAGCAGATCAGGTGATGAGGAAGTTTTCAAGTTCCTGGGAACTCCTCGCTGAGCAGCAGGGGCCGGTGGCTGCTGGGGGCTGTGCATTCCTGGGCTGGGTCTGTAACAGGCCCCTGGACGGCCTGTGGCCGGCTGGAATGCCCTGTGTTTCTGCTCTTTCAGAGGAGAGAGAGAGGCCTCTGGAGAGCTGGCTTGAATACCAACAATTCCCCCAGGTCTTAACAAGGGGAAAAAAAAAGTGTGGCTTTCCTTCCTAATTGTGTTTCTTAAGAAAACCTATCTGGAGTTGCACAAAGCATGGTTTGTGACGTCCAGTTATTGACCATTTCTCATGAGAACATTCTGGAAACCGGCAGAACATCATGCCTGCTGGGGAGCTGTGGGGCTCACCAAGTACTGGGAGGGTGTGTACGACCCTGTGGGCCTGCTGGAAGAAGGGTGGGGGTGGGAGGAGAGGAAACCCAGAGCACCCTGTGTGTGTGTGTTTCCCCTTTTATTTTGGGGCTTAATGATTAATTGCGGCTTTAGGGGAGGGGAGACCTGCACGACACAGTTCAGCTACTGCCTTTCTGGGAGTAGGCCTGCCTTCTCCCTGGCTGGGGCCTCCTGAGAGTGGGGCTTGGATGGGGTAAATTAGAGCAGCTCTTAGAATCTGAGCCATGCTTGTTGGTATTAGCTTGGATGAGCCCGTCATACGGGTCTTTCCATTCTTGCCAGATTGATTTTTTTTTTAATTGAGGTAAAATTCACATAACCTAAAACGAACGATTTTAAAATGCAGTTCTGTGGCAGTGAGCACATCCACAGTGATGGGAAATCATCCCCTCTACTTAGTTCCAGAACATTCCCTTGACCCTAAAAGTAAATACCCATGAAGCATTCCTGCCCCATTCTCCAGATCCTCCAGCCCCTGGTGTGTAATCTGCATCCCCTGTCTATAGATTTATCTAGTCTGGATTGTTTCCTGTCAGTGGAATCCTACAGTGTGCACCCTTTTCAGTCTGGTTTCCTCCGGAGAACGATGTTCTGGAAGTTTCTCCACACTAGAACATGAATCAGTATCTCATTGCTTTTTGATGACTGAGTGATATTGCATTGTATGGTTAGACCTCATTTTATCCATTCATCCGAAGATGGGCATTGACCTTTATTTCTACCTGTTGGCCATGGTGAGGAGAGCTGCCGTGTAACCCCCTGGGTCCCCACAAGTGCCTGACTGCTCACACTGTGACAACCTCCACCACAGAGTCTCCCCCAGGTATTTCTGGGTGTCCCAGGGGCGTTCCACATGACTGATGTTCTGTTCCAGGTGCCTGGTTGCAGCCTCTGCGGTCGGTGCCCTCTGTGGGCGGACAGCACCCCCTGAAGCCCAGAGCCACCCCACCCCCCACCCCGCAAGCTCATCCTCAGAGGCCCTCTGTGCAAGGCGTGCATAGGGGGTGGGACCTGGGGACCACTGCTTTCAGCACAAGATGGGGGCCTTACTGGCTCAGGAGGGCCTTTCCTTCCTCCCTCTCAGCCTGCAGGTCTGTTTTCCTGGGCTGGTCACTTTCCCTAGCAAGGATTCTTCTGGTCTTGGAGCCCTAGACACAGGGCAACAGTTCATCCAGGTTTAACTCCGACTTTCATAGTCTTAACACTGGAAGTCCATCTTCCTGGGATTTCCCTTTCATCCCAGGCAAAGGGAGTTAGTTGGTCTCCCAGATTTCAGCTCAGTTGGGGAGAGTCTCGTCATTCAATGTGTTGAGTTTCACCTAATCCTCCTGTTTTGAATCTGATGGCTAAGCTTGGCCCTCCATTGTGCCCTAAGCCCCAAATCCCATGCCTATTTGCCCAAAGCCGGCTAGAGGCTAAGCCTCTTTTCTTCTACTGGACTGGTTGGTTATCTCCCTGCCTAGGGTTAGGGAAGGAACCTGGAGATCCAAACTCTCTCTTTTTTTTTTTTTTTTTTTTTAAAGATTTTATTTATTTATTTGTCAGAGAGAGAGAGCGAGAGAGCGAGTGAGCACAGGCAGGCAGAGGTAGAGGGAGAAGCTGGCTCCCCACAGAACAAGGAGCCCGATGTGGGACTCGACCCCAGGACGCTGGGATCATGACCTGAGCTGAAGGCAGCGGCTTAACCAACTGAGCCACCCAGGCGTCCCCCAAACTCTCTTTTTAAAGATTTTTTTTTAAGCCACTCCTCTCGTGTTCAGCCCCACTAGCTTTCAGGGCGCCCTAGCGTCTCCAATTCTCGATGTTTTCTGGGATCCTGCGGCCACGGATTGCCTTGCTTCATGTAGTTATCCCTTTGGCTTTAGCTTTCTTGGTCGGATGCATTCGTGAACACTCACCCACCTGCTTTTCAGCACCCCCACCTCCCCACCCCCCCATTAAAAAAAGTCTTTTTTGGACCTCCCTTGCTTGTGCTTCCCCTCTGCTCCCTCTTCCTTGCTGGCTTATTTATGACTTAAAAATTTTTCCTTTATTCTCATGTTGGTGATTTTCTGAAAGGAGCAGAGTAAAACGTGTTTGGCTTATTTTTTTTTATTTTTTTCTGCCGTTTTTAACAGGAAGTCATCTCCTCAATATGTGAGGCCAGCTTGGGTTTCCATCTTGGCTCAGCCTCTCAGCTAAGTGGCCTTGGACAAGTGCATTGACCTCTCTGAGCTCCATTTCCTTTGAAGTCTGGGTCTCCTTCAGAATGAGAAGAGTGGAGTGGGATAATCACAGCAAGCCGGAGAACACATGGGCAGTGTGAAGCATGGGCTGGGTGCCGGTGGCCAGCTCTGGGAGGGTGTCTGCAGGAGCAAGTTCCAGCCCCATGTCTCCCAGGGTCTTAGACACATGTCCTTGACCCCGTGTCTCCTCTCCCCACCTCTGCCCCATAGAAGCTCAGAGCCCAACGACGGTCTAAAGGGAATGTACTCATCCTGCCCCCATCTTTCAAATTCGTTTTTTTCTAGTTCTTCAAAGCAAAAAGCTTCCTCCTTCTTTTGCCAAGGGGGTCGCCAGCCCACCCCTTCCTCCAGAATCCTGGACTGGGCTCGGCATGGACACCTGTCCTCAGCCTTCCAGCCCTACCTCTGTCCCACCCTTGTGTTACTGACCCCTCAGGGTCCAAGTCAAAGCCATCTTCCCCCCAGCAAGCCTTTCTTCCGCAGAGACCGCCTCCCACACTTACAAGGCAGGGGTCCCAGGGCTAAGTGTTCATGTTCTCCGGCTGTCCCCCGACCCCGGGTTTGAGTCTCAGCTCTACACTTACCAGCTGGGCTGCTCTGGGCAAATCACACACTGCTCTGAGACTCAGTTTCCTCTGAGTCCACCGGTGGCTAATGACAGCACCTGACTGTCACATGGAGGATGGCTTATTCCTGAGATGAAAGGATGTGGGTAAGGAAAGAACTTACAGTGGTCAGTGTATACGTGTAAATGCCCAGTGGAAGCTTGTGATGATTTCTGCCTCTGCCATGTTTTGACTTTGATTTAACTTAACTGGCTGCCTGTCTCTAGAGGTAGGGACTTGTCTTCTTCCCCTTTCTACACTTTGCTGGCCGGCTCCGGTGACCCAGGCGGTAGGAAAGTGTTGCACGAAGAACCTGACATCCTGCTTGGCCTTCCTTCCATCATGGGCACGGTAACCTCAGGCAGGTCTCATCACTTCTCTGAGTCATTGTTTTTGGAGACAGCTGGAAGAGAAATTCCTGCTGAGGCATGCAGAAAAGAAGCGAAAAGGAGACTGCAGATTTTAATGTGTGTTTCTCCCTCTTCTAGTGAGTTCATTCCCCACCAGCTCAGCCAGAGAGCCTTGTTATCTCAGAGTTGGATGAACTTTTTTCTCAACTAGAGACATTTCAAAAGCATTAATGCCAGGGCCTGACCTCGGATACAGGACACTGGAATTTTGGAGGATGGGGTCCAAAGGAGGTTTTTCAAAGCTCTTAGATGGTGGTGATGCTTCTGGACCGTGGCCCTGACTGAGTATGGAGGCTCTCCCCCAATCCTCCTGTGGCTCCAGGAAGCCTCTTTGAGGCCCCCCACCTTCTTAAAAGATTTTATTTATTTATTTGACAGAGAGAGATAGATCACAATTAGGCAGAGAGGCAGGCAAAGGCGGTGGGGAAGCAGGCTCCCTGCCAAACAGGAAGCCCAGTGTGCGGCTCGATCCAGGACCCTGAGATCATGACCTGAGGTGAAGGCAGAGGCTTAACCCACTGAGTCACCCAGGCGCCCCTCGGAGGCCCTTTTGTGCCAGGCAGAAGGGGCTAGCTCCCTTTCCAGAGCTCATCCATTGAGCTCTGCCTTGAGTTCCTTAATGGAAGTAGCACCCCTTCTTGTCTGAGACCCCTTGCATTGCTGCACATCAGTTCTGATGATGAGCGAGTTCTTCCTTTCATTGAGCCGAAGCCAGCATCTGTGAAAGCCCATCCCTTGGTCTTTGTTGAGTGTGGCTCAGCCCAGCCCCAGGAAGCCACCATGCTCTGAGCTGCCCCTCGTCTGAATGGCTCTGTCAGGGGTCACATGTCAGGGGCACTCGGAGAGCAGGACTCCAAAGGCAACCTCGTGGATGTCAAATGGCCTTGGATCTAGAAGAGAGGCCTTCTTCTTCTCCAGTCTCGGCATTTAGTCTACTGCTCTCCAGATATGCCTCCACTAGAACTCTGTGGGCGACAAGTTCCAAATATACCGCACTGAGTCGGAGTCGGCAGGGGAGGGTCCAGGGGAAGCTGTTTGTTTAATAGCTGCCCCAGACGGGGGTTCTGATCAGGAAGCATGAGAAATGCCTTCTGAGCTGATCTGATTAGCTAGCTCTGGCTATAGAAGATTCTAGGGGACAGACTCTGAGATGGAAAAGGGCCTGCGCCTGCGTGGGGTTGGGGGGTGAGGGAGTAGAAGGGGTGGGGTGAGCGGGCAGAGGCAGAGGGAATCCAGGCCCGGATGGTCTCCCACCTGGGCCTGGGCCTCAGGCAGGGGGTCTCCCTGGGACCATGTTGGTCTCTGGTTGTTGTACCAGAATCCTTTGCTCCTTCTTTGCCTGAAGGGGTCCTTCCCTTTCATCCTCAGTTCTCAGGAAGATGAAGGAAACAGCAAAGACCATTTATGCCTCACTCATGCCTACAAAGTTCTGTTCTCTGAGAAAAGATTCACTATTTTAGGGGTCAGTTCCCTGTTTTTTGTTTTTTTTTTCTCAACTCTTGGAATAAGAACATTAGTTTTAATTAAACAATCCAGTTTTTTTTAAATTTTTATTTTTATTATTATTTTTTTTTCCATGGCTGCCATAACAACATACTACAGACTGGGCAACTTGAACTATACAAACTTACTTCTCACAGCTGTGGAGGCTCAGAGCCTGTGGTGAAGGTGTCAGCAGGTTGGGTGTCTCCTGAGGTCTCCCTCCTGCTGTGTCTTCACATGGCCTTTCCTTGGTGTTCATGTGTCTCTCATATCTCTCTTCGTGTCCAAATTTCCTCTTCTTTTTTTTTTTTTTTTAAAGACTTATTTATTGGTTTGAGAGAGAGAGAGCACAAGCAGAAGGGGCAGAGGAAGAGGGAAAGAGAGAATCTCAAGCAGATTCCACGCTGAGCATGGAACCCGATGCAGGGCTTGATCTCACCACCCTGAAAGCATGACCTGAGGGGAAGCCAAGAGTCAGAGACTCAACTGACTGAACCACCCAGGCACCCCTCGAGTCTTCTCTTCCTGTAGGACACCAGTCGTTTTGGATTAGGGCTACCCTAAGGGCCTCATTTCAATGTCATCATCTCCTTTAAGGCCTGACCTCGAAATACAGCACATTCTGAGGTCAGGGAGCTCGGACTTCCACATATCAATTTGTGGGGACACAGGTCGGCCCATCTCATTCTTCTCAGGCTTTTTAGTTGGGTGGCTAACTACAGTGTGTGAAAGATGCCTGGGGGGGGCTCTTGTTTCACAGAAGGGGGAGGAAGCAGAGAAACCACGGCTAGAAAACATGACCGCATCAGGTCCCTCACTGTGGTTTCCCGCCCCTTCTGCTAGCCTGTTTTCAGTTCCCACAGACCCTTACTTTCTATGCATTGCTGACAGTATCCCGTTCCCGCTTCAAGGATATGTTCTCTTCTCTTTCTTCGGCTGTTTTTAAGAACATTCTTCAGCTCCTTGCATCCTCTCAGTCTGAATTCCCCCGCTCATCTGTTTTGGCTTCTGGGTGTCAAGGTAGAATAGAAGTCCAGGGTGTGCCGCCGTCTGATTGGAAAACCTATGGAGTGGTCTTTTTTTTTTTTCTCCTAAGGGCCTCAGATACCGAATCTTCTATTTCTTTGCTTTTGGCTCGGTCAGCTTCTCTGGAGAAGAAGCCTGATTATCTGCATCGGTGCTGTGTGTGTGTGTGTGTGTGTGTGCGTGCGTGCGCACGCAAGTGTTGGGGGTGGGTATGGGATGCCGCTGAGCTAGACAGCAGGATTCTGGAACTGAGTTGGTGGAAAAGGACTGAGCCTCACTCTTCAGTGGGCAGACATTTCCCGACTCCCTGTTTTCAGTACAGCTGCTCATTCTCAGCCTTAGTGGGGTCTGGTGGCCCCCAAGCCAGAGTCTCTGGCATAGCTTCTCTTGAGATCGGACTTCCCATTGGCAGGTGCACATCTGGGCACTTGCCTGGCGATGCGGGCTTGGGGAGGGGGTGGGGCTCTAAGCGGGCACCCACTTTCAACCCACCCTCCTGTTTCAGCGCCATCCCACCTGCCTGCCTCCAGAGGTACCTGGTGCTTTCCCTTCTTGAACCTTCCAAGATTCTACAGTGCATCCTCTCTGCTTCTTATTGGCGTCCCTCCTGCCGGCATTTAGCAGAGGAGAAAGCTAAGATCGTATCCATTGTCACTTGTCTGTCCATTCTCTTTCCTCCTACACTGGGTCGATGTTTCCATTTGCTGATGTTCCCTTTCCTCTTTACTTTCTTCTTAATTATAGCTTTGTCCTTCCTTCATCCTACTTCTTGTGAGTTTGGGGCCTGGGCAAAGTCCAACACCTGCATGATTAGCAGGAAGTCAACCTCCCCCCTAAGCCTGAGGCTCCTCATCTGTACAATGGGACTAGTAATAGTTTCTTCCTCAGAGTTGGTGGGAATTAAGTGAGGTAGTGCCTATAGAGTGCTGAATGTGTGATCTGACAACAATATCCAGTAAGTACTAGGAAAGTAAATAAAATTATCGACCTTATCCAAGGGCCTTTGGAAATCCGTGGAAACAATGGGGTAGTTAGAACTGTAGCAAAGAGCATTTAGCTTAATATTCTGTCTGCTAGCCTTTGGTGCTTTCCTTTTCCTCCCGTTACTGAAAAAAGAAGCAAAACTTGACAGTGACCCACAAAAAGAGGTCAGCTAGAGCGATGCTCCTGAAACTTTGCTGTGCACACCAGTCCCTGGGGCTCTTATTAAAATGCTGATTCTGACTCCCATACTCAGGGGTGGCCTGGGAATATGCATTGCTGTTGGTCCTGCTGGTCTGAGGACCGTGCTTTGAGTAGCAAGACCCTGAATGATAGAAACGGACGCAGTTGGCCAATGAGGATGCCCTCCTGGGGCTCCTTTGGGTGATGACCTTTAAGTGGGGGCTTTTCTCCTTCAGGACCAAAACCCTGGGGGATAGAGTGGGTTCCTCTAAATGGCCACAAGATGTCATAATGTCATTATATGAATTCTCCCAGAAAGGTTCAAGTCTGGGTGTCAAATTACATCCCTTAAAGCAGGAAATGGAAAGTGGCAGTTATCCAATCAGAGCTGCTCAGAGACAAGCCCCAGTTAACCTCTCCTCTGGGTCCAGGACAAATGTCAGGCAAATAGCAGAGTCTCTGTCTTACCCACCTTCTTCCATTCATCTGGTTCTTAGTGTCACAGGAGAGTCACATGGGCACTAGGAATGAGATCTGTCTGGACAGGATGCCGGTCTTCTTAGAAATATAAAGAGTAGTATTTCTACAGGGTGGTTTTCCCAGAATCACAGTTTGGAGGAATGCTTTGCACATATAAAGATCTTCCTGAACAAATCAGTTGGGGACCTGCTTCATGCTGCATCCCCATCAGGAGACTTCAAGAAGTCCATTAGCATGTCAAAGGCTCTGATAAGATCTGCAGTGAACCACTTCCTTAACTGTTGTTACTCTTGGGCCTCTCAAACACCCTCAGACGAGTCTGTCCTCCCCCTTCCATGAATGCTAGTAAAACCCATAAGGCCCCAACCCCAGGGCTGCACATTTCATATTGGAAATGGAGGTTGACTTAGGACGTTTTGGCTGCTAGACAGGGTAGCGAAGAGGGATGGGTATGGGGTCACCTGGCTAGAATCATTAGCAACCTCAGAAGATGGTTTCAGAAGAACCAGCAGGGAAACTAAGTCAGCTCTACCATGATTATGTCCTTCTGTACTTTCTTCTTCATAGGAGAGCCGTCTGTGTTTCTTTAATCTCCGCAGCCATTAGATGGAACCGCGTGAGCATGCCAACAATCGCATATGCTTTCCCCTAGACCCGGGCTTGGCGCTCTGCACCCCACTGCTTCTGCAAATCACTTTGTATTGGGACCCGGCTGCCCTGGGATCCAGCCGCCCTCATTCATTCGCGTGCCGTCTGATTGTTTTCACGCTATCATGGCGGAGTTGTGAAGGTGCCCCACGGGCCCTCTGTGAAGCAGGGCATCACCTCTCCAGCTTTTTGTGGAGAAAGTTGTTGGCCCCAGTGGAAGTGGTAGCTTCTGGAAGAGAACCCACAGATGAGTCATTTTTGCACCTTCCCCGCTCCCCACCCTCCTTGCTGCACCCTGTAGATAGTAGGTGCTTAATAAATACTGGACATGGAAAATAGCAGCGAGCCTCCTTTCTGGAGAAGGATGATACCTGATCCTTCATCTTCTTCTCCAGACCCTTGGCTTCTGTATTGTGACTCCCTCTCAGACACCTGGCGGGCCAGCTCCCGCTGCTATGGGCAAAGGTGGCTTTCTCTTTTTTGAGGGGAAAAAAAAAATCCTTCAGGAAGTCTTGAGGGCGTTTGGACATCAATCAGCTAGCTCTTAGGGCTGTGTGGACGAGGATGTATAAATGAAGCAAACATATGGATTATATTTCCATCAAAATACCCAGAGGCTCCGAAATTAAGTGGGAAAGGGCTTCACAGGGTCACTCCATTGCTCAGTCATCTCCAAAACTGTTTGGGAAAAGTTTGATATGTTTGATAAACCTCTAGCGCCATGTGGAAGTAACCTTTCTCTCCCCAGACTATGCAGTGGGCTCACAGCGGGAGGGGTAAGGTCTATCAAATGGAACTCATTTGAAAGGCTTTCTGAGTCTGTCTCGGCCAATGGTTGGTGGCTGCATATGGGGTTATATCTGGGGGTCATATTTTCTCAGTCCCCCTTAGAGGGGCACAATGGAAGCAAAGGTATAACTCGCCGAGAGGACATTTTCATTTCCTTTCCGATGTGTGCCTGGTATCATTAAAAAAAAGAAAAAAACTAACTGAAAAAAATACGATTACCCTCCATACATGTTCATTGTCAGGAAAATGAGAAGAGACAGATGAGCATGAAGGAGAAAGTAACAACTGGTCTGGTGTCATTTTACGGTGATGTGATGGCCAAATGGTCCTATGCTTAGATATCTGAGCAGAGTGCCAAGGGAAGGCAGAGTTGCAGGAAAAATCGGGAAGAATCACGATCTGGCTTACGATACGAGATACCGTTGAAGGTTGAGAAGACACGAGCGCATTCTCATGGGGGTGAGGAGCTAGGAGGGTGGGAGCCTCGTTTTAATCCCTTTTTTCAGTCCCTTGCATTGGTAATCCAGCGGATTCTGCCCACAGCCCCAAACCCTTGTGCCATGAAACCACAGGGGAAAATTAGAATTTGACTCTGAGTACCAGGAAAACATGAATGATTCTAACTTTTTTGTGGGCCTATTAGACTTTCAAAATACTTGGGGGTTTCGGCAACGTTCTGGAAGGGACAGGGCTGCTGGCTGAACAGGGTCATTGACTGCCTTGACCATCGAAAGTCTCACCCGCTCCAGGAAACACAGGTAGAGGCTGACTTGACCCAGAGCTGCGTACCCCTGTTATTTTTGGGTGCACCTGGAAGGACCCGTCCCCCCCCCCCAAATATTTACCTCCACTTAGCCTCAGTCTGTTTTCCCCTTGTTTTCTCCTCACATGGGGGCAAGAATCCCAGATAATTCCTTTCTTTGCCTCCCTTGCTGCTATGGAGGCTGGCTACAGCGGTCCAGCCTGTGCGAGAGAATGTGCTGGGTGGGGCCTCGGGGAAATCTTCCTCTCTCCTGCACACAGGTGACTGATGATGACTTTTTCCGATGGCCGACTGGTTCCTGGCTTGGGCATGGCTGAGCCCCCCGGAACTGAGGCAGCCATCTTGTGTCACAAGGCCAGGAGAATGACAGAGGTTGGCCCTGAAATCATTAAAATCCATTTCAGCAGCTGTCTACCTCCAGTCTTTCTGTTATGTGAGAAAATAACCCCCTCTCTGTTTAAACCAGTGGGAATCCAGTTTTCTATCATTTGCCGCCAAATGGCCTTTCAGCAGATGCATGACACAACCCACTCATCTGGGCGCCGACCACATCACGGCCACAGTATAAAAGCTTTGTTGTGGCAAAAATAAACTTTGCACCATGTTGC
Source organism: Enhydra lutris kenyoni (assembly GCF_002288905.1). Taxonomy (NCBI): domain Eukaryota; kingdom Metazoa; phylum Chordata; class Mammalia; order Carnivora; family Mustelidae; genus Enhydra; species Enhydra lutris. Next base: position 28,569,707 of record NW_019154094.1, on the reverse strand, counting down.
AAATTTGGTTGCCATGTCTGGGTCTCAGCAAGGAACTGATGATATGCTCAAACAAGTTAATTGAAGAGAATTTAATAAAGGGACCGTTTACAAAGGCATCTAGAGGGTTTAGGGAAACATTAGGAGCTTGGTCATTGCCCTCAAGCTGGGTCTCCCTCGTTCCCCAGCCTTTCCCTCCTTCCACCCTCCAGTGTCACGACAGCACTCACAGGAAGCCAGAGGGCAAAGGAGCCTGTGGATACTCTCTATAACGGGCAGCCTTCCAGGACAGGAGTGGGGCGAGTAGATCTAGAGGGGCAAATGGGAGGTCTCCAGCTCAGAAGCCCCCTAATGAAGGGTCTGAGGTGTTCCAAGGATCTAGGCTCCACCCGTGGAGAACCCCTGCTCCGCACCCCAAAGCTCCCCTTAACCTTTGAGGGCTCTCTGAGCTAGGTCTTCTTTCCAAGAAGAAGTGGTCTTGGGTTTCTGGGCAGTGGCCCACAGCTAGACCTCCAGCTATAACTGGCCTCTGGGTTTGGGAAGCCCTTCGTACAAGCTGGGCATTTCTGGAGCCCCCATGAGGCTGGCTCCCAACACAATTCAGAATGTTAATTGTGCACTGGGAATCTCCATGGAATGTTCTGGAATCAGATCAGTTTTTAAAGGGCTGTCCCTATTTAAATGTCCTCAGGGGCTCAGATCAACCTGGTTACACAGAAAGTTTTAGAAGACAAGAAAGGAAGGAGATCTCCTGACCCTGAATCAGGTCCCCTGGCCACAGCTCGGCCTTCATGTTCTCATTCTATCCATATAACAGGACACACCCTGACTGTACCCAAGGCGGGGAGGAAGACTTACAGGGGCAAGCACGAGGTAGCCTGATGCCCGCTGTGCTCTCCTCTTTCTCATGGGGTGGAGATTTCGAATCTCTGCCTTACCAGGTAGCCACTGCAGCCTCCCTTTACCCAGGAGACGTGGAGACGTGGAGAGGTCCAGGGGCTTGCTGGTAGAACTCCTCCACAGCACCTCCAGGGGGAAAGCCCGGGTGTCCTGATGCCAAAGCCTGTCTTCTTAGCCAGTCAGGGATCCTGTCTCCTGAGGAGACTCCTGACGCATGTGCCAGGAGCAGCTTTCCAGGGGGGTGCCTCCTTTGGGTTTTTCCTGGCCTGAACTGATATTAACTTGGCTCCCAAAGGATTCAGCCGAAATCACAGAAGAGAATAGTTCTTCAGAGCACTTGGACTCAGGCTGGCCCAAGTGAGCTCTTCGGAGCTTTTATCCTAAGATTTCCCACCTACAAAATGGAGCTATAACCCTCTTGTGTTGGATTTCCCTCCTGGAGCCCACCTCGGGGAAAGGATGAGCGCCAAGTAGTTCATGTGGATGGGCTAGGTGGGGAGTGGGGGAGATGGGGAGGGAAGTGAGGCATACCTACATGTTATCAAGCAAATGGCCACACTGGGCCACCAGAGCTTAATCCTTCAGCACAGCCACCATGGGAGCAGGCGGCCGATAGTGGGCCTCCCTGTCCGGGGGGGTGGGGGTGGAGAGCACCACCATCGTCTCCCACGCCCAGCCCCGCGAGCTGATGTGAGGAGGCAAGGAAATGATGCCTGGCACCCAGTACGTGCTCACGACACGGTGCCCAGGATCATTACCAGGATCAGCCCTGCCGTCCCCACCGCTCTGACGGCTACTGACTCATGGCAAATTGAGCAGCCGTTCACTGCTTGTTCTTTGTCTCCTGCCAACGATTTTTGACATCAAAGCGTTTTGTGTCAGCCAAGTGGTTTATTTCCCCCGGGGACCATCCACTGGGCAGAAAGCTCCGTGCTCCTGGCCCAGGGCATGAGAATTCTAGCCAGGTGTGTTTCCCAAGCACAGGAAAGAATTTGCCTTGTGGGAGGAAATTGGGCCTGGCCAGGTCCACGGGGCTGGGCTCTGTTCTCTCCAGCTCTGCAGACAACAGCAGAAAGCACCGGCCCTCTCGCTTCCACGGCCAGGCCTGCCGGTTTTCCCTCCCGCTGGCAGACGCCGCGGCCAGTGCACCCAGCCAGGACCTGCGGGCAGCTGGCTCCAGCCAGGGCCGCCTGCCCTCCTGTCGCTGCCCCAAAGGCCCCGAGATGGAGAAAGGCCTGCTTTGAAGCGACCGGAGGGTGGAGTTCTTCCTCTGGTCGCCCTCCTTCCTTCCTTTGCATTTTCGGTGGCTTCCTCTTGCTACCCTCCACCCCCAACCATCCTGTTTCCTTGTCATCCTTTCTCCCCCTGGGATCCTTGGGGAGGGGTGGCCTTTCCATTGGGATTATTCCCACATGGACCCCTTAGAAGGCCTGGCCAGGTTTGGAGTGGAGGTGGGGAGAGGGGCTTTCCAACTCCTTCTTCCCTTTGGGTCTGCTCCATCTTGCGTCGTTGGCTTTGATCTCCCACTGGTGCCGACAAGTGGACAGGCCCACCCACTGATCCCATTCAGTGTGGCTGAAAAGAAATGTTTTCGCGTTCTTGGGGCTGCTGCCTTTGCTGCTCGCAGAAGAGAGGGAGGCCAGCTGGCCTGGGAGCCGCTTGAGCCTTGCAAATTGAGAGCTGACCGGGCCAGCTGGCTTCTTACCGATGGTTGCCCTGTGGCTTTGCTGCCCACCGAGGGTTGGAGGCAAGGCTGGGTGGTGAGCTGGTGTGCCAGCAGGTGACACAGGACACATCACCGAGAAAACGCAATAGGCTCTCTCGGGAGGGATTTCTAAGGGCCGCCGTCCAGAATCTTCCCCAGCCTTCACCACTCAGGAGGAAATGCAAATGAGAACATAAGCCAGCAGGACACCTGGGTCTGAATTCTCAATCTATTCCTACCTGGCCTTGCAGTCTTGAATAAAACCTTGAGTCCTGCGCCACACTTTTTGATTTCTATGCTGGCTGGAATGACATACCCACCCCACCTGGGGAGCTCATGGCTGCATCAGAAGAACCTCCCTAACCTAGGAGCTCGTAACCACAATGGTTTAGGAAGCCCACGATTCTGTGAATCAGCAGTTTGGGCTGGCTTCAGCTAGGAAGCTCTTGGGTTTGGGCTGCACTCGCTCCTGCACGGGGAGTCGACTGCCCGGTCAGCTGGGGGCTGGCTGGTCTCATTCTCCATGGGTCTGTCCTTCTCCAGCAGGCTAGCCCCCGGGGGTCTGTGGAGCACAGGAGAGGAAGCTGAAGCAGACAGTCTCTTGAAGCGTAGACTTGCGCCGGTCATGTTGTTACTGCTGCTGCAGTCTTTTGGTCAAAGCAGGTGACAAGGCTCACCCAGATTCAAGGTCGGGGGACACAGACTCCATCTCTTATGGGAGAGGCTGCAAAGTCGCCTTGCCAAGGGATGTGAATACAAGGAGGGTGTTGGTTTGGGCCCTTTTGGCCAGTGATCTGCTACCCCCGTGAAATAACAGATTTGAAGTCACTCGGAAGTGCGTCAAGTACTGCACAGGGCAAAGAAAGGGGCCAGGAACGGAAAGTTAGTTTACTGCTGCCTCTCATCGGGGTGCATTGCTGATAGGTCGGTCTGTCCGCATGATCCCGTTATGTTCTAAGCTCATGTAATGGTGTTTGGGCTGAGTAGGACCCAGACTGTGAATGACCAGGTGAACAGGATTAGATGAGAACTCTTCTTCTGGTTGTCTGTCTACGACTCTGAGAAATCTGTCTCCTGACTTGTCTGTCCACCATTGGACTTGACATGTACTGATAGGACTGATGCTTTTAGATAGCTCAGATGGTGGTCTGGTTTCGGAGACCCTCCTCACGGGCGATAGAGTATAGTGTGATAAACCAGGTGTCTCCCGTAGTGTCGCAGAGAGAAGAGTTTCTGGGTACTGGAAAGTTAATGCCAGCCCCTGTCCCAGCCCCTGGGGGCAGGTGTATTTTCCAGAGGGAGGGGACCATTGCTGTCACCTAAAGAAGAACTTTCTGCAAACCAACACTTTGGTGGCTTAAGCCAACTTGCAGTGTGACCTTTCAAAGTGAATATAACACAGAGAACATTCCATTTATTTCTCCCAGGTGATGGTGGGAATTGCTGGCCACCAAGAGCTGGTGCCAGTAGAGGTTGGGGACTCTGGAGGGTGGCGGCTTTTCAGCTCCACCAGCACCAGCAGCGAGAGTGAGTTTTCTCTGCAAAGAGTGCCCCCGAGCTTGTAAAATCCTGGACTTTCTAGCCCCGTGGTGACTGCGTCTCATGCGTGGACATAGGGAGCCCGCCCGGGCCTCTAGTCATGTCTACCAATTGTCATCCTCACAAGCAATGTCTGAGAGGCTGTATTTCTCCTCTGCTTTCACCAGCTCTGATCATTTTCATTTAAAAAAACAAAAACCAAAATGAAAACCAAACCCTTCATGGTTTTCAGTGAGATCTTTTTTATTTTTTAAATTTTATTTTTTATAAACATATAATATCTTTTTATCCCCAGGGGTACAGGTCTGTGAATCACCAGGTTTACACACTTCACAGCACTCACCATAGCACATGCCCTCCCCAATGTCCATAACCCCACCCCCCTCTCCCAACCTCCCTCCCCCCATCAACCCTCAGTTCAGTGAGATCTTTTTTAGGCATACATACAAGGAAGCTGACGTGTCCAGAAGTCGTTCAGACTGGGAAACGGTTTAGAAGACTGATGACAGCAACCACACTGTGGGACGTTGCCAGCTCACGGCCATCCTGCTCAAGAGAGTCGTTCAGCCTGCACACGTTTTCATGCTCACTTGGGAGAGCCCTTCCCTCTTCCTCTCCAGTCACCCTGTGTGGGTACCTGGCCCTTTGCTCTTGCCTCGGCCTATCCCAGCCCCAGCTGGTTGCTGACTCCACGTGGCAGTGTGGTCCCCACATGTGGACGGTCCGGATGGGTGGCCTGGCCCCGCCCTCAAGGGTGGCCACAGTCTGCTTTGTTTATGTTTATGTTGGCTTTGTGTCAAGGCGGCCCACAGATGTGGTCCAACTGGAGAGGAGTGGGGGGAAGAGAGGAACCCGTCATTTCTGATATAATTCTATCTGACTAGAACTTTCTGAGGGGGCCAGTGAGAAAAGCCAGGCTCCGTCTGGGCCCCTGCTGGCCTCTCTTCTGGGCCTTTCTCCACCCCACCCAGGCAGTGGGGAGCCCTGGAGGAGCTCACCTAAGGAGCTCTGCCAAGCCCGGTGGCAGTGGTTCCAATTTCCAGGCCATGGGGGGGATGGCTTGGCTCATTTGCCTTCTCCTCTCTTGGGGCTCTGTGGGAAGGGTTCAGCTCTAATGAGAAGAGACAGATGAGGGAAGGAGCTGGTTTGACAGAGAGCGGACTCCCTGTGGCTCACTGAGACTTCTTACCTGTCAGGTGAAAAGGATCCCAGTTAAAGGCCTCAGCAATGCGGAGCCCAGCAGCCCCCAAACCATCCTGTCCTGTCACCTGCCTCCCAGGGTGGTGGAACCAGGAGCAAGACCCTGGGGGCTGCAGGGGGTGTGTGGGAGGAGCCCGTCCCCACTTGCCCTTCACTGGGGTTTCCTGGCCTGTGGTACGTCACTGTAAATGCACAGAACCTTGGGGGTGGGACCCCGACTGGCACTCATGGCTACTCATGTCTGGGCCCAGCGGGCTTTGGGGAAGGGCCATGGAAGAGTTAAGAGCTCCCCTCCCTCACTTCTCTGCCTCCTGCCCTGTTCGGCCGGCCCCCATTCCTTCTGGGGTTCTCCTCTCTACTGGGTCTTTTCTACAGGGAGGCCCACAGGGCCCTGCCCTGGCCGCATCTACCAAATGTAAACGGTTGCTAAAGTTATTCAGTGCGTCCTCGCGCCTCCGTCATGTCGCGGGTGTTCCCTAGGCAACCACTGCTGGAACGCAGTCAGCGTGGGGAGGATCTGTGCACACAGGAATCTGAAATGCCTCTTGCTCACTTCTCGTTGAGGGCATCTCGGAGTGGGTGTCTCCTGCTGGGAGTGACTATGCTCGTCGCTTATTTGAAAAGTGGGCAGCAGGAGAAATCTACCTGGACGGCCCCCGCAGTCAAAGAGGTGGAAACTCAGGGCCCCTTTGCTGAATTCTCAGGTTGGCACGAGAAGGGGGACGGGGGGACGGCATCGATGTCCATCACCAAAATCCTCCCAGGGGAGGGGCCACAGTCAGAGTGAAAGAGAGGGTGCTGTCTTTTCTTCCTAAAGACCATATGTACATACAGATACGGAACCATTAGGTTGTACACTTCAACCAATGTAACATGACATGTCACTTATCTCTCGACGACAACAAGAGTATACAGACTAGCTAACTTTCTTTTCCATTATGGAAGTATAATTGACATACGATGTTGTATTAGTTGCGGGTGTACAACATAGTGATTCGACAACTCTATACGTTACTTAATGTATGTAATGAGAAGTCACCGTCTGTCACTACACAGGGGTATTACAATATTATTGACCATATTCCCTATGCTGTTACTTTTCATAACTTATGCGTTTTACAACTGAAAGTGTGTTTCTCTTAATCTTCTTTATCTCTCTCTTTTTTAATGATTTTATTTATTTATTTGACAGAGAGAGGGAGAGCACAAGCAGTAGGGAGGGGGAGAGGGAGAAACAAGCTCCCCACCGAGCCGGGAACCCAACACCAGGCTCCCCGGGACCCTAGGGCCATGACCTGAGCCAAAGGCAGACACTTCACCAACTGAGCCTCCCAGGTACCTCCATCTTTATCTCTTTCATCCAACCCTCAGCCCTCCCCTCTGAAAACCACCAGTTTGTTCTCTGTATTTAAGAGTCTGGGGTTCTTTTGCTTGATCAAATGTTTTGTTTTTAAAGTTATTTTTCTTACATAAGCAAGAAATTTCTTACCAAAAAAATGAGAAAATATGGATAATTATAGGAAAAATGATCACTATGAACATTTTGGTTATATGCATGTTTTTGAATGAATGTTTTCAAACAAAAGAGGCACCTTGCAGTGTTTTCAAAGCTCTTATGGCATAAATCTCATTCTGTGTCACTCACATGCGTCTCCCTTGTATCAGATGCATGTTCATGCATGATAACTTAGCCCCGAATGCAGTGATTTCACACAGTGGTTCTCACATGCTTTTGGTTTCAAGACATTTTTACACTTTTAAAATCATTGATTACCTCAAAGAGCTTTTGCTTATGCCAGCTGTATCTATCACTATTTACTATATGGGAAATGAAAACAGAAAATTTTTAAATCAAGAATATGCAAGCACACATTCCACTAGCCATCACGGGAAAGGCAAATAATGTTTTCACAACATTACAAAAGGTGTGCTGACCTTGCAGAGCCTCTACTAGGGCCAGGGACCTTGTGCAGTTGCCAGACCACACTTTGCGAACTGCTGGATTTTAAAACTTAGTATTTACTATGGCTCATGAGTCATCAGACCAGTGGGATGGTTCTCCAGGTCTTGGCTGAGTGCACTGATGTGTCTGCAATCAGTTAGAGCTGGTGGGGGGTTCTGTGGGTGTTGGCCAGGCCACACATGTGGGAGGGTCAGCTGGTCTGGAGGGCTGGTCTAGGATGTCCTCAGTAGAGACAACGGGGCTTCCCCCATGTGCTCTCTCATCCTCTAACAGCCAGCTTGGTCTTGTGCTCATGGCAGAGGCAGGATTCTGAGAGAGCAGGAAGACACAGTTACCGATCCCAAGTAAGGATTCTGACCGTGGGGAGGACGGCAAAGATCATAAAAATGCCTACCGCAGGGAGAGAACACTGGTCTGGCCCCCTGCATACTCTAGGGGCTCAGAGTCACAGGGAGGACTCAGCACACGAGGTGCTGGTTAGAACGATGTATGTAATTCACGAACAGAAGAGAGGCAGCTGGAGAAATCTCGACCATGTGCGTCTGTCTCCATGGTCGTGGGACCCTCCCAACAGCCAGTGCAGGGTGATGGACTGTGTGCGCCACTCGTGTGCTGCAGGCAAAGACCCCATCCCCTTCCCGCAGGAGAGGGGAGGGTAGATACACCAAGGAGCTGGCCGAGTGCCATAAGGTGCACATGTTCCCGCAGGTCACAGGATGGCTGCTTTCCCAGCAGAGTGGGAGGGAGGGAGGGAGAGAGAGAGAGAGAGAGAGAGAGAGAAAGAGAGCAAGAGGGCGGGAGAGCTCAGGGTCTCTTAAGACTTAAGCTCAGAACAAGCATGTTGTCACTTTCTCTGTATTCTGCTGACCAAAGGGAGTCACTTGGCCAGGGGGTTGCAAAACGGACCCCATCGCCGGGATGGGAGTTGCTGCAAAGTCATGTTGCACAGGGCTTGCAGAGAGAAAGGAGAATAATTGTGGATATTTTTGCAATCGATCTACCACATACTTCATATTTGTTCAACGACTACATTGTTTTCTACTGAATGGACATGTATCATTTACTCTTGCCCCAACTGCGAGACCCAAAGGTTGATTTTCATTTGCTCCTTGTATAAAATGAGGATGGAACAAGCATCCCGCCGCGTTTATCTCTTCTTTTAGGACACGTTCCTAGAAGGGACAGGGCAGCAGTGAAAGGTATTAAGTGTTGCCAAGGTTCTTGTTGTTGTTGTTATTAAGGTGCCTGATACACACTGCAAATCTTTCTTCAGAGAGCTCCCACTGGTCTGTGCTGCCCCAGCAAGGAAGGGAGGAAGGAGGAGCCTGCCCGCTGAGAGACAGGTTTCTGCTGGGGTGTCTGTGTGAGCATGGGCGTGGGAAGTCACTGGCTAAACGTGGTCCTTGGGGCATCCGGGCAGCTCTGTTGGGGAAGCGTCTGCCTTCGGCTCCGGTCATGATCTCAGGGTCCTGGGATCGAGCCCCGCATCAGGATCTCTGCTCAGCGGGGAACCGGCCACGCTCTCTGCCATCTCTCTCTGCCATCTCTCTCTGCCACAGCTTGAAGAAGAGGCTGGGGACAGCTGAGGTAGCCTCCTCCCAGCCTGCCGATGCTGGCTCTATCTAAGTGTGCTCCATTCTTTCCCAGCCCCTCATTGGCCTTAATTAGTTACTCATTAAAGATTCAAGATGCGCCTTTTCCCAAGAGAAAAAGAACAGGTTTTTTCCTTTTGTTTTGTTTTAGATAATCAAGAACAATGCAAGGGGCAGCTCGCTTAGGAACAGAGTCCCAAGCCCCCAGGGAAACCAGCCATCCCTGGGTGGCAGGCCCTGAGGCTCTCTGGGCCACCCCGCAGATCTGACTCCCTCTCCTGCAAGCCCGACTCCTCTGGCCGCTCCCCCACCCCATGGCCTCCTGTGCTCACCAGCCTCCCATCCAAGGGCCCAGTCCACAAGGTCTGCGTGATTGGTTTGTGTGATTCTCACCAATGGCCTGCATGCCTCCTTGGCCTTATGCTTCTGCCAGGCCGCGTTCCCTGCAGCTTTTCGGAAGAAACCCCAACAAAGGGCTCCTGCTTCTGTGCCTCTGCTCCTGCCGCTCCCTCCATCAGAAATCCTGTCCCCAGGGCGCCTGGGTGGCTCAGTGGGTTAAGCCGCTGCCTTCAGCTCAGGTCATGATCTCAGAGTCCTGGGATCGAGTCCCGCATCGGGCTCTCGGCCTGCTTCCCTCTTTCTCTCTCTCTGCCTGCCTCTCTGTCTACTTGTGATCTCTCTCTGTCAAATAAACAAATAAAATCTTAAAAAAAAAAAAAAAAATCCTGTCCCCAGCCTCCGTCCGGCCCATTCTTCAGCTAGCTACTTCCTAAGTGTTCTTCAAAATCCAGCCTAAGGAATTCAAAGGGCTTACCCTGGAGTCTGGGTGGAGGCGCTCAGGCCCTGAACGGATGCTGGAGACCGCAATTCTGAGATGTGGGAGTCCCCGTTCTTGTTATTTCCTGCTGTGTGACATTCAGCAAGTCCACTGACCTCTCTGAGCTCATTTTCCTCTTCTCTGAAATGAGGTTAATGTCAGGCTTATATAGCATTCCTGGCTGCGCTGATGGTCAAAGGAATTATCAGAAGCACTAGCTATGTTAATTGCTACAAATACAAGACGATATTATTTTTTTTGAAAAATGTCCTACCATGGGTTCCCCTAAAAACCAGAGGATGAGACACGAGTTATGTGCAGACAGTTTATTTTGAAGAAGTGATTCTTTGAGAGGGTGTGCGGGCACGGGGAGACCAACAGGCAAGGCAGGGTGGCGGATTCAGAATGCATTGCTGCTGCGGGATGGGGCCCTCTCAGGAGTCACGTGCTGCAAACCGCAGCACCATCTGCTCAAGACTCAGAAGAGGGAGGGGGCGCCTGCATGGCTCAGTCGGTTAAGTGTCTGCCTTCAGCTCAGGTCATGATCCCAGGGTCCTGAGATCAAGTTCCACGTCTGGCTCAGTGGGGAGTCTGCTTCTCCCTCTCCCTCTGCTACTTCTTCCATGCTGCTCAAGCTCTCTCTCTCAATAAATAAATAAAATCTTAAAAAAAAAAAAAAAAAGACACAGAAGAGGGGAGTTTTTGTTCCCAGGTGGCTTATAGCTGTGCTTAAACTCTTAAATGCACTTAAAGGTTTGCCAGAGGCCACATGGCGGAGCGGGACCCTGGGAGCACCTATCCCACAGCAGAGAAGCCCTGCAGGTGCCAAGAGACAGCCAGCACAGCTAAAGCAAGGCATCCCTGTTTGCCATAGCTTGGGACAGGACAAGGAGCTGGGTGCCCGAGTGGGAGACTGACGCGGGAACGGTAGGAAGCTCCAGGAAGCTGCACCTGTCCCAGCTGAGTGTGCCCAGAGCCGACAGGAAACCGACGGTGAGTGGGGAATGGTGGGAGCATTTCCCGCTGAGCTTGTTCCTGGCCCCCACCCCTGGTCACGGTGGCCGGAGGTTCTCATTCTACGGTGTTTTATGCCTCGCGGGGGCCGGGATGGGGAAGGTGCCCTGCCTCCTGCATGAGGCTGGTTGAGTCAACCTCAGGGCATGTGTGGGTTTGTACAAGGGTTTTCCACTTACGTCCTCTAGGGACCGAGGTGGGTGGGGTGGCCTGGGTGTGTCAGGAAACATCCCTTCCTCCTCGCCCATCCTTCTGTCCACACTGTGCTGTTTCATTGAGCCCTGGTTCCCGACCGTGACCTGAAACAGCATTTGCCAGCCCCGCCCGGCTTCAGCCAGAGCAACCGCTCTGATACACTGAGATTGCCTACGGCTCAGCCGGCACTCCAATGCAAGCAAAAGAAACCAACTTCCCTAACTAAAGAGAAATGGGGTTAATTGGAAGCGGATGCAAACCAGAGATCTGTGGGCAAAGGAGTGTGGGAAACGGGGAGCTGAACCAAGTGAAGCAGGCCTGTCCATTGTAGGACTTAACCACAATCTTCCGTGCACCAGTGCGCGTCTCCGGGACGTCATTTGCAAAGGGTTCCAAACGTATTTCTTCAATGCCAAGACAGGCCCATTGTAAGATGTATCAGCAGTTCAGTAACAGCTTTTCCAGGATTCGAAACAAAAAAGGAAAAGGATCGCGTGGGACACACACATCGATTTTAGGAAGCATTCTGGTTTCATGTCCTTCTTTGTTTTAAGGTAACATATCCAGGCTACTTACTGTGTGCCACACACTATTTTAAGAGCATTTATCTAAATGGACTGTCCTACCTTTGGAGGTTGGGGTAGGGTCTGGGAGGAGCTGGAGAATTCCAGTAGGAGTACTCTGGGGAGGTGACTGGCAGCGGGTCCCTGTGGGATGCTCTGAACACACCTTGGCCTTGGGCAGAGGCCAGTGATGGAACATGTCAGGGACACGGAGGCAGGCCCCTTCCTGGGAGACATAGGAATCTTCTGATAGTTGCTTTTAACTTAAGACCTCCTCATAATTTTGCCCAAACTTTCTCAGAATTCCACAGCAAACTAAAGTTTTTTCTTCCTCCCTTCTCTTTTGTGGCAAGAACGGGTCTGCCCTAAGGCCTCACAATATTCCCAGGCGACCCCTTCTTCTCCCCGTACTCTCCCACTGGTGCTTCCCCCAGCACAACTCAACCCACTGGAGAACCAACACAGCTGGATCTTTTCTTTCATTCCCAACATATGAGTAGGGAAGCTGAGACCAGAATGGTTAAGTAACTTGCTCAAGGTCACACAGCTAGGAAGGGCCAGGGCTGGTCACCAAACGCAGGCATGTCAGAGTACATACCCATAACCATTTCACGGGACAAACTCTCATTTCATAGTAATACATGAAAAAATAAGAAAACGTGCCCTAGGGTCTAGGAAATGAGGCATTTATTCATGCAACTTACTTTCTGAGGGGTGTTTTGTAGGATTAGGAATCAGGGAGGTGCACAATGGGAAGGCTGGCAGAGAGCCCTTGCGCTGCGTGTGTGTCATGGTGACTTGCGGGTGTCAGGGTGTAGGTGTGTCTATGTGGACCAGCTCACAGCACTGGACAGGAACAGCAGAGATGAGCAACGAGCCCGCTGCCCGGGTGGAGCCCCCGAGGCTATATCCTGTTGTTGCTGGTGCCTGCGACCTCCAGGAATGTAGCAGAGACCGCGCTATGCACCTGGTCTCTCCATCGCCCCTTAGCTGAATTCTCTTGTCTCCTTGCCTCTCAAAGAGGGACTGCCCTAGCGAGATAGGAGGCCCGAGTGTCACGCCATTCCTTGGCAAGTCACTGGACGCCTCTTGCCTTGCTCTCCTCATCTGTACAAAAGGGACTGGAAGTTTCCAGCCATGCTCTTTGGGGATCCGGTGGCAGTTTGGAGATGACAAGAAGCCACCGATAGGAGGGGTATGAGAAAGAGCAGACCTGCCCACTGTCCTGCGTCTCAACACAACATCTCCACTTCCATTCACACTATTTTCTTTTTTAATTTTTAAAAAAGATTTTATTTATTTATTTGAGAGAGAAACAGAGAGAGATCACATGCATTGCCACGAGCAGGGGGAGGGGCAGAGGGAGAGGGAGAAGCAGACGCTCCGCTGAGCAGGGAGCCCAATGCGGGGCTCCATCCCAGGACCCTGAGATCATGACCCGAGCTGAAGGCAGACGCTTCACCGACTGAGCCACCCAGGAGCCTCTTACTCACTTTAAATCTCGGGATTCTGTGAATGTCTGTAAGCATTAGTGGTTACAAGCTACGGAAACTGACTCTCCCAGCAGAAGAGAAAGGAAGTTTTTTAAAAGGATATCAGAGCCAGGGACTGCATTCAAAGATTCATTCAGAGGCTAGAGGACCTGGCCGGGGCTGGGGGAACAATACCAAGAGAGCTCCAAAAGCCTGCATTGTGAACACGCCGCCATCATGAAGACTGAGGTCCAAGCAGCCCCCTGGCCTGTGGTTTCTGGGTCAAGATTGAGTCCAGGAAGAAGGTATTCAGAAGGCCAAGCTTGCCTCTGGGGCAGGAAGGAGGACACGGCCCCTTGGAATTCCAAAGTGGGCAGTGGTCCAAAGAAGGTCAAAAAGCCCTTTCAACCAAGACCTCACAAACAGGCACAAAGTATTTACTGAGAAGAAGACCACGTTCTCTAGGAATCAGGAGTGGGTGTTTGCCCAAACAACAAATGCCCACTATATGCATTAGTTGGGTTTGCAGCGGAGTTCCACTGTTCACCTGTCTGAACGGCACTGGGCTAAGGGTCCTTCGTGCATCAGGGACCTTGATCCCATGCAGCTGTCCACGTTCCAGCCTGGAGATGAGAGAGCATTGAGTCTCTGGTTTCTTAACCACAGAACTGCCTCCTGCACCACTGAAAGCCCCACTTCTTCCAACAGATGGTGGGGAGAGGGCCGGAAGGCAACTGTCTTGGCTTGGGTTCCCCAAGAAAGCAGAACGGCGGAAGGAAGGCTTGCACGCAAGTAGTTTACTTTGGGGACTGTTACAAGTGGGGCTCAGCAGAGACCAGGTGCTGTCAGGCCCCCACAGGGACCACATAATTTCTGTAGCGTCCGCGGGAGGCAAAGGTGGATGAGGAGGAAGCAGGGCAGGGCACCAGAGGTGTCCCATACAGTGACTCCTTTGCCACTTCCCGCCCCATCCCTCTTTGGATGCGCACATGGGGCTGATGCCAGGGAAGAGGAGGCCCCGTTGGGTTTGCACGTTTGTTGGTGGGGGCCCCAGCCTGTAAGGAAGGTTCCACATTTGACTGTCTGCATGGCACAGCTTGAGGAACCATGTTCCCTCGAGGACCTCACACTGCTTTCCCAACCTCTTTTTCTACTAGATTTTATCCTGGTCCACAGGTGCTATTTTTGCAGAAGGCACTCAGGGAAGGAAATTTGCATCCTGCTCACCCTACAAGCAGGCTCGCCTCAGGGGTGAGATTGGGTGCTCGGTGGCCAGGGCCCGCAGTCCACGCAGGCAGTGAGGGAGCCTGTGCCAGGCTGGCCCACGGAGGCTTGAGCAGTGCCTGGCTTTTGCTCACTATGCCCAGAGAAGGCGGGACAAAGCTTGGGTTTGAACCTGGTTTGGAGTACAGCCGAGGTCATAGGAGAGGAGGGTCTTGGGAGCTCTGTGGCTTCACTTCTGCAGTACCTGGGCGGGTAAGGGGGCATCACCAGAGGCCCAGGATATTTTTACGCATTTTTTAAAGTTTTAATTTAAATGCCTATTAGTTAACATACAATGTAATATTAGTTTTACGTCTACAATTCAGTTATTCAACACTTCTAGACAACACCTGGTTCTCATCACAAGAGGTGCATGCCTTAATCCCCATCACCTGTTTAATCCAGCCCCACCCACTCACCTCCCCTCTGGTAACCATCCATTTCTTCTCTATAATTAAGAGTCTGTTTCTTGCTTTGCCTACCTCCCCCACCTTTTTTCCCCTTTGCTTGGCTTGTTTTGTTTCTTAAATTCCACTATTGTAGCAGCATTATCTACGATAGCCTAATTACGGAAGCAGCCCAAGGGTCCATCAACTGATGAATGGATAAAGACATGGTATGTATACACACACACAGGAATATTACTCAGCCATAAAAAAGAATGAAATCTTGCCATTTGCAACAATGTGGATGGAGCTGAAGAGTATTATACTATGTGAAATAAGTCAGTCAGAGATAGACAAATACCGTATGGGTTTTTAGAGTCCCCTGGCCTCTGGCTCTCCTCCAAGGGGAGATGGAGAGGTCAGACTCTCTTAGGGCATGACCTCTCAAGGTCCTAAGGTCGGAAGCCCTGTGCTCTGACCGTGGGCTGAAGGGATTGCTATGGGTACAATCTTATTTCCAGGAAGTAGTCATTAATAATCAATTCCAATTACCAACATTTATCAGGTCCCACGCGTTGTGCTAAAAGCTTAACTTACCTTCTCTCCTTTTTTCCCCATTTAATTCCCCACTCACCATTTAGATTTTAACTGTCCCTCCTTGGGGACGTCTTCCTTGACTTGGGTGCCTTTGCTTCCCCCAGCCCTTAATTACATGGTCTAATTGGACAACAAACCTTCCCTTTGAGGCACTCACCTCAGTTGACATTTTAGTTTATTTGTGCCGTTTGTAAACCAATGTCTGTTCCCCAGAGGAGAAGAGAACTCAATGCTCCATGCTCCCTGCTGAGTCCCACACCAAACACAGCGCTTGGCATAAATAAAATTTTAATAAAATACCTATTGAATGGAAGGGTGATTGAAGAGCCTTATCAGAACCCTGCAAGGTGGGTTTAACACTGAGGCCCAGAGAGGTTAAATGCTGACTCGGGGTCACACAGCTAGTAAAGGAAGAGGTAGGATTGAAGCGTGCGTGGTCCGTCTGGCTCCAAGACTAGGTCTTCACCATCGTGTCCCCCTGGGTTCCAGTGTCCAAGTACCTTTTCTATCTTCTCCTGCTCTGTCCTTCCTATGAAAGGCAGAGGGTCCTGACCCTTTCCATGGCCCTCTCGTTTGACTTCTGCCCCTCTCCCCTCAGGTCCTGGCATTCAATCCTGTGACCCCTCCAGCTGTGAATCTTGCCCTTTGCAAATGCCTTCCATACCGTTCAGCGGTCTCTCGGCTGCCAGTACTGGGCTCCATCTGCTGAGATGGCGTGGTGCCCGCTCAAAGATGGCATGCTATTTTTACCCGGCTTAGGTGCCAAGCCAGCCAGATGTTTTTTAGCAGTGCAGGGAAGCTGAGCATGGCTGGGGTGTGGAGGGAAGCTTCCAAATGCCGACTCCCCGGGGGGCTCTGGGACAAGCAAAGGAAAGGCTCTGCCTGGAAATGGACATCCCCAGGACGTTTCCAGGTGCTGGCACCTGTCTGAGGCGCCCCCGGGCACTCTGCACTGGCTGCTGCTCATGGGCACACACCGGGGCTGTGATGAGGCTGCTCCAGGCAGGAAATGCCCGGGGTCAGCACTCTCGGGAGCACATGGGCTTCATCGGCCTGGTGAGGTCCAGGAAGTGAGCCTGGGGACCTCCCCTTCTGTGGCTTAACTGGATGTTTGGAAAATTCCAGGTTTGGCTGGCTGCGTGCAGAGCCGGCCAGAACAGTCTGAGTCCAGGCAGTTGTGGGATTGCCTCTCCCTCAGAACAGAGGGAGCTAGAGGTCTGGTGGTCTTAATCTCTGCTCTTTCCTTCCCGTGAAGGGGTGACCCCTAGTTGAGGCCTAGTTCCCCATAACAGCCAATTAGAAACAGCAGGGTGTGGAGCCTAGCTCTGGCGGTCCTAGCCCTCTGTTCTGCAAACTTCTCTGCTGCTCACCTGTGTGACCTTGAGCAATCCCAACCTGAGCCGGTTATCTCATCTGTGAAAATTGCAACAAACTCCCCACCCTGACCCCCCGCAGTGGTTCCTAATTGTAAGGAGTCACAGCTGTCGCCAAGCTCTGCTGACCTTGTCCCGTGACTGGCCATTCCTGGGCCCTGTAGAACGGGGTGAGTGGACTCCCTTCCTCCAAGTATGGTGCACATGAGTCTCTGCCCTTGCCTAAATTCCATCTTCTCACCCTTGGGGAACTTGTCAAAATGCTCAGTCACCTACAAGAAGTCCAGACTTGTCAAAATGCTCAGTCACCTACAAGAAGTCCAGACTTCTGGACAAAAGGCCCCACCCTTCATGAAGGGCTGGGGGTCGTGTGGAGAGAGAGGGAATGTTGGCAGCTGTGGCCACTGAGCCAAGAAGAACCGACGACAGGAGGGGTCCTCGTGGCCTGATCGAACACCCTCATCGAGCAGTCCCAGTCCCATCTGAGAGATGTCTGCCCTGGCTGGGCCAGTAGGCCAGGGTTCCAGAACTCGAATGTGCACCTGAGCCTCCTGCTGGGTCTTTCTTGTGACATGTGGAGGAGGACGAGAGCTAGAATCAGCTGACCTGAGGCCGGGAGGTTATTCTGGGCCATACAGGTGGGCCCAGTGGAGGTCTAAGGGATGCAGCACGAGAAGGAATCGGCTACTTCCACTGGCCTTCGAAAGGGAGCTGGAGAGCTTTGAGCCAGACGCTGGAGCGAGTGAGCAAGCAAGAAGGAGGACCTTCCCCTAGAGCCTCCAGGGGCACAAGGCCCTACCACGCCAGGCTTCCAGCCCCAGGAGACCTGTTTCAGGCTTCTGACCTCTGGCACCTCCAGGTAAAAATTTTGCATTGTTTTGAGCTACCGAGTTTGTGGTAGTGTGTTACAGCAACAATAGGAAACCAATACGGGCTGCATTTCTGACAAGCTCTCAGGTGATGCTGAGGCTTGAGACTGTCCAAATGTGGCCAGGGTGACCACTTAAAGGTGGGAGAGAGCTGTTTGTTCAGTGGCTTCCGTGGCAGCTTCTCATTATCCCGGTTTGTCTGTGTCTCCTCGTTCCTCCCCATGCAGAGATTGTCTGAGGTCCCTGGGTTGTCTCTTGGTGTGGTCCAAGTCAGGGGGTTTCCCAGTGTGTGAGCTCCAACTCCCTGAGAGAGCTGAGATTGCTGTAAGGGCTGCTCTACTTGGGTGAGTGCTGTCTGTTACCCAAATCAGTGAGGCCTCATGCAAATCGCACTTCTCAAATGTAAGTAGGTGCCGTGCATAGGACACCAGTGGAGGGTGGTGGTTTAGAAAGATGCTTTGCCCTTTGGCAAAAATCTAAACCGTATCAGGACCCAGGTGTCCCTCTGCGATCTGGCTCCTCCCTCCTCCTGCGACCCCACCTTGCTTTTTTGTCCCCATCACACGTTAAGTGAGCTCGAGTCCCACTTGGCTTCTTTCTGCCCTTGAACACGAGTCTTTCCCGCTTGGCATCTGTGGGGCCTTCCTCTTCATTCTCCCCACTTGGGTTGACAGGTGCCTCCCCTGACCTCCAAGAGCAAGCATGGCTCACTGGGTTCTCTCCTTTATTGCTCTGGCACGTTTCCTTTTACTGTTTATTACAGTTTGTAGCTGCGTATTTATTTGAGGCTTTGCTTATTTATCACCTGTCTTTCCCTCTGGATTGAGTTCAGCAAGGGCAGGGTCAGGGGAGTTCTGTGTCCGTCCATGCCAGATACACTCAGCATAGGTTATATATTAAATACATCTTCGACTGGGAATGACTGAATAAATGAATGGGTGTCCATCTGAGCCCCCATAGAATCCCAGACTGTGTCCACTTGCCTTAATGTTCTAAGGTTCCACCTTGGGGTTTATAGCTGTCCCCTTGAGCACTGGTCTCTGAATCCCTCTTGTGAAATAGAAGCCCCATGACTGGCAAGATTGGTCCTTGTTTTCCTTCCCGTATCTTCCTGCTTTTCATCTCTCCTCCCCATCTCCACGGTTTATCTCTGCCACAGGGAGAATGAGCTTTGCCGCACTCCTCTCAGTGTGATTGGGTGTCTGCTGATGGGAAAAAAGAAGACGCATCCTTGGTGCCTGGGTGTGCTTTCTTCCATTGTCATCTCAAGTCAGTAGACCTTTTGTATGGCATGAAGCTGAATACTAGTATTTACTTTTGTTTTATCCCCAGAGCTTGTCTGGTTCATGTGAGTCCTGGTGGCTGCCGGAAACATTCTGTTTCTGGAGTTCCAGCTCCTCTTGGTGGGAGAAGCATGGACCGAGAACACAGGGGCTGACTCCAAATGTAAGGGGCAGGGCCACAGGCTAGAGCACAAGGAACAACTCCCTGTTGACAGAGTGGTGAGATAGGAACACGTTTCCCCAAGCTGCCAGGGAGCGGCTGTTTCTGAAGACATCTGGGGGAGAGAGGACTCTGTCATTAGGGGCTGATTGGAACACAGTGGAGTCTGGAGGTGGACAATGGGCGAGATCCAGCCACAGTGAGCTGTGATAATGGCTGACTTGTGTTTGCTCTCTGGATTTTATTATGGACATTTCCCACCATGAGTGTGAATTGTTAACAAACTCAAATCCTTAGAAATGAGAAAACTGAAATTCAGGGACGTTAAGTAACTCATTCAAGGTCATACCTCCAGACTATGAATTCAAGTCTCTCTGAATCCAAATCTTCTGTGTTCCTACTGCTTCCTCTTGGGAACCTGAGACATCCCTACTGTGTTCCATAGCTGTTTGTAGATGTCAGTTCCTTAAGAAGGTTGCTTAGTTCTGGCTTGGAGAATCTGGGACCACTTCCTAGAGAAGGTTCAGTGTTTGGATATGTGTACAAAGGGCTGGGTAGTATACATTTGAGCATTGTTTTCTCAGCATCCATCCCTTCTACTTCCAGCAATAATGCCTGATTTTTTGGCAGGCGGTGGGGAGACCCACTGTCACCAATTCTCCATCCTTATCAATGGGTAGATTCTAGGGTAGCTCCAAGAGTGGAGGCGCAGGCTTCAGTGCATCTTATCCTTCTGGCCACAGTTCAAGGATAGTCACATATTCTATGCAGGTCCAATCAGAGTAGAGCTAAAGATTTTTGAGGGGACTATCCGTAAAGGTTTTGGTTCTATCTAGCTGTGTTTGAATGTGAGTGGAGGTGAGGCTGGTGCCGTGGGAACTACATTGTCATGAAAGCTGAACTAGAAAATGGAAAGATTTGAATTCTAATGTTCACGGCTCATGACTCTTGATCCAGCCATGCCTGAAGCTGCCATACCTTTAAACTTTTAAGCTTATATATATATACAAACAAATTTTCTTTTTGCTTGCTTAAATCTACGTGGGTCTGTTTTTCTGTTACTTATAATAGAGCCATAGCTGATATCGGTAAAGTGGGGGTGGTGGAATAGCACAAGTTGGTGAGAGTGGGACAGAGCAAAACACACCATTAGCCTGAAAGCATGGGCATGAAGAAGTCTCAGTATCTCTGTAAGTCCATGATGTGTATCCAGCTGGAAAAATGAATAGGATATACTTTTCTTAGAGCTCCCCTGCCCTGCCCCACAAGAGGATGAAGAATATGAAACTATTCACCCAGAACATTAGCATCCTGGAGTGTTAATACATGTTTCACTGGGGAAGGGGTTGTGTGGTCCAACAAATCTGAGAAACACAGGAGCAAAAAAAGAGATAAAGAATGTGCTACCAGATTGAAGCCTTTAAAATGCTAACATGTATTGTGAGCTCCAAGGAAAGAGAGAGAGGGATTGTGTGTTTCCAGAACTTATTTTTCTTAGAGCATCTCATGGGACCAGTATTGCAAAGAATACGCTTTTGAAAACATTGGCTTAGAGGAAGTTACTGTGCAGGCTTCAGAGAAGCCACTTTCCAGAATGAAGAACTTGGCGAAGGCACGAGTGTTTGTCTAGATGTGGGCAGGATGGGGCTCTCTGCAGGAAAGGGAGGGAGCTCTTGATTCAAGGACCCCGAAGATACTGCTTGTCCTTAAATGGCCCTCTGGCCAGCCAACAACGGGACTGAAATTCCTACGAGTGGAGGCAAGATTTGGGTTTGGAGCAAATCTTCAAGACATTCCTATTGAACTCTAAAGGCAGAGTTACTTGGCAGCCGTATCTCATCTTCATTCATTCATTTATTTCACACCTACTTGCTGAGCATCTACTCTGTGCCAGATACTGCGCCTGGTATTAGGGAACCTTCCATCAATCAGACAAATCCCCACTCCTCTGGATCTTAAATTCTAGCAGATGAAGGCAGACGTCAAGCAAATAGACATGTAGATAGTATATTATGAAATTAAGGGCTAAAATAAACAGAGCTGGCTGAGGGGTACGCAGAGTTCCAGAGAGGGGATGTTTGATAGGGCTGACAGGGTGGGTGTCATTGAGAAAGACATCAGAACAGACACTTGAAGGAGGTGAGAGATGAGCTGTGAGGAATGTTCTAGAAGGTGAAAACACCGTGGTGGTGAGGACCCCTCATCGGGGGCATGACAACCTGTTGGAGATGCACTGCAAGGTGTTCAGTGCGGCCGGACAGGGTGGGCAGGGGAGCGTGGGTAGTGCTGAAGAGGTAGCTGTGGGACCCCATTGCATAGAGCCTTAAGCATCTGTCTTTCCCCATGAGTGGAGTGAGCCTGCCTTACGTTTGTAAGGGGTTGCTCTGGCTGCTTTGTTGAAACTCAAATGCAGGGGCCAAGGGTCAAAGTCGGGGGCCAGCGAGGGGACTGTGCTGCTCACCTGGGTGAGATGCTGGTGGCTCGGCAGGGGTGATGAGTGATGGCCGGAAGCAGCAGCTGGGTGCTGGATGCATTTCTTTTTCTTTTTTTTTTTTTTTTAAGATTTTATTTATTTACTTGAGAGAGAGAGAGTGAGTGAGCGTGCGCACAAGCCGGTAGAGGGAAAGCAGACTCCCTGCTGAGCAAGGAGCCTGATGTGGGCCTTGATCCCAAGACCCTGGGATCATGACCTGAGCCAAAGGTAGCCACTTAACCAACAGAGCCACCCAGGTGTCCCTGCTGCATGCATTCTGAGGGTGCATTCGACAGGCTGTCCTGACAGACGGGAGGTGGGGAAGGAGGAAGGGCAAGCTGAATGAAGGAGAGCAGTTGGTGCGAGCAACTGGAAGGATGACGATGTCGCCAGGGGGGTGGGGAGGCCTGCGTTATGTCTAGAAAAATAACGAAGCCAATGTTTACAAATTGGGAGATTTCACGTTCAAAAGCAAAATCCGCAATTCCAGCCACTCCTGCAAAATGGAATGATCTGGCAAAGTGGAGCCCAGCTTCTACCTGGCATCCATCAGTTCGCGCTAGCTGGCAGTTTCTCCCCTCTCTGGGCAGGCGTGTGAGTTTCCTCAGCTGGCCCCTTCGGGATTTGAGTGGGAGAACTTGGGGATAGGTAGTAAGTAGCAGAGTGGCTCTGAAGCCAGAGGGCTTGTTACAGTGGCTTCAGATTTCGGAGGTCAGGGTGTAGCCTGAGGACCTGCAAACCTTCCAAGCTCCCAGTGGAGGCGGATGCTGCCGGTCTGGGGACTGCACTTTGAGAAGCACGGAAGGAGCACATTCTCCCTGTATCCCCTCCCCCCCACCCCACCAATGATTGCAGATGAGGTTCTCAGAGGACCTGAGAATGGTCTGAGACTGATCTGTTTTGCTAGGGTCCGGGACAGGAGTGGTGGCTCTGGTTGAGGGAGGCCTCATCAGCCAGGAGGTCTGTCAGAGTCGCTGAAGACACACTTGGCTCCTTTTCTTGCTTTTGGCAAAAGCTGCCTCTTCTGGGTCAGGGTCACCAGCGATCATGGCAGGGAGTCTGGAGGAGGACCAGGGAGGCCCTAGCAGGAGCCAGGGTCTCCAGAGAATCCAAGGGACGGATGAATTCCCTGCAGCCCGCCCAGACTGCTTGCATAAGTTTGCTTCTTCTTTATTTCAGTTAGGCTCTGGCCTCCTTATGCGGTCCCGGAGCTCGTGCTTCGACAGCAAGAAGCAGAAATCAGATTTCCATCTGCTTCTCCAGCTTGGAGAGACCCCAGGGAGAGAGCTGCGGCCACCACAGCACTGGCCTCCCAGTTACCCAAGCGCATGAGCCTGGGGAAGGTTCTGGAGTCTCTTCAAGCTGTTCAAGGTAAAGTTCGGGAATCTGGCCTACGCTGGAGGGGCTGCAGTGTGAAAGCGGGATAAGCAACTTTTTCTTTTCTTCCTGACAAAGAAAATATTTCTCTGTACATCTGGTTTGCGTTTTTCTTTAGGGTTCTGCCAGAAACAATTGTGAAAACAGAATGCAGCCCAAGATTGAAAGAATCTATCCATTCCTCTGGAATTCTCCATCTGTATGGCCGGGCCCCATATTAAAATTTGAGTAATTCCTTAATGTGAATTCCCCAGGCTTTAAAAATACTGCAGACAGGCTTTTGTTTGCTAGTGGTTTCTCCCCTTCAAATGTTGGCCCTGGGCCCTCTGTCCCCCTAGAACATTCTCCATACCCCAGCCCTCCATAATTCCCCTGCCTATTGTAGTTCAACACATTCATCTGTATGTCCAGTGTTTACCACACCCCTTCTCTGTGCTGGGCGTTGGCAGGTCCTGGGGTCAGTGGAGGGCAGAACAGTTGCCACCATCATGAAACTCAGTCTGTGGGGAAAGAGGCCAGTTTAAATCAGGTTATTAGTGAAGCTTCCTATGAAGCAGTGCTTTTCTACTATCTGTGGGTGAGGACCTGTTATTTTTCATTTCCCATCAACCATAGACTGACACACATGGTCCTACTTTGTATGATCTGTGTGTAGTTTGTACCATGCGAGTTGACTAATACGTGAGACAGTCTAAACCCCGCTCAGGGACATGAATCCACCCATCACTTGCTTGGCTGTCCTACAATAAAAGTTTCTAAACACCCAAAGTCTGTTTGTTGGTAGGGGTGCGAAACGACCTATGGGCAGCCCCTCACTAGTCCACACTTTGAGCCATGTCTTATCGAGGACAAGTGGGGGGTTAGAAGAGACAAAACAGATACTTTACTTAGGCAGGGTGATGAGTGAAGGACCCTTGAAGAAGTGAGACCTAAAAGATGAATGGAAATGACCAACATGGGTCGGGAAGAGGGGGTCAGAGGGATCAGTGTTTATGAGTAAGGAACAGCATGCACCAAAGCCTAGAGGAGGAGGAGAGTTGGCTTGCCAAGGAATGGAAAGACTGCCTTTGTGTGTGTGTGTGTGTGTGTGTGTGTGTGTGTGTGCAAGGTATATTAAGAATTGGGTTGATTAGAAACAGAATGCAGAGCAATGGGAAGGGTGAGGCTGAGGGAGAGATGTGCTCCATTATTGATTTAGAGAAAATCCCTCTGGTGACTAAAGCATCCTTTGAAGGGCAGGGTTTGGTGGCGAGAAATGGGGCACTAGTGGGAAGATGGAAGAGGTGTTGGGAGCGATGTACTGATTGTGTATGTCCTAGCTCGCTAGGGCAGCTGTTCCTCAAACTGGTGTCTTAAAACAGAAGAGATGTATTCTGGGAGCATTCTGGAGGCTAGAGAGCCAAAAGCAGCTAGTCCACAGGGTTGGTCCTTCTGAGGCTGTGATGGCGAACCTGTCCCACGCCTCTCCTGGGTCCTGGTGCTTTGCTGGCCAGCTATAATGCTTCCTGGCTTTTGCTGCAATGCCTCATCTCTACCTTTATCTGCACTTAGTGCTCTTTCTGGCTGGGTCCCTGGCCCCTAGTTTCCCCCTTTAACCATACCTGTGCTATTAGATTAGAACCCACCCTAACAACCTCATCCTAATCCCATCCTCTATAAAGACCCTGTTTCCAAATAAGGTCATGTTCACGGCTGCTGGGGGGTTGGCACTTCAACATCCTTTCTGGGGACACAGTTGAACCCAGCACAGGGTGACTGTGTTGTTTGCCTTGGAGCCGTGTCAGGGCCAGGGGGCAAAGGCAATGGATCCGAGAGATATTTCAAAGTTGAGTTGGACAGACCCGGTGATGGATGGATTGGGTGCATGGAGTGAGGGAGGAGAAAAAGGCTTAGATCCCTTTGTTTTAAATTCAGACCTGAGGCCCCTGGGGGGTCTGGTTAAAATGCAGGTGCTGCTGCAGGCGGTCTGGGGCAGGACTGGAGGTGCTGCCCTTCTTACCAATTCTCAGGTGACGCCAGTGCAGCAAACACCCTTTGGTTGGCGACCGTACCGCGAGGAGAGAACTTAGTGCTTCCCTGTCTAGTACGGTAGGCACTAAGCTCACATGACTTGTGAGCACTTGGAATGTGGCTCGTCCAAACTGAAATGGGCTGGAAGGGTCAAGTGCACACCAGGTTTCGAAGGCTTAGTATGAAAGAAAGGTTATAAATTAATTTTATAATTTATTATAAATTATGTAATTCATACATAGTTATATATAAAACCAAATTAATTTTGGTTAAATGCATATAATTACTTTTTTTGGTTATACATAACCAGTTTATATGTAGACACCAATTAATTTTATTATTGTTGAATTAATATTTTGGTTTTATTTTGTTTTGAATTAATACTTTGAATTGTGTAGCAAATAACAGGATTAAAAGTAATTCCACTTGGTTCCTTTTTACCCTTTTCAGTGTGGCTACCAAAAAATGTAAAGGTATATATGTGGCTTGCACTCGAGTTCACATCATGTGTCGGCACTGGACTGCACTGGCTTAGGCTTCAATGTTTCCCCTTTCCAGAAGCTTCTTGACCACCCCAGCTGAAGGAGATATTTCCCACAGGCATTCTTTCTCACAAACCGTGTAGGTCATTTATCATCACTTTGTTCTGTAGTTCTGTGGGTCTTTGTCCGCTGGCCAACCAAACTCTGTAGTTTCTCAAGGAGACACGCTGTCTGGCTATCTCTCTCCCACAAGCTTGCCATTCTCTTGATAAGGCAACGGTTGTTGACCAAGCAAATTTTGGTGAGGCAGCTTTCTCTGTTGGCCACAGTGTTGATTCTCAAGTGGGTTTGGGTGAGGATTGCCAGGCTCAGACCAGGGCAAAATCTGGCTCTTCTGGACGCCAGTTCATGGGGCTTGTAGAACCTCTGAGAGCTGCTCATTGGTGGGAAGACACCGCTTGGGACAAAGGAAGGCAGGGGAACTGGTGGCCTGTGAAGAAGGGATCTTCCTGTGCCTCTACCCCTTTTACTCACCCTCAGGGCAAGCCCAGGGCCAGTGCTTCTCAGGTGGGGAGGTTATTGCAGTAAAAGGCAGGACAGGGGCGCCTGGCCGGCTCAGTCAGAGGAGCACGCAACTCTTGGTCATGGGGTTGTATGTTCAAGCCCCAGGTTGGATGTAGAGATTACTAAAAAACAATAAATAATGATAATAACAACAACAATGACAAACTTTTTTAAAAAGGCAGGGCAAGTAGGCAGTTTTCTCTCTCTCCTGCTTCTTCCTTCTCTGTGGCCTGAGAGCTAGGGGACCAGAGTGCAGCCTCACGGGAAGAGGCCCACCATTGCTCTCTCCCCTAATCCTATGTCCTGCCTTGCTCCCACCTGGCAGTTTGACAGAGTATGGGGCTCAGGCCAGCTCAGTCCTAAGCACTGGGAAGTACCCTACTTTTGCATTCTCTCTCTGTGTCTCTCTGTTTCTCTCTGTCTCTCCCTCTCTCTCTGTGCTGTCCTAGTGGCTAAAAAGTTGCATTGGCTGCTACTCTCTCCTCTTCCCTGCTCACATCTTGGGGTGAGATCGAACATACACGTTTGTCTGTGGAGAGTGTTGTTGATGGGGCTTTCCAAAAGCACACTCTAAGATGGAGTTTGGGGTACAAGATACTTTTAGGGGTCAAGGCCTAGGAGAGGAGGGGGAAGGAGCTAGAGCTCGCAGAGGAGGAAGGCAGGCTACAAGGAGGACTGACAAGGCCTCAGCTTCTGCCAAGCCAGTGGGGAGCTTTGCAGCAGGTGTCACCTCTCCCGTGGCCGAAATATCCCGGCCTACGAGAAGCCCAGCCTCTCTGCATTGAAGGTGGGGCTGATCATACTCTCTCAAGTCCCTTCATTGAGGGGTGATCTCTGCATCTCCCATAGATCCTGAGACAAGGATTTGGGTGCAAGGAATTGACAGAGAAGGTGATCCCAGGGGCAGGCTGAGGGAGCAGGAAGGGAGACAGGGAAGGGAGGAAGGTTGGTCCATCCAGGTGAATTCATGAGCAGGCGACTGCCTCGGGCAACCTGGGCTCAGTTCCCCTGGGGACTTCTGGGACGCTGCACGGGATGCTGCTGAGGGGCGAGGAAGCTGAGGGACGCGTTCCAACTCCCATGCCCAGCTGGCTGCTCTGAGGCATTACTCCCTGCTGCAGAGAAGGCCTGTGGCAGAGATGGGGAAGGCTTAGGGTTTCTGTCTCCAGGGGAGCTTTGGGTGGGGCAGGACTCTAGCCCTCAAGACAGTGAGGCGCAGCCACTAGGAATAACCAGTTCTGCTCTAGCCCCATTTATCAGCCTTCTCTGCTTAGAGAGGCAGCCAGCAACTCCCTGTTGCCCCTAGTCCTTGGGAAGAACAGATACTCTGGGCCTCACGAGACAGGAATTTGGGAGAGCCTGGAGGGCAAGCCTGGATTCTTGTGAGGTCTGGGATCCTCAGCTCCTAGCACACTGCATGTTGCATCTGTGTTTGTGGCCATGAGCAAGTCTAAAGGAGAGGCAAGCAAGGGGCGCCTGGGTGGCTCAGTGGGTTAAGCCTCTGCCTTTGGCTCGGGTCATGATCTCTGGGTCCTGGGATCGAGCCCCACATCAGGCTCTCTGCTCCGCGGGGAGCCTGCCTCCACCTCTCTCTCTGCCTGCCTCTCTGCCTGCTTGTGATCTCTGTCTGTCAAATAAATAAATAAAATCTTAAAAAAAAATAAAAAAAAGATAAAGGAGAGGCAAGAAGGCAGGGGAAGGGGGCATGGGGTGGGGAGGGGCCTGAGCCTAGCCCTCAGGCACCACTGATTACTGGCCTTCATCCAGTTCCGTCAGCTAAGCTCCTGCTCCCAAGCGAAGCCGTCGCATTCTGCCCTCCTAAGATAGTCTCTGGTATCAGCGGCTTACCATCGATGTCTGGTACCGGGCTCTCTCGCATGATCTGGTCACCTGAGGACATCAGTATCGTCGTCGGCACCGTCACACCCACTTTGAAGATGGGGAAGATAAGACAGGGGGTGGAGGAGGAGCTTGCCCAAGACTGGACAGCTAGGGAGCAGCAGGGGTGGGACTTAAATCCAGGTCTATGCAGCGTCCAAGCCAGGGTCCACGCCCAGGTTGTGGCAATGGTTGGAGGTGGGGTGGGAGGTAGGGGTGGAGGAAGCAGAGTGTGTTGGTGGAGGGGCCGCAGAGGGGAAGCTCTCTGGTGCCACATCTCAGCCCAGGTTTCCCAGTCATGCTGTCGGCTCCTCTCAGTAGCTGAGGCCGGTCCCCTGCAAGTCAGGGACCTACCGTCGGTGAGGAACCCATCTATCCTGAGCCTGTGGACTCACCAATGCTTCTGGCTTCTCAGTACCACCCCTGAAAAGAGTTCTTTGACTCTGGGGAGGAAACGGGGGTCTTTGATATCCTCAGAATCCCCAGGCTCTGTCCAGTGTCTTTCTCAGCTCCTCCCCTTACCCTGCAATCCTACCCCCGCCCTCCATGGGTACAAAACTCCTTCTAACTCCTAACAACCAAAGGCTGGAACGTGAGGCTGTGGGTTGTCAGCTCCCTCCTCCCAAAGCTTCCAATGATGGAGCCAACCTCATTAAAAGGAGGGGAACTAGGGTAAAGTGAAAGAAAGCCCTTCCCATAAATGTTTCATTTTTATGGGGCCATTAGCACACTAATCTTCTGTGGGGCTCCGCCAGGCCCTCAGATGCCCGAGAGTCTCAGCCAGATCCCAGGAAATGGGCCAAGATGGAGGAATTAATAGCTCTTCCCCTCCCCTAGTTTCTGTAATTTATGAGAGTGTGTGATTTGGGAACCGAGAGACGATTGGGAGAGTAGAGGAGACACGGTGACCCACCCAGACGGTGTTGCTGCACAGAGAGTTAGGTGACAGGAAGCGTCTGGGGAGAGAAGGTCCAGGAAGCTGGCCCCAGGAGTACTGTCCGGAGTCTGTGTGGGAGAACTCGCTGTGTTTCACTCTACTTCCAGCAGAGCTGCCAGGTCTGGCCAGTGCCCAAGACCCTGCTGTGGTGGAGGGGCAGGGCCGGGACGAAGGGGTGGAGGAGAAGGGAGCAAAACTGCTTTTATTTGGCCTTTACGATGGCCAGACCTTTCCCATTTGTAGCTCATTTAGTCCTCACAACAGTGCTGTGAAATGTTAGCAGCAGCCGTGGTGGTGGTAGTCATGGTGGTGGTGGAGTAGTGGCAACGGCAGTATTAGTGATGGCGGGAGTAGCGGTAATGATGGTGGTGGTAATACTACTACTTGTAGTAGAAGTAATGGTAGTAATAGAAATAGCTCTCACACTTGCAACAGTCATGATTAAGATGTCTTGAGTACTTACCATGTTCCCAGCACTGCTCTGTTGGCCTTTATAGGCATTATCTGTGGAATCTTCACAAGGACCCCATGAGAGGATTCTCTGGGCTTTCTGGATAAACTCAGAACAACCAACCAAGATGAGTACATTCTGCTTTCCTGTGGTGGCGCCAATGTCACAGCATTTTAGAGGGGAGGAAACTGAGGTACTAAGAGTTTCACTAACTTGTCCAGTGTTCCATGATAGAACCAGGACTTAAACTTGGAAACCTGACTGCATGCAGAGTACTCCCCAAAACCACTGTGTTTGCTGTTCATCAGGGCTGCCATGGGACAGGCAGCCGTAAACAGCACCGACCTACGTGGGCTACATGGTCTGTTGCAAATACTCAGTCCAGCCTTGTATAGCGAAAGCAGTGTGGTGAGTGACCAGGTGAAACCACGTGCAGCAAATTTCATCTACAAAAGCACGCGACAGGTGGGTAAGGTTGCCAGATAAAATCTAGTCCTGCAACCTTAGGTGAACCAGATTTGACCACAAGCCATAGTTTTCCAACTTCTTATCTAGTGAGTGCCTAACTTTTGCACTTTATAAGCATTCCCTTAATTCCTGGAAAACATCAGTGAGGAAGGAGTTACTCTTTGCCTTTGACAGAGAGGGAAACTGAAGCTCAGAGGGAGTAAGCGATTTGCCCAACATTATTCAGATGCCAGATGCAGAGCTGGGTTCAGAATCCAGGTCTCCTTGATGCCTTGGCTTCATTGTACCCCAAAGACCTAAGGCTCAGGGAATGAGGAGCCAATGCTCCTGGCAGCCTCATGAAATTTAGGAAAAAAAGAAAGACCTTCCCTGCTTCCTTGCCCTCTTCTCTAGGTCTGAAACCAGGCTGTTTTGCTTGTGTCTGATTTCACCTGGATTCATGGGGGAAGAGAAGCAAAGGAGGAAGAGCATGCTTCCTGGTGACAGCTCTGAGCTTTCAGTTTGGTTGTGACTTCTTTCTGAGAGTGGAGGGGAGTAACTGCCTATTCTTGATCTGAACTGACCTCTTTGGCTTCACCAAAGCTAATGCAGCAGGAAAATAGCTGTAGGTCACCTGAACTCTGCCATTGAGTCTAGGTCAGTGGTTCTCAGTGGAGGAGAGGGGGTTATTTTGCTGCCCAGGATATCATAGACAATATCTGAAGATCTTTGGTCATAGGTCTGGGAAGGTGGTCCTGGCATCTGGGGGATAGAGAGCTGGAGAGCTGCTCAACATCCTACCAAGCACAGGACAGCTCCCACAACACAGACTTAGTGAACCCTAAAATGTAGGTAACATGAAGTCAAGAAACTCTGGTCTATGGTCAAGTGGCCAATGGAATGGGTCTGCTTTGGACCTATGTGGTCTTCTCCTTTGGCTCCATCCCCCTTGCTATCTTAGCCCTTCTCCATTTTCTTGCAGGTGGGAGGAAGAGGGTTGACCAGTCGAGGCCCTCTCGGGTGAGAACTGCTGGTTGTTCTCTCCTCTTCCCTGTACTCCACAAAGGGTGCCTTTCCCTGCCCATCATAAACTTTACCCTTATTCCAGAATGCTGTATTAATCAGGGTCTAGCCAGAAAGACAGAAACCCCTTCAATTATTTGCAGTAGAGAGAATTGAATGTGGAGAACTGGAGGAGCTGAGAAGACAAGAGGATGGGCCACCACCACCCTTAGACGTGGAGGAAAGGGAAGAGGTGGGGTTTGCTGGATCTTTGTGGCCAGGGCCATCGGGAAAGTGAGGACCTAATGGGTCTGTCCAGTGGGAACTGGATACATGGGGAGTCATTGCTGCTGGAATGAACAGGATGGAGAGGGAGAAATATCCCTACTGCCTCCAACTGGGCAAAATAGCTCAGCTAGAAGTCAGCTGACCCACAAACCTGGGAAATGCGGGGTTAGCTCCTTTGACATACAAAGCAGAACTGGGAAAGAGTAGGAAATGGATATAAGAACAGGTCCAGGAAAGGCCTCCCTACTTCTCTTATTAGAAGGAAAGCGTAGAGGAATTCCAGTTGTACACATGGACCCTGGGCCCCCCCTCAGACTTTCCTGAAAGAGGGAGCTTGACTTAAGAACTGAGGTTACCTAAGCATTACTAAAAGCTTCTTAGGGGGAACATGGTGCATCAATTTTCTGTATATTTGTATTTAGGAAAATCCTGGAAGGTCTTATAATGATTGAGTCAGCTTCCAATGAAGAGTTTTTTCTCCAGGTAGCAAGATGACTTGTGTCAGAATCCCCTGGAGATTTTAATCATGACAATTCTAGAGTCCCACCTAGAGATCTAGAATCAGGATTTCCAAGGGAGGAAGAGGAAGAGACCAGCAATCAGCATTTTTTACAAAACTCTCCAGTGGTTCCTCTATATCCTGCAGTTGGAGAACCACTGCTGGAAGGTCCTGGTCATGTCAGCATTGGTTAGGGTCTCCTCTCCTCTCCAAATTTCCTGTTGTGTTGATAATTTATGGGTACAACTCAATCCTTGCCATTCCCTGCTTTGCAAATTTCTCTGGAATGTGGCCCAGCCTGTTATATTGATAAACTAGATTCTTAAAAAAGCAAGAAATTGGTCAGCTGTTGTTTTTCTCTTTGCTCCAATGAATTGTATAGTGTGTGTGTGTGTGTGTGTGTGTGTGTGTGTGTAGAGACACGGGACGGGAGAATGGACCAATCCCAAGATAGTACTAATCTTTGATCAAAGAACAATTGTGAGTTATAGCAACTCTTAGGTGTTTCTGATTCTGAGATCCATTTCTTCAACAGTCTGAGCTTACACTAACAATAACAAAATAAGCTCATTTTCCTGAAACCCTACTGTGCGTCAAACACTTTGAATATGTTATTTGAATTCCTCACAATAGCTCTGCCATGTAGGGATCAAATTTCCTCATCACAATAGATGAGGAAACAGAGACATAAAGAAGTAAAAGAATTTGCCTGAAATCACAGAGCCACTGGAAACAGGATATGTGATAGATCTTCAAATAAGTTTCAGAATAAATCCCCTTCTTTTCCCATTCTTCCAGGAAGATTACAAGTCAAATTAATATTTAAATACTCAGCTGGCTTCCACTTATGGCCTAACAGTGTTTGGGCCCTTGCTGAAACAAAACAAAACAAAACCCAACTCTGGAAATGATTCCAAGGGCACACAGCAAATGAAGAAACACTTACTGAAGAAAATATAGTAGTATTTGTTAAGGACAGGGGAAGTCTGTGATGTTTGAAGCAAGACCTGCTCTCTTTCAGCTTAGTGAAGCAAACTCCATTTGAGCCTGATACAGCCAAGAGCACAGGGCTCTGCTTCCCCTCAGCTCCTGGTGGGAGCTGTTCCCTTCCTACAACCTGTTGCTGGAGCTATGTTTTGAGCAAGGGCAGCTGAGAGGTGGGAACACTGTTTTTGTCTTGTTTTTGTTTTTGTTTTTGTTTTGTTTTGTTTGCTGAGCCCCCATTCATAGAAAGGACATTCTATTTTGGACACAGTGCCGTGGAGGATACTAGGGACCAGATAGTTCTTAGTCTGGCCCATGGGGTGGTATTCCATGCTGAGACAAAGGTGACTTGGCACTGCTGCCCCTCCCTCCACTGAGTGTAGTTAAGATGTGAGCACACAATTGTCCTGTCCCCAGCACGAGAGCCTTGACTTGGACATTGTATCTGGGGGATAAGCAGGACATAGAATAAGGATCCTAAAATACCTTCCCAAAGGAATGGACTTCATTTGCAACAAGATATGGAGAAGTTGAAGCCAAAGGGACTTGCAGAAACAAAGGTGGTGTGGTGAAAGATAATTTGGAGATTGAGAGATTCCTTGGAGGTATATGTTAAACTATAGGTAGGTAACTAGGTTGCTGGAGAGAAACAGGCAAGGAGATAGCTGGGGAAGGCCGTAATGGTATCAGAAAAAAGTCTCTAACATTGACCTCAGCAATTATCCCCTCAAAGCAAGCAGAATTGATTGGATCATTCTGTAAGCAAGTGAAACTCCAGAATACTACTGATAGCAACAGAGGGTCCGATAGGTAAGTAGAGGCACTTAACTTGGTGTGGTCAGGAAGAGAGAAAGTCAGAGAGAGTCTGCCAAAACCATGGTCATCCCAGGTGACTAGATATACCCCAGGCTGACCCCTGAGGAGAAATATGAGAAGTTTCACACCACAGAGTGACTTCACTGAGATAACGTAGCCAGTCATTAAACAAGTAAACAAGCCAACAACAATAACAACCCCCCAAAGAAGGTACACTAATATCCAAAGTTGCTGTAGTATATCACCTAAAAATGTCCAATTTCTAACAAAAAATTATAGAACATGTTGAGAAACAGGAAAGTATGGTCCTTATACGGGAAAATAAATAGGAAAAACACTGCCTTTGAGAGTAACTGGATATCAGGTTTAACAAAAACTTTCAAGCAGCCATTTTAAATATGTTCACAGAACTAAAGGAAACCATAGTTACGGAAGTAAAAGAAAGTATGATGAAATATTACATCAGATAGAGACTATCAATAAAGAGAAATTACAAAAAAGAACAAAATGCAAATTCTGGATTTGAAAAGTATAATAACTTAAATGACTGTTTTACAAGAGGGGTTCATCAATAGATTCAAGCTGACAGAAGAAGGAATGAGTGAATTCAGGTAGAGTAATAGGGATTTTGCAATCCAAAGTTAGAAGAAAAAAAGAAATGAGAAAAACAGAGCCTTAAGAAAATGTGGGATACTATTAAACTCACCAATATACATGTAATAGGAGGAGAGAGAGAAGCAAAATAAATAAATAATAATAATAATAATGAAATAATGACTGAAACATCCCAGCTGTGAAGAAAACTATCCATTCAAGAGGTTCAATGAACTCATAGTACAATAAATCTAAAGAAATCCACAAACAGACGTATCGTAGTGCAGGTGCTGAAAGCTAAAAGCAAGGAGAAAATCTTAAAGGCAACAAGAGAAAAAGGACTCATCACTCACAAGGAACCCCAGTAAGATTAACAGCTAACTTTTCATCAGAAGCAATGGAGGCCAGAGAAAGTGAGATGACATATTTAAAGAACTCAAAGAAAAACAACTGTGAACCAAGAACTCTTTATCCAGCAAAGCTCTCTTTCAAAAATGAAGGCAAAATAAAGACATTTCCTAATAAACAAGAATTGAGAGAATTTATTGCTAGCAGCCTCACGTTATAGATACTAAAGGAAGTTTTTCAGATAAAAACAAGTAACTCAAGATAATAATTTGAATCCATAAGAAAAAGCAAGATAAATTACCAGTAAAGGTAATTAATTGTAAAAGACAGTATGCATGCATATTTCTTCCTTCTTCTCTTAATTGATTTAAAAAGCAATTGCGTAAGACAATATGCATATAATAAATTGTTGGAACTATAACATGTAGAGATGTAATATATTTGCCAATAGCAGCACAAAAGAGCCGGGTTGGAACAAAACTATATTGGACTAAGGAAAGATTCCAGATGGTAACCCAAATCTACAAGAACAAATGAAGAGAACCAGGGGGGGAAAAAAAAGGCTAATATAACCAAAGCTATAAATATATACTTCCCCTCAGTTCTTCTCTTAGTTCCTTAAAAGACATAGAACTATGAAAAGGAATAATTATAACAATGCATTATTTGGGTTTTTCACATATGGATGTCATTGGTATAAGATAATAACCCAAGAAAGGGAAAAGGGGAATGGGGGACAGATAAAGAATATTTCCATATCTTCCTGGAATTAAGTTCTTAGAAATCTGAAGCGGACTCTGAGAAATTAAGATGTATTTAGCAAGCTCGAGAGCAACCATGAAGGAAATAATTTTAAAAATATATTGAAAAAACTCAGGAATAAAGTTAAAATACTCCCTTTATGTGTGAAGAGGTTTATGGAGAGGAGTCTGCATGGGGTTGTGACAGGAAGTCTTGTGGTGGAGCTGAAATCCGTGTCACGTCCTTGGGACGACCAGGATGGAAACTCTAGAGCAGATGCTGGCATTGCAGTCCACAGGTAGAATTTCTTCTTCCTCGGGCAACATCAGTTCTGCTCTTTAGGACTTTGGATTGATTCAATCAAGCCCACCCGATTATGGAGGACAGTTTCCTTTCCTTAAAATCAACTGCCTATAGATATCAGTCACATCTACAAAATACCTTCATGTCAACACTTAGGTTACTGTTGGATCAAATACCCTGGGGTGGATAGCCCATCGAAACTGCCCATCACACCTCCCCAATAAACTCCTTAGGCCTGAATTTTTGCTTTAGAAGGCAGCTTTTGGAGTCACCCAAACTAAGATTCTCCCCATACCACTCTCTTCCTTGACTCAGCGTGGCATGGTCTGCCCCACCCCGAGGGAGCGGAGTTCATTGTGGGCACCAGCAATTTCCGCAACAGTACCTGCTCTCCAAACCCTGTGGCTGGTTGGGTTTTCTGATCTAGAATGTTATACGTTTGGAGATTGTGTCAGCTCTCTGTTGGATGGTGTTTGCTCATGCAAGGCCAAGTCTGACACATTATTTTGGCTGCCACAACCCCCTGTATCCATAAGCCAGTGTTTTCTGTCATCACCTTTGCTAAGCGTCCCAGGATCCAAATAAATACCACATCCCCTGAGTAGTATTTAAAGCTGTCTTAAGAAGGTATTCACAAGGAAGGTTCCTGATTTGAAAATTTTTTCCATTTCCCCTGAGCCCAGCTTTGAATATTTTCACTACAAAGCTTAACTCAGGACAGAAAAATAGCAGATAAACATTGCCATATGTTTTTTAAACCACGTACTTTTTTTTTTTTTTTTTTTTTTGGAGTGAACTGATACTACTCTAAAAGCTTCAGATGAGGATCTCTTATCATTTATAGTTATTAAAAACAGAAGGAAGCAATTGGGCTGAGGAGGTTCCATCCTTTCCTTTAAGACTTTTATAATTTCTACTGGAAAAATGCAGCAGGAGCCTAACGACTCTGAGAAGTACAGGCAGGGTGGGGGCCAGGAACCAGGAAAATACTGATTCTCTCGGTTTAGAATAACAAGAGCTGAGAATTATTATCAGTTTCTGCTTGCCAGACACTGTGTAAGTGCTTTGCATGCCGAATCTCATTGGGTTTTCAAAACCACCCTGTGAGATGGGTGCCGCTTTCGTCCCCAGTTTTGAGATGAGGAGATGGAGACCCAGAGAAGCCAAGCCGTTGTAAACAGCCTCATGTCTAAGTGGCCAAGCTGGACTTGAACGCGAGCCTCGTCTGATCACAGAGTGTGTACAGGGAACCACTGTGCTTTGCTGTTGCTTCTAGTGTCTAAGGCCATCTGTGACCATGACATGGGCCATTCCTAACTCCCTGTGGGTCCTGGAGATGGTCTCGTTTGGATGTGTGTATCTCTGCGCTGGTGTTTAAAAAGTCGTTGCTGGCTGTTGCCAGGCTGTCACGGAAGAGAAGTAAGATTTGGAGGGACCGGTGGAAATGTGAAGCTATAGTCCCTCAGGGGGGAAAAAAATAGAACACCTCAATTTCTTGATCACTTGCAACATGTGTTAGAGGGAAATAACCTTTGTGACGTGGAAACAATGTTGCTTAAGACATGGACTTGTCCTCCTACATTTAGCTAAATGATTAATTTTCTTCGTATTAACTTAAAATGAGCCCATTTAAAAGAGTACTTTTTTCCTTGAAAGCATTGCTCATTATGCTATCATTTTAAGTAATTAAATCAGAATAAATGGCTCTGTGAAGCTATTTTAATGTAACATCTAATTATATCTGACCTAGACTGTGAACTATAATCATTAAGTACATGAACTGTGTAACGTTCTGCACGTTCTTTAATAATTTATAGGGCAGAATTCAGCTGCATGGAGCGGTAAGCAGGAACTGCGCCTTTCATGACACCTGTTATCTGTCCAGGATGGCAGAGGTGGCCTGTCTGCTGCTGTCCCCAGTTCAGCAAACTTTCCTCTCTGCGACTGCTCAGCTCCCGGGGGGGGGAAACTGTGTTTATATTTTTGGTGCACATTAATTGTTTTGACAAGACTCTCACAACACATCGATGAAATGGGTAGCATTTACTCACGTTTGGCAGTTGAAATGTTTTCTGAGCCTGACAAAAGGTGGCCTTGCCAGGGAAGACATCTCACCCAAGGAGCTCATTTTGTAGCTCAGAAGGGGTCCAGACCACCAGAGTCATGTTCTGGTTGTTACTGGAAGGGCCTCTCTGTGTTTGCATTTGCAACTTTAAGTCTTGAACTTGAACAAGGGAATGTGTTCTTGGCTTCAATTCAAGAGAAGACCTCTCCAAAACCAGGAGGGATGTTTCAACCAAATTTGGGAAGACATGTCAGTGTGACAGTTTTTGCTTTAAAATTTGTAAGCGAGGAAAAAATTTTTTTTTAATCCACAGCTGTTACTAAAATTAGTTTCAAGTTTGGATCCTTTGTTTTTTCCTTCATCTTTTTTGCATGTGTCGTTCTTATCTAGATATTGTAATTTTTTTTTGTCTTTTAAAATATGTAAGTATGTCATGTTTCAGGAAACAACGATGTTTATTTCCATGGCCTCTTCTTAGGGGAGAGTGGAGAACAAAAGATTTGGGTTTCTAAAGTGTACGTACAGACCCACTTTTTCTCTGCAAATCTGAAAAGTTTTGAAAACAAGACCTTTCATTACTCATTTGGTGTTGAAGCCCGCCCTGACCTCCAATCATTTTGGCTAAATCTGATCTGTACTGACCAGTGTTGTTGGTTAATTGATGTGGTTGACTCTGCTGCTCTCAATATTCACATGCCCCACTGTGGAGGGGTTGATATGTTTGATGGGCCCTTGATGCTGTAGACCCACTTGGGGTATCACATAGTACACTGTATACCTGGAAAGTTCTGATTCCAGGGTTGTAGAGAAGGAGCTATAAGGTTGGAATAACGATGGTCTTAATAACTATCATTTATTGGGGCGCCTGGGTGGCTCAGTCGTTAAGCGTCTGCCTTCAGCTCAGGTCATGATCCCAGAGTCCTGGGATAGAGCCCCGCATCGGGCTCCCTGCTCCGTGGAGAGGAGACTGATGAATCCAAACCATTTGTTATTTGTACTTTATCTTGAGTCACACCCAGAACGTTGTAAAAACCGCTCCATTCAGTGCTCACAGCTAATGTTCGCGTTATCTACAAACGAGGTGTGAACCATGGGTTTTTACTCATCTTATCCTCATGACAATTCTATAGGATAGGAACTACGATCTCCCCTCTCCTGCCTGGTTTTATAGACAGGAAACTGAGCCCGAGAGAGGTTGTATAATGCTTCAAGATCACACCACCCCGAAGTGCCCAGGCTGAGACTGGAGGCTGTTCTTCATGATACCTGGGCCAGACAACCAACCACCTCCTTGCCAATCACTCTAAAGCTTCAAAGTGTTAATATTCACCAAGATACGGGGGGGGGGGGGGGGGGGCGGAGAATTAAATCACAGCCCATGTAACACAAAGCAAAAGAACGCTTTCCAACTGTAGGCCCATAAATCTGAAAATCTCCCAACTCAGTTTATGGAGCCAGTACTCCAAAAGGGGCCTCATTCCTTTCTGGCCCGGTGACTGAAGAGCAGCCACCAAGAATCTGGCCATACCAGCAGCCTGAGAGTCATGGCGGGTGGCACAGACCCATCGCAGACCATTTCTGGTCTTCTCCTTTGTCTCAGAATCTCAGGTCCATTTTGTGAAGGGAGAATTTCGCTCCTCTGTTAAATCAACAGATGGTTCCTGGAGTTTGTCAGGTACCAGGTCCTTGCTGAGGGGACAAAGACCTGTGAACAAACCGATGTCTCCGCTCTCAACAAGCTTAAGTTCTAGTAGCAGGAGGGACAGTCATTACGGAAATAAAGTAAAATAGAGTATGTGAAGTGACTGCTCATGGGGATGGGCTTCTTTCTGGGGTGATGGAAATATCCCAGAATTGGACACTGGAGACAGTTGTACAACCTCAGGAATACACTAAAACTGACTGATTTGCGCACATCAAGTGGGTGCATTTTATAGCATGTGATTTGTAACCCAATAAAAGCAATATCTTAAGAGGTAATACATTGAGAGATAAGATGAGAAACAGAGCAAGATGAAGAGGAGGAAGTGATGGAGAGATGCTGTGTAGAGGGCAGAATGGTCAGGGAAGGGGTAAAAGATGCTGTGATACCCTTCCACCTACCATCTGTCTGTCTTGGATTCACTGGGGCAGCTCCCTGTATCGCTGATTCTGTGCCTAAATGCCTTCTTTCCTATCACCGAGTGTGTCCTGTGGGAGCAGGTACAGTCAAGACAACTAAGCAGTGGGGGAGTATTATAGGCTGAGTTGTGCCCTCCTCATCCCTAAATTCATATTTTGAAACCCTAACTCCCAGTACCTCAGAATATGACTGTATAGGGGTGCCTGGGTGGCTCAGTGGGTTAAGAATCTGCCTTCGGCTTGGGTCATGATCCCAGGGTCCTGGGATCGAGCCCCACATTGGACTCTCTGCTCGGTGGGGAGCCTGCTTCTCCCTCTCCCTCTGCCTGCTTCTCCCCCTGCTTGTGCTCTCTCTGTGAAATGAATAAATAAAATCTTAAGGAAAAAGAATATGACTGTATTTGAAGATAGGTGCTTTGAGAGGTGAGTAAGTTAAAATCAGCCTGTTAGGATGGACCCTCAACCAGTCTGTTTGGCGTCCTTCTATGAAGAGGACCTGAGGACACACAGAGAGACACCAGGGTGGGCAGCCATGTGAACTGCCATGTGAACACACAGGGAGAGGGACCTCAGGGGAAAACAACCCTACCGACACCTTAGTTGCAAACTCACAGGATCCTCAATAGTGAGAAATGATGTCCTGCTGTTTAGGACTCTCAGTCTATGGCATTTTTGCTGCAGCAGCCTGAGCTGACTGTGATAGTCACCAAACCCACAATTCTAGCTCGTGGGGTCAAGAGTAATATAATGTGAGGAAGGCATAGCCAGCCATTGCCAGCTTGAGATGGAAAGGGAGCCACGAGGTGAGTCATGCAAGCGCCCTCCATAGAAGTTGGGAAAGGCAAGGAAACAGAGTCTCCCTGAGGGCTTCGAGAAGGAATGTGGCTCTGACAGCACCCAGATTTCAGCCCAGGGGGGCCTGTTTTAGATAGCTGACTCCCAGACATGTAAGGTTGTAAGCCTGAGTTGGTCTGTTGTGGTGGTTGGCTTAAAGCAACACCAGTCATTTAGTTCTCTCTCATGGTGGTTGTGGGTCAGGAACCCAGGAAGGGCTTGGCTGGCTGCTTCTGGCTCAAGAACCTTAGGCAGTTGCAAAGAAATGATGGTTGGAGCAGAACAGCAGGGCTGGCTACCATCTCTCAGTCTTTGAGTAGCCTCAGGACCTCCACATGTTTTAGTCTAGGCTTCCTTACAACGTGGCGGCCTTGGGGCTGTTGGATTGCTCACATGGTGGCAGGAGGTGCTAAGAGTGAGTATTCTAGCAAGAAAGGAACTGAACTGCATTTTATGACCTAAGCTTGAAAACCGTATGGTGTCACTTCAGTTGGTTACAAGTTTGCCCAGAATTCAAGGGGAAGGGATCCAGATACCATCTCTTAATAGAAAAGGAGTAAAATTCTCAAACGGGAGTTGTTTTCAGCCACTAAGTTGCAGTCGTTTGTTACAGCAGCAGTCAGACACTCTTACATGTAGTTTGTGTTCCACCTGCTTAGCACTGCTGTGGAAGCATGCCAGCAGTCACAGACAATATGGAAATGAATGGGTATGGCTGTGTTCCAATAAAACTTTATTTAGAGACACAGGTGGTGGGCTGAATTTGGCATGCTGCCTATAGTTTGCCACCACAGGCAATATAAGATCTCTACAAGAGAGTACTAAAGAAAGAGGTGGGTCTTTATGTATTAACATGGACCTATCTCCAAGACACTGTTAAGGAGAAAAAGAATGGTGCAGGAGACTTTCTTCATTCTCCTTTGCAAAGACAACATAAGATGGACACAGGCTGGGGCACCTGGGTGGCTCAGTGGGTTAAAGCCTCTGCCTTTGGCTTAGGTCATCGTCTCAGGGTACTGGGATCGAGCCCCGCATTGGGCTCTCTGCTCAGCGGGGAACCTGCTTCCTCCTCTCTGCCTGCCTCTCTGGCTACTTGTAATCTCTGTCTATCAAATAAATAAATAAATAAAAATAAAATAAAAAGATAAACACAGGCTCATGCACACACACATATGCACAGGTACATGCATATATAATTTCTGGAAGGTTACACAAGAAACATTTTCAGTGGCTCTTCTGAAGAAAGAACAGGACTGTGGGTCTGGGTGGGAGAAAGGTTTATGTTCATTATACAATTTGGTACTATTTGAATCTTTGTGTTTGAACCATACTCATGCATTTTTTTCTATTAAATATCTTAACAAATGTTTACAAAGCACTTACTGAAAAGCAACATAAGCATTGTGCCAAATGTCCACCGTGATTTCACTTGGACAGCTCTTAAGAAGGCTTTTAATTGAAGTCTAGTCTAGGTACTGAAAGTCACACATATTCCAAGTGTGCAAGCTGAGGAATTTTTGTAAAGTAAACACACCTGTGCCCCCCGTGCTCCACAGGAGAACAGAACAAGCTGGCAGGCTCATAGCCCCTTCTGCTCCCAGATGAACAGCACCTGAGAGCAACCGCCCTCCCAAAGCCCAACGGCAGAAATGAGTTTTGCTTGTTTTCATACTTGACCTAAATGGAATCCTATAGTACCTACTCTTGTTTTGTGTCTTGTTTTTTCACACAACTTTATGTTTATGAAGCTGTCTTATTTTGTGTGTGTGTGTGTGTGTGTGTGTGTGTGTGTGTGCGCGCGCGTGCGCGCACACGCGCGCGCATGCGTGCAGTTATGGCTGGTGACGCTCACCTCTATAGCATTCTGCTGTGCGAATATACCACACTGCGTTTTTCTTTTTCATTCTGATAGACGTTTCGGTAGTTCCTACAGCGGGACCATCATGAGTAGCGCTGCATGCCATTTTTATTGTTCTGCCCCTGTTTGATCCCTCTTTAAGAATTCTTTGCCTACTGCATCATTCCAACGATGCTCCACTTCTCTGAGATCTTTATCTTTTACCGTTCATATTTAGGTCTGCCATCCTTTTGGAATTAAGGGAGGGATAAGACATATTTGACCCACCCGTGTCCACTGAAAAGACCATTCTTTTCCTAACTGCATTGCTATATCCTGGACTTGACTTTTAAATTAGTTCAGAATTAAAGTGTTTTATACCTGAAAGTAACAAAAAATAGCTAGGATAGCTGACTGATTGAGTGTCTAGGGGCAGGGACCCAAATATTCTCCCTTAAACGAAAATGTGAGTGTGTGTGTGGAGGGGGGTGTGTGTGGGAAGGTGGGTGTACATATCTGTTAGGTATATATGTGTATGTATAGGGGAATGTGTGTTTGGTATGTGTGTGCCTGTGTCAGTGTGTCTGTGTGTATTAGGAGTATGTGTATATATATTAGGGGTGCATATGTGTGTGCGTGCAATGAAGGGATCCTGTATGGGAATTCTACTCAGGTCACCAGGAGAGGGTTTCAGGCCTGGGGGAAGGAAAGGGATTGGAATCCAATGATATGAGAAGTGGGGCAAAGGGCAAGGGACTGTTTTTTTTGGGAATGAGGACATAAGCTTAAGAACCAAACAGACGGCACAAAAGAATTAAAGCGGAGTCAAAGTTAAGTTTGGGGTTCTCAAAATGGGGGCTTCTCTCGGGGGCATTTGAGATGGTTGTCCCCATGGGGAGCGGGGTGGGGAGGGCTGGTGAATCCTGTGGTTCTGGTCGACCAGTCCCCCAGAGCAAAAGAAAGAGCAGGGATTCTCTCCCTGTTCAGCAGGCTAGGGTGTGGGTAATCAGTGTAGACTGCCCTCTTGTCACTAAACTAGGAGCCTGCTTTCAGCTCCCCAAAAATATATTTTTTAGTTTCAATGGGTGAATTTTCTCCACATCTACTTAAATAATACAAATTCTGCCACCCAATTTTTCTGTCTGTCTTCTGGGTAATTTTTATGTCATGCTATCGAGACTGCTTGCTCGAGATACTTCAGCGGATAAATTATTCTCTACTCCACTTCTGCAAAAAATTACACTCTTTGATGTGAAAATTATATGCACTTAGAGATATGCTAATACGAAAATGATTTGAGAAGTGTAGAAAAGGGGTAGCAGCTGACTCGGGGGCCGCTGTTTTCGTTTGCACCTGCACTGGGTGCTCCCCGAAGGCGAGGGAGAGCTTGCCAGCTCTTCTCGGCCCAGAGTGGCTTTTAGTTTCAAAAGCCATTGATTTCTTGAAATGTGATGGGGGGATTTTTATGCAAAATGTGGCCATTTTTAAATATTAAGCGGCTGGGAGTTACTAGTGGAGATTAGCATGGTATTAGGGAAACTTTCATTCATCCATTTGTACACGAATTCAACGACTACTTATAGAACACCCTGTGCTAGATATTCAGCCGTGAATAAAACAGATGGCGTCTCTGGACTCTTGGAGTTGTCAGAATTTATGACGGTGAAGGGCTGTGGGCAAAGAACACTTGGAGCCTCGTCTAGACAAGACCGTTGCTGCTCAAGTTGCGGTCAGTGGAGCATCCTTGGCAAGACGGTCAGAGATGCGGAATCACAGGCATCTGCTCCTCCAGGTTTAGCGAATGAGAATTTGCATTTTAATAAACTCTCAGGTGACTCATAGTCACATTCACCCTTGGCTAGTCATTAGAATCATCTGG
Organism: Enhydra lutris kenyoni; assembly: GCF_002288905.1. Taxonomy (NCBI): domain Eukaryota; kingdom Metazoa; phylum Chordata; class Mammalia; order Carnivora; family Mustelidae; genus Enhydra; species Enhydra lutris. The sequence goes on along the minus strand of NW_019154094.1, from coordinate 28,525,907 downwards.
GGAGCTTAAAAAAAGTTCTGAAGCCCAGAATGCCCTCCAAGTCAGTCAAACCAGAACCTCCAGGGATGGGACTCGGGCGTCTATAGACAACCGGAGCTCCTGGTGTCTGCAGTCGGTTTCTCGGGGTGGGATCCAGGAATCTATTTATGACAGGCCACACAGACAAAAGCTAGTGGGTAAGTGCTCCGTCACAATGCCTGGAGAGAGGAGGCCTGGAAGGGTTTTGGCATAGGAGGAAGAAGGGGGAGATGAAGCAGGAAAGGGAACTTGGTTTGGGAAACTAGGGGGAGTCCTGAATCTCCTAGCTTTATAGCTTTTCTTTTCTTTTTAAAGATTTTATTTATTTGAGAGGGAGAGGGAGAAAGCGAGTGCACGCGAGTGGGCAGAGGGGGCAGAGGGAGAAGCAGGCTCCTCGCTGAGCTGGGAGCCTGATGTTGAGCTCGATCCCAGGACCCTGAGATCATGACCTAAGCCACTCAGACACCCCTATAGCTTTCCTTTTTGTTTTTGTTTTTTTAACTTTTTTTTAAAGATTTTATTCATTTATTTGTCAGAAGAGAGAGAGAGAGCGCGCACACACAAGCAGGCACAGTGGCAGGCAGAGGCTGAGAGAGAAGCAGGCTCCCTGCGGAGCAAGGAGCCCGATGTGGGACTCGATCCCAGGACCCTGGGATCATGGCCTGAGCCGAAGGCAGTCGCTTAACCGACTGAGCCACCCAGGCGTCCCTTTTTTAACTTTTAATACTGATATTCAAACTTACAGAAAGTTGCAAAACACTAGGAAGTACTACCTTATACTTTCCATTTCCCAACCTAAATGTTTACCTTGTATCACAGTTGTGCTCTGAGCATGCACTCTCTCTGAGCTTGTGATCTCCTTCTCTCTCTCTCTCTCTCTCTCTCTCCCCTACACACACACACACACACACACACACACACACTCCCCCACTTCCCAAACCATTGAGAGTAAACTGCAAACATGATTCACTTTGATTTTAGTACGCATTTCTAAAAACAAAGACCATCTTTTGTATAATCACTGTATAATGATCAAAACCAGGCAATGAACACTGAAATAATACCATTATCTAATCTACAGACCATATGAAGATTTTATCTGTTGTCTCAATGCTGCAAAGGGAACCCCAAATCGTGTGTGGCATTCGGTTCTCATGCCTCTTTCTCAGGTCTTTAATCTGGAAGAGTTCCTCAGTCTTTCTTTGTGTTTCATGACCCTGATGTTGTTGAAGTGTATGAGACAGTTATTTTCCAGAGCACGCCTCAGATTAGGTTTGTCTGATGTGTCCTCCTGAATGAAGTCGGGTCACGCACCTTTGGTGGGATACCACCGAGGCAAGGCTACATCCTTCTTGGTGTATCCTACCCAGACGTCCTTGGCATTGCTCTATCCCGTTACTGGTAATGTTAACCCTGATCATGTAAAATGCTCTCTGCCAGGTTTCCCCACTGCAAAGTTTCATTTCACTCTTTGCAGTTAATTCTATTGTGATGAGATACATTGGGATTGTGTAAATATTGTTACTCCATAAACTTTTACCCACTGGTTTTAGCCTCCCATGATGAGTCTTGATGGAATCTTATCATAATGATGGTTGTCAAAGGGTAGTTTTCTAATTTCATCATTCTTTGCGATGTTTACTAATCAGCTTTATTCCTAAGAAAGAGCTTTTTGCTTCTCCCCTTTTATTTACTTACATAAGGTCACAGATTCTTAGTGTATGTCACATGTTATGCTTGTTTACTGCTTAATGTTCAAATTGTCCCAGGTTTGGCCAATGGAAGCCCAGCCACCTGACTCCTGAGTTCTGTGGACATGACCCCGTGAGTCTTGAGTACTTCCTTACTTTCTGAGACAGTATCTTCCAGGCTCAGGTCTCTATTTCCATTGAAATAAGTTGCAGCCAACATCTCCTAGGAGCGTTAATCAAAGTTTAATGCCAATCTGAAGGAAGGAAGAGGATTTTCGTGAACCACATGTGTAGGGTGATCATGACTCGGATTTGAGAATATAGAAGAGTACTATACTTTCAACAATGGATGTTTTCCTGAAACGATGTGCAAAAGTGGAGTTTGAGAGGGATTCCCTTCTGTTTAAAATAATACAGTTCACTTCTCTGCACCGAATGCTAACATTTTTTAAAAAGATTTTATTTATTTTTTTATTTATTTGAGAGAGAGCATGTGCATACACGTGCACACACGCTACTGGGGGGGGTGCAGTGAAAAGGAGAGTGGAGCGGGAGGGAAGAGAAAAGGGAAAGAATCCAGAACAGACTCTGAGCTGAGTGCAGAGCCTGGCCTGGAGCCCCACACAGGGCTTGATCTCATGATGGTGAGACCATGGCTTGAGCAGAAACCAAGAGTTGGACGCTCAAGCCTCAACTGACTAAGCCACCCGGGTGCTCCTAACTTTAACATTTTTAAAGCAAGTTTTGTTTATCTCCCTAAGTTTCCATAAAATTTTAACTTCGTTCTCATAGAAACAGCAACTTTTATTGTCATTTCAGTGTTTTGAAATGAGTCCTCACCAGGAATACTCTTTTAACAAATAATGATGGTGATAAAATGGGCTCTTAAACATAGATTGTTTTCATCCCTTGAGAGAACCTGTTCTCTTGAATAGTAATTGTGTACTTTCTTGATTCCAGAACTTTCCCTAGAGCAGAAGTGGTCATCTGAGGGTGATTTTTGCCCCGGGGGGACATCTGATCATGTTTGGGGACGTTTTTGGTTGTCATAACAGGAAGGGGAGAGGTTGCTATTGGCAACCAGGTGGGGGAGGGGTTCCTAATGGGCAGAGACCAGAGTTGCTGCTGAACATTGTACAGTGCAAATGATAGCCCCCAAATCAAGAATTACGCGCCCCCCACCAAATGTCAGTAGTGCTGATTTGAAGAGCCCTCCTCCAGAGGAATGTGCCCGTGGTTGGCCAAGGTGTGCTTTATAAAAGGCTAATCCCCAGAATCGCACACTCAAAAAGGATCTGAGGTTCTTTGGAAAGTGTTGCCACACTTGGCTTGTTCTTGGGGATTCAAAACACACCGAAACATATGAAAAGCCTGGAGAAGACTTGAAGTTAAACAATAAAACGTGACGAAACTTTGTTATTTGAATCAACTGGGTTATTCCTAATGAGCTGGCCTACGGGACCCATTCTTTGCGGAATACGTTGTGACATCCTGAGCTAGTCTCTACGAAGATGCACATGACTGCTTTTTACTGAGTTTAATGATTCTGGCCTGTGGCCTCAGATAGCAGGGGAAAACGAGGTGTGAGGAACATCCTTAAATTCTCTATTCCCAGTAGATCCGGTGGTCACTGACTCAATTGCTTTCTATTTCATGTAGATCTAGAGGAGAGGTGTGGCACCATTGAGATGTTTTTAAGAGCAGTGGTGACCTCTTCTCCAATTACCCAGTTTTTAATTACAAATTGTTATGGGCTAAGTTGTGTCTGCCCAGCTCCCCCCACCACCATCACCCCCTCCAGTTCATATGTGGAAGGCCTAACTCCCACTGCAGCTGTATTTGGAGATAGAGCTCTAGGGAGGTAATTGAGGTTAACTGAGGTTACAGTGGAGCCCTAATCCTATAGGATTGGTGTCCTTGTGAGAAGAGGAAGAGACACCAGAGATCTCTGTTTCTTCTCATGTGTATGGAGGAAAGGCCGTGTGAGGACACAGTGAGAAGGTGGTCACTCAGAAAACAGCCCTGATGGCACTTTGACCTTAGACTCCCAGCCTCCAGAACCATAAGAAAAGAAACACCTGTTGGGTGAACCACCGTGCCTGCGGTTTTTGCTGTGGCAGCCTGAGCAGACAAAGACACCAATGAATAGTTAGGAAACTCTATCGTAATTTTAAATCCACGAAGGCGTGCATTTGTTTTAGATGGGTGATTATTTTCACATTTGCATTTCAACTTTCGAATCTGTCTAATGTGGTTGCAGATAGAAACAAAGAAACATGATCAGTTTAAACCAGCACATGACAACCCATCTTCTGTTCTAGACCTGATTGGACACCTAGAGTAACTTGGTCAAATTTAGTTTTCCATGTGTGGCAGAGGCTGCTGGTTGCTGTCCATTATCCAGTCTCCCCTTCTTTCTGAGAAACAAGACCCCAGGTCTAGTTGAGGGGCCAGTGTACCCAACAGAAAGGCAACGTTTTAGTTTTACTTACAGTCAGGGGGATTTAGATGACTGTGATATGTTTGGGACGTAAGGGGGAAACTATGAAAAATGTTGATGCACTTGGAAGGTACACTCCTTTGTCTTTTCTTCATGCACTGCTGGTCTGGACTACACGTGGGTGCTGGGGCTCCAAGAGCCATCCTGGGCCCTAACACGACTCCAAGGATGGAAGCTACTCACTGTGAGTGTAGCAAAGCAGAAAAACAGGAGCTCGTGTGCCTCGTCACACCACGGAGACACCCTGGGAACACTGAATTGTCTGACCCTGGTTTTTCTTATTTACATGTGAGAAAAAAAATTCTACGGGTTTCTCCTGTGATTTGGGACCCATATGCGTTTTTAGTTTCTAATATATATACGGTTAATGATTTTTCGGCTTTGCATTTAATACGTATGTGCACACACTCAATACAGATAGCCCTTGAATTAGAACATTTGTAGAGAACAACATTCCCTGTCAGAAAAGCATCTACTTTCCCCTGAAGATAATTTATTTTCAATGACTACCTTCCCATAAGAGGTATTTGGCTGCTGGCAGAGGGAATGCGTTCTTTTGAAAGCAGTACAGGTTTTCTTCTCCTTATTTCATATACATTCCAAAATAAACGAGTATTCTAAAATGTAGTGCATGCCCAGTGATTGGTACCATATGACCCTGTGAGGAATAAAAGGGGTTCAGTCAGTGCCTTTCCTTATCTGAGTGTTGATTTGGGTCCCTCACCTCCTGGCCAGCTTCCTCCATTTAGGTGACCACCTAACAGGACAAATCAGGTCTTCGGGTTGCTGACCTCACTGCCCCATCATGGGGAGCCTTCCAAACATCGGTATTCAGAGAGAGGCATTTCCCCCTCTTCCAGAAGATTGATGTTAAGGAGACTCCAAAGGTAATTGGCGGGTTAGGAAAAGGAAGGCAGTGTTTCTGCTCAGTGAGAGTTTTGTCCTGCGCTTCCTCTGATTGTAAACTATGAATCATGGTGAGGATGAGCATTACCTAGCTTTTAAGAGTTCTCCCTCCCTCCCTCCCTCTCTCTCTTCCTTCCCTTCTTCTCATGCAGAATAACATTAGTTGACATTTACTGTGCATTTACTCCATAGTATAGGTGTTCCATGTCCTCTACACGTTCTATCTGTAGGCGCCATTACTAATACCCCCAATTTATAAAGGGACAAACCAAGGCTTAGTTTTCAAATGTTATGGAAAGTGACATCTCTAAAGACTCTATTTCCAGACAAGGTCCTATTCCTAGGCTCTGGGTGGACATGTCCTGGGTGGACCTTTGGAAGGGACTGTCTTCATCTCCCTTGAGCACTGCATGTTTAAATATCAGGCACGCTGTCTTAGATCAAAGCCCCCCTCCTCATGCGGTGTTCAGTTTTGATGACGTGTGTGCATGTGTGTGTATTCCCTGGGGGAGACATTTCATGTAGAATGTCTAATGTTTCTCTAAGCACAAATTCTCTCCTAAGAGACTAAGATGTATTCTCTTGTACAGGCGTGAGGACAAGCCCAGCCCATTTGGCTTTTACTGGGTGTCCCTGCTCCATCTGTCAGAACTGCCTGTGTCCAGAAGGCTGTTTGCATGCATTTTTATGGCTGCTGGAGACTCCATTAAAGGCGCATTCAATCAGCAGCCTGGCAGTGACAGAGCCCAGTTGCTCACCAATTCTCTCTCTTGAAATTTATAGAGATCATAAAAGACTCGTAGGAAATCCTTTGGCTTTGGCATTTGGGTTGCAAAGCATCTCCTTTAGACAGCCAAGTGCCGCAGAAGACCACTTAGACACTTGTTTTTGGTATTTCCTGCGGTTCGGTTCCTCCAGCCATCCTTCCTGCCCAGCCCCTAGGCTGCAGGCTTCAAAACCCAGGCTTGAATGAGGGGGCCTCATTAGAAGGAACAGAAATCGTGCTTCTTCGCCTCTTTTCCCCCTTTCCTATCTTCCCACAGACTGGAGCTCCATCAGCAAGCCCCCACGTTGCTGTAGCTGGCATCACAGCCACCTCTGGATTTCACCGTGTGGAAATAACATGAGTTTGGGCCATTCGCCAGTGCGGCCCTCAAGCCAGGGGTGGGCCTGGCACTCCTGGACAAATCAGATGCCTTTCTGTCACTTGCACTGGAACAATTAAAATGCTCCCTTTCCCGTGGAGGGTGCTGGGCCTTTTGCCTTCCTTAACCTTCCTCTCCTCTTGCCTGTATTCTCAGGGGCTGGTCCCTGCAGGCTACATTTCTCAGGCACCCTGGCCACCCTTCCCGCTGGGTCAGGCCAATCGAAGGCACTGGGGGAGACTCCCTCAAAGTAGGGAGAGGCCAGAGTAGTTGTCCCTCTCCCTCCCCAAGCAGTGCATCCAGCAGCAGCTACAGTGCCTGTGTGACTCTGGTCCCCCACCAGGCTTGTCCCCAGCTCCTGGGTTCCAGGGATATCTTCTTGTTCTCTTTGTCTCTCTGATAGAAGGAAGGCAGGGGCTTCTCACTGTGGCTAAGGTCCAGATTAGACAGTATCCCTGGGTTGTCTTCTCCGGAACTCCATCACCACTGAAACCAATTCCCTGCATTAAATTTTCTCCAATGTAAATATCCAAAATGGTTTCTGTTTTTAAGAGTGATATAAGAGAAAAGTAATCTGAACCTGCAGCAGACTACCACATGGGAAGAGGTAGATTGAGAATGACATTAATAGGGAGAAAAGCAAAGTTCAGAGGGGGAAAATAGAGGACGAGTGACTGAATCCTAATGATGTGTGAGCTCCTCGATACAGCTGTGCCTGAAGCCCCTGGGTTTTTCCATTTATGTTAGCCAATAAATTTTACTCTTTTCCCACTTTTTCCCCCTTGATCCACTTTTAGTTGTGTATATGTCACCTCTGCTATGACAGAGGGTCCTGTCACAGCAATATTGAATGTAGTGAGATGCCCATTAAACATTGTTTTTTCATTTTATTTTGGTTTTGTTTTCAGCAAAAGGACTGTTTTTTGTAGGTTCTTCAGTGACAACAGACACCTTATAACAGATATATTTTTTGAAAAGATTCTCTTTTTAGCCAAATGTGAGGCTAATATTCACTCAGAATACCCAAAGACTTGAACAAATGAATTATTTCATCATTCTGAACTGTACTGGTTTTTTAAAATCTGATTTATAAAAATCTGTGTGTACATCATTGATAGATACATGACACCACTAATGAAATTGTGAATTTTTAGATACATGGCACCACTAATGAAATTGTGTATTTTATGTACTGAGTCCATCTTAACAATTCTTTAATCAAGCTCAAAAATGGAAAAAGTAAAACACCTATAAAAGGTAGACAGGAATACTATTTAGCAACAAAAAGGAATGAATCGCTGTCATGCTGGATACCTTCAATTTGACTCTGCAGATGAAGCTCTGGCCCATTACACTGAGTGAAAGAAGCCAGACCCCAAAGCAGACATGTGGTGTCATTCTACATCTATGAAACTCTAGATAACACAAATCCAATCTGTAATGACAGAAAACAGATCAGTGATGGCCTTCAGACAGGAGTAGGGGAAATTATATGAGACAAGACACAAAGCTACTTTTGGGGATATGTAAGTGTTCGATGCCTTAATTATGATCGTGGTGCCACATGGGTATAAATAGTCATACCCCTTAAAATATACAACTAAAATAGGAGTAGTTGACTGTATGTAAACTACACCTCAATAAGTTTGATATTGTAGAAATCATTGTGGATGTTCAATATATAGTATTATTCCTGAATGAAACACTATTATTAAATCCACAGTATGTATTTCCATGATTGGTACATTAGAATGGAGGGTATAGGCCACATAAAACAAAGCCACTACAGCCCAGAGGGTGAGTGTTGTGTTCAGTGGGGAAGATTGGTCAGGCCAGCGAAGGCAGGGACCCCAACCACACCTCTGACAATACCTCTAGGGTCCATGAGTTTAAAGTGGAATTGTGCAAAAGCTAGGCAAAGATAGGTGGGGGGAATCCACAGTCCCAGAAGGTGGATGGGGCCCTGCAGGCTTGGGTGAAGACAGGTGGCCAAGGCAACTGACCACGTTCATATGATTTTTCTGGACCAGATGTCCTCCATGCCAAAAGTCTTGGAAATTCTTTGGTAGTCAAGTGCATGACAACGCAGTGGACTTTGTGCCCTTCATGAGATGGACTGGGAGTCATTACAAGAACATTGAAAGGACACTAACCAATATTGACCTCTGTCTTGATGAACAGAGGCATTTGGTTACAATACAGTTTTGGCATGAGTCCCTGAGCCTGATGTAACCACTGTAGGAACGTTCAGATGGTCCCTCAGGCATGCACCAGCACAGGCAAGGCTGTGCAGCTATTCCTGGTGTTGAGGGGGAAGGGAAAGGGTCTAGAATATGGGATTGAGGTGTCGAGGAGGTACACCCACATTATGGCCCAAGGGAGACAGCACCAAAGAGCTCACACCCTACCCCTTTGTACTTTGTCTGGCTCCCATCTTTCTCCTCCTCCTCCTTTACTCTGATAGGTAACGTGTCAGTTATCTGTTCCTGCATTTCAAACTGCCGCCAAATTTAGCAGCTTACGAAAAACGCACATTTATTTTGTCGTATTTTCCGTGAGTTAGGGATCTGGACATGGCTTAGCTGGATCTTCCAGCCCAGGGTCTCCCTGTAATAAGGGTGTTGGCTCAGGGTCTGTGGTCCTATCTGAAGGCTCACCTGGGGCAGGACCCACCTCCAAGTCCCTTGGTGGTTTTTGGTAGGATCACTCGTGGGCTATTATACTGAGGGCCTCAGCTCCTCCCTGGCTGTTGGCCAGAGGCTGCCCTGGGTTCCCTGCCAGGCTGTCCTCTCCATCAGTGTAGGCATGTCAGAAGAGTTAGTGTGTGCCAGAGAGAAAGGACAGCCTTTTCTAACCTCTCAGAAATGACATTCCCATCACCTCGGCTGTGCTCTACTTGTTAGAACTAGTCCCTAGGTCCACACTCAAGAGGAAGAGATCACCTAAGGGCGTGTGTAGTCGGAAGTTTTTGGGAGCCATTGTGGGAGGCTTCATACCATGGGCAACAAACATTTATTGAGTCCCTACTCTGTGCCACGTTCTGGATCAAACAATAAGATCTGTCATTCAAAGGTGAGCAAGAGAGTTTCTGGCCTCAGGGGTGTTCCATTCTAGGTAAAGAACTGAGGAAGTGAACCAGCACCTGAGGCACTGGGCAAGTTTACTGATACAAGCATGCAGCAAAGCCCAGCAGAGAGAACTCTGGCTCTGGAACGGGATTGTCCCCTTCATCACCATGGGACATTGGCCAACATATCTCTTGGTGAAGAGGCCCCGAGCACTGTTGATAATATCATTTGTTTGTTGGGTCAAAATGGAAGGCAATACTAAATTTCAGGCAAATGCTAGTGGAAAGGAAGATGTAATTTTTATTCCCATCCAGGTTCACAGACCTGAATTCTGTCCACAGAGCATGGGCACCATCAACAGTGGTGTCCACTCCACCAGCCAGATGGGTGCCTATTCTCACTAGACACCTCTCTGGGCTGTCCTCAATGACCTTCACAGAGAAGGAAAGAGCAGGCCAGAGGGTCAGATACGTGTAGACTGACTCTTGGTTCAAGTGTTTTGTGGCTCTGTGACCTTGGGAAAGTCGCTTCACCTCTCTGAGCTTTGGGTTCCGCAGACCTATTCAGGGTGGATATGTAGACAGAGAAGCTTTGAAGGAATAGAATGCCTTGTGTCAAGACCCTCGTATATAGGAAATGGTGAGTTACAGTTTTTTTCATTATTACTCATCATCTGAATTCCTTTTTTTTTTTTTTAAGATTTTATTTATTTATTTGGTGGGGGAGAGAGAGAGAGAGAGCACAGATGGAGAGAGAGAAGCAGATGCCTCACTAAGCAGAGAGCCCAAAACGGAGCTTGATCCCAGGACTCCGAGATCATGACCTGAGCCAAAGGCAGACCCTTAACTCACTGAGCCACCCAGGTGCCCCCATCATCTGAATTCTTTGTATCCAATTTTCAAGAACCAAATTAATCCGTATTTCCTCTGTGAGCGCATCCCAGACCAATCCAACTCACATCTCCACTCCCGCCTTTAGAATTCCTCTTTGTAAATCTAGATTGGCACTTGGATGCCAACTTGTGAGTGTAATTATATGTATATTTGAATGTGCTGGCAAAAACAAGATAGTTGCCACCATTTTCTGAGAGCTTAAAAATATCTAGAGAAGGTACCAGGCGCTTTACATACTTTACCCCATTTAAACTTGCTTTTTTCCGGGATGCCTGCGTGGCTCAGTTGGTTAAGCAGCTGCCTTTGGCTCAGGTCATGATCCCAGCATCCTGGGATCGAGTCCCACATCGGGCTCCTTGCTCGGCGGGGAGCCTGCTTCTCCCTCTGCCTCTGCCTGCCATTCTGTCTGCCTGTGCTCGCTCGCTCTCTCTCTCTGACAAATGAATAAAATCTAAAAAAAAAAAAAAAAAAAAAAACTTGCTTTTTTCCCTTCCCTCTTCCAGTAACCTTATAAAGCAGGTACTGACATTATCCCACTTTGCAAACAAGGAAATTGTGGCCTAAATAGGTAAAGTGAGCTGCCCAAGTTTGCAAAGCTCATCGGTGGCAAAGTCAGGAAAGTGTCCGGGGTTTTGTTTTAGTGTTGTTGTTTCTTATTGGCATATAGTGCTGTTCCTGATATAGAGGAGGCCTACAGTCTGTGCCCAGATGCTGGGGAACAAACAGGGACAGAGAGAGAACGGGACAGTGTGGCATGGTGGAGAATGTTCTAGAATTAGAGAACCCTCATCATCATTCCCAATCTCAGACTATCTAGGGGTTTATCCTGGGGTAGGGGTGGTATGTTGCTTTGTTCCTTTGGAAAAGAAGTCCACAGCCTCTAAAAGTATGAAGGTATGTGCTTGGGCCCTGGGCTTGGCAGCCTGAATTCCAGTCCCCAGCTCTTCTACCTTCTTCTGTGACTTTGGACAGACTCAAGTTAAACCTCGGATTCCTAGGGTGTCATATGGGTAGGACACTCTCCTGTCCAGAGATGCTGGGAGAATAATATGAGATGATGTACAGCTAGTGGTCACCCAGTACCAAATATTCTTTTTTTTTTTAAGGATTTTATTTATTTATTTGACACAGAGAGTGAGAGATCATAAGTAAGCAGAAAGGCAGGCAGAGAGAGAGGGGGGGAGCAGGCTCCCCGCTGAGCAGGGAGCCCAATGAGGGGCTCAATCCCAGGACCCTGAGACCATGACCTGAGCCAAAGGCAGATGCTTAACCGACTGAGCCACCCAGGCGCCCCAGTACTGAATATTCTCTAGCGCTCTATAGCCCACACCAATGATGTGCCATAATGTGGCCTGTCGTGAGCCTGCCTGTGTGGCTTGTGATGACTCTGAGGACTATGAGAATGGTGGCAGTGATTCTGCCCTGACTGTTTGGTGGAGAGCCAGACCAGAGAGCTGTCCTCAGGGCTGATGAGAGCACTTGGCTCAGAGGAGAGCGGAGGTGAGGTTCTGGTGCCCGGCTCCTCCGAGCTCGACAGCACAGCCCCTGGGGCCTCTTCCAACTAGTGGGTCTCCAGCTCCACGGCTGAGATGACTTCCTCCAAAACCACAAGTGTGCACTGGAAAATAAGAGTTGCAGTCAATTAGCTTTTTGTTATGTCTACATGGTATTTGGCAGTCAGTGTGATTTTTTTTTTTCCTCATGGATTTGACCACATAAAATAATTGAGGGGAGGAAGGCATCTTGTAGTCACAGGCCACAAGGACAGCAGAACATACCAGAGGGGGGAGGGGATGGCAGACTTTGGTAGCGGACCCATGCAGCTCCATCAGCACCAACTGGGGGTTGGGGGGGCTGTAACTTACCCATGCTGGGCCTCAGTTTCTTTATCTGGAAAATACAGGATGCTGGTTCTTACTTTCCTGGCTTGAGAGATTGTGTATACAATTGAGTTAGAATGAGCTTTCAATAAATAAGAACCATTAATATTGTAGTTAACAATAGTACTAAATGACAGAGTTTCATCTCGGGTATATATGGCCCATGTGGCGAGAAATTCACCTCTCAGACTGGCAATGTCGGAGGCACAGTCCGATGGCAGGAATACAAGATCCTTTCATGATGTAGTATATTCTGTCGTAAAAGACATATTTTGGCTCTTCATCTGACCAGCCTTGTTATTAAAATTATAAGGTTGGTGATGCAAACCACCTGATTAATCTCTTCCTATGAAAAGGTTCAGATAATAGAAGCCGTGCATGAAGATGTTTGAAATGGTCTCATTTTATCATCCAAATTAGCCTTGCATGAGTTCCTTGCAGAAACCCAAAGAAAAAGTATCCCTTTATTCATGCCAGAGAGGCCGGCAGGAGCATTAGCAACGTGTCTAAGTGTCGAACAAAGCTCCATTGTGAATGGGACACAGTATGGACGATAAATAAACGTTATCCAAATCTCATAAAAACCATAAAGGTAACTGGCAGAAATACTGAACCGGCCATTCACTCATAAATAAATATATGGCCGTCTTAAACATCCTGGCATATCCTGTTTAGTTGATTCATGGCCATTCACCAAAGACAAGGATTCCTGCCTTGGAAGATTTAACACCCTGCACTATATGTCATTGTCTTGTTAACAGTTCTCGAGGTGGGATGAGCTCTGGTTAACTGGCCTTGCTGACACCCCTGCTTCGTTAGAGGGTTGCCTAACGACGCCTGGAACTATTTGAAAATGAGTCCCCTCTCTGTGTGCTCGCTCATTCTCCTGAGAAAAATGGGAAGTATTTGGGAAGAAAATGCCCATCAAAGCAATACCTAGAAAGTGCAGAAATCAGGCTTTGGAAACAGCCCTCCAAACCCGGATACCATAGCTAATTGCATCGTTTCGTCCAGATTTTGCGTTAGTACTTGTTCTTGTGAGCACTTGGTGGCTCAGCGATCCATCTTGGTTTCTTCCTTACCATGTCTCTCTGGCTGCCTGTTTACCCTCCATGGCTGGGCCACTCCAGAGGGCAAATGTTTATGGTTTCCTAAATAGGTTCCCATTTACATGACATGTCTGATGGATTGGTGGTATCTGTTGGAGAGCTGAGCGGGGAAGGATTCTGCTGCCTTGTCTGGGCTTAGCAGGGAAGAGTGATGTGATTGATTAATGATGCCTGCCACAGTTATAGAACTGGAGAGGAGTGGGGTGCCTGCCATCTATTTGCAGTCCTGGGCAGTGAGGTAATCTGGCAGTGCATTTTCGGTATGACAGGAGGGTGTGTCCTGATCTGCCAGGTAACCTCTGGTTTTCTGTTTGTTTGTTTGTTTGTTTCCCGTTCCCATGGTCCAGTAGTGTAGGTTAGAGATTGAAGTGGTTGGGCATTTTGCGGTTCTATACAGGCCCTTGTAAGCATTAGGTGGTGGTACTATCCCCTAGTCTCCCCTACAGTTCTATACAGTTTCAGCTACTAGGTCCACGGTGACTCCTACTCCGAAGTCTCAAGCTTGTTTCCACTGCACAATTCATACAATGGCTGGTTGAAGAGCATGAGACATGAGGTCAATTTCAGGAATTTAAAGAGAGTAGTGACTTTGAGGATCCCCTAAGGTGTGGTTCCAGATCTGGAAGAGCAGTGGGGGTTGAGCGAAGGAAGAACTACTAGGATGCCAGTCACTTTACTCATTACTTTCATCTTTCATTTGCCGTTTTTAAGGACTCTGTGACACAGTTAGGTTTCATCGGTCCCCACCATTTTCCTTTCCAGGCATAGAAACAGGAGCTCAGGGAGGATGAGTTACTTCTCTGCATCATGCAGCAGGAAGCATTTGCTGGAGCTGGGAGTCACACTGAGGTCTATCGGTCTCTCCTTTCTGAGTTACCCAGTGCTGTACGAACCTCCAGGATTCCAGTCCCTAGGGAATGGTGGCCAAGGACATCCAAAGCCCTAAAGCTAAAGAAGTCAGTTGCTGGTGACTTCTCACCCTACCCAGCCCTTCCCTCTCCCCCAACCTGGCCCCGCACAGACACTGGTCCATCCTGCCTCTCTCAGGAGTGTGCATCGGCCTCCCTTGCTGCATTCTGGAGGGCCTGTACCTGTCTTGTACCATGTTATGCAAAAGGCACCATTTTAGAGCTCTAATAAATAGCTATTCCATTCAGTCAGCCAAATTGGGGAAGTACGGCTCCAAGAATATCTGCTCCCTGCTGAGCTGATTTGAGTGCAACTGACTATCTTGCTTCGTGGAAACCAGACTGAGGAAAGGGAGAAGTTGCCGAGAAAGCAGAGGATTCTCCTTGTAAAGAGGCCTCAGGGATTAAATTAGTCACTTCTGCGGTCTGCTGTCGGACGAGTGATAGAATTTCATCTACTTGTCACCGGAGCTAGCAGAACATGATGTGCTAGATACCTTCCTGCTGTTCCCCTGCAGAGAGGAAGAGAGAATAGAAGATTCCTTCTTCATACCTTTAGGAGACTGGGGAGGGCAGGGGCAGCCCTGTGAGCTGCTCTTTCCTTTCTTCTGGAGTTGTGGCACACCGTCTAACTGCTGTCAGTAAATTCTCCAACAAAGGCGCTGGGACTCCCCAGCTTGTTCTCCTCGGAGAAAGGAGAATGACACTGCCAGCTCCCACCCCATACTTTTGTGTGAGTGAAGAAAGGCTCTCTACTACAACAACCCCCTGTCTCAGTAGCTTTGATGTAAAAAAAAGCCTTACTTCTGGCCCAGCTCACAGCCCAGTGCTAGGCAGCTCGGTGCTGGGAAGTGGGCTCGGCTCCACTCAGTCATTCAGGGACCCAGCCTTCTTCCACCCTTGCTTCTACCAACCCTTTGTGTCTCAGAGTCCTTCCATGAACTATCTGGCTGATGATGGGAAAAAGCATGAAGAATCACACAGGAGATCTATCAAGGGCCAAGCCTGGAGGGGGTGCCTGTCACTGCTACCCACATCCCATAGACAAGATGTCAGTCACATGGTCCCATCTCTCCACAGAGAATACTGGGAAAGAGGGTCAAGCTGTGACCTAACAGGAAAAGGAGGTGGGATCTGGTGAAGTCCTAACAATACTCGCTCAATTTCCCTTGGAAATGGCCAAATCCCTATGTCAAGGGAACAAAGAAATCAATAACAAAAGAAATAACACCAACACTGATATATTTATTATATTTATTATTTTTATTTATTGTCATTCTTGAATAAAGGAATTTTCCAACTCTAGAAGGTAAGTCATGGCTTCTCAAAGTGAGGTACACATTCGGTCTCCTGAAGGTATATGGGGGTATCTCGGGACACATTTACCCATTCAGGCAATGCAAGGTGTCACATCGGTGCAGCACGTTTACCTGGAATTTCAAGGTGATTAAAGTTGTTGAATTTTGGCTTTCTTCAAAGGTTCAGGCACAAGTGTACCCAAGGGAAGGTAGGAGTTTCTACCGTTCCCTAGGTTAGCAGTGTTATATGTTTAGGTCTCCCCTTGTGGCCCCTGGGGGTCTTCCTGCTCTGTTCTTACACTTAGGGGAGGTCTAGGACACCTTTTGTGAAACATTTGACTCCAGATGTGTTTTTACCATCTTTTCCTCTGTTCTCAGCCACAGGCATTCCAAACCCAGAGGGGGAGGTGAGCTGGGAGTTTACCCAGATCTAATGATGCTAGCGATATTTTCTGAACCAACTATGAGTCAGACACAGTGCTAAGGGCTTGCATGTGTTCTGTTTATCTATTGCTGAATTGCAAAGTACCTTAAACTTTCGTGGCTAAAACAACCATTTTTTAAAAATAAATTTTATATATTTATTTGACAGGCAGAGAGGCAGGCAGAGAGAGAGGGGGGTAAGCAGGATCTCTGCTGAGCAGAAAGCCTGATGTGGGGCTTGATCCCAGGACCCTGAGATCATGACCTGAGCCAAAGGCAGAGGCTTTACCCCACTGAGCCACCCAGGCGCCCCTAAAACAACCATTTTATCCTCTTGTGATTCTGTGGGCCTGAAATTCAGATGGGGCTCAGCTGGGTGATTGTTATGCTCGTTCAACAGAGGTCACTTGGTGGCATTGAGCTGAGAGGCTAGTCTGATGGCTTCATGATGGCTCTGCTCACATGTCTGTCACTTTGGCACAGACAGCTGGAAGGCTGGGCTCAGCCAGACCCCTCTCTGGCTTAAGTCGTGCTCAGGGCTCCAAGAGCATGTGCTCAAAGAGGGTTGGGCAGAGCTGCAAGACTTCATGTCATCTAGCCTCAGAAGTCCTGAAACATTACTCCTGCCACTTTCTATTGGTCAAGCACATCACTAAAGCCACACTGATTAAAGGGAAGGGAATTCGACTCACTCTCATGGAGAATTCTCATAAAGGATTTGTAGTCCTCTTTAGTCTGCCACTCTATGGATTGTCTCATTTTGTCTTCACAGCATTTTTTTTAAAAGATTTTATTTATTTACTTGACAGAGAGAGATCACAAGTAGGCAGAGAGGCAGGCAGAGACAAAGAGAGGTGGAAGCAGGCTCCCTGCTGAACAGAGAGCCCGATGTGGACCCAGGACCCCGGGATCATGACCTGAGCCAAAGGCAGAGGCTTTAACCCTCTGAGCCATCCAGGCGCCCATTACTTTTATTTCCATTTTGCAGATCAATAAATTTGATTTATTTGGTCACTGATTCATAGTACCTAATAACCCACATGCTATCTAAATAGAGTTAGTACTTTCAGAAGCATAATCTAAATGACCATGGAATAGAAGGGCCCACTTATAAGAAAGTTCCTTAATCTGCTAAGTAACTTAGAATTTAAGATGATGGTACTAGTGTTGATGAAAGCCAACTTCTTAAATACTTATTATGTGCCTCTTAGTTTCCATCCTCATAGCAGTATTAGGTTAGTATGGTAATTTGTATTATTATTCAAAACACTGGCCCCTCCTCCATGTGGGAGGATTATATGTCTCACCTGATGGTGTCAGTCTTGCCTGTGTGACAAGTTCAGGGCTTTGAAGCATGAACAGAAGTGAGGTGGGCCACTTCCAAGCAGAAGCTTTCACAATTATGATGTGGTTCTGCCAGGATCTCTTCCCCTCTACTGCAAGATCCGCAGTGTCCTAAACAGAGGCTTCTGGGTCAGCCTGCATCATGGAATGAAGAGCTCATGGAACCAGGCTACAGCCCACCCACAGTGGGCATGTGACTCAAGCAAGCAATTAACTCGTGTTGTGGCAAGCCACTGAGATTTAGGGGCTGTTACTATAGCATAGCTTAGCCTAAGCTGACTGGTACCATTAGTTTTCCCATTTTATAGATGTTGAGATAACTATGGAATACTTAAATAACTTGCCCAAAGTCAAGGACTTAACCTTGGGCTCTTTGTTTTTATTTTGGGGGGTTTTTAGGGAAAGATTTTACTTATTTATTTGAGCAAGAGCACAAACTCGGCATGGGAGGCAAAAGGAGAGGGAGAAGCAGATTCCCTGCTGAGCAGGAAGCCCAGTGTGAGGCTCAATCCCAGGACACTGGGATCACCTGTGAGCTGAAGGCAGACACTTAACTGACTGAGCCACCCAGGTGTCCGAACCCTAAGCTGTTTGATTCCAGAGTCCTTGACCTTAGCTCCTAATCTCCTGTGTAATGGTGAAGATAAAGAGGCGAGAGAGGCTCTGTGCTTGAGTTGTGTGTTGGCTACCAGCAGACTTAGTCAGTTTGCGCTGCAATAACCAAATTACCATAGACCAGGTGCCTTAACAAGAAACATTTATTTCTCACAGTTCAGGAGGCTGGGAAGTCCAAGATCAAGGTGCCTGCAAATGTAGTGTCTGGTGAGGGCACACCCTCTGGCTTGTAGACAGTTGCCCTTACCTGGATAAGAGAGAGGGAGGGAAGAAGAGGGAGAGGGAGGGAGGGAAAGTTAGAGGGAGGGAGGGAGAGAGAGGAAAAAAGCACGCTCTCTCCTATTTCTTTTTGAAGGCACAAATCCTACTAGGAGGGCTCCACCCTCATGATCTAATTACCTCCCTGGGGCCCAGCCTCCAAATACCATCACCTTGGGAGTTCAGGCTTCAACACACAGTTTTGGGTCTGGGAGAAACATGCAGCCCGTAACAGCTACGGAATACATGGATTGTCCAATCTTTAGCTCACTCAAGAGCTGGAAGGCCCCTCTGACTTTCAGGAGAGATTCCCTGAGATGTCGCATGGCCTGGGGATGTAGCTGAGTGGTTCGCTTCATCACAAGAGGGCAAAACCGTATACACACATTTTGAGCCTCCTCTAGTATTTCACAGTCCTTGTGAGCTAGACATCACTTGGGATGACTTAGCCTTTTGAGCCTGACTGCTTTTCTTCTAAGTAAGGAGAAAAAGAAGGAGAACGTAAAATAGAAGCACAGCTGGTTTGTGAATTAGAAGGTACTGCTGAGGGATTATCTGGAGATTGCTTTCTTACTCATGGCTGTGCAAAGAATCAGCACTTCCTCATAGTTCCTAGTTTCACAGGGCCATGGAAGGAAGAGGGCTAACACACCACAGTTATGATGGGGGACTTCATCTGGATTGGAGGTACATTCTAGCTTATCCTCTGTGCATTGGTTTTCTGGATCCTGCACTGTTCGGGGCAGTATCTCTTCTTTGTCTTGGGGTATTTTCCTTTGTCTCCCATTGATATGTAGTATAGAATTTAAAATGATTTTGGCTGCAAGTAACATAAACCCAATGAAAGAGGCCTTATGACAGAAGTATTTATTAGCCAGCATAACCAGAAGCCTGGAAGTAGGGCAGTTCTAGAGTTGCTTAATTTAGTGGCTCAGTGACATTAAAGACCCAGGTCTTTCCATCTTTTTGAGTCCTCATTCTTGGAGCATTGGGTTGTCTTCTTAGGATGGTTCCCTTCTTGGTCCCCTGCTCTAGTTCTGTGTGTAGCCTCCTACTGGAAAACAAAAGTTGCTTCTCATAGGTTGGCTTAGAACATTTCCCCAGGATAGAAATTTGCATGTTTGGACGTTCTCCGCCAGGCCTCTCAAGGAACAATGACTACTGGGGAATGATAGGCAAGATGGTTCGGAGGGAGGAATCAGTCAACATACAATTGCAACAGAGGCCGCAGCTGACCCTCATGGGGCACTCTGGAGCTAGCTGGGTCTTGACAGTTTCCCAAGTTGAGGCAAGAGTCCAGGCAACTGTGCCTCTGCATTCACCAGTCACTGGATATGGGTTGACCCTGATGAGGGGCCATAACCTTAGAAGAACCCTCCTGGGAGCTATGGGAATGAGTGCCTCTGTCCTGAAGAGGAATCTAGATGCTACACCCAACACCCACTAGGCAGATGTCTTTTTATAAGCACAGACACGTCTCCCACATACTCCCTTGTATCCCCCTTGCTGGTGCTGTCTCTCATATCCATTTCTAAACCACTTACTGGTCAAGACAATGGAGTTATCATGGTTGATTTTGACTGAAAATAAGTCACACCCTGGGAATAGCTCGGGTTTCTCTTGAAGGATACAGCTGCTCCGAACAAGGTGAATAAAATCCAGTTATCTTAGCAAGCAAGATGGAGGGTGGGTTGGCCATTCAGTGGCAACAGAAGCTGGTCCATGTAATTCTGAATATTTCTCTGATCTATTAATGCGGAACACAGTGAAGGGAATCCCAGATAAAAGGTGTCTAGAAATGTCTGCCTCTCTCAGTGCTTACAGGCAGAGCATACAAGAAGATAAAGGACTGCCTCCCATGGTAAGCGTCAAGCTGTGGTTGCAGCAGCAGTATGGGAGGAAACCTTCTTCTCTTCCCCATATAAGCTTTATTCAGAATGGTTCTTATGGAGGTTGGCTGGTGGCCCCTTTGTCCTGGTTCCCATGGAATCCAGATGGCCCTTAGAACATCAGTCAGATCTCTGCTGTGTATGGACATGTTTTGTTCCTCATTATGTCACTCTACATCATAGTTTGAGGTCCCCTGAGGACAGACTCTGAGACAGAGATTCAAGTACAAGCCATTTATATGGGAGTTGGAGGTGGGAAAGTGGGGATATGACACAGGGAAGGGATGGCAGAAGGATTGCCAGTTAAGATACAGGATGTCAGGTGAATTTGCGATTCAGATAAACAGTGAAAAATTTTTAACATAAGCATGTCCTATGCCATGTTCTTCAGATAAAGAAGGAAAATTTTTTAGTATATATCCCAAATAATGTCTGGGGTATACTTAAACTGAATGGATGGATGAATGAATGAATGTTTATAAATATATACATACATACATATAGATTGAGTCGCACATCAGGCTTCCTGCTCAGCGGAGAGTCTGCTTCTCCCTCTACCCCTCCCCCCTGCTTATGATCTCTCTCTTTCACACACACTCTATTAAAAAAAATGTATAAGGTGTTGAGATCAGACAGACCTAGTTCAATCATCTACCAGCTGGTAGGCTTGGATTAGCCACCTCACCTTTGTCTCCGTTTCCTTCTTTGGAACTAGATCATACCCTTCCCCTAGGGTTCCTGTGAGAAAGGAAAAGTCTGAGGTGTGCCCGGTGCTCAGTGCCCAGCACAGAGCAGACACTGAGAATCCATCAGTGTTTGTATCGTCTCTTATTCCTTGCAGGTGAAGTGAGGAGGAGGTAAGATCACTACTACATGGTCCATGCTTGACCTGGGATTCAAGTCTGCTCAGGTCTCTTCAAATACTGGATGGAATTCATAGACAGGGTGTATTAAACATAGGGCTGGGATCTTCAGGCAGGGGGGCATCTGGGTAGTCATTAGGAATTGCCAACCTCCTGGCCATACATCCCCACCCTTGAAGTCAGCCGTGACTGCATGACTTGCTTTGGCCAATAAAATCTGAGAGAGATGGACAGTGTGAGAGAGATGGACAGCACTGGCCTGTGGCCCCATGTGCAATGCACGTGGTGTGTGTTCCTCTCCATGCTGGTCAGCGACGGCTGTGATAGTAGCTGCTGAGACCCTGGGACGGGATCTTGGCCAACACAGCAAAGATGCACGGTGTGTGCAAGAAATGATCTCTTCTATTTTGGGGGTTGTTTTCATAGCATGACCTCACGCAGGGGTGGCCAAGTCACATCAGCTAAATGACTGCAGCGTCACCACACCTGGCCCTTTACCCATGGAGTGTGCCCACTTTTACACCAAAAAGGTCTAGGTGAGTAGTTGTGTCCTCAAAACCTACTCCATTTACTGTGTAGACCTTTATACAAAGAATCTGCTGACCCTGCACCTGCCTGTCCTGAATGATATAGGGGTGATCCATCTTCTAATGTGTCTCAGTGTGGGATCTATGTGGGGCCAGAGATCCTACATTTCTAATTAGTCCGTAAGGATGTTGGTGTTGCTGGTCCATGGATGACCCTTTGGAAAGCAAAGCTCTAGGGCGGGGTTTCTGAACCTCAGCACTATTGTTATGTTGGGCTAGGTAATTCTGGGTTGTGGGATGTTTAGCATCATCCCTGGCCTACAATCATAGATGCCAAGAATTCCCCTTAAAATGTAACATCCAAAAATGTCTCCAGATATTCTCCAATGTCCCCTGGGGGACAGATCACGCCTAGCTGGGGACTGCTGTTCTAGGATGTCAAGGGGGTATCTAGCAGGTTCATAATTTTTTTTTTTTTTTTTTTTTTTTTTTTTTTTTTTTTACAGAGAGAGAAATCACAAATAGGCAGAGAGGCAGGCAGGGAGAGGAAGGGAAGCAGACTCCCCACTGAGCAGAGAGCCCGATGCGGGGCTCGATCCCAGGACCCTGAGACCATGACCTGAGCCGAAGGCAGAGGCTTTAACCCACTGAGCCACCCAGGCTCCCCTAGCAGGTTCATAATTATCTGGAATCCTGATAACCAGCTCTTGGGGAACAGAATTGGTATCTCTTGGCTGTTGGGTCCCAGGAAGGATGGCAATGGTCCAGAAGATGAGGACCTCTTCAGGCAGGACAGGCCAGCTCCTAGGGAAATGCAGAGGATGCCAGACAGAGAAAAGGGTAAAATTAGACATTTCTGCTTTGCTTAGAAAAATGGGGATTTTTTAAAATGTTTCGCTGAAAAACCTGGATAAGACAGGTGGATAAACATGACTGGTGAGAAGATTTAGAATTGAAAACTAGAAGTCTAATTTGTGGGTTATTCCCTGATGGCTAAAAGCCTTGTCCGATGTCTTTGTCAGACAAGACATTTGAAGTCTGGTCCTTCTGGCCCCTCCTGTCCCCTTTCTCTGACCTGCCCCTTCTCTTTCCCCACCAACGTGCACAGCAGGGCTGACTGTTCTCTTCTCCTGACCCTCTGGTTTAGAGGAGAGAAAGGGAGCAACACCATCCTGTCCCCTCTCTGCCTGTCCCAGGGGAATGCCGATTTATGTCTGCTGCAAGAACAAACCTCAAACCAGGTGGGTGGCCACAATGTATTTACAGAGAGAAACAGCACGAGCCAGGGTGCTTTGAATTCAGGGGGCAAGAATCACCAACATGTCTCAATTTTCACCATTTGCATCTGACCACAAGAGGAACCCCCTGACAGTCTGTTTTAAGATCTTCTGCAGGCCCTTTGATATATAATACAGTTTATTACTCTGTGTATTTTTCTGGCTTGTCTAGAATGACTAAAGCCATACACTTGGAAACTTCAGCGGCCCAGAAGTGGTTGGAGTGCCCAGGGAAGGTCTTCTGATGTCCCTGCAATTCCACTCCTCAGGACAAACCACAGTATGGAGTGGGCAATCCCGCCAGATCTTTCTATATAGTTAGCACACATGTTAGTGTCCACACATGAGATCCTATCCTAAGTGTGGAGGATGGTCCTGCCTTACTGTCTCCATGTAATATCGGGGCCAGGATAGGGTGAGGTGAATGAGGCAGCCAGGGTGCAAAATTTAAGGAGAGCTCACCATGACATGCATGCTGGCGCAGGGTCAGCACTTGGACAACTGGGAGACTGAGTGTCTCCTTAAGTTTTGCACCCCACGCACCTCCCTTAAAGAAATACTCACTCCCGAGGTCCTGCAAGCATGCCTTAGGCTGGCTTTCTCTGTGCTTATTATAGCTTAGAGATCTTCCCATGTCTGTTCAAACAGCTCTACGTCACCTTTCTTCATAGCACAGTTTAAGTGTAAATGATAACTAGTTCCTTTTATTTCTGCTTACTCAGTGAGTGGATGACAGGAACAAAACTACTTGGATACAACTTTTGGAGATGGCTTGTCTCCATCACCTTCTAGAAACTTGTATGCTGGTGTTGCTTGACTCCTAAGCCCCTTCTGTGAGCTGTCCAGGTTAATGGATGGGAGGAGGATGTTGAGAAGCTCAGAGAGACAAAGTAGATGTATATCAGAAAAGGCTCAAAACTCCTTGGGAAAAAGGCACAGAAGAGGTAAGAGGAAAGGGCAGGGTCTTTAGGAAGAAGCAGAAAAGCGGGATTTGGGGTGGGCAGCTGCCTCTGTTGAGTATTCAGGAAGAGGAAATGGAGCATATGTGACTTTGTGATTCAGTCTTTATGACCCTTCCAAGTC
This sequence comes from Enhydra lutris kenyoni, assembly GCF_002288905.1. NCBI lineage: Eukaryota > Metazoa > Chordata > Mammalia > Carnivora > Mustelidae > Enhydra > Enhydra lutris. Next base: position 28,502,212 of record NW_019154094.1, on the reverse strand, counting down.
CTCTTAGAAGAACCTTCCATTAGTCCTTCAAGTTTTCTGGAGGTGATTTTGTGTTATTTGGGATGCATTGTGCCCTAGAACCCAACTCTAAGGCCAACTGGCCATAACTGGGTTACATGTATCTCTTTGGTCCAGTTGATGTGAGATCATTGGGGTCTGGAAGTTTACTTATCTTTCAAATAATCAGCATTCCCAGTAATAGGAAGTCATAGACCAGGTCATAGACCACTTTGGGAAACAGTGAACCTACTCAGAACAATGCAGGTGAACAGATATACACGAAATTTTGCCAGTGGTGTTCAGGGACTCCTTGAACCCCTGAGGCTCATCCTGGGACCCTCTGTCAAGTACAGTGGGGAAACTTCTGCCTAACGCTGCAGTCCCGGTCACCTGTAGATCAAATCATGTTTGCCAATTCAGTGAGCTTCACAGTCTCCTAAAGGACCTACTGGAGGCAGATAGGAACTTGAAACCTGAGTATTTTGAACTCTCCCACTTGACAGGAGGAATACTCAGGAGTTTGGCAGAAATTTCTGACCCAGAAATCTTACAATGGGAGTTTGTCTGAAATCCCAGTGGAGACCATTAGTGGAGCAATTGGCAAGCCATTGCTTTGCTAAGGTGTGCCAAGAGCTGTTCTGTTTTTAGGAGGCAGCCATCCAGGAATGGGAAGGGACAGGCTAGAATATTCTAAGGACCATGGAGGGGTCCCTGGTGGAAGATGAAGAAAAATGAAGTTGTAAATCCTTGGTGTCAGGGAAAAGCCTAAAAGACTGGAGGTTAGGACCAGTCTTGAAAAGATGTAACAGGACACTGTAAGGGGTGGGGGTGGGGGTTCCCTCATTGTCTCAGAGTAGCTGACAATGGCCTAGAGCTAGGGAGAAAAGGCATTAGATATTTCCTGGTTTTTGATGTCTGTCCTGCATGGGAATGGGGAGGCAGCAGTCTGTCCTCCATCCTCACTGAGTTTCCAGAACTGGCCATTGTACATCATTATTGCCTTTCTATACCTCAATAGTTGATAAGAACCAAATGAGAAAGAAGAGTGCTGTGGTTTTAGAGGGACTATAGTTCCTTTTCTTCTTCCTCCCTCTCCCCTTCCCTTCCCTCCTCCTATACTCCCTACTCCCCCAAGTCCTCCTCCTCCTTCCCCGTATCTTCCTCCTCCTCCTCCTTTGCCTCCTTCTTTAAAAGCTAAGCTATGACCTCCTCACTGGAGAGAGGAAGGGACCGTCTGCCTTTCTAAAGCCAAGCGAGGGGGATTGCAAGAGAATCATGGGTTGGCTTAGTTTGAGTTCCTCTAGAAACAGGCCCTAAGATAAGAATGTTACTGCAAGTCATTTATTTGGGATGGGACCCCAGAAAACACTGGTAGGGGAAAGGGGCAGTGAGTCTGGGAAGGGAAGGCAGCCTCTAAAAGGGTGTGTTATAGAGTGAGATGTCACTGCAGGCAATGAGAACTTCATCTCCTAGAGGTCTCCGAGTATCAGTACAACATGCCCTCAGACTGCGTGTAAGAGGCTGGGGTATTTATTCCCCAACTCTGGGGAGCCATTGATTAAGGGCTGGTCCCAGAGGGTGTTAATCTCCCGGCAACTTCAGCCGGCTGCTTGTTGGGCACGATGGACCCCAGCAGTCATAGAAAACCTTCAGGAGAAGAAATTTGAGTGCCAGCCACTGAAAGTCAGGCTTGTGCGCAGTGAGGTAGTAACAGCTGGCGAGATCCACGGGGCGCCACGGCTTCTGCTCTACTCGTGAATGTCCACAGCACTTACAAGCAGCAGAAACTGGCCTCATGTTCCCTGCTTGCTTGTCTGCCGGAGTGCCGAAGCTAGCCTGCACCCCTATGTGTCTTCATTTTGTTGATGGGCTCCTTTTGCAGAAAGCGTTTTTGCTTGATGTTGTCCAACTTACCTATTTTTGGTTTTATTGTTTGTGCTTTGGGTGTTAAGAGTCAAAAAAGAATTGCCAAGACCTGTGTCAAGAAACCTTTCCCCTATGTTTTCTTCTAGGAGTTTTATGGTTTCGGGTCTTACATTTAAATGTTGAATCCATTTTGAGTTAATTTTGGGTACTGGTATATGATAGGGGTCCCGTGTCAGTCTTTGACATGAGAATGTCCAGTTTTGCCAACAGAATTGATTGAAGAGACTGTCTCCTCTCTACTGAGTGTTCTTGGCTCCCTTGTCAGATAGGAGCTGACCATACATGTGAGGGTTTATCTGTGGGTTCTCCGTTCTGTTCTGTTAATCTATGTGTCTGTTTTTACACCAGTACCCTACCATATTGATTATTACAGCTTTGTGATAGAGTTTGAAATCAGGAACTGTAATGCTTCCAGCTTTGTTCTTCTTTGTCAGGATTGCTTTGGCTACTTGGGGTCTTTGGTGGTTCCATACAAATTTAAGGATTATTTTTTCTATTTCTGTTAAAAATGCTATGGGAATCTTGATAGGGATTGCACTGACTCATGGCTTTGGGTAGTATGGACATTTTAATGATACTAATTCTTCCGACTCATGAACGGGGATAGCATTCCACTTACTTGGATTATCTTCAGTATCTTTGATCAATGTTGTACAGTTTTCATATAGAGCTCTTTGACCTCCTTTGTTAAATTTAATCCTCAGTACTTTATTGCTTTTGGTGTTATTGTAAATGGGATTGAGATCTTCTTAAAGTATGCCACTCTTCCCTCCCCATCCCCACCCCATTCCCAGCTTGAAACAACTGAGAGCACCAAGTCCCTGAGCTGTGTTTGAGACTGAAATTTTTAAAAATCCAGAATGAGTTGAGGAGAACCACGTAATGGAATGTTACACCGCAATAAGACTGAACAAAATATAACAACATGTCACCTCACGCATAAATCTCATAAACAAAATGTTCGGTGGGTGGGGCTAGAGCCGTGGGTGTACACATCATCTGATTCCATTCACATGAAGTTCTGAAAGAAGCAAATCTGTGCTCTCAGAAGTCAGGGTAGTGAGCAGGACCTTGTAAGGGGCAGTGATTGTAGGAAAAGGGCACAAAGAGATTTCTAAGATTTTGATCTTGTTTCTTGATCTGAGTGGAGTTGACACCGATGTGTTCATTTCGTGCAGATTTGTTGAAATATGCATTTGTGACTCACGTCCTTCTCTACATACCTTTTATACCTGAATATGTTTACAACAATTTACACAAAAACAGTAAGTCTTCGACTTCAGGATGAGCTCTTCTAGTAACTAAAAGTAGCTGAAATTCCTGGGATTCGCCCAAGACGTCACCAAGGAAGCCATTACCCAAAAGAAAGTGGGAATTCAGCCAAGTAGAGATGGGGGCAGCAAGATACAGACATGACCCATGACCTTTTGCTTCACCAAGAACTTTGAAGAATCCAACACAAAGAAAAGAAACGGTTAAGAAATTCATTCTGAGATTATACCTCCCAATGAGCCTTTGATTTTTTTTTCTCCCCATAACCAGTTGCAAGTGTTTGGCAACAGCTTTACCAAGACTGTCCTATGAGAAAGGATTCCAGATGCGTAGGACATTTTCCAATCACTCCCTAGTCTCCAGGCTCTGAGGAGACGTGGCAGGGGCTGGCAGCGATGAAGCCCAACACATATGAGAGACCCATCGGCTTCTTCAACCTTCCCGCAAAATGTTGTGATTAACCACGCTGTGGCTGCAGTGAGATCCAATAAAAGCAGTATGTTAAAAGACTAGCAGGGGGAAGTGATGTGCATATCATGAATGAACAAGTCACAGATGTAAGTCTTTCGGTGGGCCTGATGAGGAAACGTCACATGGAATTGAGATGAATGCGGAGACGGCCGGTTCAAAGTTTAACCCCGAGTTTGCCCAGGACTGGACAAGGGGCATTAGAATGGCAATACCAACGAAGTGGGTTGTATCAGCCCCATTTTATACTGAAGAAACTGAGGTTCTAAGCAGTTTAGGAGAATTGATAAAGGTTAAACAGTTAACTAGTGCCTGGGTTTGCCTCAATCCACAGTTAAGCTGCTATATAATCTTTATTCTTTAAAATTAAAAAACACATGGGGCACCTGGGTGGCTCAGTTGATTAAGTGCCTGCCTTCAGCTCCGGTCATGATCCCAGGGTTCTGAGATCAAGTCCCGCATGAGGCTCCTTGCTCAGGGGGGAGCCTGCTTCTCCCTCTGCCCAAGGCTTGCCCTGCTTCTGTGCACTCTTTCTCTCTGACAAGTTAAAAAAAAAAAAAAAAATCTTTAAAATTAAATTTACATATGGGAAATCACACGCATCTTAAGTGTGCTTGATGAATTATTACTTATGTGTGCACTAATGCAAACACTGCCTAGATCAAGATAGGGAGCATTCCCCCTCATTCCAGAATGTTCCTTTGTGCCCTTCCCTGTCACTATCACCCCCAATATAAATACCATTCTGATTTCTATGTCCATTGATTAGTTTTGTCTATTCTTGAACGTTACAAATAGCATCACGTAATGTGTGCTCTTTTGGGTCAAGCTTCTTTGACTCATAATGTTTTTGAGCTCGACCCATATGTGTACTGCTTGAATCAGTAGTTCCTTCATTTTTTATTGCTCAGTAGTATTTCATTATATGAATATACTGCACATTGTTGATTTTATTCTTTTGATAGGTCCTTGGCTTATTGCCAGTTTTAAGGCCAAGTGCTTTTAATAGAAATATTTCACTGCGGATGGCTCAAGGCAGCTGAGTTACTTGTCATAGCAGGGAGGACAATCACTATGAAAAAAGAACAGGGTTTCAGAGGTCGAGACAGTGGCTACTCAAGCTAAGAAAAAACGGAAGCTGAATTGGACCATCTTACCCTTGGCTTTCTGTAGGGCTCACACTCTGGTTTCCTGCATTCAGACCTCTGCTCAGACAGCACAGCCACAGAGGGACCACCCCACTTAGACGGGCGCGGCTCCATGGGCTAGATGACAACCCGGGTACAATCGGCAAAATCCATGCTATGGGAAATTCCATAGACACATGACCTGGTCATTTCAACAGAAATCTGCAAGACACAGAAACAAAGAAAGGAAATGGATGGGGAGCCTATAGGTGGAAAGACTTGTTTGAATCAGAATAGAAATAAGATTCATACCGTGTAAGCAAGCGAAATAGGCATGACAGTGAGGACATGAGAGCGCTCACGGGCTGTGAGAGTGTCCTAGGAAACCCTTGTTCAGGTTTTCATAAGTGCGATGATGGTGTTGGGCTTGCATCTTGTAAAAAACTCTTTCTGTTTTAGGATTAAAATAAGTACACCCCTCCACTCTTAAACCTTTGTCTTTCTCATTCTGTTTAATGATAGGTAGCAGCACTTCTCTCCCCTGATGTTATTCCTTTTTTTTTTCGAGTAGAAGCTTCATAAAGGCAGGGACTTTGTCTTGTTTGTAGCAATTTATATCAGCACCTCAAGCAGCACCTGGCTTATTGAAGGTCCTCAATAAATACGTGTTAAATAAGTGTACAAAGGGCTTGAGCAAATGAAATGTCAACGAATTGAGAAACAGGGGAACGATGAGGCCAAGGGACACAGTTTCTGCAGGCAGAGGATTTTGCATTGAGAATGGCCGGCTGCAGAGGGCAGGTTTGTTACCGGGATTGATGAAACTGCTCATCTGTGCTTGACCAGAGAGGAGACAAAGGTCACCCACAGCAAAGGATCCCTGTATTTGAGCTGTGGGCTGTTTTTGTTTTCAGCAGCCGGGATCCACCGGGTGAGCCCACGACAAAGGCAGGGGCTGTGATGTTTGAAGACATGCTCTGTGAATACATTACTGAGTCATCCTGGGCATCTCCTGTCACTTCTCCGAGCCTGCTTTTTCTGCTGTTAAGAGGGATTCCATTGTACAGCTACCACACGGGGTTTTTGAGAGGAGCAAATAAGGGTATTCATGTGTGGTGGGTCCTAAGACAAGCACTGGGTGAGCCCCCTTCCTCCGGTCCCCCAGTAACTGGGGACAGGTGTCTCTATCACTTGGAGCAGTGACACAGATCCAATTCACTTGATACACAGGATGTTCTAAAGTTTGCCTAAAACAAACTGCTAAGAGGAAAAATTGCCTGGGAAAATTCTTTGGGAAGGTGCTTTATTGGGGGATGTGTAGCAGACCCCCGTGTGTCCATGTGCAACACAGATTTCCGTGTCCTAAAGAAGCTCTCGATGAAGGAGGTAAATGCTAGGGTCACCCTCTGTCTCACCGAGGAAGGCATAGAGAGACTGGGATGGGCTGGGGAGCACCTGCTCCTGGGCCTGGCAGTATCTGAACCCAGGCCACTCAGCCCCAGAAGCTGGGTCCTTCACCCCCATGCTACGTGGCCTCTAGCAGAAAACCTCCAGCATCCTCTTGACACAGCAGTGTGTGGCATAAAGCGATGTTAGGAATGTCAGTCTGGATTCAGCACACTAGCTGACTTGATGATGGGGAGAGGAGAGGTGCGGACACAGCCGTGATGAGCACAGAAATCCAGGTGATGGGGCAGTGTGCGTCCTTGGCCCAACTTCCCACTAGTCACTGGTTCCGGAGGGCAGGAGTAGCGGAGGTCGGTCTTGGTTAGAAATGCATTCAGCCACCAGTCCTTGGTCTGCGCTGCTCACAGACCTGAGGGGCTGGCCGCTCTGAGTTTCTCCTTGTTTGTTGCTTTTCTTTTCCTCCGTGAGTGTAGGTGTTAACAGGTGTCAGAACATCCCCCTGTAGGACCCTCAGATGAAATCTCTCAACCTGAAAATCAACAGGGGGCCAACTGCCATAGGTCAGCAGGGACTTGCCCGGGCATGTCAGCAGATCCCCAGGCTCTTGGGAAGAGGCGGCAGGATTCTTGCTTCTCCTCCAGACCCTGCAACTGGTTCCCCTCCTCCCTCTTTCTTGCTAGTAAATTTCGGTCTCTTTCCAATCCCTCTGTTTTTGTAAAGGCAGCAGGCCTCTGTTTCTGCTTTGGTTATTACCTCTGAGAAACCAGCAGCGAACTGCCAGATAGCTGCTGGAGGCTCGGAGCCTGGACTCAGGCCTGGCCCTCGGATGACTCATTTCCCCTAGGAAGAGTCCTCCCTCCTCCGACCCCAGAGCTGCTTCAGAAATGGCCATAAAAGCTTGTATCACCATCGCTCATGACTTTTTCCGCCTTGCTGCGACCATCCTGCTTCTCATCCGGCTGCCCTCATCCGTACCTTCACTGGGATTCCTGTTCATTCATTCATGCCGTCTCTGCTGCAGACACAGTGCCCTGCCTGTGTCTGCCGCCCTCCAGCCTGGGCAGGCAGGTCTGGCTGAATGATGGCTGAGTGTCATCATTGCCGGAAGGCTTTCTTTGGCTCCCCGAGGCAGCTCAGCTGCGGTTCAGGACAGGCCAGAAACTGCAGAGTGTGGATGGCCCCCAGCATCCCCCAGCAGCCCTCAACTCATGCATGATGAGGGTTAACGGCTACATGCCCAGCTCCCTGGTCCTCTATCGGGGCAACCGTAAGGTGTGACCTATACTGTATGCCGGGTCGCACACAGCAGTCATGGATAGGCTCTGTGCAGCTCCCTCCCTTACCTGATTTACTTCCCCTCCCTCTTAAGTCCCATCCCAAGGTAACGACTTGCCCTGGCATCCTTGTCAGTGGCAGCTCAAGCCAGGTCAGCATGTCAGGTGATTCACCCGTGATGGCATGCCCATACCGGTTTGGCCCTGTCTTAGGCAGTGGAGGTATGACAGCAAAAGGACAGGCATGAGTCCAGACGTCATGGAGATAGTAGCCTACAGATAGGAGTCACTGAATGTTGCCAGACTTGCTAAGTCATTAAAAAAATGTGAGTTCCTACCACGTGGCAAGCCCTTTGCTGGGCTCTGGGGATGTGGGGATGGGCAAGGGAGACAAGGACCCTTCCCTTACTGTGATGCACATGTGTGTGTGTTTTTTTTCCCAAGATTTTATTTATTTATTTGTCAGAGAGCAAACACACAGCAGGGGGGAGCGGCAGGCAGAGGGAGAAGCAGGCTCCCCACTGAGCGAGGATGCCCCACCCCATGTGAAGCTTGATCCCAGGACTTTGGGATCATGACCCAAGTCGAAAGCAGACACTTAACCAGCTGGGCCACCCAGGCACCCCTGGGGTGTACGTGTTAGTGTAACAATTGAACAACTGTGAAAACATCGGTTCTAAGTGTTAGGCTGAATATAGTGTCCCTCCTGTAAATTGGGTGCTCAGGGAAAGTGGTATTGAAGTTGAGGTATGAATTACAAACAAGGCAGATAGATAAAGATAAGACAGAAGGAGGTCATAGCTGAAGGGGAAAAAGCAAATAAAAACAAAAGAGATGTCCCAGTGTTAATTAAGTAGTTGCCTATAAGCAGGGCAGTGGATAAGGGTAGTGCCTGGGGCAGAGTCCAAGGAAGCCAAACTGATCGGGAATTAGGGCAAACTTCTCTGAGAAAGTATGTGGGAAACCTAAATCTGAACAATCAGAAGGAGTAAAGAGGATTGGGAAGAGATAGAGCCTTCCAAACAGAAAGAGCATCATGTGCAAAGGGCCTGAGGCTGGAGTTAGCATGATACATTCAGCATAGCTGAGGAGGAAATCAAGAGCAGAGGGCTCAAGATCAAGGCTAGAGGGGTTGTGTGATGGGGCTGTAGATGCGTAAATATTCACTCTCCTCCTTGCCCCTTTAGGGATAAGCATACTTGCCCACTGATCTGAGGTTTAGCTTTGTAGCTTACTTTCATCAATGGAATGTGAGTATTCATGACATAAGCAGAGGCCTTAAATGTGTTTGAGCAGTGGGATTTGCTCTCTAGCATTCCTCAGTGTGGAAGATCATCAGGAGCTTATGTAGGAAGTCCTTTTACCTGCTCAGGTTGGTCCGTTGGCTTTGGAGACCATGTCTACGCAGTTGTCCTACAAAGGTGATATGGTAAAGATGGATGGATAATTGGTGGGAAGCTGAAAGATTGCTTTTTTGGCAAGAGAGAGGGGCCACGCTGCTGGGAATATGCCTTCATGGGGCACAAATCCTGAGCTTGTCCTTACTCATCAGTCCCTAGGGATCCCCAGGTAAACGGTCTGTCTGTGTGCATGGTCTAGGATGTTTATTTGGTGGGAAACCACTTCCAGACTCTTCTTTCCACAGAGGACAACTTGTGGGCAAAGACTTACAGATGGGCAGAAATGAAGGTACATATCCTGGCAAATGAAGAGAAAAGCAGCCAAACAGAGGCATAGAAAACTCGGGAAAGAAAATGTTAAGCCTTAAAAAAAAAAAAAAGAAAAAAAATTAAGCCTTTCAGCACAATAGTAGAAGGCTGGCCCCCACCTCCGCTCCCCGCAAACAGCCTACTGCCTCTTGGGAAGCACGGCCCCGCCAGATCGGTGGTTCAGTCATGCGAGAGCCTGTTCTCTAAGAACAGGAATCTCTTGTGTAGAAGAGAGTTGATCGCTGAGGAATAACCGGATGGAAACTATCTGGGAGAAGCTGTTTAGGACCGATGTCCGCAGCTCCAGTCTTGGTGTGGGTTGGAGGCTGGATCAGAATGAGGGAGGTCTCTTACGAGGACATCTCAGCAAAAGTTCCAGCCTTCTCTTGACAGCCCTTGGAAGAACTAGATATCCCTCTTCATCTTAGAAAAATGCTTCTAGAGTCAACTAATAGTGACTGAAATGGTAGAACTGTCTAGTTCTTGCTGAAATCCTGCTTTCACGGTGACCCTGAGCCTTGGGTCTCGGGCTGCTCCTATGACGTCATGCCTGGTCCTTTGCAGCCAGGACAGAGGAGAGAGAGGGACAGGGTGAAGCTGGTGGGGGCTACAACGTCTCACCTCACCGAGGATGGAAAAGCTCTTTCCCTTGCTCACATGTGCAGGCACAGAAGCCCTCCCAAGGTGGGCACTGAAGCTGTCTCCCACTTCAAAAAGTTCATCTGTTCTTCTCCGGTGGCCATTGAGGATCAGAGAATGTTTTCATCTCCAAAGACCGGACCCCCGTTTTATGTCCCCATGGCAGCCTACAACTCACTTTGCTAACCTTAGTATTGCACTGTTCTCTGTCTTGATTGTAGCATTGGAGAAGACTGAGGCGCAGACGCCCAGTGCCTAAAGTAAGCTGCGTGGCCTCTTGTGCTCAGCTTGGCAGGGGTTTAGGGCCTTAACCAGTGGCTCCTTTCATCCATGTGACAAACATTTCTTGATAATCCACTCTGTGCCAATCACTAGAGTTACAGAAGCTGACGCACTGTCTGGTGGATGACAACAATGCTTGTCAAGTTTTCGATGCCAAGGCACATAGTAAAAATGATAATTTTATGTGATATACTCTGAGATGCTCTCAGGCTAATACAGTCTCTTTTCTTTTCTGGCTTTACCAAAGCCCCTCTTCTGTTATCTTTGTTTGGTTCAGACCATGGGCCCCAAAGAGTCTATTAATAGGCTAGAATCTGTCAAGTGGGTCACCATGTAAATAGTAAAAACTTTGAAATAATCTGAATGCCCATTTGAAGAGAAACCAATTCAGAGACAGATACTTGAGTACACTCTTCAAAGGGGATGTGGAATCAGTCCTGGAAGGGAATGGAGAAGTGATACAGGGAAGAGAAGGTCCTTAATGGAAGATGTATTGCTAAGTCAGGTATCACTGCAGTGGGCACCCAGAGCTGGTTTCCATGGGGAAAGCTCTGGGACCTAGTGTAGAATGCACACCTCAGAGTTGCCCCTCCCAATGGGCAAGGGAGCTGGAGTATTTACATGCTAACCCCTCCAGTGATTGGCCAAGAACTCTTCCTGGCAGGTGTTAATTCTCAGTACTTGCCCCTGCTGCATTCTGCAGTTCTGGACTAAGACTTCCAATGCAGAAATGTATGCCTACAGTGGCATTTGGCTGGAGCACACAGAAATGTTAGGGACGTGGCTGGGACACTGGCAGAGAATGCTGGACCCATCAGGAAAGGGCTGTGAAAAATTTTTATAACACATGATTTCAAGGAATGGGTAATGTAGAACTATACTCATCTACACAGAAATGCTCAAGAACATACCATCAAGGGAACAAAAGCAGCCTACAGAACATCAAGTAGAATTAGACCCACATGTGACCCACGTACAGGAAGGCAAGTCTAGGTCTAGCCTGAGGCAGAGGTTCTTGCAGATTCTATGGGGCCATAAAAAAAAAAAAATCAGAATCAAGATAAATAATAACATGCAATATTTTTAAAGTACTAAAATCAATGCAAAAATATTATGATGAACCAAATATCAACACTTAAAAAAAGGTCAGGATCTGGCCCTCTATTTGCACAACTTGGCTTCATTCACTTCATCTTAATCCTGCCCCTGTTGGATTTGGGCTCCTTAAAATTTGGATCACTTGCAGTAGAGAGAAAGTTAGGGAGATGCCCTGGTCACCCTCTTCTTCCAGCCCTCCATCCTCCTGATAATGCCTCCCTTGGCTAATCCCAGCCGCTGCTGACTTCCAAGCTTGAGAAACCCAACCTGCAGGGGACAGTCTCTCCCCATCTCTCCTCAGCTTTCCCAGCTGCCGGCTTAGCCCTGCACACAGAGAAGGAAGTTGAAGGGCAAGGAATATATATAAGGATTTGAAGGCCCAGGACCAGTACAGTTCCCTCAGGAGCCACAATATATTTGCCAGCCAAAAGAACTGGTTCCAGAGCAGGCTAACAAAAGCCCTAGCAACTGAGACTTTTGTCTTCCAGGCCTGGTCACCGATGGCCAGTTAACAATGCCAGTTATCTGACAGTCCTCTGGGGTGACAACGTGGGGTCAGGCTGACCTGGCCAGACTCTGGTTCAAGAGCTGAGAGCACACAGCCAAAAGCCAAGTAGTCAAAGCCAACTTGTTAAAACCACGCCATCCTGACCTCTTGCTCCCAGACAGTTGGTCCAGTGCCAAAAGCTTTCTGATCCCGGCTCCTTGGGGAGTCTGTGTACTATGTGCTTGTGCAGCCAGCCCCTTCCCAAGTGGGGATATCTGTCAATCAGGGATCAAGGACTCAATGTATGCATCTTCTCTCCTGTGGCACAATGTGGTGCCGACCACCTACCCTTGTGGGGGAGTAGAGAACCGTGAGTTCTGCCAAGTCTTTCCAGGGCAGTGAACAGAAAGACCAAAGTAGCTTTGAGGAGTGTAAACTGAAGGACAGAATGGAATTCTATTTCATTTGAACATTCCATTGATCCTCAGTAGTGTTCTTTTGGGGGGAATGTTGGCCTGTGCCAGTGCGAACAAAACAATGTTTCCGTCTTGACTGAGTCATTTGGCCAAAGTATCAATATCATAGCCAATGTTCAGACTGATGCAGATGACCTTTAATTTTCTTGCACAGAAGACTGAAGCACAATGATTTGTTGTCAGGGCCTTGGCAACTGGCAGTGGTGGGCTTTCTTTGTTTTGTTGGACACAGTGGCTTCCATTCCCCCCTACTTGAGGTACTGTAATGAATGTATGTAGGGAGGTCTCAAAGGCAGAAAGTAGAGAAAGGCAGGGGGTTGAAATATTCCTCAACCAGTACGAGTATCTTGTTGAAAATGAACAAATCAGAGGAATGCTGTTTCCCAGGATAACTGAACAACGACCCTGTGTTACCCCGGGTCGGAGAGGAAGAATTTGATCTATAAGTCCTCATCACTCTTCAGGGCCCAGTCTGTTGGAAGCTGTGGTTCAGGAGCATGGGCTCTGAGTTCTAGTCCTGGCTATACCACTTTCTTTTTCAGGTGACTTCTCTGAGACTCAATTTCTGCATCCATAAAATGAAATACAATAGTACTATCACATAGTGGTGTGGTAATCGAATTCAACCATGCCTTTGATCACAGTCTTTGAGAAATAGTAAGAGCTTAATAAATGTTCTCTTTTATTATTATTACTAGAAAAGACCCATCTGGAAGGTCCATATTAAATGTTGGCTCCTTTTTCTCCAGCAAGCCTATAACTCTGGATCAAACGCTTGTAGTCAACATTTAGGAGTTTGATATATGTGTTGAATGTCACAACCCAAGAAGGATGGAGGGAGAACAGAAGATGAATAACTGTTTATCTGAAATCCCAGCCCACTTTGCCTTTCTTCACCCAGCTCAGTTCTCCTTCTTACACTTAACTTGTCCCATCGTCTGTGTAATGCCAGAGGAAAACTGGCAGGATACTGTCTGGCACATAGTAGGTGTTGAATAATTGGATCCATTGGTCTTTGGTTGGATCTGCCCTGACCTCAGCCACCCCAACCCTGAGACAAAGCCTTGAGTACTCTCTTTGGGAGTTGACCCCAGGAAGCCTTGGTAAGAAGCCAAAATGAGGGAGGGAGAGATGGGATGGTACATAAACAAGCAGGTAACTCCTGTGGGTCAGCTGCTCTGGGTTGCTATGGATGATTGCTATATAGGCTCAATCCCATTGGTAACTTGTATGAAGCACTGGGGAGCCTCCAGTTGCCTCACCCCAGTGGGGAGGAAGCCGGAGATTTGGCAACCCATTCCTGTCCATCACTGGGCAAGCACTGTTTCCAGGGGCATGCTCCAATGGTGAGAGCCACAGGTGGCTGCGGGAAACCAGCAGTGGGGAAGCCAGTCCCAAAGAGACATGAGCCAGGCACTGGCTGCTTAGGCGGTCCCATGCTAGGAGTGCTGACCTTTTAGAATTCATTTTGCATTGGACTCAGGATATCTACTGCCTGTTAAATACTTGCCAGATCTTGTGGGATGATTTCATGTTCCTGTAATGCCCCTGGGGGCATGGGTCCTGTTAGGGCAATGGGATTTCTGCTATGGGGACACAGCTACCTGTAATAAATCTCCCTTGAATGGTTTGCCTTTTCTTGAAGCTTGCTACAGAGGCCAAAAGCCAGGGCTTCCTCTCTGAGTTATCCACAGAATAAGCGAGCATCTGGATCCTGGCGTTTCCATGTGATAAGCACGAGTTGAGCGATTAATCTCCTTAAGAGTTCACCAAGAACCATGGCTTTTGGTCAAGGTGACCTTATAGGCCTGGGCTGACAACTAAAGAGTAAACCACTGAGGTGAAGGCTGCTGACACAGGGATACCACAAATGTAGTCTCCAAGACCATGTTTGGGGCCTTTCTACATTCCTTGGCTCTTCTAACTTAACAATAACTATCACTCATTGAGCTCTTTTTATATGCCAGCTTCTGAGCTAAGTACTTCTCACATTTATTACGTCAAGAGGCAAATAGAAAGGTTATTCCTATTTCACAGATGAGGAAACAGAAATTACATAACGGGTCTAAGGTTATAGAATCAGTAAGAGACAGTACAGCTGAATCCAGGTCTCTCTGACTTCACCACCCATAGGGTTAACCCCACTACAGTAGAGTTTGTATACAGGTTTGCCTTTTTTAACCCTGAAATGTTATTCTCAGTAGTATAGTAGTAAACTGGTTCTAGGAAGTAGGGTTGAGGAAGTAAGGTGGGGGAGGGGAGAAGGTGTAAGAGACCAGCCTTGATTAGTAACCTCTGCCAATTTCTGTGGTGTAAATACTCACCCTGTGGCCAATTTCAAGCTGCCAAGGGTTTAACAACCAATTTACAAAATTCCTGAATATTTAGCAGTTGGCTTGCACAAGCCAGTTTGAACCGGCTCCAACACACCACCGTTGGCACCACATTCCCAAAGGTCTTAATTACCAAGATTTCTGGAGAACATTGTTGCAATAGCTTCTTTCCTTCACTATTCTTCTCCTTGCCCTGGGAATCTAGGATAAGAAATAAGATGCCAGTATTCACTCATTCATTCAACAAATAAAATGAAGTATTGAAGAGGCACAAGGGGTCCAGAGGGGATGGAGGGTCCCAGTCTACCTTGGGTTGAGTTCCCCAGAAACAGAGCTAGAGGCAAGGATTTGAGTGACTAATTGGGAAGTGTCTCTGGGAAAACTGACAGGAGGGTGAGGAAGTAGTGTGGTAGGAAGCTAAGTCCTACAGAGGGTGCCTTTGATTCAGTTCTGTTGGGGGAGCTCTGGAAAAAGACTGGGGTACGCTCAAAGTGTATTGATGGGGAAGGGACAGGTCTGAAGTATTAAAACTTGCTACCCCCACCTGTTAGACATTGGTTAAGGGCTGTCCCCAAAAGGACATACATTTTCAGGCACTTCCTACTCTGCACTGGTACAGACCAAGCTGATTCCAGCACCCCAAACAAAAAGGCAGAGGCGCGGGTTGGTGGGGGCGCCAGCACATCTGGAGTTCATGTACCTGATCGTGGTAAAGGGATCTGAGGGTTTAGGTGTAGAGTTCTGAGAGTGCCTGCTTTCCAGTCATTCATTCAAACAGTGTTTGCTGAGCAGCTACTATATGCCAGGCATTGTCCTGGCTCAGGGGATAGAAGCATGGGTGCAAACAGCCAGGGTTCGTGTTCTTCTGGAGCACATAGTCTGGAGTAGAGGGGAGTCTGAACAATCCAGCCTGCAAATAGATCACTACAAATTGGGGTAAATGCCATAAGGAGAAGTATGGGGTCTTGGGAAAGTGTATAAGACAGACACTGGGTTAGTGGGGGGGGTGCGACTGGGGAAGGCATCCTTCATAGTTTGACAGGGAAACCCTTAGCTTTCACCTAGGGTCTTGAAATAGGGCGCAGGGCAATAGTGAACCCTCTCTTGTCTTTGAGCTCTTTCAGGTACTGGAAGCCTTGTACCAGAAACACAGCAGGTACACCCAAACCACAGTTTACTTAAGGTGCTTGGTGATTCACGACACCTAAATCAACTACTCCAACTTATGCTGTAATTATTCCTAACTAAAGCCGTATGCAGTACTCTAGTCAGTCATAACTATTCAGTATCCATTTCCTCATAGAGATCTTGGGAATTCCTTACTTTTGACCACTTCAAAGCCTGTAGACTCCAAAATCAGAGTGCCTGCTTTCAAAACTTACCAGGTCACCTCCTTATCTGTGTAGCCTTAGGCAAGTAGCTTACCCTCTCTGTGTCTGTTCATTCGTCTGTAGAATAGGAGAAATAGTACCTACCTCACACTAGTTCTGTTGTGAAGAGTAAAAGGATATGAGTTGATGTATGCAAACCGTTTTGTACCATGTCTGAGCACATTGTAAACACTTAATAAAAGGCAGGTTTTCTTTATGTTATTGGGTATAAGCTTTGACATGAAAGGATATCCTTGATATATATATATATGTATATATATATTTTAATATTTTATTTACTTTAGAGAGAGAATGAGTGTGAACTGGGAGAGCAGAATAGGAGGGAGAGGGAGAGAGAAAGAATCTGAAGCAGACTCCGTGCTGAGCACGGAGCCCCACACGGGGCTTGATCCCCCCACCGGGAGATCGTGACCTGAGCGGAAACCAAGAGTTGGACACTTAACTGACAGAGCCACCCAAATGCCTCTATCCTTGCTACTTTTTAAGTGAAAAAGTAATTTATGCATAAAATAGTTTGAATAAATGTTCTTAAACTTTGATGTCGGAACTCTTTAAACTTTTAAAACTATAGGAGTCCAAAAATCTTTCTTTTTAATGTGGGTTTAAAATACTCATTAATTCCTTAAAATAACAAAAATAAACCCATTACATGTTCACACATTGTCTTAGTTTGGGCTGGTATAGGAAAGCATCATAGATGAGATGGTTTATAGATAAGAGAAATTAATTCTCACGATTCTGAAGTTTGGAAGTCCTAGGTCAGAGGTCTTGTGAGGGCCCTTTTCGAGACTGAAACTACTGATTTGTCATTGTCCTGACATGTGGAACACAGAGGGTGAGAGAGCTTTCTGGGGTCTCATACATAATAAGGGCACTGATCACATTTGTGAACCTTCCCCACTCATGACCCAGTCACCTCCCAAAGGCTCCACCCCATAATACGAACATACTGGGGATTAGGATTTTAACTAGGAATTTAATCAGGAATTTTCAGAGGACACAAACATTTAGTCCATAACACATCTAAGTTACATTTTTATGAAAAATAACTCTATTTGTGAGGCAAAATCTAGTTTAAAAATTTGATTGTTTTACCCCTTTGCAATTCTTTCCAGTGCCTGTATTAATTGAAAATAGCCAGATTCTCATGTCTGTTTTGCATTCCATCTGTTGTGATGTGTTGTTTTGGTTGAAATATATGAGAAAAATCTAGCTTCACACAGTTGGAAAAGGAAGGAAAATTTTAATAGCCTTTTCAGATAATTGTGATAATTTGATATTACATGCAAACTTACCAAGTGGTAGTTTTTTAAAGGTTGGTTGCCATATGAAATCTAAAACCAGATCAGTAAACTTTTTATACCATATTATATTAAAATCAGTTGGCCTGTGTTGTATCTTAAATGCCTCTTTTACCCATGCATGATTTTGTGACATCATTTGGAAAATACTGGTTCACTGAGTTGTGGAGATCTTTCAAATGTTGACACATTTCATTATATAATATCAAAATGTCCCACTTGTTAATATCAACACTGATCTCATCAGAAAAGTCTTTAAACACAGGAAATCTGTCAAGCATATAGTAAAGGATCCAAGTTTTTCAAAATTCCAATTTTTGCTTGAAGGCTCAAATTTTTCGTTGGCAACAAATACTGTCAGTTGCTTTCCTTGAAATGACAGGCCACTTTGTAAATTTTGTAAAAATTTTCTGCCAAATTTCCAAGAATGCAATAGCCAAAACTTGTCTGACAGTCCTACTTTCAAGTAAAAATGGTGTTCCATGAAAAAGGGGCTAGTTGAGTTGGCAACACAAATATCCCACAAACACTTTTCTTGAGACAACCATCATACACGATATGCAGCAGAAGTGCTTTGTGCATTCTTCCTGTTTCATCAAAAAGAATGTTGAAAAAAAAAATGTGTCCTCAAAAAAAAAAAAAGAAAAAGAAAAAGTAAAGAATGTGTTCTCAGGGGTAGAGATTTAATAAAATTAATAGTTTGTAATGCTTCCTCAAGGACAAGTTTGAGAAATATCGAGTTTCACTTAACTGCAAATGTGGAAGTCATGAACCCAATGACCGACCATGATTTATTGGTGCTATGCCTTGATTTGTGCTAAGGTGCTAGTCTGATCCCCCACTGCTTTTGTACCATCAATGCAAATCATGCAGTGAAAAAGGAAAAAATGTCCTAGAGTTACTATGAAAATAGCTTTGAACTGAGGACTTCCTGAACGGGTTGCAGACCCTTTAAGGTCTGAAAGTGATATTATGAGAAATGCTGGCTTAGAAAAATGTACACCAAACTGCTGAAGCATTTATTTTGAGGAAGAGGCATATGACACCAGGGGCTTTGGAGTGGGTGGTAGATTTTTACTTCTGTATTCATTTGCAGTTTTTACATTGATCATATGTTGTCAGAAATAAAACAGAAGATATTCCCATTTTAGAAAAAGTATTAGGTCTTTTTTTCTGTCTGAGAAATAGGTGTCTTTCCATCTTCCTTCAGGGAGCCATGAGAACCTAGGTTCCCAGTATAGGAAGGGGCGGTAAATTTAATTGTCTCTTCCAGGCAGAGTGGTGGGGAAGGTCAGTGGAGGTGATGGGGACCGAACACTAATGTACTCCCCAGGTCCTTTGTTATCTTCTGTGGAAGACATCCTAGACTCATTATCCCAGCTCCAGCCTTTCCTAGCCATGACCTTGGGAAAGTTACCTAACCTTTCCATCAGTTCTTTCTCGCCAAAAAAGCAATAATAATACTACCTTTATCTTGTAAGGTGGTAGGGATTAAAGGAGCACCTGAAGAGTGTCTGACACACAATTAATGCTTAATAAATGTCAGCCTTTATGAGGATGACCACTCTAACCAAGGTGGTTTTTCTTGCTGGAAATTTCCAACATGGTCAGCCATTCCACAGTGTCTTCCCTGCTGGTGTCCGTGGAAAGTCTCTGTAGTGATGAGTCCTGGTCATTGAGCATGAGCTCTCTTGTGGCTGTATATGGAAGTGTCTCCTCTGAGCCTTTAGGTCTCCAGGGTTTGAGCAGAAGTGTGGTCCATGTTCTCCTTGCCTCTGGAACCGGGCCCCGAGGACACCGCAGAGAACTGGGCCTTGGTTCATACTACCTGGCCTTATTTGACAGTTCAGATGTGGTGAGGGCAAAGAGCGGTCTTGAGATTTCCACCCAGCCTTAATATCACATAAGCTCAAAGTTTCCCTCCCATGACCTCTGTTCTTCTTTGCCCTTACCATGTATCAGAGGTCATTGTTCTCACTAGGGTTCAGCAGGGCCCTTCTGCAAGTGAGTCAACACTATGTTAGCTATTATGAATCACCAGTTTGTTTTTTTCTTTTAACTTTTCTCCATAGAGTGTGGGCAAGGCCATTATTTCTGCCTCCAGCCCCTTCTAGTTTCAAATGACATTCTCCTTTTCTCTGTGGAATGATAGATTCATTCCCATGAGCAGTTAGAGACAGGATAGGGAATAGCATGAGGTCACCTACTAAATAGCTCTTGACTCAGTCTGTTTCTCTTCCTCTGATCCTCCCACAACTTAGGTAGAAGTCCCTGTTTCTTTGGCTGGGATTTTGGCAACATCCCGGCAATGGGTCTACAAGCCTTGCCTAATAGACTCCCCTCACTGCAGTAGCTGGGGCCTGGGGGAAAGGCGTAAGTGGAGGCCCAATCCTGGTATAGTCCCACCTGTAGCTCCCCATATGTGTGGGCACCCCAAATCTGCAGGTCTGAGCACTGTCCCCTGTACACATGCACAGCTGCATGTGTGTGTGTCCCCAGGCTGTGGCCCAGGCCACAGCCGCCTCCCTGGGAAAGGCAGAGAGATTGGAGACAGAGGCTTACAGAGGCCCTAGAGGTAAGTTCAGGGCCTTTGGAGCAGGAAATTCTGAGCTTTGGGTACTAAGACTGAAGTCTAGAAGAGACCACAGGCTCTAAGTCAGGTGTCCTCTGCCCCTGCAGGCTCTTGACCCACGAGGAGGGGACAGAGGAGGCCATGGGTGGGTTCTTGTGAAATGTACTCTGAGCAAGGACGTGGGGTGCCTGTGTGTGAGGGTAGGATGATCTGGAAATCTAACACATGGCTCTACTAAAGCCCTTCAGCGGTTCTTCTCAGCCATAAGATCTAGCCCCCACTTCTTGGTCTCCCAGCCCTCTCCCAGTCTGGCTCTTGCCCACTTCTCGACCTTGCCCTTGACCATTTCTGGCTCAAGCCTTACCTTCCCTTGGCAGTACCTACGTCCCACACTCTATCACTGGCAGGGACTTTGCAGGATGTTGTGTCCTCTGGAGTTTCCTGTGTGCGATGTCTCATCATGGCTGCTTCCTGCGCAGGAAGGATTCTTGCCTGACACCCCACTTGCTCAGCCTCCCAGTCTAAGTCAGGTCCGATTCTTCAGCCTGCATAGCTTTAATCTCTTTGTTCTCTGTCCTGTACCAAGAATGAGGGCCTGACCATTACCATTAGGGAGTGCTCACTGTATGTATGCCCATTTCACAGGCAAGAAAACTGAGGCCAAGATGGGGAGCTAATCTAGTCAGCTAACCAAGTAATAACAGAGCCAGGCTCCTAGTTTAGATACCAAGCTTTTAACTACTGTGCCGGGGATTTGTTGTTGTTGTTTAAAACAAAACACACTACTCGTGTTACAGTTCTAGATGTTGTGAAGCCAGTACAGGCCTCCCAGGGCTAAAGCCAAGGGTGGTATTCCTTTCGGGCTAATCTCCTTGCCTTTTCTTGCTTCTAGAGGCCACCTGTGTTCCTTGGCTTGTGGTTCCTTCTTCAATCTTCAACACCAGCAGTGGCTGGTTGAGTATGACATCCATCTAGTACTAACTCTGCTTCCTCCTTTTCTATTAAAAGATCCTCGTGATGACACCACTCACCTGAATAATCCAGGGTAATTACTCTCCTTATCCTCCGGTCAGATGATAAGCCAGTCATTCTTGATTCTTAAGCTTTTGAGTACAGCAAAATATCTGGTGGTAATGGGGGACAGGAGAGGAAACGTGAAAAATGCAGATTCCTGGGCCTCGTCACACCAGTGATTCTGAATCTATAGATCAAGCGCAGGGCCCGGAAATCTGCATTGTGATACACTTTCCAGAAGCTTCGGATGCAGGTGCAGTAATGGTGACTCACATGATTTACTGCAACCACAGGACCTAAAACAGCAATGTGCTAAATACGATTAGACCTTCTGGGCTCAGTGGGGCCCAGCGGGGAGGGGAAAGGAAGATATTGCCTGCATCCAGCAGGCTGGGTTGGAACAGGGTGCCCTCCTCTGTGTGGAAGATGAAAGCCTGAGTTGTAGCATATACCAGAGCCATAACCCGGGGCCTTCCAGAAGCCATCAGCCCCTCCTCTCATGTCGTGTCTCCCCCAGGAGGAGAGGAAGAACCACATTTTAGAGGCAGTGTTCAGCCCTGGCTTTGCCTTAACTACCTGAACCTGCTCTGTCTGGTCTCCCCACCCCAACCCAAGCCCACCAGCTGGGCTGCTCATGGGAAGCCCGTGGTCAGATGGAGAATGTGGGCTGAGAACATAATTTGGGAGTAGTCGGCCTGTGGCTACTGGAGCCCATTCCAGCCCAGCCACAGGAGCTGTTGTGGACCTTTTCTATTTCTTCATCTCCTGGGACTTGTAGACACTGAAACGGTTGAGCAGCAGCTGCCACTTAAGTGCCATAAAGTGGGCGCATGTGCACACGTGTGTCCATGTGTATGTGTGTGTTCACATGTGCGTGCATGTATGTGTGCGCACATCTACGTGTGTGCATGTGCATGCATCTACATGTGTACGTTTGCACATGTGTGTGCATGCATATGTGTGCGTATGTGTAGAGGGGGAGGCGAAAGTGACTGAGGCACTGTGTGATGGGGCCTCATCATGTGCGCCCCATTCAGACTTGGTGCAGGCTTGCCCTGCAGGAACAGCCAGAGTGATAGGGCCACTCCTTGCAGAGCAGTGAAGACCTGTCCCCAGGGGAACCCCAGAACCATCAGGGATAAACCAGGCTTTTTCTGTCTGATCATTTCCTCCCCCGTGAATGTTCCCTGCTCTTCGATGCCTTTGTCACTCATGGATAATCCCCCCCGCCCTCCTCACCTTCTGAGAGAGCTTATCCCCAGAGCTCCTGCTGAAGATCTGTGGTCCTTGACTCCTGCCCCCTCCTCTAGATGCTCTTGACCATGTGGCCCAAACAGGGACAATTACATTTCCTCCCCCACCCCCTGCCTCCCTCCCACACCCACCATAGTTACCTGTCATTAGGACTCAGATTTGAAGTAAGCAGCTCCACAGAGTAAACCTTTAAGGTGCATAGACTCGGGCTGGGATGGCCCCTGTTGGGATAGCCATGGCTATGATCTGAATGTTTGTGTCCGCCCCACCCCTCGGCCCCTCAATTCATATGTGGAAACCTAACCCAAGGTGATGGTATTAGGAGAGGAGGGGTCTTTGGGAAGTAATTTATCCTGAGGGCAGAGCCCTCAGAGCCCTCACCACTCTGCTTGGGCAGACAGTAAGAAGCTGGCCATCTGCTGTTAGGAAGCAGACCTTCACCAGAACCTAACGCTGCTGGCACCCTGATCTTGGATTCCCAGATCCAGAACAGTGAGAGAGAACTTTCTGTTGTCTCTCAGCTCCCAGGCTGTGGTATTGGGTTTGGTTACACCAGCCAGAGCAGACGAGAACCCCCATGCTGGGCGGCCATCTTGGGGCCCCGAGTTCTGACGAAGGAACAGAAAGAGCTGAAAGGCTGTTCTGAGGCATGAGGCAGGGGGAATGAAGCAGAGGAAGAGGAAAGTGCTCCTCAGGGATCCAAGGAGAAAGAGGATAAAGAGCCGATTTGATTCTTGCCAGCTTTCCAATTCCCAGTACCAGTCTCTTGTGAAGCATTTCTTGTCTTAAATGACTGGGTACCCAAATGAATTCTTGCCCTTGGGGCCCACGAGATAACCTAACTCCTCATAATTGCTTTCCTTTTATTTAAGTTAGCTCAAGTGAGTTTGTTTTTGCCAAGCAAATGATCCCTGATTAAGACAGCCCTTCCGGGAGAGGTGAGGCCTGGCCTGACGCTCTCGGAAGTTAACAAACCTGGGTGTGTGCCAGGAAGCAGGATACACATGTGGGCTTCATTCTCCCCCGCAGTGAGGGCAGGTGTCCATGGTGCCCGGGAGCAGGGAAGGGTGTTGGGAAGTGTACAGCACAGGAGGGGAGCAGAGCGAGGGGGACACATTGGAGAGGCAGTCATTTGGTTCGTCTATTGAGTACTGGCCAGAACATAAAGCAGAAAGCTCCTGGGTCAGGGTCAGATTGCCAGGACTTAAGCCCAGTGCCCTGGACATGGGTGGCCCTGGATGTATTTCTTAGACCCTAGAGTCCTCAATTTTCTAAGCTGAGACATAGGGATGGTAACTACGAGGTCGCTTGACTTAGAACAGCTCGGTTATTTGCCTGCCGTGGGTTTTTATTTTGTTTTTACTGGGGTAAGGGAGGGACTGACAAGAGCCAACGTTTGAGCAGGGCCATGTTGCTGAAGGTCTGATAGACCCAGCAAAGGAGTTAGTATTTTGTCCAGAGTAACTATGGGAAACTTGAAGAATTTTGAGCTCATAAGTAGTCTGATCTAATTGTGTACCTTCTCCGTAAAGCACACACACCCAGAGGACATTTGACAATGTCTGAAGACATTGGTTGTTAACACTGGGGTGGGGGGTGCTCTTGGCTTTTAGCAAACAGAGACCCAGGATGCTGTCAACATCCTCCAAAGCACAGAACATTCCCCAGCGTTACCTGCCCCAAATGTCAAGGCCAAGGTTGAAGAAGTCTGCATTCGTGTATTAGGAAGAACAGAAATCAATCATGTCCCATCTTGGGGGCTTAGTTTTCCATCTGTCAAAAGGTGGACTTGGAAGGACTTGGTAGGAGTGACCGATTTGTTCCTTCCACAGCTGGGTATGTGTCCATCGCAATAGACCCTATGGCCTGGACCCCCCTTACACCAGCTCTGGTGCCTTAAGCCTCTCCTTACAGATAATTCTGACAGAGTCAGAGAGTTTGTGGAGAATGTGGGCTCAGGATCCCGCCAACCATGGGATCAAATCCTGGCTCCACCCTGGCCAGCTGTGAGACCTGGAGGAATTTTCTTTGCTTCTCTGAACTTGGGCTGTTCTGTCCATAGACAGGGACTGCTAATAACACCTTGCTTGTGGCAGAGTTGAGAGGGTTTGAGAAGCCTTTAGTGCAACACCTAGCCCATAACAGGTGTCCCTTCAACCTCAGCCACAGGGGCACTTACCACCCTACTTCTCAGGGTGTGAGATTGATAAACACAGGAAATATTTGAGAAATTCAGCCAGGTCTCTCTCTGGATGCCCATGGTAACCCCCATCAGTGAGAGGAGACCAAAGGCACATACACTCCTTTGAATATTTGCTGAACTCATCATAACAGGGAAAAGAAAAAGGAAAAAGGAAGCTGCCATGTGGTACAGGGCACACAAACCCCGTGCCTCAGGGGCTAGGGAGGTCATGGCAGACTGCTGGGTTAATCAGTCCATTCATTGCTTGACTGAATGGTATCAGAGACATGGAAACAAGAAATGATTTTCCGAGAGGCTGGATGGCAGACCTGGGAGCCTGACTGTTGGGTTCAAATCCCATTTGTGCGTGGAACTGGCTGTGGGAACTTAGACCAGTTATTTTACCACTCTGTGCCTCAGTTTCCCCGTATGTAGAAATAGAGATCTCAAAGTGATAATAATACCTATCTCAAAGGGCTCTGAGAATTCAATATATATAATAAATAGAAGCACAAGCATCTGTGTCTGGCTAAGTAGAAGTGCTGGGATGTCATAGCTTCTCACTTCTGTTAACATTCTTTTTTTTTTTTTTTTTAATATTTTATTTATTTATTTAACAGAGAGAGAGACAGAGAGACCACAATGAGGCAGAGAGGCAGGCAGAGAGAAGAGGAAGTAGGCTCCCCACTGAGCAGAGAGCCCGATGTGGGGCTTGATCCCAGGACCCTGAGATCATGACCTGAGCTGAAGGCAGAGGTTTAACCCACTGAGCCACCCAGGCGCCCCTTCTGTTAACATTCTTACACCAAAAGCAAACACCGCCCATCACCCTGGAAGGGAAGCAGTGTGGTCTGCCAATCAGCAGCATAGGTATCACTTGGGAGCTTGTAAGAAACGGGAATCCTCAGACTTCACCCCGCAACTACCTGATCTGAAACTCTGCTCTCAGTTCTCTAGTGTGACATTGGTCTTCTTTCAGTTTCTAGACTGTGCCAAGCTCTCTTCTGCCCCAGGGCCTTTGCATATGCTATTCCTTCAGCCTAGAATGATGTTCCTTGGCTTTCCCCATGGCTGACCCTTAATATCTATCAGGCTTCAGCTTAAATGTCACCTCGTCAGAGAGGTTTTCCCTTACCACTCCTCCTTTCCCCATCCCTTATTACTCCATGTCTCTACACATTATGTATTTCTTTGCTATTATCAATCCCAATCTACAGTCACCTTGTACCTAAGTCGTCTTATTTGCTGCTTATTGTCTTCCCTTGCAGTATGGAAGCTGCAAGTGGGCAGGGATTGGGTCTCTGTGCTCAATGTCTGGCACAGGGTGAGTTCTCCATAAATATTCATAGAAACATTGAATGTGTCATGCAGTGAATAGAGAATGTTCATCCCACTGCTGGGCACAGGGTGAAAATTTCATTATAAAAATAGTATTACAATACTTGTAGAACAAAATGGGCTTCCATGCAGACCTGGGCTTCTTGTGATTGGGGACTGTGGCCTTTGCAAACAGTTATCCAAGCAAAGCAGAAGACTTTCCACTGCTCAGCCAGCCCCTGGCTGTCCCTCCGGCCCAGTCATGTATACGGGGCCACACTGAACATGCTATCTCATTAAAATCTGGAAATGAGGGTGTCCTATTGCTGTCACCTAGCCCAAGCCATCAAGCACTCCAAATTGGTTTTTGCCATTTTATACAGCATAACATACATTGGTTAACTTTTCAAACAGTAAACACCACCTGCAAAGTGCCTTTAATATTTAATATAACTCTAAATTGTTTTGAAAATAAATCCAGCCATGTGGAAAAGCAGCAGAAGGGACAGGAAGCAAAGCCAGGCACCTGCTCTGTGTAGGGAAGAGCTGGTAAAGCCAACACTAGCCACAGGCCCAGCGAACTCTTTGGGCCAAACCAGCGTTTAGCTGCCTGACCAGCCACATTGGCTATCACGGGGAGCGGGCTGTGTCTAGCAGACCACAGGTCCCATTTCCTCACCACCTGTCGCCTTCGAGTCTCTCTCTGCCCCTTCTCACATAGGGGTCTAGGGCCTCAGAAAAGTTACTTACCTCTTTTTGTCTTACTCGCCTCATCTGTAAAATTTGGGTGCTAATAATATCTACCTTGCTGCATCGCTATAGTTGTGAATGGGGGAGTCTAAGTACAGAGGTTAGAGCAGAGTGCCTGGCACACAGGACAACTTATGAATGTTTGCTGTGGGTTTGCTTCTGGGCCTGCTGGGCTTCATACAACCCATTTTCTTCACTCCCATTCCAGCTGCACCCCCTTCTCAGTGCCCGGTGTGTTCCCTGCTCCGTCCTACCACTGGGCCTTTGTACCTGCTGTGTCTGCTGCTGAGAGCACCTTTCCTTCCTATGTTGCCTGGCTAACTCTTGTTTATCTTGCCAACTGTCAGCTCAGTCAACCAAAATGTTGAACTTTGGGGGAAAGGCAAAGCTCGCTCCTCTTGGGGCACAGGTGCTAAGTGAATCTCTAGTCTGGAAAGAGGGTAGTTCTTGGTTTGTTCTACATGAGGTCTTCTGCCCGCTTGTCACTGGGGCCAGAAGACCAGGATCAGCAGCCACATCAAAAGCCCTGTGCTGGGTCTGAGGGATCTGGCAGTGCCCCAGAAGAAGGGAGCTGCTGTTCTTGGCAGACAAAACTGTCACCGTCCATCACAAGGAGATATGTGTCCAGGGATAGTCCCCCCTGGGGACCACATGAGGAGGAGTTAGGCAACTTTTGCATTGGTCAAGGCTAGAAGGATAAGGGCTGATGATTTCAAAGACATTTCAGAGAAAGGAATGATTGAGAGAGAGGGAGAGAGGAGAATTCTGGAGCTTCTGATTTGGGTAAGAGAGTCTATGGTTGTACCTGGAGAGGGCATGACCGCATCCATGTCTTACCATTGACCTTAGGTGATGTAGCTAAACAAGAAAGCAATGATGTGGGGGTCTGAGCCAGTGGTACCCCGCTCAGACAGGAGGACTGCTGTGGGAGTAAACAGGGAGCCCAGAATGACTCGTCTTGTACCATTTAAGCAGATAGATAAATGAATGCTGGTAGTGACTATGCTAATTAGTAAAGGGGAATGGATGCCACCTTAGTCAATGCTTGGCCTTTCTGGCCAAAGTCAAGCTAAGACTCATTATGTCTTCCTGCTTGCTTCTTGATCTTTCCAAGAACAATGAGGACTCCCGTGTAAGGATATCTGGTCATCAGTGCCCTGGGTTCTTGACTCTCCCAGTGACTGTACTCCTTTGTATGAGAAGGTTGGGTCCCTTACTGAGCAATTTGCTACCAGCCACTGAGTTCTCCAAATGGCATATGGATCCAGATGGACCCGTGGATGGGAAGATGTTCTCGGCTCTGCTTGTCGGTGGGCCATCAGGCATTTCCAAAGAGGACACCCAGAGAAGACTTCTTGGCTTTCCTTCCCAGACATGACCTTCTCACCTCAGTCACGGCATCACCATCCACCACGTCTTCAAGCCAAAGGCCTGGAACTTGCCTGCCATCTTTCCCTTTCCCTCTATCCAATCTACTAATAAATCCTGTTGGCTCTCCCTCCAGAACATACCTCAGTGTTTCCCCATCCAGAATAATCCCCATCACCCCCACTTCTTTCTAGTCCAAGGGTTTGCCAACTTTTTCTGTAAAGGGTCAGGTAGTAAATATTTTGAACCCTAAGGGCCAGGTGATGATCTCTGTTAAAATAACTCAACATAAAAAAAACAAAAAAACCTCAACATACCTTCAGTGCAAAAGCAGCCATAGGCTATAGTAAATCACAGGCATGACTGCTTTCTAGCAAAACTTTATTTACAAAAACAGGGGCCCAGAGGCCATGGTTTGCCAACGGCTGTTCAACTCCAAGTCCCCACTGTGTCCGGACCAATACCAGGACTCCAAACTGGTCTCCCCGCTCCCACTCCTGCAGTCTCTCCCATGCATGATCCTCATGGCAGCCAAAGCAGCCTTTAAAACGTAGTCAGATGGTGTTTCTCCCAGGCTTAAAATCTTCCAGAAGCTCCCCACTGCCCTTTAGTGACAATCCAAAGTCTTTCCCGATTTTCTCTGCCCTCCACGGTGACCCCCCCCTCCTGCCCCCACCCACGATCACCCTGACACTCTTTCACTAATTCCCTTTCTGCTCCACTTCCTTCTGTCTTCCCCTGGAACATTCCTCCCCTAATCTTCTCCTCGCTCAGCTCCTGACTCAAAGACCTCCTCCCCAAAGAGAGCCCCTCTGACGTTTCCCTAGTGCTGCCCACCCCTTCTTCATTACTCCATGTGAAACGGCCCTGTGTGTGGATCTGTTAACCATTCATCTTCCCACTCTGGCACATAAGCTTCGTGAAAGCAGGGACCTGGTCTCTCTCCACACCAATAGCAGCTCACGGCAATATAGGAAGTCTTCAAATACTTGCTCATTGAATCTGGAGAGGTTCCTGTGTTATATTTCCAGGCAATGTCTGTTCCACTGTCTTTCCACCTTTAATTTCTCCACCTTTGACTCAGCCCTTCTTATGCCAGCCCAGGGAAGGTTTGCTTATAACTCATTCAGTGAATGCAATAAAGCCAGAAAAAAACCTGCTCACCGGAGTCCTTGTGCTTGTCCAGCGACCCCTGTGCAAACTTCCGTGTCATCCGAAGGCCACATCTGGGGAAGGGCTGCTCCTCTGACAGCTGGACTCCACACGGGGGCCCGTTTACCAACTGCAGTCATGCCCTGGAAGGGCAGTGGGGATGCTCGGTCCTCTGCAGGCTCTGCTTCAGGAATCTGCCTTCTGTTCCGGTGCTCCCTGATATGTGCTACAGGCTTCCTCGAGCTGCATTTCCTTGTTTCTGGAGGGTTCTCTCTCAGGCATCTCATGTCTCTTCCTGTCCCCTGCTACCTACTCTTTTGCTTTACTGACACTGGGGGCAAGGGACTGCTAGTTGCCGCCACGAATCCTTTCTTTCCTCTTCCTTGGTCATGGAGCCCCAATTTTATTGGAAGTGGCAATGAACCCAGCAAAAAGACTCCATTTGTCTCCTTTGCAGTTAGGCGTGGCCATGTGGCTACATCTGCTAATGGCATAGACGCAGAAGCTCTGATGGACTTTCTGGGAAGGGTGGTCAGACGGTGCTGACTCAGCTGTGTCTCAGTCTGCTCAGGCTGCCATAACAAATATTGTAGACTGGGGCGGGGGTTGCAAATAACAGACATTTTCTCACAGTTCCGGAGGCTGGGAGTCTAAGTTCAAGGCCAGCCGATTTGGTTCTCTGGTGATGACTCTTCCAGGCTTGCTGCTGGCTGTGCCTTCCTAATGTAAAGAGAGAGAAAAGACATCTCTCTTTTTCTTCCTTTTCTCATAAGATCACCAATGCTATCAGATGAGGACAGCACCTCTATGAGCTCATTTAACTTTAATTACTTCCTAAAAACCTTATATCCACATACAGTCACAATGGAAATGAGGGCTTCGACATATAAACTTGGCAGGAGAGACACAGTTCAGTCCATAGCAGCTAGATATGACATCATTTAGCTTTCCCATTCCGTCCTTCCTTCCTTCCTCCTTCCACTTAGAATGCAGATATGATGGCTGGAGCTTCAGCAGCTACCTTGGGCCATGTCGTGACATTGAGAGTAAGTGCCAGGTGTGGAGGATCTGGGTTGACTTTGTGGAGCTGCCATCTCATCACTGGAATGATTTTTGCCTTGTGATCGATCCCCAGTTTTAAACTGCAGCTGTACATGGGAATGACCTGGGGAGATTTGAAAGATCTCAGTGCTAAGGAGTCACCCCCAGAAATGCTGACGTAGTTGGCCTTTTAGGGTGCAGCCTAGGCATCCTGATTTTCTTCAACCTTT
This sequence comes from Enhydra lutris kenyoni, assembly GCF_002288905.1. NCBI lineage: Eukaryota > Metazoa > Chordata > Mammalia > Carnivora > Mustelidae > Enhydra > Enhydra lutris. The sequence continues at coordinate 28,472,142 of NW_019154094.1, read as the reverse complement.
TCTGGCAATTCTGATGTGTTAAGGTTGAGAACACTGTGTTAAAGAATAAACCCTTGCATAAGAGAATAAACTATATTTGAAACTATGGTATTTTAGTTTTGTTATATGAGACTAACACAACTCCTAACAATCAAAAATCTAATTTTGGGAGATGAATCACTTCCATCTTCTGAGATTTTCCGGGCAAGAACAAGCCAGAGCCAGCAGGAGCCCTGGTCACAGCCTACCACGTTCCAGGACATGGACTGGTGAATCTCAATTCAAGCCGAATGGTGACAGAGCTGTGACATATTAACTACTCTTTTCTGTCCCTCCACCCACATGAATAAAACAGTGTGTATAACTAAAAATAAACTTCAGGATTAAAATAAGCACTCGAATTAAAAATAGTCCGACGTGGCATTTTTGTCAATACTTTTTTTTTTTTCCCCTGAATGTGAAAATCCACTGGTAAGGATCATCAGAGGCCACCAAACTCTTCCTCTCTGCAACCCAAATGCCTCTCTGTGTCCCTATGCCAAGTGAGAAGAGATGAAGGGTAGGAGCTCTGCCAGCTGGTGAGAGAGCTGGTTTAAAATAAGCAGGTACCCGCGTTCGAATCCCAGCCCTACCACTCAGAAGCTGAGCTCTCCAAGGCAGGTGGTTTAACCTCTCTGTGCTTTAGATGCCTTCTATGGAAATGGGGTTACAGGTCTACCCAGTACCCGGGAGAGTGGTGAGGATGACAGCACAGCATGCAGAAAAAGTCCACAGCATTGTGCGTGACATGCAGTCACTGTTCAGGGACTGTCAGCCGCCTCTCTTAGGGATGGTCAGCTGTCCTTCCCATGGCTGGGGAAGCTCTTCCCCCTCATTTCTGGGAATTGCAGCCGACACGGGGCTGCCTTTATGAATAGGGTGCTAAATGAGCAAACACATGTCTGGAAATGAAGGTAATTCATCCCTGGGGAGATACCATCTCCCAGGTTCAGGGGTTAATGGGCTCGGAGGATCCCAAACAAACGGGGCCCGAGACAAATTGGCGGAGCCCTATTGTTCGTCAGACAGCTGTTCAGCTGTGGCCCATTTATTAGCACGGCTGCCCGAGAAACAAATTAAAAGGCAAGTCCCCTCAAGATAACAGAAATCGAGCACCAAGGGCTGAACGCCCCGCGAGCTGGAGCCAAGCACAGAGAGCCCTGCTTCTCCGTCTGCGGCCCGCCCGGCGCGCTGGGCCCAGGAGGGGCCTGGACGGCCGCCAGCCGCTGCCGGCGCGGGCTCTCCTCGGTCCGCAGGGGAGCTGCCAAGAACGGAGCCCGCGGAAAAGCACTTGCAGATGAGAGGGGAGCACATGGCAGGCCCAGCTCTCTGCAGTCATAAAATGCAACATGGAGGAAGACGAGAGGAAACAAACCGTTCTCTCCGGGCCGGTCCATCTGGAAGTGTGTGGCTGGGAGCGGTATTACAAATAAATGTGTCCAACGCAGCAACGTCTGGGAGTAATTGGATGTTTTCATCCTCCTGGAGCATGTGGAGGGGCTCCTTACACAAACACAGGCCTGGAGAAGCCACAACAGACACCCTGCCTACCCCCGCACCACCACCCATTGCTGGCATGTGGGTTCTGCTCTGCACGGCCTGGAGACTGGTCCAGCCCATTTTCTAGGGAAGGACAGTGAGTGGTGAGGGCTTAAGAGTGTAGAAGCTTTGGAGTGGGAGTCTCAGAGAGAGACAGGAGTCCTCGCAGACTCCTGAGAGATGGGGCCAGACGGAGTGCAGGCCTCTGTGGGGGGCTGGCTTCTTAAAGTTGGGCCCTGGACTAAATTTACCCTAGGGTGCTGGCTAATCATCTGGATTCCTGTGCCCTACTCCAGACCTCCAGGATTCAACTCTTTGGGAGCGAGTGCAGGAATCCTGCCTTTTGATACATCTTCTCGGGACATTCCTCTGCGTGCTAAAGGAGTCTTTCCCCAGCGTGAGTGTGCATCAGAATCACCCCCAGAGCTGGTTAAACACAGGCAGGGGAGCCCCACCTGAGCAAGCATTCCTGATTCAGTAGGTCTGAAGGGCCTGCAGGCTTGCATTTCCAGCAAGTTCCGCCTGACGCTGCCACTGGTCTGGGGACCACACTTGGAGTAGCACACAGTGCTGAAAATTGCAAACCACTGGACCACAGGCTTTTTGCCTTCAGGCTGAGCAGAGTCTCATTTGTCAACAATGAGCACTATACCTCTCTATCTTCAGGTATCAGACTCGGGGGGGCCCAAGTTTCACTCCTCAGCCCCCAGAGGTGACTGAAGATGTCCCTCAAGTTAATAATGATCCCAGGAGGACTTCATGCTGCGGCTTCCTTTGCAGAAACAGAGGGCCTACCTAGACTGTGGTTCTCAGCTGAGTGAGGTTAGTTTAAAAGCACTCCAGCGCCTGGCAAGAACACTAAACCAATACATTTAGACTCTCTGGGGGTGGAACTCAGACATCATTGGTTTTTTTGGTGGTTTTTTTTTTTTTAATATTTTTATTTATTTATTTGTCAGAGAGAGATCACAAGTAGGCAGAGAGAGAGGGGGAAGCAGGCTCCCCGCTGAGCAGAGAGCCTAATGCAGGGATCCATCCCAGGACCCCAAGATCATGACCTGAGCGGAAGGCAGAGGCTTAACCCACTAAGCCACCCAGGCGCCCCATCATTGGGTTTTTTTTAACGCTGGCCCAGAGAGTCCAATGTGCAGCTAGGGCAGAAAACCATGTGCAAATATTATTACCCATGACTCCTGTTAAAACCACCCAGGGAGTGATGGAAGACCCCACCACTGGCCCCCACCCCATCACCAAAATTCTGATGTCCTGATTTGGGGTGGAGCCTGGACACTGGCATTGAAACCAAGCCTGTATGTGATTCCCAGTGCAACCGGAGGGCAGGGGTACACCCCTTCTGGCCTAGTGGAAAGAAGGTTGGGAGCAGCAGCTCTGGGGAAGGATAATGGGGCAGGACGAGCCAGGGATTGGACCACATTCCTTGGGGTCCCTACACTCAATGACGTGGGCAAAGCAAATCACAACAGCATAAAGCCGTTTTGTGAAGTGTGATCGAAACAAATTTCTTGCCCTTATATCAGAAACAAATGCAAGCTCTTATCGTCCTCCCTGGCCAGGGCAGGCATTTGCGGGTGGAATGGGGAGGACAGGACAGGAACTTCCTCTGCAGCTTCAAGCTGCTCTCCCCTGGGATGCACAGAGAGGGGTGTGTCCCTGCCAGACATCAAATCCAGGGATCTGGATTTCTACAGCTTCTCAGGGGGACCAAGGAGGAAGTTCTGCTCGAATTACTACCTCCCCTGTGTTCTTTTTTGTTAAAATGCTCCTTCCCTGGGTGCCATTTCAGCCTTCTGAACCTGGGGTAGGGCACTGAAACCCGCATTTTAAACAGACATTCTGGATGATTCTTATGTGTATTATAATCAGAGAACCTCTTGGGTGAGGGTTCTAGCTCTCTGAGGATAGGAGAATTTTAGAGAGGTAGGACAGAGAACACAGAAGGGGTAGTTCTTTGCCATTTTGGGGCTACCTGAGGTCTCTGCTAGGCCCAGGACCTCTCAGAAAAGAACATTTCCCCAAAGATAAGAGCCTGACCTTTTAACACAGTGTACATCTGGGTCCAATAAATGGAGCTGACTTTACCCATGGAAGCCTGGATGTCATAGTCAGCTGTCTTTGTTTTGATGTGTTTTTAAGGCCTCCCTAATAGAATGAGCTAGATTTCTGGCAGAGAAATGGATATCTCTTCTCTCTGGAGAATTCTAAATCTCCTCACTAGAGATTTACGCTGCCCTTCCCAACAATGACGAGTATTTAATGGCCAGGCTTTGGCCAGTGGTACCAGCCTGCCGTGTCTGCCTATGACAAATGTTCCTTTGTGATCTGCTCACTCTGGGGTTACCAAGGATTTCGAGTGGGGAGAGGGGAGGGAGGGGAGGGAGGGGAGGGACCTTGGAATTCACAAACCAACAGAAGGCCCGGAAGTTCTGTGACCCACAGCCATTTGCTGTTTTGATGAGGCACAAATTTGGATAGTGTGTGTCTTGGGGCTACTGAAGGTGAGTAGCTGGGGCGGGGGCAGAGATGACCACTAGCATCTTAGCTTTGTGGGATTCACAACGTGGTGCAACTTTTGTTTCCTGGTGGATATGGGCCATATGGTTGGAGAGAAAATTTCAGAGAATAGAAATAATTATCAGGTTGTGGTCAGAGAATGGTACAAGGTGCTCATGACTCTTTGAAAGATATGTGATTGGGACAAAGCCAGGCATCTGTGTGATTATCCCTGGTGCTCTGAATCCAGGATTCCTGGAGGTCTCAGAATTAGCCCTCCCAAATATCTGTGGTCTTCCATGTGCTCGGTCATATGGGGAAGGAATAGTAAATGGGCACCCAGATTTGAGTCCTTGTTATGTGCCAGGAAAAGTGCTAAGACCTTAGCACATATCATCTCCTTTAATCCTCATGCAATTCTAGAAATGCATACTTTTGGGGTCATCATTTCCTAGATGAGGTACAGAGAGGTTATCCAGTTCCGACAAGGCCTTACAGCTGGATAGTGGCAGAGCTTCGCTTTGAACAGACAGACTCCCTCCTTGACCAACTTCTTTGACTCGTCCAGCCCCGTCTTAGCAAAGAATCCTGCTGAGTCATTGAGAGGGAATCCTGCCATCCTTGATTTCTGATTGCTCTTAGTATCTGGTTAATGTAATCTGTCTTTGATGTGTCTTGGACCTGCCATTCACAAGAAACCTGTGAGGTCAGTTTACCTTCCTACTCTTGATATCCCCTCTTAGACGCTACTGGTTCAGTCACCTTCCACACTGAGCCTGATCTCTCTCCCCTATAGCACTTGTCTTGAATAAAGTCTTTCTCACTATCTTAACAAGTATCCAATAATTTTAACAATAATTTTAACAGAATATAGGCAGTGGGACTTTGGTACCTGCATTCTTAATCTTTACACTGTCCCAGCAGACCAGTGGTATCAGAGAGAACTATCATGCCAGCCACATTTAACACTGGAAATTTTCTGGTGCCACATTAAAAAAGGAAGAAGAAACAGGTAGAATTATTTTTTTAAATATTTTTCTTCCTGAAGATACCTGAAATACTTCAACATGGAGTTGATACTTGAAAAAAGTATGGGGATATTTTACATTTCTCTTTCTCTCATCTTTTTAAGTCTTCAGAACCCAGTGTGTATTTTGCACGCAGCCCAGCTCACTCTGGACGAGCACGCTTCCAGAGCTCAGCCATCACAGGCGTGAGTGTTTACAGAACCGGGCAGCACGGTGCCAGACCAGCCCCCAGCAGGAGGCTTGAGTCCGAGGATTTGTCTGTGCCAGTGCTGACAACAGGCAGAGTGCAGAGGGAGAAGGACAGAAGAATGAAGGGGCAAGGAAGCTAGCTGAGCAAAGGCATTGCTGATACCTGCTGACTGTAGGAAGTTGGGGATGGAAATTTAAAAAAAAAAAAAAAAAGGACCCAGATTAGGAAGTGAGAATGGGGTGGTGAGCAGCCTGGAGGAACTGTCCCTAAGGCTGGGACAGAGAAGGCCTTGGGTGGTTGGGAAGGGTAAGCTGGTGATCCATGAGGACAGCGTGTCTTCTCTAGTAATGTGCGCTCCTCTCACCCGGGATCCTGTTCAAATGCGGATTCTGACTTGGTTGGTCTGGGAGGAAGCCCAGGAGTCTGTTTTTCTAAGGAATGCTAAGCTATGGTAACGTGGCTGGTGTGGGGACCACACTTTGAGTAGCAAGGCTAGAACACATATTCAGGCTTTGAATGGTCTACCAGCAACATGGAAAAGGGATGAAGCTGAAACGTTCTTAAGCCACGGAGAGCTTTTGGCCTGAGTTCCTTCTAAGCTGTGGCAGTAAGTACAGCTTCCACCTGTTGATTACCTTTTCTGCTCTGTGCCTCGTACCAGTGGTCCGCAAACTAGGGGCACCCGGCCAGATCTGGTCACTTCCTGTTTTGGTGAATAAAGTATTCTTGGAATGCAGGCACACCCATAGATGTTTACATATTGTCACAGCTGCCTTCATGGTACAATGGCAGGGCTGAATAGTGGCAACAGAGACCATATGGTACGCAGAGCCTAAAATATTCACCATCTGGGCCTTTCTAGAAACATTTTGCCATCTCTTCATATATTGTCTCTTCACTTCTCATCACATTGCCCAGTGGATTAAGTACTATTATTGTCCCTTTTTACAGATGAACAAACAAAGGCTTGGAGGCACCAAGGCATTTGCCCCACGCCTCACAGCTAGGTAGAGAAGCAGAGCTGGTCCTCATGCCCAGGCTGACCTGTGCCAAAGAGGCCAAGGCCCAGGCTCTCCACTCCGCTAGTGTCGTGGGAATAGGAGTGGCTTCTGCAGAATAAAAATGTCTATGTGGAGAAGCAGAAGTCATCAGGAACATGTCACTGTTTTGGGGAATGGCTGCAGACCCATGGAATCCTTGACTACCACCTCTGTGCACATGCACTCTGTGTGCTTTCTGTTCTAGCTCTTCCCCTCCCCCAACCTCCCTCCTTGCCCACCTCTGCCTTTGCCCGCAGCAGTGATGGCTCCCACCTCAAACTGGCATCTCTCTCCTTGCTATGGGATGGCATTTGTTAGATGAATACCCCAACTTGTGTCCCTCGGTGGGACAAACGAGAGGCACGGCCTACATCCTTCTTAAAGGTGTGGATGGTGGTGACCTGCTCCCTCTTGTCTTTCTCCCTTCTGATCCCCCACATCACCGACCTAGTCCCCGATTTGTCCTTCTGGGGGTTAGCTCCCAAAGAAACTACCTGCACTCACCTCCCATGTCACGTCCTACTCTTTTTTTTTTTTTTTTAAACACTGTATTTTTTTTTTTTTTAAAGATTTTATTTATTTATTTGTCAGAGAGAGAGAGGGAGAGAGAGCGAGCACAGGCAGACAGAATGGCAGGCAGAGGCAGAGGGAGAAGCAGGCTCCCTGACGAGCAAGGAGCCCAATGTGGGACTCGATCCCAGGACGCTGGGATCATGACCTGAGCCGAAGGCAGCTGCTTAACCAACTGAGCCACCCAGGCGTCCCGTCACGTCCTACTCTTAAGGAAACCCAGAATAAGACACAGAGCCGGTCAGTTAGATGTCACAATAACTGGGAAAGTGCTTGCAGACCCACAGTTTACAGGTGAGGAGACTGGGAGCTCAGGGGGACGGTAGCTTGTCTCACTTTCAAGGGTTCCAAGCAAGATTGTCTAACTCATTCCTTGATGAGTCACACCACCTGCTCTTTGTTGATGATGATGGCCACGGTGAGGACAGCTGAACGCTTACTATGAACCTGAGGAATCAGTGGCCCAAGGCAGTTAGGTAACTTGTCCAAGTTTTGGCCACATGTGAAGAGATTTGACCCAAGGATGCCTGGAGTAGCAGGTGTGGAGACACGCGCGCACACACACACACACACACACACACACACACACACGAGGCTGCTGTGGGTGTGGTGTTGCCATCTCAGCCCTGCCCACTGGGTGGGATGAACGTCTTCTTCAGTGACTGCTCTTGGGACAGGTTGCCATGGTTACCACTGGGTAACCCTCTGAATCATGGAGGTCGGTGATGGTAACTGCAGCCACATCATCACTTCTGTGTGACATTCCCCTGACTCCCCAATTCCTAGTGCAACTGAAGCTGGTGAGTGGGCAGGGAGCAGCCTGGTTGCCATGGGAACCAAGTGGAGCCGCTCTCATGATCTCATCTCTAGACACCAGTGAACTTCACCACAGGGGAGTCACTGTTCTTTCCCCTACCCCCTCTTTAATCTTTTCCCTCCCTGGACATAGGCAGGAGCCTGCCTGCCAGCTGTGGGTGCCGCTCCCACTCGTGCCCTTGTCGCTCTCAGTGCTCAACATCCCATCTTGCCTGTCTCTCCCTTCCTCCTCCTCTTCCTTCCATCCTCGAGGAAACATAGTCATACGAAGGCGACAGACCCGTGGCTGTGTTAGGAGACAGGCTTGCCTGGGTCCTGGATGCCCCCTCTCAAGGCTGGGAGCATTTTGGTGATTATACCAGTCTTGCCATCTGTAAAATGGGGACACTGGCTACTGTGAGGATTAAATGTAAGGACAATAGCAGGACAGTTAAAAGCCTGATCTTTGCGTTAGACAGACCTACCTTTGAATCCTGGCTCTACAGCTGTGTGCGACCGTGGGCCAGTTCATTTTCTGAGCCTCTGCTTCCCCTTCTGCACCCGGAGGATAGCAGGCAGAGCCACCTTCCCTGGATTTGTTGTGCTGATGGTTCTAAAGCACAGAGTGCAGTACCTGCTTGTCTTAGTTCCTGTGCCCCTGCCTGCCCGTGACCCCGTAAGGCTTTGAGTCTGCTAAGGGCCGTGACTTTCTTGTTCTAAGCCAAGCACAGTGACTCAAGACTGTGCCCTTCATTGGGAGGGAGCAGCTTGCCTTCCAGCTGGATGCAGAAAAGGGAGATAAGACACCTCTCTTTCCTCCCTTGACTTGCTGTGCCTGTCACCCCAATCAGATATGATAGTACCAGCCAGGGGGGGCCCTAGTAGCTCCAGAGGGAGATTAAGAGCTTGGAGCTGATGGGGACATGAAACTTCTCCAAGCCTGTGGTGGCAGCCCTCATCACTATCAGGCACAGGGCAAGTGTGATAGAGGTTGAGGATAGGAAAATGGGAAAGAGCTGTAAAATTCCTTTCCTTAAACTGTGTTGATTCTTCCTTCCCTCCTTCCCACCAGCCCTGAAGATACTCTGATAGCACAGGGCAGAATGAGAGGACAAGGGTCTTTCCAAAACCCACAGTGGGTTTTGGGATGTCTTTAGAGTCTCCAGGGATTTGGGGAAACTTTTGCAAGGATGTGCATTTTGTCAGGGAGAGAGGGAACAGGGTATTCACGTAATTCTCATCAGCAGGGTTCTTCGGCTCTGTTTCCTGGAGCGGTGTGTTATGGCCACACTACCAAGAGCCGGTTGTCACATTTTCAGGGATTTTGAGAGCTGATTGTGAAACACAAATGTTAACTATTAAATGACAGAAACTTACAATGAAATAAGTATATTGCAAACAAAGGTAATACTTCCTAATAAGTATACGTCTTGTTACTGTTGTGTGGCTCTTGGAGCTGGGTCTGGCTGTTCCATCTGTGGTGATACGTAGGGGTGTGTGGCTGAACATTCCCAGCTCGGTCTCAGTGACGTCACAAGGGTAGCCGGCTGCTGGCCATAGTGGCGGTATTCTTAGCAAATGCTACAAGCCAGCCCTTCCCCACACCCCCAAACCTTTAATAACTAGTGCGTCACCGTGCCTGCAGCCCCCACGACCAAATTATCTGAGGTTTTTGTTACAAATGCAGATCCTGGAGCTCCTCTCCAGACCCCCTGAATCTCTGGGTTGGGGGGTCCCAGACTCTGTTTTTAGTGAGCCTTGTGAACACCTGGAGATGTATGGGGAAAGTGAACATGAAAGGAAAGAAAGGAGTCTCAGGAGAGTTTGTCCTAGAATCAGCCATAGGATAATTGAAATGTGGGTGCAGACTGAATTCCAGTGTCTCCCAGATTTTCTCTTCCTTATTGTATCGAAAGAGATGTCTACTGAGCGTTCACTGTGGTTCAGAGAGTGCTAAGTACCTCAGTGTATGTTTTATCTCTGCCTCCCCTTAATGGAAAAGGCATTTTTTTAGATTATTTATTTATTTGACAGAGAGAGAGAGAGAGAGAGATCACAAGTAGGTAGAGAGGCAGGCAGAGAGAGAGAAGGATGCAGGCTCCTTGCTGAGCAAAGAGCCCGACACGGGGCTCGAACCCAGGACCCTGAGATCATGACCTGAGCTGAAGGCAGAAGCTTAACCCACTGAGCCACCCAGGTGCCCCGGAAAAGTCGTTTATTGTACTCATTTTACAGATGAGCAAACTGAGACTCAGGCTCAAGGGCCTTTGCCAGGGTCCAACCTAGTGAGAGTTGGAGACAAAATGCACACAACAGGAATGACATCAGAGCTGGTCATTTTATTTCAAACTTAGTGGCTGCCATATAGAAGGGCCTTTGTAAGTGTCAATGGATAGATTTACCTAGAAGTCATCACCTGGCCAGGACAGCATTTCCTCTGGAGTGGGTTTGATGATGCAGGGTAATTTCTAGAATGCCATTAACTATCTCACGTGAGGAAGGAGAAATACACCACCTCCTGAGATGGGAACAGTCAAGGCAATGTATGGCCACACAAGGGTCAGGTGCGGGAGACACACCCCACATTATGTGTCATGAGGCAGAGGGCTCCTCGCTAGGTCTTCCTCTTCTGTTCCTTGGCTGGGCCCAAGAGCCACATACTGGTGAGGATGAAGATGGAGATGGCAGTGAGCACGGAGTTCCCAATCTGGTCTGGTAGATTCAAATGACCACGTGAAAAATTAAAAACACAGTGGGAGTCCAACAAGAAACCAAGTCATTACCTGTTGTACCAAGTTCAGTGTGTAGTGCTCGCTTCGGCAGCACATATACCAAGTTCAGTGTGTAAGCATATTAAGTTCGGGAGCTAGCAGACGAGTCTTGCAGGGCCCAGGATGCTCAACGTGGAGCAATGAGAGATGGAGACAGGGAGTCTGGTTGATGTCACGTGTGGGAGATGGGTCAGGAGTGCTCTGGAAGTCAGGGAAAGATGTGGTTTTCAAGAGCAGAAAGAAGCTTGAAAGGGCAGTGCTTGGAAGGCCAATGGGGTGCCCTGGAGTTTGGCACGTACTCTACAGTGAGCATCCAGGCGGGGCTAGGAGGCCGTGGTGGGTGGGGAGCACCTTGGAGGGCCTGGAGCCCAAGCTGACTGACTTCCCGCAAGGCTTCAGAGGACTTCAGGACAGCACTCAGTTGAGGCTAAAAGAGAAACCCTTTCCTGCTCTCTTCTCCCACCCTGCACACCTCTAAGAGTGCTACTTCCCCCAAACTGTGATCTGTAGAATTCTGGAAAAAACAGAGCCTCATAGACAGATTCAGGATCTGCTCTATATCATATCCTTCCTCCTAGAGATGATAATGATCCCATTAAAGGTTCTGAGAAGTTCTGCAACCAAGAGACATTTTTAGCTCTGTGGATCTTGTGGGTAGCAGACCCTGGCAGGCTCCACCCAGATCCCTCAGAGCCCTGGTTCTTGTGTGCCCCCCCACCCACGCCATTTTATCATGCTGTTACTTCTAATGGCACCCCTGGCTCTTCAGAGAACTCCCCTCTGGCTATAAGACCTAATGATGCCTTGGAATTTATCCCTGCACCCCTCCCCAGCCTGCCCTTAACCAATGACCAATATGCTGTCCTGGTTGGGGCAGCTCTGAGGCTAATTTAGAGCCCAGAGCTCCCCTGCGGGAGTAACCCAAAGCTGCCCCTGCGGGACTTCGCTTTACAGGTCATCCCGGAGTTGCCCTTCATGGCTCTCTCCACTCAGGGCTTGCCTCGGGGGACCTGGACCTACATGACCTCATTTCTCCCACATCAGGACTGTTTGTTTCTGAAACACCCATCAGTGTGATTCGGATTGCCTGTTCTTCTTTGGGTTGTGCTTTGATAAACCCCGCCCTGGAGAACAGCCTCCGTACCACGGAACTGATTTTCTGGAGAGGGAAAGCCCTGATTTAATGAGAAAAGACGGCCTCAGCTGGGGCCTGTCTCCTGCTCAGTCCCTTCTTTCCGAAGCCTTCTTTTGCAATCCTCAAGCCCCGGCAGGGTTTCTGCAAGGGCTCTGAAAAGAGATTTCCTATTGCAGCATCCAGCCTGGTCAGGGTTTCGGGAGCATAACCCGGGAAATTGAGCAGATTGGGTCACGCAGACTAGATTTTCGAGGCAAATATAATTCATCTCTGCCGCAGTGTGCGTTTATCTTTGGAGAATGGGTCCCCATAAACTCTAGCTTTCTCACCCTCTTGAATCCACGTCTGCCTCTGTGGCATGAGATTTGCCTGGGTAAGAAGTCAGGTGCCTGCCTGGGCCAGACAGGTCATGGAGGGAGAGTCAGTCATGGTGAGGTGACTGGGAGGGACAGAATGGGGAGTGTGCGTCTCATTTGAGGGGGCCACTGCCAGGGGCTCCAAGCCAGTTGTTGCCGTGTAGGAATGGGACTTGCCGTCCAGGAATTTTTTGAGAGGCCAACAATCCAGATATTCCTTGAAATCCCTTCACTTCCCAATATTAGCAGATAGTTCCAATGTTCTGAAACATTGTGGGTACCAAGCAGTACAGCTCTGCAGGCCAGGTATGACCTTGGTCTTAATTATCTGAGGAAGAGCAAAGGTAGATGGGAGAGAGAGAAAGCCATGGCTTAAGAGGTCGCTGAGGGTTTATCCTCCTCACACGTGCTGTCCAGTCACTTTGCAAATGCTGGTCCCTCTGCCTGAAACACTTGTCCTCTAACTCTTCACTTGGCTGATTCCTTCCCATCCTAAGACCTCTGCTTCCTCCTGACCCTGAGATGGCCTCGTCTTCCTGTGAGAGTAACCATTGCCTCCCAGCTTCCCCTTTCGTAAGACTCATCCCATGTATAACCACCCATTCAAAGTCCATCTTCTGCACCATTCCGCAGGCTTCATGGAGGCCAGAGCTGTGTCTGCCTTGTTCTCTGTTACATTCCCGGCACTGGACATAAGCCCGACACACCTAATTTTTCTTGTCAATGAATGAGAGTAGAGTATCCAAGAAGTTTCCCTAAGGGGTAAGGAAGATCCCACACTCAGCTCCGAGGATTTTGCCCTACCCTTGAAAACCACTCCACCCGGATATTGCTGGTAGCCACTCCCTGCAATTATTCTTGTTTTCCCACTTTGAGACCCTTCTTTTCCCTCTAAGGCAGGGCTGAGCAGAGCTACAGCTTTGAACTGTGCATGTTGAGCTTTGTGAATAGAATCCCCTCAAGTGAGGGGTGACAGACTGCAGCCTTGAGCCAAATCTACTCACTGTTCATTTTGGTAAATAAACTTTTATTGAAACATAGCTATACCCATTCATTTATATATTGTTTGTGGCAGCTTTTGTGCTACAACCGCAGAGCTATGTATTTGAGACAGACTCCATGTGGTTTTCAAAGCCTACAATATTCACTATTACAGTAAAAATGTATAGACCTCTGCCTTAGAGTGGTGCAGTGCCCAACATGTACAGCCTTACATGGCTGCTGCAGTTAAGCACACCTCCACCCAGATTTGAGAGCCATTCACTATTGAGACCAGGCATTTCTCTGCAGAGCTTGTGAGGAGTCCTGTTTTGGCAGAATCCTCACTACCATCAGCACCCTTTCTCCATTGCCGTCCATGCATAGAAAAGAAGAGAGAGAGAGGTAGTATTTGAGAGCCACAGGGGTATATGGAAGAGCAACCACCTTTCCCTTCTCTCCCTCCACCCCTTAGAAGATGGAAAGTGGACAAATCAGAGACTGGTGATGGCCCTTTTGGCTCAAAGTTGTCAAGCCCCAGGCCAGGGGCTCCTGAGTGTGGAGAAGGGGCAGGAGGCATCTGGAAGAAATGGGATAGTCTGCAGGCCCACCTTCCGGCATACCAAGGAAAAGTCAGTCTTCCGTGTTACCGTGGACCAAGCGTTTGCTTCACCTCCCCCTCTCCAGTTCACAGGTTGAAATCTCAACCCCCAAGGTGATGGTCTTGGGAGGTAAGGCCCTTGGGAGGTGATTAGGCTATGAAGGTGAACTCTCATGCATAGGATTTGTGTTCTTATAACCAAATCTTCCAACACCTTGATCTTGGAATTCCCGGCATCCAAACAATGTGAGAAATAAATTTCTGTTGTGAATAAGCCCCTTGGTCTATGGTGCTTTGTTACAGCAGCCTGCATAGAGTAAAACAGATGGGTCGGTGGCTCTCTGTGAGAGGGTGGCTGGCTGTTCCCACCAGGAGAGTTGCCTCTGGGTGCAGGGATCTCAGTAACATGAAGCTATGAGACAGATGGCCCCAAAACAGAACCTGGGGTTGGGGGCAGGAGGATGTCGAACCTGAGCCAGATCTCCTGCTTCGAGGGTCTAAATGGCAGGGACGTCCCCACTGGGCTTTCCAGACAACCAAGGATTGCTGCTCTAGCAATCTAATTCTATCAAAACCAAGCCACCCATCCCGGAGGAGCTGAACAAAACAACAGGATTTATTTTATGGCGAATATGTGGCTTGGGCATTTCTCAGCAAGAACAGCTTGTCTCGGATCTCCTCATCCTCAGTGAGTGGGGCATCCCGGGTGGAGGCTGGAATCACCGGAGGGCTTATTTGCTGGCAGGAGTGGTGGTGGGTGCCAGCAGCTGGCTGGGACCTGCCCTGGGGCGGCCACCTTGTCCAGCTCCCCAGGGCCTCCTGGGCAGCCGCAGGATTTCCTCATGGCGTGGTGGCTGGTCCCAGGGCGACTGCCCCCGAGACAGGGCTGGATGGAATTTGGATCACATTCTCGGCCCTAGCCCAGAAGTTCCATGGCATAATTTCTGCAGCATTCCGTTCCTTAGACGTAAGTCGTGAAGGCTAGCCCGTAAGGAGAGCACTTCTGGAGACATTATACGCACCTTTTAAAACCTCCACCGAACACTTCACTAAGAATGATTTCTTCGGAATCGCGCTATAGAGAGCCCAGAAACATCGAAGCGGGAGGAGACTGCAACTCAGCTCAGGCTGCAGAAGGAAGAAGAAGCCTGTTTTCCTCTCACTCCATCATGGGGGCGGTGGGGGGCGAGGGTTGCTTGTATGGGAAGCAGGAGCAACCTCTGTGGTCAGGGCTGATCCCCAGACACTGCTTTCAGTCCATCCTGGGGCAGAGTCCATGTCTTTCAATCACATGTTAGAGTCAAGCTTTCAGATGAATAGGGCTATGCCTTAAGATCCAAAGAGAAACAGCTTTAATGTTCACCGGGGATGGCAAAGTTAGGGAATGAGATGAAAAGTCCATTAAGGAATCCTTTATCACTTGGGGCAGCACGGATGGAGTCGGGGTTTGGGGGGCACAGGTGTCCACAGGGCAGTGTGGGTGGCAGCAACTATAAAAGTAAAAATCATCCGTATTTCCTGCCCAGCGTCGACAGGCTGAGACTCCTCTCCTAATGGTTTCCTTTGAAAAGCCTTGCTCACTAGTCTGGCCCCCTGAAGTTTGCTTTTCAGGCCCCATATTGGATTGGATAAATTGATCTCTAGGGGCCCTTCCAGGACTAACACTCCCTGATTCTCTTGCTAACAGGGGCTGGGTGCTGACAGTTTCGTTAGGAAATGGTGACTAAGAATGTATTTATTTCATTAAAACATCTCTCAGTACGGGAATCGTATGAGTAGCCAGAGGAATTAGCTTTGTTCTCTGATTTCACTAAAAGAGTAGTTACATGGGGTCTTTCCCAGGGTCTCTGTCTCTCTCTGGCCTCTCTGGAGATGGTGGTCTCACACATCCCTGAGTGATTTGACAAGAGTCTTGAACAAACTTCTAACAGTGGAGCCAAAATTCAGAGCCAGACTTCTTGACTACTGGGAGTTAGTTTTATAAGCCCTGGTCCTTAGAGCTTTGCAACTGGAAGTTTGGTCAGGGAACCATGAGCATCATCTGGGAGCTTGTTAGAGATACTGGCTCCCAGGCTCTGTCCCAGAACCCGCCCCCCACCCGTCAGAATCTACATTTTAACAAGTTGAGGGGGAGATTCAAATCTACGCGAAAGTAGAAGAAGTGCTGTTTTAAGCATCCCAATCCTAGGCT
The DNA here is from genome assembly GCF_002288905.1 of Enhydra lutris kenyoni. Lineage (NCBI taxonomy): Eukaryota > Metazoa > Chordata > Mammalia > Carnivora > Mustelidae > Enhydra > Enhydra lutris. Next base: position 28,456,419 of record NW_019154094.1, on the reverse strand, counting down.
TGCTATTATTCTTGCTTTGTCTCTTTTAAGATATCTGGAAGAAGGAGGTTCTCAGAGGAGAATTTCTTCCAATTTTGACCCCTGGAGTCCCCAGTCACCCCCTGTCTAGCTGGCTCTTCAGTGATGGCTGGACATCCTAGGGACAGCTCGCTGTAAATTACTAGCTAACAGGCATCATGACACACTAACAGAGCTTGAATTTAAAATGCTCTTCTTTACCGTGGATCTGGAGAACGCTCGGCAGAAATACTTTGGTAAATGGTTTCTATTCAAATGACCGTGTTCTGGAAAACCAGTTTGTTTGTTTTTTTCCAAGATTTTATTTATTTACTTGACAGAGATCACAAGTAGGCAGAGAGGGAGGGAGAAGCAGGCTCCCCACCGAGCAGAGATCCTGATTCGGGGCTCGATCCCAGGACCCTGGGATCATGACCTGAGCCAAAGGCAGAGGCTTTAACCCACTGAGCCACCCAGGTGCCACCCCTCCCTTTTTTTTTTTTCCAAATCCAGTCTGATCCTGGAGCTACTCTAGCAAGGTGTCCTAACCCCCCAGAGCCACTTCCAGAGTCATTTCCAACTGTGTACTTCAGTCTTTAGTTAATGTCAAAGGGCTTGTCCTGTTGCAAATCTCAGAAACATTCTGTTACAAGTGACTTGCCTGTAGCTATTTGTATTAAAAGCTAGATGAGCATTGGTAAGGTGCAACAAAAATCCTCTCTGTACTAGAAATACCACGCAATTATGTTGGGCTGTTGTGCGTACTTCTCTTTCCATTTCCCCCTTAGACCATGAGCATAAAAACCAATAGGGAGAGGTTTATAATTTTACGCACCCACCGCTCTCTACATTTAGGAGAATAAAGTGCTCTCGTCTGGCCTGATGAAGTACTTCAAGCATTTCCATTTTCCTTTCCAGGCATTTCCATTTTGAACAAATTTTGGCTTCATGAAATGACAATAGTCTACAGGTGGATTTAGTCCAATTTTAGGCCTAACGTGATATCTTACTAAAAGCCTATTGAGGTTCTTGGGTACGAGCTAAGCCCACCGTAGAAGCAAGGTTTTCCAGCGCCCATGAACTATAGACCCTAGGTGAACAGTGATAACAGTCGGCATTTTAAAAATGCCTGCTTGGGGGGTGCCTGGGTGGCTCAGTGGGTTGGGGCATCTGCCTTCAGCTCGGGTCATGGTCCCAGGGTCCTGGGATCAAGCCCTGCATAGGGATCTCTGCTCGGCAGGGAGCCTGCTTCCTCCTCTCTCTCTGCCTGCCTGCTTCTCTGCCTACTTGTGATCTCTATCTGTCAGATGGATGAATAAAATCTTAAAAAAAAAAAAAAAGCCTGCTTAGCATTTGCTAAGCTTACTTGTGATTTTTAATCTTTGTAAGTATGGGTTTCCTTGAACGCAGAGCCCTCAGTCAAGAGTTTGGGTGCAGGGGATTGACTTGAGAGGGGATCCCAGCAAGCAGGCGTGAGGGTAGGGAATGCGGAGGGTAACCTGGAAGAGACCAGGCCAATTTAAGGGGGTTTCTCAAATTTACTGCAACTTGCAGTAACCAATTGCAGCCTGCAGGACCAAATTGCAGGGGGGCCTCTGAGAAGCATAGAGAACACCTGACAGAAAGGTGCCTGCTGTTCAGGGAGCCTGGAGCACGCATGTGCTGCTCTCCAACCTGGCTGGTAGAAGGTCGCGCCCGGGGGCATTGCCCCCTCCACTGTCCCAGCCTCTACCTTAGCCCTTCTGCATAGAAGCCATGGAGCCTCATACAGAGCAACATCGGGCTTTGCTCAGGGGTGATGTAGGCCTTGCCCGTGACCGTGAGGTCAGACAGAATGGCTCTGAGCCTCCTGCCCCATCTCGCACTGAGTCGACTCGTCCTCCCTCTGCAGTAGAGCTGAGTGGTGTGACCTGCTTCGGTGTCGGGACTCGAGGGTCCTAGCTTTGGCTCTCTGACCCCAGAGCTTCTTCTCAGAACACGCTACACAGTTGTGCAGAGGACTGCAGGGAGACCAACAGTCCAGATAGGACTGTCCCAAGTGTAGCCCCACAAGAGGCGCCTCGGGGAACTGCGCCCCCCCTACCCCCACCCCTCCCCAGATCCCAGGCCGGCAGAGAGGGCTGGAGGCCCCTGGTGTGTTTCTCTACATCTGCAGCTCCTGGCTTCCTCGCTGGGCTCCCTCCCGAGCAACAGCTCGCGCCTGGCTTCCAGACGGTCTCCCTCATCTCTTGCTCCACTTCTGCATTCCGGTGAGGCTGTTTCCAAGTAAAACCCAGATAAATTTGGATTTCATATGGTGGTTTCTCCTGAGTGAACCTTTTCTGGAGAAAGTGGGAGACCAGAAAGTTTTGGATTTTTTGTGGTTTTTTTTTTTTGTTATTGTTATTGTTTTTCTTTTAAATGAAGCCTGTTTATTTTAATGGTTGCGGGGAGGGTGTGAGGACTGTAAATGAAATTTGATTTATCTGCTAAGTGTCCATTATTGGTTCACCATTTCATTAGGGTTTTTTTTAATTATTATTTTAATGAAAAAAGTGTGTGAGATTATGGGTGTGCATGTGAGTGTGTGTGTGCCTATAGGCACACATCATCAGTCTACGTATATAGTTTCCTAGGGCTGGTGTGTCAAAGTAACACAGACAAGGTGGCTTATATGATAGAAATTTATTGTCTCAGGGTTCTGGGGCCTGGAATTTAGAGATCATGGTGTTGTCAGGGTTGGCTGTTAGGGACAGGCTGGTGCAGGCCTCTCTCCTTAGTTTATAGTTGTCTCTCTTCCCTCTGTGTCTCCATGGCATGTTTCCTTATGGAAATTTCCATGTCAATACTTCTCCCTTTAAAAAGGACAATGGTCATGTTGGATTAGGGCCCACCTTAATGACCTCCTTTTGACTTGATTGTCTCTGTAGAGAACCTCTCCAAATATGGTCACAGTCTGAGATACTGGGGCTGGGACTTCAACATATAAATATAGGAGGACACAGTTCAGTCCATAACACCACCATCCAGAATAACTAAGAGGGTCTCAGCTAACTGAAATCCAGTCATTATTTCCTTCCCCTCTTCTCCCCCCGTCCCCCTTTGTGGATCCCACTGACCCGCTCTGCCTCCTGTGGGAATACCTCAGACAGAGAATCCTGAGGTGGGACGTTCCTCTGTTCACTGACTCACACCTTCAGCAAACATTCACTGAGCACCTGCTGGTGCTTGACTTGCGGGGGGCTAGATGCTAGAGGACAGAGATGAGCAAGACTCAAGCCCTGTCCTCATGAAGCTCACACAGGGTAGTGGGAAGACTCTAGTCCTTAGAACCTAGTGACTTTTGATTCTATTAAAGTGATTATTAATAATAGTTAACTGTATAAACAGATAAAGGAAAATACCAAGTGGTAGGTCCTACCCCAGGCTGCGGGGGTCTGTGGTGGTGTAATTTAGGTCTGTTTGGCATGTTTCTTTGGGTATCCCCTCCTCACGCTGTGGGTCCCACAGAAGCTGATCTAAAGAGCCCTGCATCCTCAGGCTGAAGTTCGGCCCATGACCTCAGGCAGCCAATGACTGAAAAGTTTATCTTCTTTGGGCAAAATACTGGGTTCATTGATGGGCAGGGGAACAATGGGACCAATGGTACCTCCCTGGGAGCGCCATCTGTGTGATGAGAGAGTCTTGTTTTCCACCTGGCTTGCTAAACTGGGATTACATGTAGATGGCAGTCACGGTCCCACACTGCATACAAGAGGACATCAGAGAAAGGACAGAACTAAGAGATGGAGATAAAGGAGAAGGAGAGAGGAAACTGATGAAGTTGATGGTATTGTCTGAGACCCTGGATCCAGTCATGCATGCCTGAAGCTAGACCTGCTCCTGAACATCCCCTGCTTGAGTCTGGAAGTTCTCTATACCCGCATTATTTGAGCTGAACTGAAGGCTTCCTGCCTAAATAGTGGGTATGAACAAAGTCATTAGGAACCCAGAGGCTGGTCCCACTGATCCTGACAAGGGGAATCAACTTAGTTTTTTTCAAGGGTATGGCATGTGGGCCCTCTTCAAGGATTAGTCCATTCTCACACAGAAGAGGAGCCCAGGAGCATTGGAAGGAGTGGTGTGTGTGTGCACAAAGGGAGTGATATGTGGAAGGGCAGGGTGTATTCAGGGCTGGAAGGAGCTGGCTGAGGTTGGAGCTGGGCCATGTTGTTGGGGATGGAGGGTACGATTGGACCATGAAGGGCCTTGAATGCAGGGCAGAGTGTCCTTCTGTGCTTGGGAGGAAGATATGGAGGTCAGGGGAGCTGTTTGAAGGGGGAGTAGTCTTGTCTCCAGAGTGTTAAATGTCAGGGGAGGCACACATTTCCCCCACATTTCTCCAGTGTCTGAGTACTCGACCTTAAAACGATAACTGAATGGAGGGCATCACTTCATCAGAAAGCAAGGGACCCCATTCTGTTGAAGGCCCATGGTTCCTGTGCTAAAAATGCTGACCGATAGAGGTGGGCAAAGGCCCAGAAAGGGGACCTGATACTGAGTGAAGGGCTCAAAATACTTTAGCAAGATTTCCTCCTCAAATGGAAAGATAGGAGCAGGAAAGAGCAGCCAGGCAGGTCTTGTAGACAGAACAGTGGCTCCCAGAGGTGTCTACATGCAATTCCTGAGACCTTTGGATGTGTTAGCCTATGTGGCCCAGGGAGATTTGTAGGCGTGGTGAAGAAAGGATCCTGAGGTGGGAGTGTGATCCCCTTTATCCCAGCAGGTCCAGTGTGATCCCAAGATTAGAGAGAAGAAGGAGATTTCAAGCTAGACAGAGAGGCATAATTGTGGAAGCAGATGCCACACTGATTTCACTGCTGGAAGGGCCCACGAGCTGAGGAACAGGAATTCAGTCTCATGGAAAGGTCCAGGTTGGAAGTGGGTGCTGGGATTATCACCCCACATTTGACATTCCAAACCAAACTCGTGGATCTGGGTGTGTACTATTTCACTGAAGGCCACTGGATCCGTGAGGGGCCATCTTGAAAACAAGAAGACACAACACACTGTTTTAACAGAGGGAATATAATGTTCAGCCTTATATTTAAGGTTCTCAAAGGCAGAGTCCCCCGACCAGCAGCGTCTGCATCTCCTGGGAACTTAATAAAAAAGCAAATTCTTGGGCCTCAACCCACACCCACTAAATCAAAAACTCTGTAAGACAGTGCAAACAGGAACAGATTATTTCCTAGAACTTCCGGAAGGAACCCAGCTCTGAGGATGTGTTCATTTTAGTCCCTAAGATCTTTTTTTGGACTTTGAACTACAGAACTGTAAAATAAAAAGTTAGCATTGTTTTAAAATCCCCCAGTTTGTGTTAATTTGTTACAGCAGCAGTAGGAAAGAAAGTATAGAAGAAACAACCTAGGTCACAGTTCTGAAACCTGAGAAGAAAAGAAGGTTCCAGAGCCGCCCTAAACTGGGTTTACAGACCAGTTCTCCCACCGTCCAGACTACAAGATAATTCAAGCTCTCTGGGTCTTGGTTTCTTCCCTGTAAACTGCATTTCCTCATACCCTCTTCTTATGGGACTTGGGAAAAAATCAAATGAGGTAGTGTACACAGTCATAATCACAATACAAAATCATAATCACATATAGCTACACAGCATGTAGAAGGTGCTTAAGAAATAGTAGCCATTTTTCCTTTCATTTTTTATTATGATATACAGAAAAATGTAAAAAATGTGAGAATTGTTTTCCATATAAAAGAGATTTTTTTCTCTTCTTTTAAATGTTTATCTTCCAAATCCTTTTCCGTGGGAGTGTTTAGGGATGTCATTTGTAAAATAAAACAAGAGAACTATGAAGGAGCTTTTATGAACACTTCTAATAACAATTTTTACATTTATATGGTGTTTCATGGGCTCTGCCTAAACACATAAACTAATAGGAGAAAAGCCAGCTCAAAACAGTTATATTAAACACAATCAAACCACAGCTTATTTTTCTGTTGGTTATAAAGCATTTCAGTTGACTGGATAAAGGTAACCAGTTGTTCCAAGTTATTTACCTTTCAAAGCAGAAATATGGATTGTTTCCATTTTTAAAGCACTGCGTGTCGTCCCACGCACTTTGCCAGACATGTTGGCATTTTGCACAGCGGGGAGCTGAATCTTTTCAGGATCCGTGTCCTGGGTCCTAGAGTTGGCACATGTTGGAGCATGTGAGGCTTTGTCCTCAGCTCCCCCTTCCTCCCCTCCCTGGATCTTCTCATCTCCACCCTCCGCAGGTGATCTTACCCATATCTAAATATCATCATGTGCTCATGAATCCAAAAAACACGCCTCTAGTGGTGAGTCTCTGCTTACACACCCAACTGTATTAGTGTATTAACGTTAGTGTATTAGCTGCCTACATGGTGTCTCCATTTGGATGCCTGCTAGGCACTGCTGACTTGTCCTGAGAACTTTTGATTTTTTTCCTCCATGGGCTTGTTCCTCCCCCAGCCAGTCCCCACTCAGTGAGTGGCGTCACCATGCAAAATCCTGGAGCCTTTCCGACAGCTGATATTGTTGGCTGTGTACCCACAGTAGGACCCAAGTTTGTCTCTCTTGTATCTCTCTCTGCTCTCATCTGTACTTAGCTGCCTTCGCCTGTCCCTTGAAGTCATGCAGCGTTCTTGTATAGTCTCCCTTCTTGGTACTTGCTTTACTACAGTCTGTCCCATATGATAGCCAAAGGAAACTTTGAAAACCACTAATTTGGTTTTGTCACTCTCATGTTCAAAACCCCATAGTGTGGGGCGCCTGGGTGGCTCAGTTGGTTGAGTGAATGCCTTCGGCTCAGGTCATGGTCTTGGAGTCCCGGGATCGAGTCCCATGTCCGGCTCCCTGCTCGGCAGAGAGTCTGCTTCTCCCGCTAACCTCTCTCCCCTCATGCTCGCTCTCTCTCCTCTCTCTCAAATAAATAAATAAAATATTTAAAAAAAAAAACCCATAGTGGCTTCTCATTGTACAACCAAATTAACTTTTCACCATGGCCTGTGGGGCCTCCAGGAGTAAGTCTTCAAAGGGCATATAAAGAGAATTTTCTGGCTGAGGTGATGGGTTAGGAGAGGAGGACAGACTGTCTCAAGGTCTGTTTTAGGGGAAGCCAAACTAAGACATCTTAACCAGGCTCACTGCGTAAGGGGAGAATCAAGTCCCTAATGGGGAATTGCTAACATGCTCTTCCTAATTACTACCCTATTCTTTTTCCTTAGTAATAATAGCCCTGATTTGTATTGTGCACGTGGCTGGCATAAAGACTAAATTTCCTAGTCTTCCTTGCCACCAAGTGTGGTTACGTAAGTTATGGACAATGCAACATAAAGATTTGTGTGTACAATTCTGAGAATTTTCCCTTACAGGACTGGGCATGGCTTCAACCCTTTCCTCATTCCCGCTAGCTTCAAGGCATATGTGTTGGCTGGAGCTCTGGCAGCCATTTTGTACCATGAAGTGACCTGGGGACAGAAGCCACACCACGGAACACAAGAATGAAGGCTGGGTCTCCCTGGATGTGAGGAATATCATACCACCCCTGAACTGCTAATCTCCACACTTCTCTTTTATTTTGAGTTTGTCTGTTAGAGCAGAAACAAATGCAAACTATTGTGGAGGAGGGGCACGACCTGATTAGAAGCTGGGAAAAGAGTTTCAAGATGTCTGCAGCTGGCTACGCAAAAGGCCTGAGTGGGCTGGTGGATATAGAGAGATGTGGAAAACATTGAGGAAGGTGTAGGATGCAGAAACCTTGATGATAAATTGGAAGTGGAGTGTGAGCACACGAAGGACAAATGTCAAGGATGCTTCCCACTTTTCTGGTCTGAACAACCACATGGTTGCTAGTGCTAGTTACTGAGTGAGGGATCCAGAGAGCACACAATTAGCATTTCTGTGAAAGAGCTTTGTAATGCTGTTTATCTCTGGCATTTCGTCATCTGAATCACTGTTTTTATGTCACAGATTTGTGGTAAAATGTCTCACTATTTAAATCAACACATATGACAGTGCTATTGTATAAATTTCAGTGTTTTTCCAAATATCTATAATTTCCATTTCTCACAAAGAGAAATGCCCTTGTTAGAGTCTATTTTTAGGGGTTGATTCTCAGGTAACAATGTTATTCTCCCTTTGAGCTCTGGGTCAGTACAATCTACAACATGCACAGATTGAACCCTGGGCTCTTGGTGAGTAAGAGAAATTCCATGAAAGATAGTCTCCCAGGCCCTTATCCACAGGCCTTTCTTACATTAGATTTATGATTTGGTTGAGCGGGGGAGGGTAGTTCTAAAATGTGCTTGGCGTTTAACTCATGTGGCCTTCCCACTTATTTGGGTTGGCAGAGTCACTCATCTTCTTTATAAAGGCTTGGCTCATTGAGGATGGTATTTTATATTTTTTATGTTAAGCTGGAATTTCCGGATTAGGTTCTGCAGCATATGGCTCTGTTTTTACTAGGTTCTGGTGGGCTGACAAAGGAATTTTCCCTCTTTTGTTTATTTCTTGCTGGAGTTTAGGATCTGATCCCCATGGAAGAGGAAGGGAAGCTTTGGCAGGGGAGAGACTGTCTACCCAAACACAGGTCTAGCCAGCACAAGTCACATTTTGGTTCCAACTCTAGAGATCTGGTTATCCTCAGACTCCAGGCCAGAATCATAAGCACAAGTGAAATGAAAGACACTGAGGTCCTTATTTTCCCAAAACAATTGGGCTACAGATTAAACTGCTACCCTAAGGCATCTAGTTGTGGACCTACTAGTTGTAGGACAGGGGTCCCTAACTCCACTCAGTAGTAGAATTATTAGTCACTTTCTTAAAGACTTCCAAAAGAGTTGGCTCTTTTAGAAGAAAGTGGTACTGCGTAGCCAGCCTCAAAAATGGTCCCCTGGGATTCCCCACCTTCTGATATTTACACCCTTATGTCTACTGCTTCCGCTTTGAATAGGGCTGACTTGTATAACCAGTAGACTTCTACAATAATGAATGATGTGACCTCCAAAGCTGGTCCCTAACAGACACCACAGCTTCCACCATTGTGCTATTCTTGGACCACTCATTCAGGGCAGCCAGCTGTCATGGCTGGAAAACACTCTGGCAATCCTATAGGCGAGTCTGTGTGGTGAGTTTCTATAGCCTCCTGCCAATGGCCATGGGACTGAGCCATCCTGGAGGCCTCTGTCAAGCCTTCAGAGGACAGGGCCCCCCACCGACATCTTGACAGCAATCTCATGAGACCCCAAGCTAGAACCACCCAATAAAGTCACTCCCCTGGCCCACAGGAACTCTGAGATAGTAGATGTTTGTTTTAAGCCACTGAGTTTTGGGAATAGCAATTGATAACTAATAGAGGTGTACTTCTAGAAACATGAAGGTACAACTTGAGAATCTTACTTAATTTGTCCTGAAATAAAATAACAAAATAAAAACTTACATTAGGAAACATTTTCTATAATTTCCCCCCCTTTTTAAAAATCTTAAGTGTTTTTTTTTTTTTTTTCTTTTTGGTTTTGTTGTGAATGGATGTGGCAATTGTTTGTCATTTGCCGTTACTGCTTCAATTCCCTGCCCCTCACAGCGGTTAGAATTCCTATCAGGGCTGTGATTCTCCCCTTACAAAGAAAGTTTGGTTAAAATGTTTTCCTTTGAGTTCCTATAAGACAGACCTTGAGACAGGGATTTGAGTGCAAGCAGTTATCTGGGAAAAGGTTCCCGGAAACCCTGAGAGAGTGTGGAAGTAGGACATGGAAGGGAGGAAGACACTGTTTCTTATTTGCATTAAAACTCCAGTCGTCACTGTGGACACTTGGGCTCAATCACACTGAGGACCTTCTGAGAAGGAGCAGACTTAAATTTCTTTCTGAAGGGCAAGGAAGCTGGATTGTGGATCCTCCAGACTCTGTCCCTTATTGGTTGAGGGTAGCCCATTGGCCAGGGAGAGGTGGAGTCTGTGTATAGGTGAACATGTGGGTAACTTGTGGTGTAGGACAAGGGGATAAAGATGGGCATTGACAGCTTCTCCTGAGGGCAATTCCTGGTCACCACTTCCCACAGGGAAAGCCAGTTGGTGGAGAAGGTGGAAGAGGTATGGGAGAAGGAGTCTAAGACCTCAGCTGAGTTCCCCAGGCATTTTTGTCTACAAATTTCGGGTCCTAAGCAGTACAAGAGGAGGGACAGCTTGGAAGTCTCCCAGGGAGTTAAAAGTATTCAGATCAGACTGTTCTGGTTCCAGACTGGAGCTCTCCTCCCTGTTTCTTTGGTTCCTGTCCGTCCTAGACCCAGTCCCCGTAAATCATGGAGGTCTCCTATAAATTTCACAAGCCCTTAACATCCTTTCGAAAAGTTCCTCTTTGCCTAGGTTGGCCAGAGTTGGGTTCTGTTGCCCACAACAAAGAAGCCTAACTGAGACAACAATGGGTCTCACTGAGATTAATAGTAAAGTTCACACTTTTCCAACCCAAATCTCAGTGGGATAGGATAGATTTAAGAACTTGCTAAATGGAGTCTAAAGGTCATCTGTATGGGCAAGATATTCAGGAAGGCTTTGAAAAAGAAATGTGAAGCTGCAAAGATCTATGGCAGTGTTAAGTGGGGACTGCAGTTTCTAGAACCACTGGTTTAAAGATAAAGGGCCGCTGGCTGGTCTAATTTGGCAGACAAAAATTTCATTATCCAGAGCACATAAGCCTTTCCCTCTGTCGGACAAGAGATGAGATCCTGTCTATAAAAGCTTGCTCTCCCTTTCAAAGGTCAACACTCAAAGCGTGTACATCTGCCCCCCTCTTGCTGAAGACCAAAGACTGGGTAGCAATGACTTGATATTTAAGCATGACCTGCCTGTCTAGACCTTTTCATTCTCTCAGCACTCTTTCTCTTGCTACCACTTACACTCCAGCACCTGCAGACCTCATGGATTCCAAACTTTTATTAGCCCATCAGAAAAGGATGAGGAAGGGCTCCTTGCGGTGAGTACCTCTGAGGGTTATCAGCAGTAATGCTGCTCAGTTTCATCAGGTATAGACCAGCTACTGATCTCTGATGCCAAGGGGCGGTAACCAGTTTCTGAAGATATATTATGGGCCTGCCAACGTCATGTATATAGTGAGGTTGGACAGTCAACACAGAAGCACCGCATAGTGGTTCAAATCCTAGCTGGTGCTCCAACAGCCTGGGTTCAGGTCCTGGCTTGTTATTTCCTGGTGGGTCATTTGGAATTTCTCTAGGTCTGAGAGTCATTGTCTCTAAGGTGGAATAATAACATGGACCCAAGGGAATTCTTGGGGAAGAGGATTAAATGAAATAGTTCTTGCAGAGCTTACAGCAAGTGTTTAATAATGCCCAGATCATTTATATCAGTGAGGGTCACAGCAGGAAGCAAACAGTAGACTCTGACTGGGCCCCTCGGGGAGAATTTAATAAACAGACTGTTTACAAAGTGTAGGCAGGTTGTAGGGACATCAAAAGGCTCCAGGGTACAGTTACCTAGGGCTATTACCACCCCTGGTCAGGGAAGTGGGGAGGGGGGAGGGGCTCACGGAACCCTGACACTGAGAGAGTTTTGTAGAGAGGGCCATCCGACAAAGCTGTAATGAGGGATGCTGCAACCAGGAGGGAAGGGTAATCACCCTCCTGAACTTCTTCTCTTCCCTCCCTCTAGCATCCTCTTGTTGGTGCTCCCTGTTGGTTGACCCAGCTGGGGGAAGATATGAACAGGGCACAGAGCAAGATGAGAAAGATCTGGAAGGGACAATAGGAAATATCCAGGCTATGATGGCTGCCGGTGTTTCTGGGATACCTAAAAGAAACTTATAAGAATGCCAGGGGTTTCTAATCAAAGTGCCCATGGAATTTTTTTTTTCTTCTGAAAAGTCTCTGTTGCCTGAAGTTTTTCCATGTTAAGCTGTCTTGATTTGAAATTATTAGGGTTCCTCTTTTCCCAAACTCTCCCATCTAGTTTTGGAAGAAGACTAGATTGGTTGAAGCAACTTCTCCCCTCGTTTACTCATCTCTTTCTAGAAGTTTCTAAATTCTGGTAAATTTCCCATTACCAGCTTCCTACTGTGCCTGTGGATGCAAGTTCAATTATAATGGCTAGAAGTTCAATACAGTCTCCCCAGGCTAAAGCTACAGGAAGCATGGTAGCTAGATTGAAGGCAAACATTTATATATCAGGGTTGGGCCATGAGAATCCAGCTTTGCCTTTGAGGGTAGCTGAAGTTTGTAGGTGTGGCTTACCCAATTGATAGGACTTGATCATTCTCCCTTCCTTTCTTATATTCTCATGTTTTTATCATTTGACTGGATTCTTGTGTTATCTCAGTAACCTCCTATTTGAAAATACATTGGCTTATTTATAATTTAAAATATTTATATTTTGAACTTGTATAATTAATTAGCAAACTATTCTTCATTTGAAAAAAATTACCATAATCTTCAGCTTGACTTAAAATTTGGAAGACTAGGTATGTCTTATGACTTTAGCAAACTATTTTGAAATGCCCACATTGACTCCCCAATTTAAAAAGTTAATAGAGAAATGTTTGCTGACAACTAGAAATTGTGAGTCTCAGCTCTTTGGAAATGGCCAGGCCTTCATAATCCCCTACGTCAATCAGACATAGATGTGCCCTCTCCCTCAAGGGCTCTCTGCAGCTAAGACAATCCCTGGGGGCTGATGAAAACCAATCAGCTAAACTACCAACAGCACTTCTGATCCCTTGAGCACCACAGCCTTCCTTAAAGGGGGATTTAGGAAGAGCATCACCATGTCCTTCACAAAGACCTTGAGGGAAGATGTGACATTAGACCCATCTTGTAGATGAGGAACTTGAGATTTAAGGAGCTGGAAGATCTGACTCAAGATCATGCAACCATAAATCTACCAGCCAGTGCCTCATACTCTCAGGACAAGAGTTTTCTATTCAAAATTTTCTCTTTCAGAAAGGAAATTTAGAGCAAGCACTGCACATCACACTCGATCTCTGTATGAGTTTCTGTTGCTGCTGTAACAAATAAGCACTAATTTAATGGCTTACAACAACACAGATTTATTATTTTACAGTTCAGGGGGTCAGAAAGCCTGAAATCAAAGTGTTGGCAGGCATGTGTTCCTTCCAGAGGCTCTAGAGGAAATCTCTCTCCTTGCCTTCTCTAGCGCCAGAGGCCACCTGCATTCCTTGGTTTGAGCTCCTTCCTCTGGCTTCAAAGCCAGCCGAGTCGTAGCCACTTCCTGTCTACTCGCTCTCTTTGACCTCTGCTACTGCCGTCTTGGCTCCTGTGTCTCTGAGCCCTCTGCCTGCCTCCTGGAAGGACCCCTGTGATCACAGTGGGCCCAGATGGATAATGTGGCTCACCTTGCTATCTCAAGGTCCTTCATTCAGTTAGAATGAAGATAACAGTCCATTTTGCCATGAAGGTAACTTTTTTTCAGGTTTCAGGAATTGGGACACTGACATTTTCAGAGGCCATTATTCTTTTACAACCCCAGGCCCTTATTCTATCATAACCCCAGGAAAGCTGTTATAATCAGAATCATTAATATTTCTGCAGCAAAGTGTGTATACATTCATGCCAAATCATATATATCAGTGGTTAGCAAACTATAACTCACAGGCCAAATCCCACATTTTTGGTAAATCTGTTTTATTAGAACACAGCACCTCCCACTTGTATGGCTGCTACAGGAGCAGACCTGGGGAGCTGAGACCCACAAAACCTAAAATACTTCCTGTCTGGCCCTTTCTGACCCTGGTATAAGAAATATCTCTAAATAGTTCAGATCAGCTTTGCTACCAAGTGAATTTTCCACAAATCTAAAGAAAATCTTTTGGTTTGCTAAATCATTAAACTTTGGAAGTACAAATGGGACTCCTTATTAGTGACTGAACAGAGGACTGGAGCCCTGATTGCCTGGAAGCCCACATTTTTAATGCAACAGTCCTTTACCCCATTTCCTTTGTATTTAAGGCAAGAGTGTGATGTGCGTCTTGACTTGGACCCATTTGAGATCTCAGACGCCAGCATCTTGGGGTGGAATGTGTCCCTGGACACCACCCAGTCCTTGAACGTAGTAGTCCAAAGGTTGCTTGGGATGGGAGGTACAGTAGCTAGAGCAGTGATTTCCCACCCACACACCTGAGTCTTTAGCCAGAAGCATGTGCTCCTATCAGCAAGGTCACTAAGACACCCTGCCTCCCTGTGGCCTCACCTGAGCTCCTTCCTGCATTGACATTTCCAGCTTGGTCCCTGAAGGCTTTTGAAATTTAACTTCTGCCCTCATCTCCTCCCTCCCATCCTACAAAGGGAGAAAACAAGGTCAGAATAAGCAGCTAGTGTCAGGTCACACAGAAAAGAAGCCACAGAGCTGGGACCAGAACCCAGTTCCCCTGCTCTCTTTGCCAGTTTCCTTTACTTTGCTGCAGGTACTTGGTCTTGGCGCAGGGCCAGCTGTGATGCATACGCACAGCCCTTACTGGCTTGCTCCCCCTGCCACGTCAGCCCCCTCCTCTGCTTGACTTTGTTTTCCCCGCAGGTCACCAGTAAATCACTCGCCTAAACAATCATCACCTTCAGATGTGCAGCAGTGGTCCCAGATGTTGTAATCTCTCTTGGCTTCCTTTGGTACTCTGGAGAGAAATTTCCTTGGAGATCTTCCAAATTCGGGGCTGAGAACTTGTTATCACATGAGTTTCAGACTATGCCAGACCTAGGCCTTCAAAACCATCCCAGCTCACCTTTCCCCTAAGTTAGGGTTGAGTTGTGGCCTGAGGATTAAGGCACCCAAGTCTGGGTGGGTCAGTTCTAGATGGGGTTCTGGGGTCTTGTTGTTAGAAGGAAGAACTTTTGGCCCTGGGATGATGATCCACTGACATCATTCTCCCTGAGGTCATTCCTGAAGGGATTCCAGAAAGAAAAAAAAAAAAACTACCTTAATGAGAAAGGGTATAAAATCTCTTCCAGCTGTTTTACTTTTGTGAGGATGATAAAGTTCCCCTATGGAGCACTCCTCCTCTGGTTTGGACTTAGCCAAACCTCCTCCATTAAGTATCCACCATAGGGAAACAAATCACTTTTTAATTAGAATCCTTAACGATAAGTTCAAGGATAGGGCCAAGAACACCCTGGTATGCTCTGTTACATCTTCCTCTTGAGAGACATTGCAGAGAGCTGGATGTTTTTAGAAGCTGAATATCTGTTTTCTTTGCATTTGAATGTAGGTATTATTTTCATTACTATTTAATTCCTTCAACACGTATATGGCCATTGACATGGACTGTGAGTTGAACTGAAAGAGGTCTGGTTCAGGGAAGAAATTTAAAATTCCCTCATAATTTCTACCCACTCATCCTCCTCCAGCCATTCAAAATGAACATGCAATCCGAGTAAAAATAAGGAGAGTCTCTGTAGATGCACATGCCAAGATATAGATGTAGATCCATGCCAAGACCTCGAGCCATTCCCTTCCCTTCCACCATATTGTCCCCAAGCATCTCCAGAGGGAAGTTGTTCAGAGCCACTGTTCAAAAGTCAGACAATCTTACTGAAACTCTATTTGCTATTTTTCTGGGATATATGCATAGATGTTTTTCCAAAGGCCCAAACTGAGGGAGCCCTGTAGTGTCCAGTTGCCCCTTGATATTTCATACGGGCTAGCCATGTTGGGCATTCCCCCACGTCAGCCCTTCATCTGGGTGAGCCCAGAGTTTTCTGTGAGGCTCTTGTGCACAGGATTTGAAGTCTTCTCTGACTGTGCTTGCAAATGCCTGCTAAGTATGCTAGGATCTGTGAGGAGCAGTCTACTCTCTCTGCTGTAACTCTTAGGAGTGTATAAAGCTGACATTGGATTTCTTCCTACACACCATGCACTGTTTTAAGAACTTTTTATGTATTAACACATTTAACCTTCATGAGAATCCTATAAAGCCAGTACTACTGTGTTATTATTGCACATTTCACAGAAGAAGAAACCGCATCAAGGAAAGGTTAAGTAACTTGCCAAAATTCACACAGCTAATGAGCGGCAGCAGGAAGTAGGACCCTAACTGGTTTGGGTCCCAAGTCCATGCATTTAACAGTCATACTCTATGCAGATTAAGAAGGGATGCTTTCTGCCCTCAAGGTTGTTACAATAGGGCTGCAAATGTAAATGGTGATAGGGAGCATGCAGGAAATGGAAGGGAGAGCAATAGGCGGGGTGGGCCATGTGGGGAAGTGGACAGCTCCATCCCCTTGTAGGGGGCAGCTGCTGCATAGACCCAGCCATCACGGCCCCATAAGCCCATCATGGCCCTGCTCACCTGTGCTTTAAGAGAATCCAGGAACACAGAGGTTTGAACTCTGAACTCTCTTGCTAAAAATAATAATAATAATAAATATGTTGTTATTATTGTTGTTGTCATTATTATTTCAGGTTTAGCAGGTACGTGCAAGCGGGGTAGAGTCTGTGGGTTGTCAGTTTGTAAATCCAGGTTATCTAACACATGTATACTGGTACCGTCATGTGTTGGGGGCAGTGCTGGGTTCGAACACAGGCACATTAAGGAAATGCTATGGGAATTCAGAGTAAAAGAGGGAGGTGACATCTACAAGGCATATGTTGAAAACATGGCAGCTAAGGTGGTGAAATGAAAGGGGGCCAGATTTGTAAAATGCAGAGAGGCATGTGAAGGGTGTGTAAGGGGAATGGTGAGTTCTGTGCAGCTCCAGGGAAGTCTGATAGTCATCAAATGTTGAAATGGGTTCCACTGTTGGTAGGTGGCCTTTGCATCCCTAGGTGTCCTCCCCAAGGTCTTTCCCAGAGCCAGAAATTGAAGGGATAAGGCTGGGCCCCGCTGACCTGTCCTCTGCTTGGTCATTGTCTGTGGCTCCTTGCCAGATATTTGGACACTGCTGGCCCTGACCCTAGTGAGGGTCATGGAGTTAGGGCTGGCCAGGGGAGCCAGACCCTCATAGTGACCCCGGGGGCCAGGTCCAGGTGTGGAGACCTTGACTCTGGAGAGCCCTGGAAGGCTTTTGTGCAGGCCATGACTTGACCAGTGGTGGGCCTTCCGGTTCTGGGTCAGGTTTTTGGAGAGGCAGGAGTCAAGTTAGGAAGTGGAGGAGGGGAGCCCTGGTGACAACTGGGGCAGAGGCAGTGGGAATGAAGTGGGAGGGCACAGGCAGAGGAGAGGCAGGGCTGGTGAGGAGGTGAACGTGTTGTGCCTTCCAGACTGAAGCCCAGGGGCACGCTGGCTCTCCCAGGTATCTAGAGCTGGGCATGGGGAAATGGGGGGTCGGGGAGGGATAGGAATAAGCTCCAGGATTTTCGGGTCTGAAAATTGCTGGACCTTTTAGACCATGTATATTATTGAATGTCTTTCCCAGGAGGATAGCATGCCTTCGGAAACAGTAACTAAACATCTATCTCCTTCCCCATTTCCCAGAAATAATTTGTTTAAAACACATCAGTGCTTTGAGGGAGAGGCGCCTGGGTGGCTCAGTCAGTTAAGCTCAGCCTTTGGCTCAGGTCATGATCTCAGGGTTCTGGGATCGAGCCCCACATTGGGCTCTCTGCTCAGCAGGGAGTCTGCTTCTCTCTCTCCCTCTGCCCCTTCTCGCTGCTCGTGTTTTCTCTCTCTTTGTCAAATAAAATCTTAAAAAAAAAAAAAACCAGCTTTGAGGGAAAGGAGCTGGGACTGGTAAGTTGTATTTCAGAAGATCAAATGCTAGATTTGGAAACATTGTGATAAAAAGTCCGGGTAGGTGTTGCCAGGGGCAACTGAGGAGAGAAGGACATCACTTTTATTGAACACCTGCTCTGTCCCAGGCACAAGGAAGACTTTATGTAGATAATCTTATTGATCATTGGAGTAGAACAACCGTCTGACTATTCTCATTCTGTTTATTTTTCTTTTTATTATTCCCATTTTAAAGATGAGGCAGCGAAGGCCCAGAGACATTACATCATTTGTAAGAACCATCCAAAGGAAAAACAAGGACTTGTAAGGCAGACGGGATGCACTTTACAGTGTCTTTCAGAGGTGGCCCTAGTTCTAGGGGATATTATTGTCATCAGGTGCAATTCGGACGTTTCTCCGTGTGTCTCAGAACAGTGACTTTTGATGAGCCCACAGCCTTGGCGGACTTGTCTTTAAGCCTTACTGATGCAGCAAGCACTCGGCTTTTCTTAGAGTTTAAGGCACCTTCCTGTAAATGTTATGTGATATTCAGAGAACTTCCGTATGAGGGGATATTTTTATTTGTTGTGTGAAATCATATCAGGGTCACCCCTTGATGGCACAGAGGTTCTGTGTGTGGGATCAAGTTCAAGAGCATGGACTTTGTTTTGTGTTTTGTTTTGTTTTGTTTTGTTTTGTTTTGTTTTGGAAAAGCATGGACTCTGGAGTCAGAGAGACCTGAGTGCCTATCCCAGGTCCATTATTTACCGACCAGGACCTTGATCCAGGCATTTAAGTCCTCTGTGCCTCAGTTTCCTCATATTTCATGCCAGCCTTGCTAGATTGTTAGGAAGGTGATGCACTCTTTTAAATAAATGCTTTTATTGTGTCCAACTTTTGGTTTTGGCTCAGGTCATGATCTCAGGGTCAAGAGATCAAGCCCCATGTCGGGTACCACATAGTGTGGAATCTGCTTATACGTCTCTTTTTCTGCTCCTCCACTCTCCACCCCTGCTCGCTTGCTTGCTCTCTCTCTTTAAAAGAAATGCAATCTTTTTAAAAGATTAAAATGTGTATATTTTCCCCTTCTGTTCTATCCTATAATTCTCTTATATTTTTCTCCTATATTCTCTTTTTTCCCCTCTATTTTTCCCTTTTGGATATAATCTAGACCAGACTCAGCAAACGTTTTCTAAAAGGACCA
Source organism: Enhydra lutris kenyoni (assembly GCF_002288905.1). Taxonomy (NCBI): domain Eukaryota; kingdom Metazoa; phylum Chordata; class Mammalia; order Carnivora; family Mustelidae; genus Enhydra; species Enhydra lutris. Next base: position 28,437,560 of record NW_019154094.1, on the reverse strand, counting down.
GAAAAGAAACATCTTAGGCTTTGGGGGCCCTCTACAATCTGTTGCAACTACTGCATTCCCTTTGTAGAAGTAAAGCGGTCACAGCCAAAGGATTAACAGGTGGGTGTGGCTGTGTTCCAATAAAACTTTATTCATAAAACCAAGCTGCTTCTGATTTGGTCCATGGCCTATAGTTTGACAACCCTGCTCTAGACTGAGAGGTTATGGGCACTGCCCGGGCAGGTTTGGGGATGGAAAGTGTTCTGTGGGCAGGAAGGACCGACTTTCTGTTGGGGTGGGGGAGGGATTCCAAAGAGGGGCTTTCTCTAACATCCCTCACATGAACATGATGGGAGCTCTGTTTCTAAGGAAATGCACGAAAAGGCCTTAGGGATTTCTGAAACAGCTTCTAGAAGATGAGATTTTAATCACTTTTAATTGTTCTGAGATTAAACTGATCAGATTTACTTTCAGAGAGGTACTTCTTAAAACAAACAACAAAACAATACTGTTGGGCATTGGGATTTCTGCTGTACTGGGAACGTGCTCTGCTTTATGGCTTACAGAGGACAGGAGGCCATTGCCCCCAAATGGGGCTTTGCTCACTGTCTGCTTTTCTCCCACAACTCTGTTACAGGACCATTAATGCCACCGGTGTCCATGGTCCCTGAGGTCTGATTCCACTGGCTCTTGTGCATTTATTTTATTTTATTTTATTTTAATTTGAGCTCCAAATAGACCCTCTGAGGCTCAGACTCAAAAAGGTATGACAGAGCATCTTACTTCTCAGAATGTGTGGGGTCTCTTTAATAATGTATGTGGCGGCATTGGGTGTGAGCCATTGTAACTGGCCTGTGGTCCCAGCTCCTGGGCTCTGAGATTCATTTACACCAAAGCCATGTTTCCCACACATCGTTCCCAGCCGGTGACTGAGCAGGCCTACTGGGGCCGATTTATTCCTGGGACAGATGGACTGCTTTGATGCTGACTTTAGCTCTAAACTTTCTTGATTTTTCCTCACACATCCCAGGATGATTTTCTCTACACTTCCATTCTCTTTTCAGGCTGGGTCAGATGGGTGTTTTGCTCTGAAGGCTCTCCTGGCCTCTTCTCCTTCCTTTTCTCTTTTTCTCATGAGTGTTTTCCATAATAAAAATCTTGCACATCTAATCCCATCTTGGCCTCTGTTCCTCAGAGGACCTGGACTGACACATATATACTTTGAAAAATATGTGAACCCCTAACACTAGGGTAAGAAGGCCCTCTCTGCCATAGCAGCCACGTCTTACAGAGAGAGCACTTTGAATCCCCAGCATCCCTGCCTTAGTTTGGGTCCCCCCAGAAGAACACAAAGACCGGCACTGGACTACAGTAGTTCAGATGGAAGATAGCTGAGTCAGCAGCAGGAGAGTGGGCAAGTGAAACAGGGAGGACCCAGAAGCCAGTAGGGGGTGTGTTAAAGCCACCATCATCATGGGCAACTAAAACTGAGCCCCGTGGGAGACCCCTGGGAGACCTTGGAGTTGCACCCTTGAGGGAGGAGTAGGCAAGGAAGCTGGAGAATTTTTGATCCATTCCTGTGTTCTGCTGATTGGGGGCTGCCTCTGGGGGGTCTTAATTCTTGATACTTTTGCCCTTTCTGAGCATGGGAGGTGCATGCTCCCCTCTCTAGTGGAAGCTCATAGGTAGTTACAGGTAGCCACAAGTCATAGCTTCCACTAGGAAGCTATCCATGGGTGTAGGAACAGCGAGTGCCAGGAATTATGGCCGGGGTCCTGCCAGTGCTTGCCTCAACCCCCATTTTCTGGTTATGAGGTTCAAGTGGTACAGACCCAAGGAGCGGTCCCATGACCTAGGTACTGTTGCTGCCCAGCCACGGTGAGGGGTTTGGGGCCCCAGCTCAAGCCGGACCAATTGCAGTCCTCCATGGAACTTTTGCTGGCACTCTCTGAAAGGAGGTGCTTGCCTCTGAGATCAAGAGAACTATTCACCAGCCAGTGGCAGCAGCTGGCAGCCATCTTGCCCCAACTGTGGAATAGCTGCCCTGAGAATGAATGAAGCCAGTGGAGAAGAGAGTAAAGGGAAGGGATGGAGAGAGGCAGAGAAGGGCCCATACCTATTGGTATGGTATGGACATTACTAAAGTGTCTAGATCCAGCTGTGCCTGAAGCCAAAGCATTTTGGGGCTTTCTAATGGCAGGGTGATGAATTCTGTTTCTTGCCAAAACAAATTGGGATGGGAACTCCATCATTTGAAAACAAGATTCTGACTGGTATGAGTACACCACCCCCTCCTGGGTATTAATGTAGGATCTTGACACATGGATTTGGGAAAGAGAAAAGAACTACTTCTTAGTGTACAACCTTAGATTTTATTGAGAACTCTTGCCCACAAGATACAGTGGTCTACCAGGAAGATAGAAATGGTCCTAAAGTGGAGGCATAGCAGGAGCCTTCAAGAGACATCACAGGTCACCGATTTTGGAAGGACTCCTTCCCAGGCCCTATTCTTCTCAAAAGGAAACATGATAGAAGGACATAATGGGCACTCTTACACTTATCACTTAAAGCTTTTCAATGAGCATAAAATAAATGAGTACCTCAGGGCTAGATTAGTGATACCACAAGTGTGTGCTGGAAAACTATTAGAATTTTCACCAATATTTCATCCCATGTATTATTTTTTTTTTAAAGATTTTATTTATTTATTTGACAGACAGAGATCACAAGTAGGCAGAGAGGCAGGCAGAGAGAGAGAGAGGAGGAAGCAGGCTCCCTGCGGAGCAGAGAGCCCGATGTGAGGCTCGAACCCAGGACCCTGGGATCATGACCCGAGCCGAAGGCAGAGGCTTTAACCCACTGAGCCACCCAGGCGCCCCCATCCCATGTATTATTGAAGAATTCTCTGAGCTTGACTTTGTTTGCTGTTAGTGCCCGTCTCCTGGAATTACTTCTGTGGGTGAGGCTCGTATCGTAGTTACGTGCTACGTAACTGTTACGTAGGAGTTACTGCACCTCCTTGACCTTTCTGAGTTCTTGATGTTGCATGAAAAGCGTAATTTGCCATGTTCCAATAGCCTTGTTCAAATAGCCATGGACCAAGACCACCCGGTGAGGAATTTGGCCGCCCCCATTCCCATGTTAAACCCCCAACTCTCAATGTGATGAGATTTGGATATAGGGCCTTTGGGTGGCAGTTAGATTTAGAAGGGGTCATGGAAGTGGAACCCCCATGATAGGATTAGTACACTCATATAAGAAGACATGCAGCTTGCTTGCCCTCTCTCTGCACATGTATGCATGAAGAAGAGGTCACAGGAGCACACGGAAAGAAGGAAGAGACCCTTTACCAGGAACCAAATCAGGCAAAACCTTGACCTTGGACTTTTCAGATTCCAAAACTGTGAGAAAACAAATTTCTTCTGTAGCGATTTGTCATGGGAGCCTGAGCAGGCTAAGACAGAGGGAAAGTTGACCTCCCTGTGAGTGAACCCAGGAGTAGGTGGCTCTCTGTCACCATCTCCAGGCCTATAGTCAGAGGTAGGTCCTGCTTAGCAGAGCCCCATGGCCACGGTTAGTGGCTCTGGAGGGTTTGGGATGTGGAGACATCTCCCGTGGTTTCTCACCAGGATTGCTAAGGATATCTGGGAGATTCTTTGAGAGGGGTTGTCACATGCATTTCTGGATGTTTAGCAAGACTGGCCCTTCCCCACGAAATGCCAAGGGGGCCTCCTAGCCACCGGGACAACCAGAATTACCTCCACATATTTCCAAACTCAACCCTGGAGTTGGAAGGCCGTCCTGCTCCTAATTGCAACCAGCTGGAACCCCCTGGTTCTAAGTTCTAAGTTTTTAATTACCTTGCTTTATTACCAGTCTGGTAGTTGGCATGTTAAATCTTGCCCTGTGCTCAGAGCTATCCAGTGAGTTGTAGGGTAAAGCATTTCATTCCTTCAGTATTTGGTGGGAAGGTATCCTTGTGCTGTAAGGTTTCCAGGGTGAATCAAGAGGCAGTAACATCTGAACTCCAGGCCCCAGAGAGGCAGAATGGCACGTGTCCAGTGGGCATGCAGTCACTATTGTACCTTGAGAAATTATTTCATTGATTTCTTGCTTCCTGACAGAAACATTAAACTTATGGAGAGTGTCACCTTTTTCCCTGGCTGACCCTCTCTCATTTGTCTTAGTCTCTGCTCTCAGAAATACCTTCCTTAATTCATCTTGCTGCAATTTGTACCACCTTCTCCTTGACTGGACATCCATATCTTATCACCCTAGGGGCATTAGAACACACAGTGGTCTAGTTAGACAATGGATTCAAATCCTACCTCTGTCCTTATTAATGGTGTAACTATTAGTTGTGTAACAAAGAGCAATATGTTGTTTTTTTTTTTTTTCCACCTATAAAGCAGGGGTGGCAATAATAACTCCTACCTCCTTGGGTTGCTGGGAGGGTGAAGTGAAATTCCTGGCATTTGAGAGACGAAGAAGGAACAGTTGCCCAAAGGTCTTCTTGCCCAGAACATTCTGTGGCTTTACTAAGGTGCAAGAAATTCTCAAAGTTCTCTGCCATTTTGGGATTCAGTTATTTAAAGCTGAAGTTTAAAATGCAGATATTGAGTAACTCCTAGAACACAGGGGTTGTGTGTTGTTTATCTCTGTATCCTTTGCAGGAACCCATAGAGGTGGCCACTGAATGACTGTGAAGTGAGCAGTGTCCAAAGGCTTTCTTAGCCATTGTGATGGTAATGATCACAGCAGCCCAACTTGACTGAGTACTTACTGTCACACTAAGCTCCAAGTGTTTTGCATATATATTGAGTTATTTAATGCTTATAAGGTAGACAGTTTTATCATTTCCATTTTTTTAAGGGAGGAAACTGAAGCTACAGAGAGACTGATTTGCCCAAGTTCACACAGTTCATAAATGTGACCTTGGAAGAAGACAAAGCAGCTTGGGAGGGAGGCTAAGCTCTGTCTCAGGAACCCTCACCTGATAGCAGCTCCCCAGGGCCTGCGTGGGTGGATACTGAATGGCAGAATGGATGGTGGTGGTGGTGGTGGTGGGTGGTGGCTTTTCTCCAAAGAGTGATCGCACAGGATGTCATCTGTTCTCAATTTCCACTCTGGTTGTCCTCCATGGCAGTCCTCCAGCCCAACACACACGTGCTCAGGCTGTTGGCCAGGAGCTAAATTTATTTGCAAGTTCTGGGTTCAAACAGGTACATAAATTACACGTAGACACCCTCATTCCTCAGTTTAGCTTGACACAGCTGAGGACCCATAAGGTTTTCACAGGCTGTGTCCTCCCAGGCCTAAGCCATCAGCCCTTGTCAGACTGCCTCCCGCTGCCCACACACTCCCCCACCCCAAGCACACAGCAAGCACCTTTATAACTGACAGCCCGGGCGCATTTCCAGCCCATCCACAGTCTTCAGGCTGAACTCTGCCCAACTCAGTCCTTGCATTCTGCTCAGTCACGTCCTTACCTCTTCTTCTTCTTCTTCTTTTTTTTTTTTTTTAAGATTTTTTATTTATTTATTTGACAGACAGAGATCACAAGTAGGCAGAGAGGCAGAGAGAGCGGGGGAAGCAGGCTCCCCGCCGAGCAGAGAGCCGATGCAGGGCTCGATCCCAGGGTCCTGGGATCATGACCTGAGCTGAAGGCAGAGGCTTTAACCCACTGAGCCACAGAGGTGCCCCTACATCCTTACCTCTTCTGACCTTGTGAATCATCTGCCTAAGGCTCCTTCATGCTTTTCTATCGCTCCCAAATTAAAACTACCCCATTTGAGAGATTTCTAAATCTCTTCACCCTAGGGTTCCTGCCCACCTCTGCAGGCTACCCCCAGTCTACCCTTGCCTTCCTGCACCTCCCTGACCTTCCTGAGTTTCTGACGAGTGAGCAGGATGTTGTGTTGTCTTGAATATGGGAGAGTCACTTTTCCTTAACTATGAGGGACCAGTCTTCTGGGATGGAAGCATCTGCGTCTGCCCTTATGCTTCTTATTTTGCTGGGTCTGGAGGAATCCCGGCAAACTGCTATTGCTGTGAATTACCTTCTTAGACGTCTCATCAGCCACAGAGTCGGTCCCCAAGTCTGCGTGTCCCACAGTCACTCCGTGTGAATGGCTTCCAGAGGCCATTTTACAGAAGGCTGCATGACAGAAATTTCAGACACTCCTTACACGTTTGAGAAAAGACCTCTTTTCCCTCAACGGCAGGGTTTTGGTTTTTGTTTTTCTTGGGAGGTTAAAGAGTCCAGTAGCTGAACAGCCTTGAGATGAGGGCTTTAGTTTTGTGTCTTCTGCAGAATGTGGCTTTTGCTGAACTGAAGGGAAAGGAGTGGAGTCTGGGTAGGACATTTTAGAGCATAAGGAGGAAGACATGCTAGCTGGCATTCATAGCAGCCCTGACCTGTGGCAAGAGCTTTCTTTACATTATAGGACACCTGCTAATCCTCAGAACACTTCTCCAAGCGCATATCATTACCCCCATTTTGGGAAGAAGAAAGCAGGCCCAGAGAGAGTGAGCACTTTGCCTAGGGCCACAGAGCTGGTCATAGGCAGTGGCATGGCCTTACTTTCCTTCTACGGTGCTGAATTCCTGATTAAAGTCAGTTAAACCATCACGGTGCTTCCACTTAGAGAGATCTATTTGTTTTTCCCTGTTCCCATAAGACTCCATCTTCCAAACCTCTAGTGAGAGCCTCTTGATATTCCAAGAACCTACAACTCAGTCCAGTTTCAAGTGTTGTCAGAATTTGGAAGTTTTGGAAGGCTGGCAGATAGGCAGATTTTTTTTTTTTTTAATGGAATTCTGGTAGTAAGTAGTCAGCATTTGAAATCCATGATCTGAACATTCAGGAGAGTGTCAGAAACCCAACTGAATAATTTACTCAAGTTTCATTCAAATGCGCCTGCATTAGGAAATTACAGTCTTTTCACTTTTTCAATTACGGGAAATATTTGGGGTTGGGCTGTTTCTAACAGGGAGCATTTACTTATGTATTCAGAGGCACTTAATTTTGATCAAACACCGAAGTACATTTGGGGGGCCTTACTTGCTGTAGATATGGAAATAGGACCCCTCGGGTTGTATGTTAGCAGTTGCCAATCTCGCACGCTCCTCCACAATCTGTCTCCTTTCAAAGTATGACAGTTGGCAGAAATTCTCCGGCATATGAGACTGTGATTGTTTCCCGACATCAAAAATCAGCCCTCGGATCATTGTTCCCTCATTCGAGCCCCATCCTCCGTTTGCCTTTTCCATACAGCTGTAGCCCACAGGCGTCCTCTGGCCCTGGGGAGACCCCCTCCAGTGGGCACACGGAGGGCATGGGGTTGGACGCTCTCTACCTTCGCTCTGGGGTGGCTAACGGCTGCCATTCCCTCATGGAGAGAATCCATCAGCTGCCTGGAGAAGGCAATGAAGCATGTGAGACCCAGGAACTCTATTTCCTAGCAACCGGGGAAAACCATTTCTCCTCTGTCAGCAGGAATGCTCAGATTTATGTAAGCTACAAACGCCCGTTATCACTATAATAAACCATATATTTGCAGGCGGTATTTACAGGCAGCTAATCGTGGCACTCCATCCTGGCAGCCCCCAAGCTTGAGGGTTTCCCATTCGGAGCCCCCCAAAATACGATTAGGTGGATGCTGAGTACTAATTTAGTTAACAGCAGTGCCTGACAAAGCTACTAACCGCCTAATTATGAAGGAAGATTACTGATACCATTAATTGAATGGTTGTAAAACTCTGGTAAAGTCAGATGGTAGTAAAGTCCATTTTCAATTTACTAGGCTGTTAGAAGTATTTCCGGCTATAAAATAAACAGACACAAAGCATACTAAACAGGCTAATATGGAAACATAAAAAGAGAAGGGAGAAGCTTGTCGTAGCAATTAGTGGTCGTGATTAGCTGCGCCACAGACCCGGCGGTGGAAATTAAAGATTAATTTATGACAGCGCTCTTGGTGAGGGCGAGCTGCTGCTGACTGTTCTGCTTACAGGTGGGCCTGGCGCTTGTCATTTCAGTTACCAAAAAAAGTCATCTCCGGCTTAGGCGGTGCCTCAGGCTTCCATGGGACTGTTGTATTTGTTACCTGTGACTGACCTGTAACTGTCCATACAGTTCCTCATTTGGAGCCTCAGTGTCCCTGCAGGAGTGAGCTGGGTTGGGGGCGTGGCGTTTGGAGGAGAGCCTAAGATGACCTGTTCCAACATCACATCCTCGCAGCCTGGACCCTCACCAACCCTTGAATATAGCTCGTCTGTTCATGGTGTTCCTACCTGGACACTCCTCTCCACCCACTCTTGGGCCAACTCTTCCCGGTTTCCACATTTTGGAGAGTTTTTTTTTAAGAGAACCTGGTCTCACTTGTCATTCGTCCTTACTGCCTCTTCCTGTCTTTATTTTCAGCTCACCCAGTTGGTAGGTTCCTGGGGGGGGGGGCTTGAGAAAAATGTGTGGATTCACTGGAGGGAAAGCATTCCAGGGTCACAAAGCATGTCACATCTTGGACTGTGTCACGTAGAAGGTGTGGGAAAGTTGAGAAGCGGTTACGTAAGAACCTGTCAGTATGCAGAAATAACAGGAATGATGTTTGGTGTGGAATTTTGCTATCAAAACATCTTTCACGTTCATGTCCAGAAGCAGCAATAAAAGAGGCTGTAAGAATAATGGCTATTACGCCACTCTTGCTACCGAGGAGATCAAAGCCCAGATAGGAGCTCTGACCTCTTCCCAGGTTTCAAAGTCAGCCAATGGAAGAGCTAGGACTCGAAGCCCTGTCTCCGGCCCAGGCTCTGATGGGTGGAGCACAGGAACTCCTCTGGGGCTTAGTATTGGCCTCTGAAACCCTACGAATGCAGAGAGGCCCTTATTTGCAGAATGAGGGGAGCACCACGAGGGGACATCTCAAACTCCATTTTGGAATGACGTGTCATGTAAGGAAACAGAAGTTCAGGTGCAATACCTTCTTTCCAACTTCTTGGAATGGACAATTGGGGATGGCATCACCAAAATTTTAGCCACCTTCACTTTTAGCCACCATCACTTTCTTGTTTCTCCAGCCTAGATCTGGGCTACTCAATGCATGGTCCCTGGGCCAGCAGTATCAGCATTCCCCAGGCTCTACCTCAGGCTGCCTGAATCAGAATCTGTTCCCTAACAAGATCCCAGATGTTTCCTGGGGGTGTTTCATGCCTTTACGTCTTCCAAAATGGAGGCCATCCCTCCCGTAGATTTATGTTTGTGATACATGTGTGTATGTTTTAAGAAGTATAAAGTAGGACCCCGAGGTGAGGGAACTCATCACGGAATACTCAAAACTGGCAAAAATACCCATAGAGGACACATCTGCTGTCCAGGCAAGAGTGTCAGGAAGCGTGGGCTTTCTGAACCTTTTCATGAGTGGGACTGGCCTCGATGGAAGGAGGAATGGCTTTGGGATCAGCCTATCCTGGTGTCAGAGATGCTGGCAGCCCCTCACCCCGTCCCCCACCCCCTTGGTGCTCACCACTGCCTTGTGCAAACAGTGATCTGGGGCTTTCTCTGGCCACAGGAGCGTGCTCAACTTCCAGATGGGCATGGCTGGATGTGCCCGGGGTGATGCCCCTGGCAGCAGCCCCAACCAAAGATAAATGGGGTTTGGTAGGTAATCTACACCGCCCCCCCACCCAGCTTCCTCATCTCTGAAGAATGACCTACATAGTCTTCCTGTGGTCCCCGGCAGGACCGAGTCCTGACTGCCCACAGAGGTACCCTACGCACTCATGCTTTCCATTAGCTTCCTTCCCTGTTTCACTTCCTTGTTTTCTTCCAGCGCTCCTTGGAACCACCTCCCAGATGAACTCTTTGCTCTCAGACACCTGTTTCAGGATCTGCTTCCACCGGAACCAAGATACCCGGTTCAGATCCCTTCTCTACCACTGACTAGTAGTTGGTCTTTGGGCAGATGAATCCAGCACCTTCCCCAGCATCCTCACCTAGAAGAGGGGATGGCAAAAGTAGAACCAATCTCACAAGACGGTTGTGAGGATTCCAGAAGATATCCCAGGTAAATGGTTTAGAACAGCATCTGCCATAGGGGCAGGCGCTCAGGAAGTACTGCTATTGTTGTTTTTTATTATTGTTATTATTCTAACTATAATTGCGCTCTCCTCAAATTCCCTTGGCTGAGTCTAAATCCATTCTGAGTGCTCTGAGCCCTCAAACCTTGGAATGACTCTGGCCTAATCTCCCTGGTTATTTCAGGGAATGTAATTCATGTATTCATTTAACATATCTTTAGCAAATATTGACTTAACATCTATTATGTTGAAGACACAGTGCTCCATGGATATAAAGAATAAGATGAGGTCATTGTCTCCATGGAGGTAAGACGGATCCACACGTAACTCTGGTCTAAGATAAACTGTGAAAGTGCTCTATTCTACCTGCCAGTAACATAGAAAGTGGGATGAGAAGAAGGTGGAGATCACTCCGTCTGGTGTGGAGAAGGAAGGGGTATTGGAGATGGGTTTTGAATGCTGGGTAGAATGCCAACAGAGGAGAGGGAGGGGGGAGAATGTGTAAAAGACGGGAGGAGTCTGGCATTCTGAAGAGAGCTCATCAGTCCATATTTATGGGAGCGCCCATAGACGGATGACCCTCTTTCTCTCAGCTGAGGGGACAATAGATTCTCCCTATTATAATAATAATAGTAGTAATAATTCCTCACCCTTACACAGTACTCACTATGGGCCAGGAACTACTGTAGATGTCCTATATATGTTAACTCAATTAATCCTTACCTTCAAAGTCCGTTCAACTATCAGCTCCATTGTACAGATGAGGAAACTGAGGCCCAGAAGAGTCTAGTGTCTTGCCCAAGTGCACGCAGATAGTAAGTGGAAGGCTGACAAACAGACCTAGCTGCTTTGGCCCCAGGGTTTACATTATGCCCCGCACCTCAAGAATGGCAGCTTTCCAGAACTTTAAGGGACTCTGTGGCAGGGATGTTGACAAGGGACTACAGCCTGTGAAAGAAAGCCCTTGGTGAGTTCCAGAGAAGAGGTCTCCAAGGGATGGAGATGGTTCTGGAAGTTGCAGTTAGCTTGACAATGCTGGCCTCAGGCCAGCCACAGCCCCAGGCTCACTCTCCCTGGTTCCCCTGCCCTGGCTTTTTCTGGGCACTGAGTAGCCTTTCCAGAGGGGCCTGGGGAAGTGTATCCCTGGCTTGTGGTGGGTAGCCGCAGTTTGGCATGTGGGACCGTATGTAAGAGGAGCTCCCTGGGGGCAGAGGCCTGCATTTGTCTCCAGAACTCAAGCCCCAGACCACCGCAAATAGGTAGTGACATCGCTGGCTTGATCCAAATCAGAACAAGGCAGGATTTTCCTGTTTGTTTGTTTGTTTGTTTGTTTGTTTGTTTTTCTTCCAGCGGGGAGAGGAAGGAATGTGCCCTGGCTGCTAATTGGATAGCGAAGTGATCTGATCGATTTACCATTTTCTTATCCCTGCTGAGCAGAGCTGTAGGAAATCTCCGGGGAGGCAGGACGCAGTGGGGAGTCTGTGGGTCTCTCTGAGACGCAGTTCACAGTTGGGACCAAAGCTGCCAGCTGACATGTTTTATTTGGCCTGCCCAGTGTTTAAAAAATGTTTTTAAATAGATGCTGACATTTTCCAACAGGGGAGATTATACAGAAGATCCTGCATTCCCGGCTTGCATTGAGAAATTGGTAGACCTGGGCCCAAATCCCCCAAGTCAACAGTCTGGGCTGCTGAGCTGGGATGGTGCCTTTAGACCTAGGGTCAGGGTCCCCACCAGCAGCTTCAATTACCTGCATTCCCTCTCTGGCTCTCTCAACATTGGCATCTGTGACCCCAGAAAAAAGAAAGCCCTTCCTTCTAGGACACCGACCAATCTCAGGACAGGCCCTACCACACAGCTGTCATGGTTCAGCAAGCAGACGGGCCGCCAAGGTTTCCTGCAAGAGGTGCTTCTAGAGTCAGTTTAATGGCAGATTAAGTTGCCCATTATGATGCCATTAGAACACAGCGTGATGCATCACTGGGTAAACGAGGGGGGCTGAAGTCAGAGACAGGTTCCTGGAGCACTCCATCCAATTTAATTCTGCTCCTCTCCCTACCCCCCAACTTTAGGCAGATGAGAGTAGAGACTGTAAATCACTCTCTATGCAATGGCTCATCATAAAGGATATGGAGAGAAATTAGAGGAGGCAAGAGAAGGAAAAGCAGTGATGAACAAGGCAGGCTTGTTACAGCGTGATGGAAGACAGGCAGACAGTGCATGTGCTGGAAATCCAGCTGGGGCTCCCGGCTTGATTTTGGCCTTCCTGAACAACTGGCACCATCCGGGCTGCAGCTTTGCCTCAGCGGGTGTGATGGGCGGGAACACGGGGCCGGAGGACTTCCTGAGACAGTGTCTGATGGTGCCAACTCCACAGAATGTGAAGTCACTCAGGATGTCTCTTAATCCTGCTTCTGTCACTTTGGGCTGTGTGACTTCGGATAAGCTACGTAACCTCTCTGAGTCACGTTTTCCTCCTCTCTTAAAGAAAGTAGACATCCTAAATGCAGAAGTCTCTGTAGGCACTCACTAGGCGATGCTTTCTCCAGTGTCATGTAAAAGCTGTAAAGGGGATGATCCCTAAACGAGGGTAGAGTTCATGACCCCCTAGCTCCAGAGGCCATCAGCTGAATAGGTTCTGTGCTGTTCGCCTGAGGCGTGGCAGGAAGGCTTTCCCTGCAGGGTTCTCCGAGTGTCCCGAGGGACCACATAGGTTTCCCATGACACTCAGGTAGGCAGTGTTTGAAGGGGAGAGCTCGGTCACAGAGGAAGACGGCCCTCGGCTCACTGCACTTCTCCGGGACTCCCTGGCACAGGGCGTGAGCCATGTTTGTGTGGGCATGGCGGTTCCCTCCCATCCCAGGTTGTTCTCTACCCTGCCCCCCTCCAAGTGCCCTGGGGACGCTGACCCCAGCAGTGCCTCACCCTTTTTCTTTGTTTGGGCTTCCCCCAAAGCAGAGCCTATGATGAGGACTGGAGGACTTGACTGCTGCTTTCTCAGAGGTCTGGTGAACAGGGAACTGCTCCTCCGATCCCCTTTCAAGGCAGGACTGATGGCGCGGGACACTCAGCTCCTTCAGGATCTGCTCTCCCCAACCCGAGAGGCTGAATTGCCTGAGGCCAGGCCCTCCCTTCCAAGGGCTTCCAGCCTCCTCCTCTGCACCCACACCCACAGACTGGTTGAGTGGGCCTAGAAGGGATCTTCAAGAAGGGCTCAAGACCTCCTGGCATTTGCCATAATGGGGGGCATTCGTCCATGAGCTACTCACGGGGCCTCTCCTGGCCCCGCATTCCTAGGCGTCACTGTGTACTGGCTGGGAGGGCTCCCCACCTTTGGGGAGGACCCCGAGCGGGAAGTGGGTGCCCTGGAAATGGGATGTTGTCGACACGAGTCAGACCTTTATGACACAGCTCACCATAGCTATGGCTGAAGTCCATAGAGGGTACAGGGGGCATGGTATGGGATACCCCAAAATATATTGGGCATAGGTGCTGGGGCCTAGCAGAAGTACCAGCCAGGAGAACAGAGGGTGAGAGAGGAGAGAAGCTCTGCTTCTGATGTGTGCAAATCACAGCAGCCCCTGGGGGCCAGATCTCCCTGGGGTCAGAAACTCCAGCCCCCCTCACCCCTCCTGCCTGGATTGCTGGTCTTGGGGTGTCTCCACCCCCTTTCTGGTTCCTTTCATCCTTCCCTCACCTCTGTCAGTGGTGTCCTCAGGAAAGGGTCTTCAGTTGGACGCTCTGTGGGGACCCTGACTGACAGGCACACTAGGCCGCCACTCTAGGATGAAAGCCTTGTCTCTGAGTGAGCCTCCCGGCCCTGTGAGCGCCCCCAATGCCAGCTCCTCCATCTCTCCTCCCTCCCTGCTGGCGTGGGTCTCCCCATGGCATCTGCTCACTTTTGAATCTATTTCTTATAGATAAATTTATGCCCTCTTCCTTCACGGCATTGCCTTTTGATTCGGAGGAGGAAAAAAACCCATTTCTATAAAGCTATTAAATGTTTTCCTTTCATAGACACCAGTTTTGTACATCAGAAGTGCGTTGGCTTTCATGACTATTGAATTCTCGGAAATGGGCTTCAAGTGCCTATTTTGGGAGTTAAAATCTGAACATCAGCTCTTTTTCCCTCTGTGCATTCCTGCCACGCAATCCTCATCCTCTCCATGATGGATCCCTCTGGCTGGGTAGAAGGACGATCATTTAAAGGAAATGTGAGAAAGAAAGGAGGAGTACTCCATTTCAAGAGATTTTTCTCCCCGTCATTATTTTCCACAGGTGAGAGGCAGTGAGAATAGCCACAGATTTTTCAGCGAATTCGTAACCACTCCGCCACCCCCAGCCCCAAACACACACATTCTCCAGAAATGCTGGGTTACCCCGTGAGGGCATTCATTCCACACGTATTAAGTGCCTATTGCATGCCCAGTAGCCAGGTACTGAGCACTAAGCATGGGATTCCTTTCCCCCACCACGGAGTCTATCACCTAGGTTGTGTGGCAGAGATGACTCCAGTGACTCACAAAATGTTACCTTGTAGTTTTGTCTTTGCATTTGGTCCTCCCTCTGCCTGGAAGCTTCCCCCTCAGATATGCTTATGGCTTGCTACACATGTCCAGAGTTCTTTCTCAGTCGTCACTCTTCACGGAGGACCTTGGGGCCACCAAGCATCCTTGCTCCCTTTTCACTTTTGTTTCCTTGTGGATGGTCAGTCTATGCCAGGATGCAAGCCGCATGAGAGCAGAGATTCTCTCTGTCTCTTTTAAAGTCTTTCTTGTTCTTATCAGTATTCTCAGAGCTGAGAAGAGTACATGGCACACAGTAGGTACTCAAGCAATGCTTACTGAATGAATGAACTGTACCAAGTACTGACAAGTCTGGGGCTCACAAGGACTAGAAAAGAAAGGCTTCTTGGGGGAAGTGCCAATTGGGCTGATCTCGGAAGCATCCAGAGTGGTGACCATGCCTCATGGGGAAGGGACTGATGGCGGACAGAAGGCCCAAGCGTGGGTGGAGGCCCTGGTCTGAATGGGAGCTCAGGGACTTCAGAAACTGAAAGGAGTTCAGTGAGGTCAGGTGCACAGGATGGGATAGAGATGTGATGGGGTCGTCGTCACAGCTGGCACAGAACTGTGCTCACAGTGCTGGGAACTCCTCACACACAGGTCAGGAAGGTGTGATTCATAGTCCCATTTTAGAGGTAAGACAATCAAGGCCCTGGTCTTTTAGGTGACGTGTGTGAGCCACAGACCTGAGGCGCAACAGAGTTAGCATTCAGACTCGGGTACTCCGACTCCAGAGCCTGTGGTCTTCCTCCCTGTGGCCGTGGGTCCCTCTAGAAGGACTAGAAGCAGACAGCAGCTGTGGCACTGTGGGCTGACACAGAATTCTGGGATGGGGGCTGGGGAGGAACAGGCAGTTGCAGGTTGAGTGCCCACACCCCACCCCCACCCCCCGCCTTGGGGGATTCCTCACAGCCCTCCCAGCTCTGCCTGCTTCACCTCTGCCCTCCTGGTTATCCTGAGCCACCTCTGCTCCAACTGGATTAACTGTCAAAAACTTGTTCCCCTTTTCTAGTCTGGATGGGCAAAATCAGCCTAAACTCCCTGAAGGTTTGGCTGTGTACCAATAAGATCCCTTCAGAGATTATTATAAAGCCAGTGCTCCGTTCTCGGGAATGATGAGTTATTTTAAAAAGCATTAACTAGGTCATATGCAGTGCCGTGTGGGTGGTTCTCTACCTTGGCTGTCCACTAAAATTACCTGGGGAACTTTTTAAGCATGTCTGTGTCTAGGCCACACCCTGACCCTTTATATCAGAATCACCAGGGGTAGGACCCAGGCAGCAGTAATTTTAAAGCTCTTCAGGGAAGCCTGGTGTGCGATCAAGTCTGAGAACCACAGCTCCTCACTCGGCAAAGGGTGGACCAACGGCCAGGATCATCAGCGTCCCTGCAAGCTTGTTAGAAATAGAGAGGGGTCCCTGGCTGGCTCAGTTGGTAGAACAAGTGCCTCTTGATCTCAGCATTGTAAGTTCGGGCCCCATGTTGGGTATAGAGATAACTTAAAAAAATTTTTTTTAAAAAAATGCAGACTCTCAGGCTCCTCTCCAGACCTACTAATTCAAAAACTGCATTTACTTTTATTTTTTAAGTTTTTTTCAAAAATCTGCATTTTCGGGGCACCTGGGTGGTTCAGTGGGTTAAAGCCTCTGCCTTTGGCTCAGATCACAATCCCAGGGTTCTGGGATCGAGCCCCGCATTGGGCTCTCTCCTCAGCAGGGAGCCTGCGTCCTCTACTCTCTCTCTGCCTGCCTCTCTGCCTACTTGTGATCTCTGTCTGTCAAGTAAATAAATAAAATCTTAAAAAAAAAAAATCTGCATTTTCATAAGGTGATTCCTGTCCACACTGAAGTTGGAAAAACAGTGCTCGAGAACCATACGGTCCGGTACTGTTGCCACTAGCCACATGTGGCTACTTACATTTAAATTAAATAAAAACTTCAGCTCCTCAGTCTGACTAGCCACCTGTCACATGCTCCAGTTGCCCCGTGTGGCTAGTGGCTACCACATTGGACAGGGCAGATAGAGATTATTTTGATGACTGCAGGAAGTTCTCTTGGAGAGCATTACTCTAGAACATTCTGGAAAGGGGGGGTGGTAATTAGCCACCATCTGTTTCCTTTGGCTGCTCCAAGCATACAGATAGCAGACAATGTTACTCACTTGGATGGGACAAAATTGAAATACAGTCAATTTGGCACATGGTGGGGGGTGGATAGATCTAGATTATTTTCCACTCATTTTAAATCAAGAGCATGGCCATATCTTCCCTAGCCCTGGGTAAGTGCAGTTTGTGTGTAGGGTGGGGCAGGGTGAGCAGATGGTTAGGGGAGAGAGGGGCAAAGTGAGAAGCAAGATGAATTTCAAGTGCTAGAACAAATGTAAGACTCTTACCCCGGTCCCCACCTTTGCTGCCACAAGGCAGCAGGAGCACACTCCGATAATCACAATGCAGAAAATCACTCGGCAACCAGATGTGACTAATGGGTGACTACAGGTGCAAAGAGGGAAAGCGGGCATTTTGTCAGCTGAATAATAGCCAGGCTCCAGTGGGATGAGGCTGAGGGTTTAGGTGGTTTTTCTTCCCAGGGTAGAGTTTTTCTTTCTGGCGGGGGGCGGGGGGGAGTTCAGTCCCTTCTGCAAAACCCATTCTTTTTTTGGAAAAGGCCAGGTGCTGTTTCTCCTGGAGACCTTTGGTTGCTGACAGCAGGCTGCAGAATGCATTGGGAGCTGAAAAAGATGATGACAGCCCAGCCCAGCAGTGGCAAGTGACGTGTGTCTTCCTGAGAGAAAGCTGCTCTCCATTTAGAGGGTCACTTTGCAGGCTCATAGGAGGAGAGGGGCAGTGCCTAGCCAGCAGATTGTTTATTTGCTTACACGGTCCTTTGGGTGCTTATCCCCCAAGTTACCATGGGGGCAGGAGATGGTTAAAAGGGTGAAAGAGCAAAATGAGAGAATGGACCAGCAAAATTTATCCCTCTGTGTAGCAACATGTGCCGTGGGGCGCTGTGTGAATCTTGACAAAATGTCAACCTCACGACTCAGTTAGTACTGTTACATCGTGATGCTTTGCATTTTGAGGTTGTTTTGTGGTGGTTGGATGAGGTTGGTCCTCATGATTACCTTGCGAGAAGTCACAGGAGGTCTCACCCTCCCATTTTGAATAGAATAAAGCCCAGAGTGGTTTTTTCTAAGATCTATTCAACAGCTATTCATGAGTTGAAAACCTAAAACAATCATGTATTTATTCATAACTTTTCACTGAGAATCCTACTAAGTGCCTCACTCTGGGGATGTTTCTGTATAGTTTCTATTTTCATGGAGCTTGGATTCTAAAGAGGCTGATAGAAAAAAGGAGGGGGAGGGGAGCAAGTTAGCAAATGATTACACATTGTGGTACATGTGAAGGAAAAAAAAAACCACCCAAACAGAAAACAAATCCAAATGGCTAAGGATGAAAGCAGGGGAGAGGGGAGAGGGGTGGGCTACATGGATAAGTACACTTGCAAAGGCTTCTCTGAAGGGGAGATTTTTGTGTCCAGGCTGGAGGGAAGGAGGGGCAACCAGTCAAGGCAGGAGAGGGGAGACACCGCAGGCAAAGGGGACTATAGGGTGGCCTGCTTGAAGTGTCTGCCTTGAGCCAGAGAGTACAGTGTGAGAGAGGGTAGCTCCCTCCCTCTGCCCCTCACCCCTCATACCTGGAGCCAAGGGGGATTTCGTCTCTCCCCTCAGTTCCTCCTCCTCGAGGTCCTCTCCTGAGAGTCCAATCTGCGGCCATTCCAAGATTTGGTGCTCTAGCTTCCGTGGGTAGTGGAGATAGATGGGTCTGGAGAGTTGGGTGGAAGGGTGATAGGGCTTCAAAGATCCTGAAGCCTGGGTGTCCATGGAAGTGGGAGCAGAAGGTTGAGAATGAAGAATTGAGAGAGAGTCAGAGGGCAGAGGTTCCTGAGCACCTGCCACCTTTGGGGTGAGGGGCAGAGAAGCTAGAGCAGGCTGCGAGTGGAAGCCTCTTCAGTCTCATCTGAGAAGTAACGTTTGGCTGTGTGTCTCTGTTTCTCTGGACAGCCTATAACCCAGAGACTGATTACATGGGCTTATGGGAGTTATTCTAAAATATGATAAACCAAGGCTTGACTCCCAGCTGAGAGCCCTGCAGAGTTTCTCAAAAGACAGTCATAAAGATGGGCTCCTGCCCAGGGAGGTTTGAGCCAGAGCCATTTGGCAAATAACAGAGTTCTTTGTGGGGTGCCTGGGTGGCTCAGTGGGTTAAAGCCTCTGCCTTCCGCTCAGGTCATGATCTCCGGGTCCTGGGATCCAGCCCCACATCGGGCTCTCTGCTCAGCAGGGAGACGGCTTCTTCCTCTCTCTCTGCCTCCTTGTGATCTCTGTCTGTCAAATAAATAAATAAAATCTTAAAAACAAAACAAAACAAGAGTTCTTTGCTTCTCTTACCCATTCCAGTTGGTCCCGCACAGTATCCCAAGTGACTGCTACATTTGGGAATCCTACTTGCTGGATGGAGCCATATGCGCTGTGAGGTTGGCCCTGTTAGGTCAGATTAGGAGGAGAGGAAGGGCTGAGAAATATTAGGATAGTCATTTCTTGAACACTCACTCAGGTCACCATTCTGAGCCTATTACTTGCATGAATTCATTTTAATCTATATAACAACCTTGCAGAATTGAGATACATATAATCGACATCCCCATTTTACAGAAGAAGAAACTGAGGTACAAACTCTTTTTTTTTAAAAGATTGATTTATTTATTTTAGGGAGAAAGAGAGAGTGTATGAGGTGGGGAGGGGGAGGGAGAGAGGGAGAGAGGGAGAGAGAAACTTTAGCAGACTCTGCACACAACGCGGAGTCCAACGTGGGGCTTAATCTCCTGACCCCGAGATCAGGACCTGAGCTGAAACCAAGAGTGGGAGGCTAACCAATTATGCCAGCCAGGCACCCCCTGAGGTACGAACTCTTGAGAGTCAGTAGATGGCACAGCCAGAACTTGAACTTACTGTAGTTCTAGAGCTTCCGCTCTTTAGCATGGGAGATGACCCGGGAGACCCCGAAGGTCTCATCTGACCACAAATATTACCCTCTTTGGCCACAGAACCTGACCAATGTGACAGTCCCTTATAAAACACTTATTAAGGGCAACATTATATTACTAATATATTAGTGTAAGCTCTCTTCTCCCTCATAAATAGGACACATACGGGATTTATTAGTCAGGACAGTTGGTGGGGAGAGGGTAGCTTATAGGTGTGGGATGACAAACAACCAGAGGTTTAGAAAATTTGAGTTTCTATCAACATATTGCAAATTATATTGCCATGCAATGAACATGAGTTTCTAAAGAACTCATGAGAGAAAGAAGTCACCCCCTGCGAATTCCACAAGCCATTGTCACTTACCTAGGTGGTGTAAGGCATAGTGTGAGATCCCGAGAGTTCCTTGGGGTTGCTTAGTACAAAGTACCCCGAACTGGACAGGGCTGAAAGTAACAGATACTTCATTCTCTCGCTGTTCTAGAGGCTTCAAGTCTGAAATCAAGTTGTTGGCAGGACCGTTCTCCTTCTGAGGATCCTAGGGGAGAATCTGTTGCAGGCCTGTCTTCTAGCTTCTGGGGTTGCCAACAATCCTTGATATTCCTCGGCTTGTAGATCCAGCATTCCAATCTCTGCCTCTGTGCTAACATGTTGTTTAGGCTGTGTGTCTCATGCTGTCTTCCTTCTGTGCCTGTGTGCTTCTGTGTCTCTACTCCCCACAAGGACACTGGTCATATTGGATTAGGGCCCACCCTAATGACCTCATGTTAATTTAATTACATCTGCAAAGACCCCCATATCCAAATAAGGTCAAAGTCACAGGTACTGAGGGTTAGGACCTCAACAGGTTTTAGTGGGACATGATTCAACCATAGCACTTAGATATAGTGAAGAGTTGGGGTGCACGGGTGGCTCAGTTGTTGTCTGCCTTTGGCTCAGGTCATAATCTCAGGGTCCTGGGATGGAGCCCCACATCGGGCTCCCTGCTCAGCAGGAAGCCTGCTTCTCCCTTTCCCACTCCCCCTGCTTGTGTTCCCTTTCTCACCGTGTATCTCTCTGTCAAGTAAATAAAATCTTAAAAAAATAATAGAGATAGTGAAGTTGAATCAGAGTCAATCTCGAGCATGGTAACTAGAGACCTGTGCATATCAAACAGCAACACATATGGTAAGCTAGCATGCATAATTTGGGAATGCCTCATGGGCAAAGGGGCCTGTCATTAGCCTTCAAAGGATGAGTAGAATTTTGGCAGTTGGAAGAGAGATGGCATTTCAAGCAGGAGAACCAGAGTGAGCAGAGACAAGAAGGCCAGAAAGCAGAGGAAATGTTGGACACTGAGTGATGGCTCTGTGGCTGAGTAGGAGGGAAGATTTATAGTGGGGTTAGAGAGGTATTAATTTCTAGTCTAAGAATCCGTACCGGATTCTTGGAACAGAATCTTTAAGTGCCTGCCCGTATGCCTCACCTTCCCTTTACCATATCCATGCCCAAGGTCAGATGAAGGTGGGGGTAAGGGATCTGGCAGGAACCCCTGGTGAGGCAGCTGTTCCTTGGCTTCAGCAGCTGGGAAATGGGAAGCAGACGGATCCTGCAGGATCTGGGTGGGCATCCCAGACTCCGCTTCCCTGGGAAGAATCCAGGTGCCAAGATCATGGCAGCAGGGGGATCTAAGGCAATGGATTTGGGAGCCAAGTCTGGGCCCAAGATGTGAGCTTGAGATTCATCCATATAAAGGAGATATGAACACCTGGGAGTGGGTGATGTCACCTAAACAGAGCATGAAGATTTCAATGGAAGGGGGCCAGAGGAGAGAAATAGAGAGGAAACTGAATTAAGAAGATCAGTGTGACAGCACCTGTTTAATTAGGCAGCTCAAGGCACTAGATAATTGCCACCCATGGTGAAAGCCAGAGCCTTGGGGAGTCTCAGTAAAACTCATCCCCAACATTCTTTAGGGACTGAAAATAAAGTCACATTTTTGCATGGCTGAGGTTCACTTTAATGAGGGACCTTGAAGAGACAACACAGGTCTTTACTCGAAAAATTGTGGAGCATGTTAGTTCAGAGCTCTTGGGCTTTGGGGTCTGACTCTTGGATTTGGATTTTTGACTCTATCATTTATTGACTGAGAGACCCTGTAGAAATTGCTTTCTTGAGCCTCCATTCCCCATCTGTCCAAAGGGAAGAGAACAGTAGTGACTGAGAGAGCTGGCAGGGAGATCCAGAGATGCTGCACGGACCGTGTGTGGCACCCTGCTGGGCCCACGACAGGGGCTCTGTGAGTGACTGTCACATGTTCAGTCAGGAGCCCTGGCCCCATGCCTTAGAGGACAGCTGCCAGTTGGGTGGTCACCTCCACATCTGGCCTCCCTGATCGGGACCAGAGGTTCCAACAACTCTCTCTTCGGGTTCAGTGAATTTGCTAGAGCGGTTCACAAAACTAGGAGAAATATTTTCCTTACTAGATTACCAGCTTATTAGGAAAGGATATAACTCAGAAACAGCTGGATGGAAGAGATGCCTAGGAAAGATGCAGAGAAAAGATGCGGAGCTTCCACACACTCTCTGAGCAAGTGTGACACTTTCCCCACATCTCCACATGCTCACTAACCTGGAAGCTCTCCAGATCCCTCCTTTTGGGTTTTTACGGAGGCTTCAGCACAGAGAAAATCACTGCCCACCTTACTCCATCTCCAGCCCCTCTTCCCTCCCTAGAGGTGGAGGGGTGGGGTGGAACTCAAAGGTCCAAACCTCTAATCACATGGTTTGTTCTCTTGGCAACCAGCCCCTCATCCTTAGGTGATCTCCAAAGGTCACCTCATTAAAATAACAGAAGACACCTTTCTTAGGCTCCTCACTCAGGAAATTCCAAGCAGTTTTGGAGCTCTGTGCCAGAAATGGGAAGCTGACCCAATACACATTTCTTATTATAAATCACAGTATCACACTATCCCTTGAGGGAGAGTGTAGAGCAAGTTAACTCCTGAGCCACAGAATAGCTGGGTGGATACCCAAAGCAGGAGGAAAGATCCCCAAGAGGGATTGTGAAATACTGCCCAGTCCTAACAAGCCTAGATTAGCCACTAGTGTGGTGTGGGTACTAAGACTCCTGGGTATGTGGACGGAGGAAAAAAAGGGCAAAAGACCTTCAGCCATTTTACCGTGGTGTTTGGGGAGAACCCCGTTTCTCCTGATAATGCAGAAGAGTAAGAAAGGGCTTTGTAATCTGATAGGTGTGAATTTGATACCAGGCTCTACCAATTACTAGCTCTAAACCACTCAGACCTTCTGTTTTTTCATTTGTAGAACTGGGGTAGCGGTACTCACCCCCATAGGATTCTCACCAAGCTTAGATTAGGTTGTGTATATAAAATATCCAACAGAACATTGGCATATGTAGCGAAAAGATGAGAAGAGGAGTAGAATGATAAGGGCTGAGGGATACTTAAATTCTGTCTTTCTAGAGAGGAGGACACCTCCCCACTCTAAACATGTCCTATTCTTCTATCACTATATGCAAGGTTAAAATCCCCAGAAGAGACACTCAGATCGGTCAAGCGTGCATGATGGGGAAGTCCACATGGGATCAGCACACTTGCTTGACCAACCTGATGAGGGAGCAGGAGGCTGGCTGAGGACAAAGCAGAAGCTGGCACCTTGCACCCCCTCTCCATCCGCTCCCCCTCAGTCATATGTG
Source organism: Enhydra lutris kenyoni (assembly GCF_002288905.1). Lineage (NCBI taxonomy): Eukaryota > Metazoa > Chordata > Mammalia > Carnivora > Mustelidae > Enhydra > Enhydra lutris. Next base: position 28,414,199 of record NW_019154094.1, on the reverse strand, counting down.
TAGCATTCCTCAGGCAGCTCTGACTGCCATGAATGATAAACAAATAGTTAACTTGCAGAGATCACAATCCTGCAAGACAGGAGTCTCCCTTGGCTTACAAATGTCCTAAATCTCACTAACAAAGACGATTGTTAGCAGGATTTTGACATCCCACCAAAAAATCTCCCAACTATCTTGATGTTAATGGCTGGCCTAAAGATAACATTGATCAAGCCGCAAGGGCAAGGCCTCCCGTAGGCCTCCGGTATCCTGGCACCTTGTAGGCCCTCTTTAGCATATGAAAACTCCGTTGAAACCTTCCTTCCCCTCACCTTCCCCCAACCGCAGGGTACAGAACCTGCCATCCCTCACAACCCGGGGCAGCTGCATCTCCGCCTGCCCACGGGTCCTGTCCTTGTGCTTTAATAAACCACCATTTTGCACCAAAGATGTCTCAAGAATTCTTTCTTGGTCATCTGCTCCGGACCTCAGCCCACCGAGCCTCACCTAGGTTCTAGAACTTCATCAAACCCATCAAGACATTCCCAAATGGGGGTGGCATGATTCCCAGAGGAAGTTGGGATGCTGCTGGTAGAAGAGAGGGCTTGGATGCTGCATAGGAGAAGCACAGATGTGCACTGCAGACAGTCCCCAATGCAGTGTTCCAGGAAGCCCTGCCATACTTGGGTCCCCACCTGCCTCCTCACATCAGTTTTTTCCACAGGTGGCACCCACAGAGGAGTTGGAGTGGTTGATGGTGGCTGACACTGTCACTTCACTCCCAGAAGGACCTTACTCCACCTTCTTCATGGTGGACAGATCCTTGCAAGTTCAAGAGTTTAATCCAATGTTATAAGGGGGTTGTTGCTTTTTCTCATTTGACTGTGGTAATTTCACTACCCTTGCCTACAAGCAAGGGCATGTGGCTCTCATAGCTGGTGGGTGTTCAGTGGGATGTCAGCAGGGAGGGTCTTGGAGATACCATTCTCCTGAATAAAAAGAGACACACGGAAGAAAATGCTCCTCTTCAGGCAAATGTTACTGAGTTCCCATGTGATACCTGGGAACAGCCACCTTGTAATAAGGAAGTGACAAGTCCAAGAGTGAAGTGAACATGAGAAAAATGGTAGGACAGAAAGATAGAAAGAGCTGCTCCTTCATCATGTCATCATTTGGCCATCTACTTCTCATAATGCCTGCCATCCCAACTGTATTTGTTTTTCTGTTACTTGTTGACAAAGCATCTGAGTGATGGATGCCCATCCCTCTCTGAATCTGCAACAACGAGGAAGACTTTTGGATCAGTGGTTCTCCAGGTGTGATGGTCCTTGGACCAATAGCATCAGTATCACCTGGAAACTTACTAGAAAAGCCAACTCCCAGACCCCATCCTGTCTTGGATCAGAAAGGAAGAGAGAAGGTGGCAGTAACCTGTTTTTAAACAACCCTCTTGGGGCTCATGATTCAGGATGGAGTCTGCTGATCCTTGCTTTATATGCCTGTCATACTTACATCAGAACTAACCACTGGCAGTGGTCTCATACACTCTTTCTTCTAATGCATCCTGTCCTGTTACTGCTTCATTCGACTCCACTATCCCTAAAATTTAAATTTAAAAAAAAGAAAAAAGGAAAAGAAAGTATTTGAAAACTATTGACCAAATAAACTTTGTACCCATTGTTTCAATTTGCTAACTTGAGGTCATGACCTTGTTCTAGACAGTATATTGGGTTTCCCAGGAAGCCTATAATAGATAGTTGCAAAATGTTTAGAAATGTGAATAATTTTATTAATAATGGTCTATGGGGGTATTCCCTGAGCTTTTGGAAGTGAAATTAGTAAGGAATTTTGGGGATTTGGACACTGCTCAGGCTAAGTAAATAGCAAAGGGAATAGCAAAAGAACTCTGAGAGTTAGAAGAGGAAAAGAATGAAGAAAGTCACTGCAAAAAAAAAAAAAAAAAAAAGAAAGAAAAAGAAAGAACAAAAGAAAAGGAAAATCATTCTGGTTGGGACAGTAGGTGAAGATGGATTTGTTTTCTGGGACTCCATGCATTTAAACAAACAAAGGGGTTGTCTGGGGAGGCAATTCAGGTGGGAGGTGCTGTGAACAAGTTATCAAGGAAGGAGGGGAATGAGATTTGTCTGGAAAAGTGGGCACCTATGGATAGACCAGTCCACAGGACTCCCTGTGTGGGATTGAGGACCAGAGCAAGACTGAACTCTGGCACCACTCTACTAACTGTGGTCTTGGACCAACGCTTCCCTAGCTTCTCTAAGCTTTTATTTTCTCAACAGTCCCTGGGCTCACTAATATAGGCTTGGTGGGAGGTTTACATGAACCAACATGCTATGGACTGAACTGTGTACCCTCCCTCCCCATTCACATATTGAAGCCCTACACCCCCAATGTGATGGCATTTGGCCCAAGGGCGGGTGGGAGGTGATTAGGGTCAGATGGGGTCACGAGGGTGGTTTTATAAGAAGGGGAAGAAAGCAAGATCCTGCTGTCTGTCCACCATGCGAGGGCATAGCAAGAAGATAGCTATCTGCAAGTCAGGAAGAGAAGTCTCACCAGAAACCAAAGCAGCTTGACCTTTGCTCTTGGGCTTCTAGCCTCTAGAACTATGAGAACAGGTCTGTTGCTGAGGCCACCCAGTTGATGGTATTTTGTTATGGCAGCCTGAGCAGTCTAATACACAGCCTATGTTAGAGGCCTTGTAGGGTGCTTGGTTCATTCTAAGGGCTCAATAAATAAATGCGATTCATAACAATAAACACATTAATAGGCAGTAAGCTTGGAGGATGAGATGACTATAGTCTTTGAATGGCTAAGCTGGGTATGTAATTTATTGGGTAGTTTGTGAGCAGGAAACCAAAAGAGGAAGCATACGTGCGGAGCCTGAGGTCACTGTGACAACAGAGCATTATATAAGGCCGGGCTGGGCCAACTTTAGCATCAGAATCACCTCCAGGGCTAGTTAAAACACCAGGCCATGCTGCCCCACCTCTCATTTTCAGATTTAGTGGGTCTGGGACACAGTCCAAGCATTTGCATTTTAGGTAAGTTCCTAGGTGATACAGATGCTGCTAGCCCAGAGACCCCACTTCCAGGCAAGGAGGAAGAGAAAGGAATAAGACTAGTGTGACCTCTGGCTGGTGACTTGCCGCCTTGAATGGCAGCAGAATGCTTGCTTTGCAAAGGTTCAGTCCACCCTGTGGTAGATGATGGATAATGTGGGTGGTACGTGGAGCTGCTGGGAGAAATTGCTACAAGAACGGCCAGCAATTATGGCATTGGGTTTCTGTTTCTGTTTTAAGGGTAAACCACTATAATTATAAAACCTGCAAAACCCTGACTTAAGAAGTGAGTAGATAGTGGAATTGGAGAAACACCACTTTCCTGCCTTCTCCAACTTGCAGATTTCTGTTCAGGGCTGACGACTCGAGGCCACCTGCTGAGGTGACACAGACCAGTCACAGGATGGTGTCGTAAACAGCGTCGGGGAAGTTAGCAGAATGGCAGGGTCATTAAGATGTTTGGGTGCACGTGGGAGGGTAGGCGTGAGACAGGCTTTCGTGTTTTTGTATGACCTTGAGGTGAACAGGGGGCTGTTTCTCAGCATTCCTTTATATTATACCTGCACTCTCCCCTCATCTTTCCTAGGGACACTGCTTGTCGCCATGAGCTCCACACGGAGCTGCTCAGGCTGCCTAACTCCTTCTTTCCCCATTCTGGCCGCCACCAGGTGGGCGCCAGATCAAATGCCGGCCAATCACAGAGCCGCATCCCTCCCGCCCCAGCAATTGGGCTGAGGGGCACGTGACCCGGCAGAGCCTATCAGAATCCTTCTGGGGGCTGCTTCTGCGGGAGAGAACTCTTTCCTCTGAAGGCAGTAAGCGGAGGTGGTGTGAGGGAAGCATGCTGCTCACCCAACCCGCAAACATGATGGAGTCGTCCCAACACTTGGAGAGATCTTCATCATTTGTATCACTAGAATCCCAAGGCCGATGCGACAGGTAGATTTTCATTGGCATGAGTCAAAATATTTGTCTCCTTACCTTAAGCTTTGAGTTGGCTCCTGGCCCTTTAAATTAAAAGGGTCTGGCAACAAAGTGAACGTATGTCCACCTGTGACCTTCTAACTTCCAGAAAGCAGGTTGTGCTGGAGAGATTGAGTATTCCATGCTCAAATGCCTGTATCAGCATACAGAGGAGTCCTCTGGAGGTGTCTGAAATTCCAGGGCATTGTGTCCATAGGAAGCTTTGAGCATTGCATTTGGGAATGCTGATCGGAGAGAGGGGGCGGGAAACAGCAAAGTCTTAACCAATCTTGACGTGCCCGAGTCTGTCTGTTTAGGAGAGAAAAAGAAATGAAAAGTGGTGGAGGACACTGGTAGTGTTTTTAGTCGATGAGAAAGGAGAGGGTCTTCATCATCAGGGAGTAGCAAATCCGGGGCTCAGGAACTGTTCCTCCGAGAAGCACCCTAGAGCTTTTCACGTTGGTATTGGGGACTCACACTCCCGGAGTTGTCCATCAGGCTCAGGTTCCTTAACCTACGTGTTGGACCAAAGTAAATTCACCGCCATGTCCTCAACAAAGAGAGCAAGCAAAGTGCGGGACGGTTCCACAGGGCCAGCCAGACCTTCCTCCCATGCCAGCCGGTGGGCGCTTGGAGGGTGAGTTCTGGCCTCTCACAGTTGAGCGTCTTGCCGGACTTGTGGGCGTTTGACGGCATTTTCCAAAAGCTAACTGTAGTTAATTTTTATCTTTGTGAAAATGTAGAGCCCGACTCCCTCAACAAGAAGAGGTACCCCTACAGGACGCCCCATAGTTCAGGTGTTTATTGAAGCACGTTCAGAGGGCTTGAGGGGTGAGTCTGTGTGTGTGTGTGTGTGTGTGTGTGTGTGTGTTTGTGTCGGTACATGTGTTTCTCAAACTATATCTGGTGATTATTTGAGGCTCAGTATTAATAAGGCATTTAATTACCAGGTTCTGTAGTATTTGAAATCAAAATCACTTTTAGGTTCCTCTCCTCCTCTGAGCTGTTGTAAATAATAAGCAGATCAAAATGCTTTGTGACGGCTGTGTGGGAAAAAAGTCCTCTCAGCGCAAATTACCAGGCGACTTTTATTCCGTTGAATAAACTCCAGGCAGTGACTCTGCCATCAACAACACATATGAAACGCCGAACTCTGTGGTTGATCTGTTTTGTGTGAGGTGGGCACTTGCTGTTCTATTTGCCCAGTGGCGCTTTTTAATTGGAATGATTTTTATTTGGTCTGATTTCCTGAAATAGAATACATTGCCTGCTAACCCCAGAAAGTCTATCAGCAGAGAGAGCAAACTGTCCTGGGTTCTTGGCTCAGCTGTCTGGGGAGGAGACATGGCCACGGGGGTGGGGAAGTTGCTGCATATTAAAATCTGGTATTGAGACAGTTTGTGTGTGTTTAGGGAGTAACCGCAAAATTTGACATGCCGTCTCCACCCAAACCCCAAAACCCAAACTGGTTCCATTCCAGTAGCCAAGGCTGCTCCATGCCATGGTTGCAAAACTTCTTTGGAGTAGTTTATTTCTTCCTATTTACAACTCCCAAAGTGAGCTGTTTTTTTAAGGGAAAATCAGTTTCTATTAATGTCTAGGACCCCAAGTGGGTCTTTGCCCTAATTTGTCCTGCTTTGCTTAGACCAAAGCACACTCTGAGCTGGTAACCAGGCGAGGGGGAGGGGGGCGCTGTGACAGGCAGGGTCACCTCAGGTTGATTTATGCACAGGGATTTAAGGAGCAGTCATACTTTAAAGAAGACTAATCAAGCTGTCTCTTTGTGAAAGCCCCCCCAAACCGCACACAGACCTCACTTTCAGTGTGCTCTCATTTCCACTGAGGAAAAGCAAAGGCAAGAGGCTTATTAGGGGCCTGAACACTGGCACACGGAATTAAGCTAATGCTGCCCAGTATGTATGCACAGCAGAATTCTTGTCAGAGGGAGGATGACGAGGAATCAACGTGGTTCCTGCCCAGTGAAGGAACTTGATACTCCACTCCAGGTGTGATTTTTCTGTTTCAGTTGAGCCCACTTTGGGTTTCTTGCCTTACTTTCTTTTGCTTGACTCTTTTTCCTTCATTGTGTTTTTACTGCTTATTATTCTGCTCCCAGGCTTCCAAGGCAGCATAACCAAGAAGATCAAGTTTACTTTTCAAGTCTATCCTGTCCTCTTTGTTCTTGCCTCACCTCCTCTCACTTTCCTCCTCATGCCTCCCATGACCCCCTCTGAACCACTAACTACCTCCATGTGGCACTGGTTTTGTAACCCACTCAAGCCTGTCAGGTTTTTTTGTTTGTTTGTTTTTTGTTTTTAAGCTACTACTTATTGAGTGTCTACTCTTTTTCCAGGATCAGCAAACTTTTTCTATTGAGGGCTACAGTAAATAGTTTCAGCTTTGCGGGTCATATTATATCCTTTGAAACTATTCTACTCTATTATTGGATAATGAAAGTAATCTGGCCGTCAACAATACATAAACAAATAGGTGTCCCTGTGTTTCAATAAAACTTTATTTATACATAGAGGCAATAGGCAAGATTTGGCCTGAAGGCCAAATGTAGTGAATCCCTGACACGTACATAGGAGACCTACCAGACTTTTGAAGAGTGTTCTGTCAGCAGAAATACTATGCTCAGACTGAAAGGGACAGAGAAAAAAAGTCCGAGAAGTCTGTGAGGCCCTCCGAATATCTACAAGCAGGAAGCAGGCTGATAAAACTAGTCAGCTGGAAACAAATGGAAGGAGAGGGTGGGGGTAGGTGAAGCATATGCCATTATCTCAGGTCATGATCTCAGGGTGCTGGGATTGGCCAGCATCTGGCTCCCTGCTCAGTGGGGAGTCTGCTTTTCCCTTTGCCCCTCTATCCCCACTCGTGCTCTCTTTCTCAAATAAATAAGTGAAATCTTAAAAACAAAAATGTTAAAAATAAAAAAAAAGAAAAGAAAAAGGAAGGAAACAGCAGAGTCATGGGCTCAGGGCAGAGCTGGGAGCCAGGCCTCAAAACCCTGCTGGAGTTTGCCCACTCAGAGTTAGAAATTGCTTGGGACCAGTGATTCCTTTTTGCCTTTCATCTGTCTCCCTTTTTGAATAAGGATGTCTGTAATGTGTCTGGGGACTTCTGCCCACCAGTGATAGATAACTTGTTTGCTAGCTTCACAGGTCTATAAATGGAGAGAAATTATGCCCCTGGATGGATCATACCAAGAGTCTCACCCACACCTCATTTAGATGATTTAGGGGGTGAGATCTGAGACTTCTGAGCTAATGAGACTTAGATGAGTTTCTGGACTTGAGCTATGCTGTGATGGGATGAGAGTTTTGGGAAACTTGGAATGGGGTAAATGCATGTGAGGCAGACATGAAACTCTGGGGACAGATAGTGGATTGCTGTAGGTTGAATAATGTCCCCCTCCAAAGATATCCACGTCCTGATGCCTGGAACCTATGAGTATGTCACCTTACACTATTAAAGGGACTTTGCAGATGTGATTATGGATCTTGTGATGAGATCATCTGGGCAAGTCCGGTATTATCACAGTGGTCCTTGTGGCTCTCGAGGGAGCATCAGAATCTTACTGCAGTGACTCTTAACAATGGGTGATTTTGTCCCCCAGGGGATATTTGTAGGTATTTTTGGTTGTCACAACTGGTAGAGGAGGCTACTGACCCTCTCTAGTAGGTGAAGGCCAGAGATGTTGCTCAACATCCTGCAATGCTCAGGAGAGCCCCTATAAGAAAGAATAATCAGACAAAAATGTACATAGTGCTAACGTTGAGAAATTATGTCTCATCAATCCTGTGAATGTGGGTGTATCATGCATGGTTAATAAGTGAGAAAAGAAGATAAGAGAGGCTGAATAACAGAAGCACGTAGAAGATTGAGTAGGTGCTACATAGCAGAGCTGGAGCAGAAGTCCTTTTGTCCAGGTCTCCAGTGCACTGCTTTCTCTTCACCCCCACTGAGCCTTCCAAGCCTGGCTAGAGGTACATTGATTTCAGCCTAGAGTTAAGAGGTAAGATGCTTCAGCCCAAGGGCAGGATCAGAATGGTAGAGATTTCAGGCACTAGAGCAGGAAGGACAGAGTTTCTTCAGGACTAGGTATTTTCAGTGTCCATTGGTAGACGGGTAGGAGTAGGGCTGATAGCCCTATTCCACCAGAATCCAGAGACATTCTTGCCTAAACATAAACCTGAGTTTTATATCCTCTTCCAACTCTTGTGACGATTTTTGGCCAATGCAGACTCGCATTCAGCCAACATTTCCTATCCTTGTTTCTGTTGAAATCTACGTCGTTAAGATCTCTCAGTACTATATTAACAGCCCTACTTGACAGAAGAGGAAACTGTGCCTCCAAGAGGCTTGAAGTAACTTGTCAAAGGGTACGTGGCTTTCAAACGGCAGAGTTGGGATTCGAACGCAGGCCTTTCAACTTTAAGTGCAGATTGATTTCCACCACGGTACTGAGCCCCTGTACACAACAAGGCTCTGTGTGTGGATGGTGGGGGTCGTAAAATATTCCCTACTTTTAAGGAGTCTGCTCTCTCAAAGGGGAGGTGGAGATATAAGCTGGAAACTAAAATAAAAGTGAAAGTAAGTACATGTGTTTCAAATGGTTGCAGACCCTACACTTCCACAGAGAAGAGAGAGAGAGAAAGGTACTTGGGGGTGGGTTGACGGACATCTGGAAAGTCTACAGGGAGGAGGTGCCACTTGAACAGAAGCTTAAATTGCAGGCAGAACAAAAGGCCAGTGCCCCACATCAAACAATAGATTCACTTCTTGAAAGTGGTTTCTGCCTCCAGATGCTAAAAGGAAAACTTCCTCATTTGACTTTCAGCCACTCCTCAGTGACGAGCTTTGGGACTCCATGAACGTCGTGATTGTTGCTCTTTTTCCTCCATTCATAATTAAGCAGCCAAGCAGTCTGAGTTTTGTAAGCTTCTGATGGGGGCTGAGGATTTGCTGTATTTGGCACACCTTGCGATTTCCATTGTCATCATGATTATACTAAGTTTATGAAACAAGCCTCTTATCACTGCTATTAGCAATTGTGTTTTCCCATTTTCTGCTCGTTTTTCCGAAATAATAAGAACCAAGTGCTCTTAAAACAGTGAAATAATCACACTAACTAATACTCTCCTGGGCAATCACAGTAGCAAGGTAGAAGGGAAGACCACACGGTCTGATACCATCCATTCAACTGCTTGTGACTTGAAACCTGATTTCTGTGAGTGAAGGATGATTTGAGGCTCTCAAAGCGGAAAGTGTGAATGTGCAAATAATATAAATTCATTCATTTATCCATTCCTCTATGCAGATTTATTAAATACCCACTCCGTGCTAGGCACCATTTCAGGATAAAGATAACTAAGCCATGAACTCTCCATGTAGGTCCCCTGCTGGAACTTCCAGACTAGGTGGGGAGACCCACAATAAGCGTGCAAGCAAATCCATAAACAGGGTAAACTCAAATTGTGACAAGTAGTGTTATCAGATCACTTGCCCTCCTAGCTTGCCCAGGGCTAGTCAGCTGACTTAAGGGTCCAGGCTCCCCGTGGTTATACAAAGTCAAGGAATTCAGGTCCTCTGTCTGGTTTGCAAAGCTAGACATTATGGGGATTCCCCCCATTGGGCTCCCTGGTGCTCTCTGTGCCCACAGCTCCCTCTATCTGGCCCTTCCTCACTTCTCGGATGCTGCTGCTTCTCTACATTTTAGCTGTGGAGTTTGTTCTTCAGATCACTTTCCAGGTTGTTTCCATGGATATGAGTGATATCTACTTGTAAATGTGGGGCTGGGTGAGCCTAGGGTCTTCCTCTTCAGCCACCTTCTGCTATTCTCTAGGATTGTGAGATCAAATACAGGCTGTCCGATTAAATTTAGATATCAGATTTTTTAAAACCACTGTTTTTAGATGTATTTACCAAAACTGCATCCTGCATTTTTATTTCCTAAGTCAGGCAATGCTAACTCAGGAAGTAAGTGGAGTAACTGGGATGGTGTATCATTCGGAGCTCTGCTGAAGAGAACCAGTAAGATATCTCTATTTGGAGATTTATTTGCAAGTATCTGTATTTGGAGATTTCCTGCAATATCCAGCTTTCTTATGGGAGCTGGGTAGGCAGGTATAAAGCCTGTAGGGCAGTCCATCAGGAAGGGTAGGCTGGAGCTTGGGCCCAACCTAAAGCTACTGGCAGAATTTCTTCTTCTTCTTCAGGAAAACCCCTCAGCCCTGCTCTTAATACCTTTCAACGGATTGTTTCAGGCCCACCCAGATTATGGAAGACAATCTTTATTACTTAAAGGAAACTGATCATAGACTTAATCATATTTACAAAATACCTTCCCCGCAACAGCTAGAGTGTTTCGTTGACTCACTGGGGGCTTTACCCAAATTGACCATCACAGATAGCAAGGGGAGGGGTGTCCTCAGTCATCTAGGAAGGCTTCTCTGAGGTGGAGATATTTGAATTGAGACTTAAACTTTGAGACATTGAATATCGAATTACATCTAAAAGCCAGGAGATCAAATTCCAGATGACAAGAATAACAGATACAGAGGGCCTGAGGTAGGAAAGAACCCATTTTGTTTAAGAAACTATAGAAAAAGTCAGTATGATTGGGAAGGCATGATCATGGGGAGAGTGGTACCTGGTTGGGTAGGAGAGGAGGGCAGAGTCCGGGTCACACAGAATTGTGTGTGAAAGTCACGTTTATAAAACTCCAGGACTATTACTATTTATAAAAAAGATGCTGCACGGTAGAGAAAAGAGCATGCCTTTGAAAAAGGTTTTTTTCTAAAGTATTTCTGGGTATCTGGTGAGTACTAAAGCTGTCTGCTTTGCTTAAAAAAAAATTCCTGTGGGTCATTTAGGCATGGGACTTCACCCACCTGACATTATCTGGGGCTCCACAAAGTAAGACCAACCCTTATTATTGCTTCTGAAAAGGAACCGTTTCAAGCGCTAGAGAAAAAGCCCAGTAGGTAGGCAGCCACTGTGGGGTATCTCCAGTTTATAGGTTTTTCCTCAACCAGTCTTCCTTTTGAAGGCTAGAATAGTCAGATGGTGAGCCAGTGGTTTGCAAGAAGTAGCTGGATATGAGTCAGCGCTTACTTTCTGTCTGTGTTCAGGACTTATGGTTTGTTTAAGGAAGGAGTCTAACAATTTTCCTTAAAGAGAAAACAAATCAGTTTTACAGATTGATCCTCTATTGGAATCCCACATACAGCTTTATCTCTTGGAAATTGTAATTATATCTGTAAACTCTCAGTGCTGGTGCAGGAAAAAGGACTAGGTGGATTTCTGGAGTTTCCTGGAATCCATAACTTCTCAGAATTTGCCTGTTGCCTCAAAGTCAGATGCATATCCCTCCAAAATGGATATGCCGTCTTTGGGAAAATCACCTATTTTCTTTTGACCTACGTTTCTCTCTCTTATTTTGTAGTGAAGATTTTTCTATGGTCTGAATTTTTGCTCAGCCCCCAAATTCTGGTTCCATGAGAATTCTCTGTATTGTAAATCATCCCCAGTGTGGCTCCTTGATTTGGTAGCGAATAGGGCAAGAAATATTGATTTCTCCGTTTTAAATAAGGTCAAATCTGAGGAGCTTGGGAGTTCGGATGTGAGGGGCGGGATCACAATTAAATTCACAACACCCTGTGTATTCAGAATTGGTGTCAGTTGTTGGGAGCAAGACAGTGTATCCAACAGAGATCCTATCTCAGAATCTTTGGGATTGGCTTTCAGACCTGGGCTTTCTGGTTACTTTTGGAAGAGCCCAATGGTCAAGTGCAGCTGGATACAATGTAGGAGACAGGAGGCCCCAGCTGCACGAGTCTTTACTGTCTAGGTGCTCAAGCTACAAATGCCTGAGTCATTCCTGATCCCCTTCTCATTTACATACCACTTCCAGTCCACAGCAGACATACCGGCTCTGCACAGGCCTTTGTATCTAGAATCTACCCTGTGCTCTCCATCAGCCCTGACATTATTCCGCTCTGGGCCATCTTCATCTCTCATCTGAGTTATGGCTGCAGCCATCTGTCTGATCTCCCAGCATCTGATTGGACTTGCCTGGGAATTCAGGATCCTCTTAGAAGTTGTTATGGGCTGGGGGCGGGCTCAGTGTGGAGAGCATGACTCTTGATCTTGGGGTCATAATTTGGAGCCCCAAGTTGGGCATAGAAATTATTTAAATAAATAATTAATTTAAAAAAAAAAGAAGTTATGGGCTGAAGGCTGTCCCCTCCCAAAGTTATTTGTTGATGCCCTGCCTTGTTCTGTTTTTAACAGGATGCACTAAATTTGCTTTTCAATCTTCAGTTCAGTTTTACTTCCTTTTCCCTTATCTTTCCCTCCCCTCCCCTTCTTTCTTCTCCACACCCTTGTCTCTCATTTCCTTAGAATGCATAATAGCACTCTGAAAAGATGGAAATGTCAAAGGCATGGAGTGTTTCCACAGAGTAATGTTATTATAAATATTCTAGAGAGAAAACTGACCCAAACATAGACCCATCTAATATTGATTTCAGCAAAATGAGGTCCCAACCTTCCAGACTATCATTCCCTCTCCTGCTGGGTTTTTGCATTACTGCCAAGACACATTTTCTCTTGTCCTTGACCTTTCCCCACAATGTCCCTTCCGAAACTATAACCATATATATATAATCTTTTATCTCTTACCCTGGGATAGATTATTTCCCCTGAAGTCATATCTGCCCCCAGAATAGAGATAGCAAGCAAATGGCTGAAGCATTTGAAACAGGTGTTTTGAGCTGCAGTGTGTCTGTTTTTGCCCAGCAAGGCTTAGTCTGTCAAGCTGGACAACATGGCATAGGAGAGGGATAGGACTCCAGTGTTCCCACAGAGCCTGACTTTACAGCTGAGCCTCCCAGCCACCATCAGAAACCATCATAAAACCATCAAACAGGGATGTGGGGCCGTGTCTTTCCAGGGATCCCTCCAAAGGCATCTGTAGGTCAGGGTCTGGAGCAAGTCACCAGATGGGTCAACTACCCATGCCTTAGCTCATTCCAGTTTTTTAATATGAGTGATACCTGGTTAAAAATGAAAACCAGAGATGGCTTTAGAAGAATTCAAGAGCTAGGCATTAAAGAGTCAGATGTAGTTCTTTTCCTCTTGACTTGGTAATGGTGAGGAGGTCATGGATCTGGTGTGCCAGGTCAGACACTACCAGGCCTCACCTTCACCCCTCTCCCTTACCCATTCAGTATATACCGCTTTGACTTCTGATTTCTAGCACCTCTGTTTCTTTACCTGGGAGCTTTCACTTCCTGCTGGAATTTCCTTTGAGCATCTCACAGCTAATTACTGATAGGAGTTGCTTTATAAATAAATAATAAAATCCCGGCTCCCTTTCCCTGGGGCAGGGTAGCTCAGAGACACAGGCTTTATACCAGCTCCTAGAGTACGAGATACAGGAGACAAGGCCATACCTTAAGGACTTTAAAACTAAGGTGGCAGGGTTTTAAACCAGTGATAAGTGTTAGGAGCCCTATCAGCCAGCCCCTTTGTTACACAGAGAGAGAGAGAGATGAAGGCCGGTCAACTCAGCTAGAACCTCATGACAAGGTATAACTGTGTGTATCACTCAGCTCTTCATCTCTGTGCATCCAGATCTCTCTGGGGGCCATGCATCCTGAGTTGACCCAGCCCTGGAGAGTGACTCACATTAAGAGTCTCCAAGAGTCGGTATAGATCAGAATGCCAAGTTGTGAACTAAGAGTAAGTGAATTTTTGCCAATTGCCAGGGAGATTGAGGAATACTACCGTAGGCTCAGCAGTGTTTCTCCTCCCTCACAAAAAGATTCCCAGCTGAAGCCAACTGGAAACCTGGAAGTCATGGGGTTGTTTGGGGAGCCATGAAACAGAGCTGAAGTCAAGACTTAGCAAAGATGCACAAAGATTTTTAAGACTGAGAAGGAAGAACCTGAAGTCATTCATGTGTGATGGTTTTGAACTTCCCTTAGAAAGGGAAGGAAGGAGGAGTCATTTTCAGAAAGTGTGGTTGAGGCTGAGTTTCAAGATCAGCAAAGTGTAGAGTAGCCATTGTGACAAAGACCATGGAGAATGAACAAATCAGAGTGACAAGAGTTTTGAGCAAGAGTAAGAGCTTCCGGGGTGGTACAGTTAAGTGTCTGACTCTTGGTTTTGGCTCAGGTCATGATCTCAGGGTCTTGGGATCAATCCCTGTGTCGGGCTTTGCACTCAGTGTGGATTCTGCTTGGGATGCTCTCTCTCTCCCTCTGCCCCTCCCACTCATGATTGCTCACTCACTCTCAAATAAATAAACCTTAAAAAAGGGGGGGGGGAGTAAATACTCTCTCCAGCCACCACATATACACTAAAACAATATGCATTTGAATGTGTTGAAAATACAGGCTTTCCCATCAGGTTAGACCCAGGATTTAATTCTCACTCCACCAGAAATGGGCTGTGTATGGACAGTAGTCTCTCACCCTCATCTTCAAAATGGGTATAGTAATGTATCAGACTTCTAAAGTAGATGAAGCTTCAGTGAGATGATGCATGAAAAGTGCTGAGCGCGGTGCCTGGTTCAGAGTAAGTGCTCAGGGAACAGGAGCCAGGTTAATGGTTTCATTTGTTGTTGTTCAATTTCCACTCCCCTGGCTTTCTGCACCGTAGGGACAGTAGCAGATAATGCAGGTGTCATCTCTACTTGGCAATAGCCAAAGGGTCAGTTGCTGGGCAAGGGATCCAGGCAACAAGGGAGCCTGAGACTGAAGTGAAAGTCAAATGCAATCCTGAGGGGGAGGGAAAAAGAGAGCGCTTCTCCAACTTCACTGCACACACAAATCACTTGAGAGAACTTGTTAAAATGCAGATTCTGATCTGGAAGGTCAGGGCCGGAGCCCAAGATTCTGCATTTCCAACAAGCTCCCTGGTGACATCAGTGCTATTGGCCTTCAGCCCATACACAGAGTTACAGGACCTAATGTCAAGCCCAGAAGAAAAGAAAGACTGGAAGTTGGACGACAAAACTCAAATGTGATCAAAGGAAGCCAATGATATGCTCAGAGTTATTTTTTTTTTTAAATATTCTATTTATTTATTTATTTGACAGAGTAGGCAGAGAGGCAGGCAGAGAGAGAGGGGGGAAACAGGCTCTCCACTGAGCAGAGAGCCTGATGCGGGGCTTGATTCCAAGACCCCGAGATCATGACCTGAGCCAAAGGGAGAGGCCAGGTGCCCCTTCTTTTCTTTTTCTTAAACATTTTAGTTATTTAAGAGAGAGAGAGAGAGAGCGGGAGCATGAACAGGGGAAGGACAGAAGGAGAGAGAGAGAAGCAGCTCACCGCTAAGCAGACAACCTGAGGCAGGACTCCATCCTGGGACCCTGAGATCATGACCTGAGCCCAGGGCAGATGCTTCACTAACTGAGCTGCTCAGGTGCCCCTGGAGTTATATTTTCTGTCAGTCCTCTGGAGCTGTGCCATCCAATATGGTAGCTACTAGCCCCATGCTGCTCTTGGCACTTAACCCTGATGGAGAAGTGTAAAATTCACACTAGATTTTGAAGACTGGGTGCAAAGAAAATATCTCAGTACTCTTTTATGTTGATTATCATTTATGTGGAAATGATAATGCTTTGGATCTCTTATTAATCAATTTCACCTGTTTCTTTTTCCTTTCTTTCTTTTTTTTTTAATGTGGCCTCTAGGCATTTTTAAATTACATCTGTGGCTTATGTTAAGTGACTATTGGACAGCACAGGTCCAGAAGGAGCCTCTTGCTCCCGCCCCCTCTGAGCTCCTGCCCAAAAACCCCTCCTCGGCAATTCTCTTGGTACCTTGGGGAGAGCCTGAGACTAGAGAGGTTCATTGCTCTGAGGGGGAGACAGGCAGGCCCGCACAAGGGAGCTGTTTGGGAGGAACAAGGCAGAAACATGCCAAGTCATTCTCCGCAACAACAGAGCTATTGCCATGGGGCCGGCTGGGCGGCCTGGATCCCGGAGATGCCAACCTGCCACACTCCAGTGCCTTCTGTCTGGGCCTCTTCAGTTCTCTCTCCAGTTCCCCCCGCCCCATCCTGGGCGACAGGTAATTAGCAGGGCCAGCTGGCAGCCTGCGCTGGGCACCGCCGCCAGAGAGCCGGCAGCCGGCCTGCGATTACGGTAATCCTGGCGTGGCCTTGCAAAGAGCGCTCTGTTCGGCTCTCGCTCAGCAGCATGGCTCTCGGGTGCCAGGGCTCATAACCTCGACATTCTTAGGGTGTCTCTTGGCGATGAAAGACCCGCAGAAGAAAGTCTGCAGTGTGTCTACCTGCCGCAGACTTCCCTCGGGGAATCACGGGCCAGTTGGGCATACGTCGCTGCCTGCTGGCTGTATTCGAAACGTCTCGGCCGAGCCATACACCCCGCAGACATTTTTTTTGACGTGTTCCCACTGTCTCCTTAAGCGGTTCCCAGGCCCAGCAGCTGTCCTTCCCTGCTTGTCCAGTGCAGATCCTAGGCACCTCAGAAATGCATTCAGAATGATGTTTGGAAGTCCACAAATCTTAGGTTTTGTGAGGCTAGAAGGGAATGAGGAGGAAGGCTACAATACAAAGGAGGGGTCTCCCGGCAAAGCTGGGTCTGCAGAAAGTGGCAGATAGATCCTCAGTCACAGGCTAACTCGTTAGTTTCTCAAGCCTCCATCTCCTGGGTAAAGCCGACATAGTAATACCATGTACCTGGTAGGGCTGTTTCGGGGATTAAGTGAAATAGTCCTCGTAAACATTCAAACACATGCATTCAAAATTAAATAAAATAAGAGGGAATGAACTCTAAGAAGCTAGATGGATGGAATACGTGTAGATCTAACCCATCAGAATGTCCCAGGTTGGAGCATGGAGATTTAAATGAGGAGCTCCTTTCAAAGGCATGGTTTTTCCCTCCTGGTAGGAATGAGAAAAGGGTCTCTCGGAGACACAGTGAGAATAGGAGCCCTCTCCATTCTATCAGCAAAAAGTTCACACTAAATCACTAATGAGGTTTGGCACGAGATGAAAATGCAAGCCTCTTGTTCAAAACTTGAGAAAAAGGTGCCCTTGAAGGTACCGAAATAGAAAACTTTTTCCGTTCTTCCACTGTCTGGCTCTGGCTTTCTTCTCCTGTGTGTCTGTTTGCTATTTGATGTCCCACTCCCTCAGGCAGAGGGAATTCTCACCTGGCCAACGCAGAGCATCACGGGCACGTGGGACCCTGCAGCTCATCAAATGCAAACACTTAGCACCCCTTCCTCCCCACCAGCAGCTTCCCCCAGTTCCAGAAGCCACCAGACTAAAGCCCCCATGTCCCAGCCAGGGCTAGAGAAGCCAACCCCCTCTCCACAGAGGACAGGCAGCCTCTGGCTGGAACATACCCACTATGAATCAGGATGTGTAAAAGACTCACTCCCAGTCAGCGGCCTGTCAAACATGCCATTGCCTATCGTGTCTTGTTTTGCTCCGAGATGCCACCCAATCCTGACTGGGTGCTGGTCTCGCTCGGGGCCAGCCAGCGGAGATGGGGGAATATGTTGGGTGGGGCCTGGGAGCCAGGTGGTAGGGGTGGTTGCAGTCACTGGGCAGAGGCAGGGCGGGGGAGGCCAAGCAGGGTTGTGGAGTATCAGAGGGGACAGAAGCAGGCAGCAGAGAACTCATCCTGGGAGACAAAGGTGGAGATGCAGTAGGAGGCAGCACAGCACATGTTTCACTGTCCCATCAGAAGTGACCTATGAAACCCCAAATCAAGCCTACAGTTATTGGGAATTTCAAGATGGCACCCATAGACCTTTAGCGCTCAGGAGCAGGGCCCCTCTAAGTGTGGGCCCTAGCTGATGGCACTGCTTTGACTCCTAGTAAACTGGCCCTGGATGGAGATAACTGTTGTGTTGTGAATTCTACGCCTTGTTTCCCATCCCAGGTAGAACCTGGGTCCAGAACCCAGCTCTGCCACTCACTAGTTCTGCAACTTTGGCCAAATTGTTTAACCTCCCCAGGCCCCAGTGTCTGCATCGATAAAATGGCAAGCACAGTAGAATCCAACTCATAAAGTTGTTGCAAGGATTGAAGGACATGATGCAAGTAGGGTTTAGCTTAGTGGTTGACATAAAGCAAAACTGTGACAACTGTCAGTGATCGCTAGAAAAGTGACTTTTAAAGGGACCCATCTTCCCAGTTTTTCTCTTGGAGAAGTAGTCCTTCCCACTTTTTCCAAATTCAGGGATCCTGTGTTTCCCTCCTTCACTGTACCTGATAAGTAGCTAAAGGAAACAAACCAATGGGCAGGGTTCCATTAACATAACCTACTTGGTCACATATGACCTTATGTGGTGGCAAGTGCTGCTCTTATCATAGATTCAACCTGCCCGGTTTGCTAAGGGAAAAGCTGAGAGGCAATCATATGGCTTCTGTCTAACCTTACCTATTTCTTATAAAAAGTGGATTTCACTCCCCATTTTCCTAAGAAATCCTGCTCTAAACCACTTATGAGAACTCACACTCTGTCACTACCTGCATGACCTTGAGTAAACCACACGCTGTACTCCTGTCATGGGTTTAGTGACAGTCTCTTTACTAGAAGGTAAGCTACCTGAGGACATGGTCTAGATTTGATTTTCTTGGGAATGAGTATACTAGTACCTAGCATGATCCCTGACTTGTGGGAGATACTCGATAAGTGTTTGTCAAAGGAAGGGAATACTGGATGGATGGATGGATGGATGGTAGGTAATTCCCAGCTCTCACTGTCTATTATGCTTATGTGTACTGCATTGTCTCAACTTCTTCCTTGAAGGATCAAAATTGAAAGCTTGAGAGCCTTCTCTTTACAGGATGGGCCATGCAAGGAGGAAACCAATCAAAAGCATAGGTTGGGCTTAACCAATCTATGGGATAGCCCTGATTTGGCGAGGGATCGAGAGCACGCTACATGAGTGCCAGCATGGTCCTAGTGGAGCTTTTTGCCCAGGCCGCGTTATCTCTTTAGGTACTTAGGGCCCCTACTGCATTCCCCTGGGGCTGGCCTCACAGGAGTGGTGGGTAGTCAGGTGGGGATTGAGGCAAATTCTCTGAGCACAGAAGAGCTGCAGTCCTCCCCTATGATTGGCTGGCAACACGTCCGTTAGTGTTCCCCAGCAGATGGCGATGAGAAGGGCAACTGAGCACTGACGGGGCTGCCATGTGGCCTCCTGGCACTAGAAGGGATGGCTTCACTCCCAGAGACCTGGAGTCTCTTGGTCTCATTTAGCTCCTGCTTCCATGGTCTCTCTTCTCCTTCTCTCTCCCAGGGGTGGAATCTTTCAGTTTATTTGGCAGTGGGGGAAATACGTGTTCTGTAAGTATGCATGTAAATATTTCTGCTTTGAATTTAAAATAGTGGGTTTTTTAAACCCAAGAATGGGGAATTTGCATCCCCCTCTTCCTCTTTTTTTTTTTTTTTTTTTTTTTAACTTATATTCCATGATAACTGCATTCCCACAAAGCAGGGGCTTGTCTGGTCTAAAGAGAAAGACCCCTAGGCTAAGAATATCTTCTCAAACTTTATTTTTATTTTTTAAAGATTTTAGTTATTCATTTATTTATTTGACAGAGAGAGCAAGAGACAGAACACAACCAGGGGGAGTGGGAGAGGGGAAGCAGGTCTCGCTCAGACCAGGGAGCCCCATGTGGGGCTCAATCCCAGGACCCTGGGATTGTGACCTGAGCCGAAGGCAGATGCTTAATGACTAAACCGCCCAGGTGCCCCAGCTTCTCAAACTTTACTGTGCAGATCAATCCCCAGGGGATCTTGGTGAGTTGCAATTTCTGATTCTATAGGTCTGGAACAGACTGCACGTTTCCAGCAAACAATCAGGTGATGTCAGCACTGTTAGCCCAAGAAGCTCACTTTGAGTAGCAAGGCTCTATGGAAAAAAGAAAAGTTCTAGGATGAAAAAACAAAGAACAGGACCATCAACTAATATTTCAAAACATACTTGTACCACTCAGAAACTTGAGTTCTAGGAACAAGACTGAGAGAGGGAGAGAGAAGGAGGGAGGGAGAAAGGGAGAAAGAGAGAGAGGTTTAAAAAGATGATTGTAGCTAACTGGTCTCCTCCTCTGTTTTTGCTCCAAATGGAGGCTGAAAACCAGATGGTGAAGAATTTATTGTCACTAGTCCATTTTCACATGCTGGGGAGGTCATAGAGTCCCAGAGGGGAAACCAAGGTACTATAGTAGGGAAGCATTTCCTCCTGGCCTCCAGAGACTACCCTTCCAAGACAGGATGGGAGCTGCCTGTGTTCACCACCCTAGGCCCTTCTTTGGACTGAACACAAATGCTGGCCCTCTTCCCGTCCATCTGCCCGCCGGCTGGAAGGCACTTTGCTTGCCCTGTGGCTGGTCTCTCACACACACAGCTTCCACAAATGCTCTGGGCTAATTGGAGCTAGACAGAAAGATGGCTTCAGGCTTGAAGTGGCATTTTCCTCCTGCTTATTGGCAAGGCTCCAAGGCCATGGGATCATTTAGGACCACAGGAGAGGGGGGCGTGAGGGCCCTTGAGCGGCCAGCATTCACAATTCTGAGCGTCTAGTGGGCTTGGACTTTGAGACCACCAGAGGGATGGATGGCAACTTTCACAGGCTTCATGTTGTCCTTTATTTTATCAAGCGGGGAGGCAATGACAGCCCCAAATGGATTAGATGTTCAAGAGCACTTATACGGGCCACTTCTCCTTCGTCCATTGGGATCTTCAGTTCAAAGACCCATAAGAGTCCTTGCACATTTCCTTTCAAGCCAAATTCCAGCCAGCCCTCTAAATCTTTCCAAAGAAAAACAGAATAGGGCTTGGAGAAAGCTGTGCCCACTCAGCTAATGAATGAGGATTTTGGCCTGCCTTCACAGATGAAGGTCGGAACTGAGGTTTTGCCTGACTCTCCAGCTCATCAATCTAGGATTTGGGATTGCAAGCCCAAAAGCCTACAGGAAATACACATGAACAAAGATGGCTGGATAGGAGAAAATCAGGAGTGATGGGGTAGAAAGGGCAGCTTCAGAAGACAGTAGCCATATGGGTCTGTGGGCCCAGCTTTCCCCAGGTCCTGGGCTTTGTAGGGAGACTCTAGCAATGTTTTTCAAAACAATAACAAAAGAACTTATAAAGCATGTATAACATGCCAGGCACTGCTGTTAGCACTTCAGATATTTTACCTTATTTGATTGTCACTGTAACTTTAAGAGGGAGGTACTATTATTACCATCACTTTGCAGAAGAAACTGAGGCCCAGGGGGAGTAAATAATTTGCCTGAGGTCTTCCAGCTTGGAAAGTGGCTGAACTGGGAAGAGACTCTAGGATGTGTGACTCCAAGACCCTAACCACCATGCTCTACTGTTAGCCAGAAGAGAAACTTCTGGATTCTTATGTTCACACTTGTATTAGTTTTCTATTGCTGGATAACAAATTACCATGAACTCTGCAGCTTAAAACAGCAGCCATTCATTAGCTCACAGTTCTCTAGGACTGAAGTCAGAATAGGCTCAAGTGACATCTGGGCTTAGGATCTTGCAAGGCCAAAATGAAGGTGTTGGCTGGTCTGGGCCCTTATCTGGAAGTTCTGCAGATGAATCAGCTTCCAGGCTCATTCGTGGTGTTGGCAGAATTGAGTTCCTTGTGGGCGTGTGACTGGGTGCCCATTTCTTGGCTGGCTGTAGGCCCAGGGCTGATGTCAGCCTCTAGAGGCTGTTCTTGGGTGCTTCTCCACCATCTACTCCATCCTGAAAACCCACTAAAGTGTGTCAGATCCTTCCTGTGTTGTCAATCTCTCTGACTTCCCTTCTGCTACCTGTGGAGAGGTGGGGGACAGCTTGGCTTTTAAAGGACTTGCCGGATTGGGTCAGACCCACCCAGATAATCTCAATTAGGTTGATTGACTCGGGACTTTAATTCCATTTGCAAAATCACTTCACAGCAGGGCCCAGATTCCTGTTTAAATAATGGGTTGGGAATCTTGGGGGACTACGTTTAGAATTCTGCTTACCATAGCACTTAACTTTAATAGGTATTAAAATCCTGTTTCTGACAAATAAAACATCCACAGGAAAGGGGTTGGGGGCTTCTGATATTTGGTCTTTCGTTTATTCAGCAAATCTTTATTGAGCTCCCACTGGGGGTCAACACCATGCAAGGCACTGAGAAGAGGGCAGCAAACAAGAACCACACCCCTGGCCTTGATCTTGCAGGTACCTTGTTACTAGGGGATCTGAGGGAGTCCACTTGGTGAAGTGGCTGCCATGATCCCTAAGCTCCATTCGGTGACTCTGCTTGAGAATTTGTCTTCAGTTCCATGCCCCACAAACCCTGTTTGTTTTTCTCTCTCCCTGAATATTCATGACCACGTACTGCTCAGATTCCCTAATCAGTCTCCCCTGTGAGCTACATTCGAACAGGGACCACATCTAACACCTCTGTTCTGATATTTTGGCCAAAGCAAATAGAATTAGGAATGAACAGGAGCCGGCTTGGTCCCCGGTCCCATGAGACAGCTGCTAGAAGCAAGACAACTGGACGTCCCAGGAGCAGGGCACCAGATGCTGGCTGGCGCTGAGAGGGCGGGAAGAGATGTGGTAATTTCCCCCACTGCCAATGTTTGGGAGTCCCATGGTTCGAGATCTCAGTAGCCTCCTGAAAGAAGGGGATTTCCCCCTCTGTTTTCAGCTTACTCTTTCTTAGAGCTTGAGCAGTTAGCCTTCTAATGGAGGGAATTTCTCCCTCCATTTTGGGCTTAGTATTCCTGAGATCTTGAGCTGCTACCTGCTGCTAAATTATGATTATGCACAAATGGTCTGATCTGATATGCACAGCCTTATGTTTTAATATTCTCATTGGTTCGATGTCATTAGTATTTACTGAGCCTCTTGCATTAGAGGCTTTAAAAATGTCACTGGTTGCCTCACCCCTACTCCCTCCATCCTTCTCTACACACATTCCAGCCACATGCCATGTCCCATACAGCCTAGCTGTTGATCTGTGTATCTCAAAAGTACTTCCATGTGCCAGCATCCCTCAGAGTGTGACATCCAGGAAGAAATAGAATAATGCAGATGTGGTTGAAACCAACCCCTTGGGTGGGAATGGAGGCCCCCTTCTTCCACGCTCCTCTTTACACTGACTCCTGAATGCTAGGGTCATTGTGGGATGAACCCTAACACCGAGGGGCAGTTGCCCCTGACAGAGCATTATTTCCCCTCTCTTGATTCCTGGGAAAATTTGCCAGGCTTCCGGCAATGTCCCCCACCTTGGGGCTCCAGCATGTGAAGGAATCACAGGCAGGCCCCCCGGGGTTTTTTGCGTATAGGTTTCATAACCCGTTGAGAGAATCAATCACCAAAATTGAGTGAGACTCAGTGGACCAAAACTGTAAGAAGGGAAGGAGTTGGGGGCTGAAGCCCGCCACTGCACCCGCCAGACAGGACTCCTGACATGCGTGGTGCTCAGTGTGTGCCATCATGATCTCATTCAGTCCTCACAAGAGCCCCTAGAGATGGGTACTGTTATTACCAGGGAGTTTCAGGGAATTCGGCATCTGGGCAAGGTTCACACAGAGGGTAATCTGCTGTGATCTGGGGGAGATCCTCTACAGAGAACACTGCCGAACCTTCATCCCCATCCCCCAGCCCAGCCTGCCAGACTAATGAGAGAGGGACTGAGATCTGCAGTACTGGGGGTAGGTGGTGGGAGAAGGGGGTGAGGAGAGCTTTTTAAAACACATTGAGGGGGCTTGGCTGGGAACAGAGAGAAAAATGAGTTTTGGGCTTCTCCTGGGAGAGAGTGCTCATAGTTTTTACTTTGTTTTAATTTTCTCTCCTGATGAAAAATTTGCCATGGTTAGAGAGGCATCAAATAAACAGAACTGTGACTGATGTTTTCCAAGTTCCTTAGCGGATTCCACATGTTTTTTAGAGTTCCATTAATATTTCAACAGGTTCAACATGGTTCCCCTGGGGAGGCTGGGGAGAGGGAAGGGTCCATGATGTCTCTTCTGCCCCACTGCCATGGCCAATGCCAGGCTTGTGTCTAGGGCCCTGAGGTTCGGGAAGTTTCAGGAAAGGGGAGCAAACAATATAGGGGACCCACTGTATGCTTTCGACAGTCATCTCTACTGGTGAAGGCCACTGCTGACTGCCACTGAGACTCTGCTTTGGGCATTCTCCCCATAGGTCAGATGCTCCAGGCAGAGCAGAGAATGAGTACTCTGGGAGCAGTCTGTTATAGACTGAATATTTGTGTTCCCTGAAATCCAGCCCTCAAGGTGACGGTATTAGAAGGTGAGGCCTCAGGAAAGTACGCCCCCCATGAATGGGTGTAGTATCCTTATAAAAAAGAACCCAGAGAGCTCTCTTGCCCCTTCCACTATGGGAGAACATGTAAGCCTGGAAGCGGGCTCTCACCAGACATGGAATCCCCTCCTACTTTGATCCTGAACTTTCCAGCCTCCAGAACCATGACAGATAACTTTCTGCCATTTATAAGCCTCTCATTCTGTGGCGTTTTTGATATGACAGCCCCAATGGGTTAGGACACACCCTCAGCCAATATGATGGATGGATGAGACCCAGCCCTGCATCTTCAGGTGGTGTAACTGAGGCATCATCTACACAGTCTCCTAGGGCTCCCCAGAAGGAATGAGCCCCAACTGTCCCCAACAGGACCTTGCTTAACAGTGCCCTCTACTGGCATCTTTCCTTTCCCTGCCTCACTGCCCCATCCCCTCACTTGTGCTTCTTCCCAAATAAACTATTTGTACTCAAATCTTTGCCTGTAAGATAGAGGAGAGAGTTCCCCACAAGAGAGGGCCACCTGGGAGATCTGAATTAAAGAGCAAGAACCTGGAAACCTACAGAAGTGTCTTTGGTTAGTACAAATGTCTCTACTCTCATACTGTCATAGGCTTGAGGGCACTGTTCTCTGAGGCACACTTGCCTCCTGCCTTCCTCTTCCGTGTCCTCTTCCAGTGGATGGGCAAGACTGCCTGGTAGCCGGGCTGGGCTGAGGTAGAAATAACCATGGCGAGTGTGTGTGTGTGTGTGTGTGTGTGTGTGCGCGCACACTCTTGCGTGCGTGTGCAGGGGTGGGGCCTGGCCTGACCACAGGAAGAACCCCAGGGATTAGCCCCAGCCTCCCAGGTACAACACAAACGGAGTAACATGGGCAAGGAGCCCATCCTGGCAGTAGAGACAGATGCGAAGTTTGAGAAGAGTTACTGGCAAGACTCTTGCACTCGATCACACTTGGCATAGCACACGCAAAGACTTATTATTCCTTGCCTTCTGAGTCAGAATGTCCCAGAATCATTCCTGTGATCTGGGGTATTTCCCCCTCCACGGGCACGTTCAGGCTCCCCCATTTTCTCCACCTCCCTTCTCTCTCAACCCTGGCTTTGTCCTCTTCTTGTTGAAGATCCCTCCTTCCCTCCCTCCCTCCCTCTGGGATGGAGCAATACACAGAAAGTGTGTCAGTGGGGAGTCACTCCTTGGGGGACCCCGTGGCAAGTGCTTTAAATGAACGTATTAAATTCTGTGAAAAACCTTGTTTAGTTCTACTTTGCATGTGAGCACACAGACACACAGGAAGGTTGACTGATAGGGCCAACGTCCCACAGCCGGGGTGCCCTGTCCAGGATTTGACAGCAGGGCTGGTTGCCTCTGGAACCTGTGTTCTTAACCACTTTGCTATTTTGCCTCCTGGAGGTTTGTTCAGTTGTAGGAATAAATATCTGAAGCAGGTGGTAACTCTAATTAGACCTTGGATTTTTACAGCACTTTGCTGTTCACAAAGCCCTTAAATTCACATGATCTAATGTAACGCTCACTGTGATTCTTTTGAGTCATATAGGGCAAGAATCATTAGGATGTGGTCCTCGGCATGGTACCTAAATGGCAGCATAGTAAGGACAGCATTGCTCTCATTTTACAAGCGAGGAAGCGGCCTCTGTGCAAGTGACTTGGCAGAGACACATGGGCAATGAAGAGCCATGTCCTGTGAACATGCACACAACTCATCTGCCACTCTTTCTCTTTGCACACCCTGTGATGGGCCCGGTATCTCCTACCCATGAGTCCTTGGATCGCACTCTCTTCTTCAGAGGCTGCTGACTGATTTTCTCTGGAATGCCCAGGGCTTTCAAAGAAGGGTTTATTCCCTACTGTAAGCCTAGCACAGAAATCAGAAACAGGATGTCAGAAACACAAAGGGCTCGGGTTGCTGTGCCCTTGGAATGCAAAACCAAGGAGCTTTCCTTTCTTCTCCTGAGAGATTGTAGCAGGATGGCTGGAAATTAACTTGGACTTTTCTGGGGCATGGGAAGGAGGAGAGAGAAGCACAGACGGAGTTCCTCCAGACCTGCTCTGATTGGAAAGCTGGTACACCACTCATTCCAGAAGGGCGCAGATGAGGAGAGAGAAAAGAGAAGGTCTGTTAATATTATGGTCCCTGTTTCCCATCTCTACAATGAAATGCTTGAGCGGACACGAGGCAGTGGCTCTCACCTGAAGGTAATTTTGTCCCGCAGGCGACATTCTTGGTTGTCACAAGTAGGGGCAGGAGGTGGGCAGAATAGTTCTGGCATCTAGTGGGTAGCCACCAGGGATGCTGTGCAACATAGTACTAGGCACAAGACAGGTTATCTGAGCAAACGTCCATACCGCTCGGGTTGCGATGGCCAGCACGAAGACATCTGGAGCATTCCTCCTGAACTAACCCTATTCACAGAGAGCAGTGGAAAGAGAAAAGGCATGCCCTAAGTGCATGAGGGTGCAAAGGGGACATTTCTTTGAAGTGTTTTATCTGAAAATTTCCAAATATTCCAGTGGTACTGTGATTTAGAATGAGAAAAATAGATTGGTCTTTGTCCCATTTCTGGCATGGAGCTCCTAAAACTCTTGGAATTTCCTGTGATGAGAGCCATAAAGATGTCTTGTGTTATGTTAATGAGGGGGCTCTGGGACCACACCTAGGGATGGGGGCTGGTTGCCAGGAGAACAGACCCTGTGATTAGATGGTTGGAGTTTTCAGTCCCACTGCTTGGTCTTCTGGCAGAGGGGTGGGTGGGGGTGCTGGCGATGGAGTTCAGTCATCGGCGGCCAGGGCTTTCATCAGCCATGCCTGTGAATGAAACCTCCACAAAAACCCAAAAGGAAGGGATTTGGAGAGCTTCCAGGTTGGCGAGCATATGGAGATTTGGGGTGACTGGCGTGCCTGGAGAGGATGGGGTCGCTCCTTTTATAATGGACCAACAATCTTGTTAGTGATGTGTTTCTCTGAGTTCTGTGAGCTGCTTTAGCTAATTAATCAAATCCCAGGAGGGGATCATTGGAACCTCTGATCTATAGCCTATTGTTCAGAAGCACAGGTGACAATCTGGACTTTCCACTAGCTTCTAAATGGGGGCAGGAGGGCAGTCTTGTAGGACTGAGCCCTTAACCTGTGGGATCTGATGCTATTACCAGGTAGGTATTGTCAGAACAGAGTGAAATTGTAGGTCAGCCAGCTGGCATCTCAGAGAATTGCTCCGTGGTGTTGGAAAAGACCCATAAATCAGAACTGTCACAATCTTAATTACATTATACCCCAACCACGGCTCATTCACCACCTGCTTATTCTCAGCCTCTTGGGTGATTTCGGCTTAACACTTGCACAGTTCATGATTATTGTAGTTATCTGTCACCTCGGTGGTGGGTCATGTCCATGAGGACAGGGGCCATGCTTGTCCAGTTGCAGCCCAGTGCCTTGCTCTGGGCTAAGTGTTTTAAATGCACAATCTTATCCCATTTTACAGGTGAGAAAGCTGAGGCACAGTTTATTCATTTATTTGGTAAACGAACGAAACCTCCACTAAGAAATGCTGTGGTTACACTGCAGCTTAGCGTATACTTGTTGATCTCGTGTTCCTGGGAAATACAACCTCGTGTGAGAAGTTTAGAGAAAGGAACACACTGAGAATCTGGTGTAGGACTGCAGCTCTCTCAGAAGCTGTTTGATCTTTGGCAAGGCAGGTCCTCATTGTGAGTCGTGGTGCGTTTCTATGCCAAAAAAACAAAAATGGGATTGGATTAGGTCTATTTTCTTAAAGTATATCACTTAGAACATTAACTCCAGGAAATGTTACTCAATTTTCATCTCAAAAAAACAAGTCTATTCATTGGGTAAATAAGGGGCATGTTTTAATTAAAGAAAGATTTTTGAAATGCAGGACTTATCAGAGCCTTTCTTATTCCATTGTATGATGTGAATGCTCAAACGGAATGTCTTTTTCATTTTTTCCCAAACATATCTATTCAAGGAAACCAGTTTCTGAAAAGCACATTGCAGGACTTGAATTCCATGACATACACTTTGGGTAATGTTGGACAGCACAAAAGCTAGGAACTCCCTTACTCTTATAGGTAGAAGCTCAACAGTGAATATAGGGAGGTGAGGGTCTGTTATCATCAGCTGGGACCCAGTGTTTGTGTCAGAGCCTCTTGCTATATCTCTGATACCTGAGGTCTCCTCTCCTACCCCAGCACCTTGTTAGAGAGTTTTTCTCATGCCCCTTACCTCTAGGGGCAGAATCTGTGCCTAGTCTTGGCCAGTGGGGTGAGAGCAGGAGACCTGGCCTCTGGAAACTGCTCCTCTCCCCCCACTCAGGTCTTCCATACTGTTCCTCATCAACTCCCAGGCAGATATAAGGATCCAGTAGGGTGTCCCAAGACCCCAGGAAATGATAGAGCCACCAGATGGAGAGGATCTGGGCCTCCAAAGGCTCTTCTGTTGTCTGAAAGGACTGGGATTTGAGACTCATTTGCTATAGCAATCACCGAGGCTGCCTCATGGTAGTTATTCGGGGGGAATATTACCATACAACTTGTGCCACTCCTATTGAAAGGGAGTGGAAGGACGTACAGAAGACCTTGCCTTTTTCATACCTCGTGTCTCTGACCCTGAGGCCACTGCTGACAGTAACAGGTGCCTTGTATTCATTTCCTTGCTGTCAGTCACCAGAGGCACAGAAAGATACCTGAGGGGGATATCAGGATGTATTTCATGATATAATGATGACCAGCACTCACGGGGGCACATTTCTTTCTACATTTAATTTGGAAGCAAAAACAGGATGAAAAAGAAATCCCCAGAAATCTGTGAGCCGTTGTCAAGCACAGCCCAAGTTTCTGTGCGCTGTTGTCAGTTTCCTGAGGATAGAGTCTCTCCGGAACACCTGTCAAGACCCTGACACTTCCCACCTGCCTGTGGTTAGATGGGAGGGCACTGCAGGGATTAAGTCTCTGCTGGCTGCCTGGCCCTGGGATGCCCCGGGCTGCTGAGGGCTGCAAACTCCCCTGCTTGGCCCCAGCAGAGTCCTTGCTGCCTCTCCCGGCAGCCTGCATGTCTGGGATTTGGCACCAGGGAGTCTCAGGGAGCAGGAGGAGACCAGGCCAGGCTGGGTTCAGTTCCATCTGTCTCCGGCTTCTGTTTGGCATCTTGGCTGTGCTGCTAGGAGTCCTCTGCCGTGCCCTGCCTCTCTCAACAGCTGCGCCACAGGAGACAGGAAAATTGTCCTCCTTCCAGCAGACCCAGTCGAGGGAGGAGCCTTCCCCAGGAATCCATGGACCAAAAGGAGCCCCCGGGGGCAGCGGAGACCCACAGGCCAGACCAGGCAGGCATTTGAATCTTCAGACTGAGTGATGTCTTTTATTCCTTCCCCATCCAGCATGGCCGCTCCAGGCTGAGATATTAGCTCCGATAAACTCAACGTGGAAATAATAATCCAGCAAGTCGTGGCCATTCTTGTCAATTCTCTTAAAGGTTAATCTGCTTTTCTCCTTATTAATGAAGGGCCTTGGAAATGCAGCCGGGCCGCTCCCGTGTTTTGGTAGATTTGGGCTAATAGGCTGTTTTATTTCCATGGTAACAGCTTCCAGTGTTAACGGGAAGATAATTTTCCAGACAAAAGATTTGTGGGTCTTATTATTCTGCAGAGATCTGACTGTGAAGGCTGAGAAAGTGGGTTCAAGGGCTGCCTGGATGGCAAGGTTGACCATTCTAGAGCACCTGTTGCCTCTGGCTTCTGGGTCTCAGGGCTTATTAGGGGGATGCATTGTAGGAAATTGGCAGGGACTGAATAGGAAATTGGCAGGGACTGAATAAAGATATTCTTTGAAAGACAATGCTCTAAATTCATTCTCTTATCAGCCAATGGGATTTGAGTGAGAAGTGGCTCGAATTATAGTAATCGCTGGCACAACAGGAGACTTTGCCCTGCAGAGTGAGCTAGGGGCCAGCCTTCTTACAGTCAGTTTCTTGGAGAGGTGCCGTGCAGGGGTCATCTTCTCCTCCCCACCCCACCTCCCAGTCCCAGGGCAGACTGGCAGAATGAGCTCGAGTGCTCAGCACAGACTCTGCAATGACTGCACACCAGCCAAGTCACAGGGAGACAAAGCATGAACAGAACAGGCATGGCTCCTGCTCTGAAGGAGCTTAGAGTTTCCTAGTGTATTAGGGAATGGGTGGGTTGAAATAGAGATAAGAAACCAGCCAATGGAGAAACTTTGCAATACATGTGATGACAGGGACAGCCGGGTGCTATGGGGACTCACAGTAGGGCAGAAAAGGCACCCCCGAAAAGAGGTCTTTTAGGAGGACTGAAGAGCTATCTAGGAGCAAAAGTGCCCAGACATCCCCTAAATGACTATTATGAGCCAAGTACTACCATAGGTCTTAGGGACTCAAACATGAACAAAACCAGACAGATTCCCTATTCACACACTGGTAAAGAGGTTTTTAATCAGCATTGCTGTTTACAATTGCAGCTGTGATCAGTGTTACCAAGGGGAAGTCCTTAATGCACTGAGAAGTAGTGAGATGGGAAGTAAGATGAGAAGTAGTGAGATCCCATGGATCCCCTGCACCAGAATCACCAGAAATATATGTGCATATATAGCCATGTAAGTCCTACCCAAGACCTAATAAAGCAGAATCTCTGGGGCAAGACCCAGGAACCTGCACTTCATCCAGCAGGCCACGCAACTTTGTTGCCATGTAGGTTTGAAAGTGGCGCAGTTACGTTTGTGCCTGGGGCGGCTACACTGCTCATTATTCTGCCATGGCTGGTTTTCAGGTTTTAGGCAAGTAGAAGGCTGCCTTTGGATCTATTTCTTTATTGATTCAATGAGTTCCATAATATGTGTCCTTTCTTCCTGGAGGATGGTATGTTCATTCTTCCCCCAAGTACACTGAAGGACTACTCCGTTGAGTCGGCAAGACAGTTTCATCTCATGTGTTCCTCAGGAGAGTGTTGAGAACGATTCTGAAGCTGTGTGCAGATGGATGAAGGAGGTCTGTCACAGGCACCGGGAGGAAGGTGGTGGCGCACGAGTTCTCGAGCTAGGGCTGTCTTCGATGAGATACCACATCCTCAGAGTAGCCTTCCCTGACCACCTCACGTAGCACCGCGCACCTCCCTCATGTCACCGACTCACGCGGTCCCAAGTGAATTCCGTCAGAGCCCTCATGGCAATATGTATCTCTCTGGTTTATTTAATTGCTCCATTTATTATTTTTTCCTCTCTGATCTCTTTCACCTCATTGACTCTAAGCTCCACGAAGGCAGGATTGTGTTTTTGTATCTGGTCGGTTTGCCAAGGTCTCCCTTGGTCTTGGTACAAAGTAGTAGGTAATTAAAAATGTGTTGGGGCATGAATAAAGGCATCAGGGAATTGCCATCCTGAAACACAATGTGTGACAGGGCAGAAGGCACAGAAGATACAGTGACACTTGGCAGGGACCAGCATTCAGAAGGGGAGGACAGAACTGCTTGGAAGGAAGATAACATTTGAGCTGAAGAAAGGAAGCAAAAGGGTGTTGTAGGACTAGGGGGGAAAAGAAAGAAAACACTTAAAAACACAAGGCAGATTTGCGACGACGTGGATGGAACTAGAGGGTATTATGCTTAGCGAAATAAGTTAATCGGAGAAAGACAACTATCATATGATCTCCCTGATATGAAGAAGTGGAGATGCAATGTGGGGGGGTTGGGGGGTAGGAAAAGAAAAAATGAAAGAAGGTGGGATTGGGAGGGAGACAAACCATAAAAGACTCAATCTCAAAAAACAGACTGAGGGTTGCTGGGGGAAGGGGGGATGGGAGAGGGTGGTGGGGATATGGACATTGGGGAGGGTATGTGCTATGATGAGTGCTGTGAAATGTGTAAACCTGGCGATTCACAGACCTGTACCCCTGGGGATAAAAATACATTATATATTTATTTAAAAAAATAAATAAATTTAATAAAAAAAAAACACACATAAGGCAGTACCCCTTCAGTGAGAATGTTGGGAAATAGCAAATGAGTGATCCATGTCAGCTTGCTCTGAGTGGTTAGAAATGCTTGGGGAACACCTGAGCTGGTCAGCATCAGTGAGGTCTCCGCGGGGAGTAGGTCACGCCAATGAAGGCACAGATATGGGTGAGCTACAGCACAAAGAGGACCACGATTTTGGGGCATCTATCCCAGAGAAGTGTAAACTCACCTTCGCAGAAAACCCTATGCACAAAAGTTCATAGCAGCTTTATGGGAAAGAAGGCTGACGTCTTTCCCTGGGTGGTGCAACCGTAACCTTGAATACCACTTGCTAATAACAGGAAACCAACCACGGAAGATGCAACAACTTAATGAATCCCTGCGGAATTACGCTGAGTGAAAAAAAGCCAATTCAAAAAGTGGCATAACGTTCTTGAAATGACAAAATCATAGAAATGGAGAACAGACCAGTGGTTGCCAGGGGCTAGGGAGGAGGAAAGATGAGCTCCTCAGGAGGAGTTATAATTAAGTCACTGGATGAATCTTGTGAGACTGGAATTGTTCTTTATCTCCACTGTGGTGCTGGATATGCTGTCTGGCACATGGGATAAAACTGCGTAGAACTAAATACACAGATGCACATTCAAATAAATCCAAGTAAAACTGGGGTGATCAGAATACAGTGTGTGGATGGCATCCATGTCAGAAACCTGGTCCTCGTATTCTGCTGCTTTTGCAGAATGTTATCATTGAGAGACCGGGGAACTGTATACATGGGACCTCTCTGTATCACTGCCTGTGATTTCAAGTCAAACTATTCGGGTGAACATAAAAAAGTTCAATTGGAAAAAATGAATTTTTTTTTTTCCCACCTGGTTGAAAGCTGGAAGACTTCCCAGAATGCATTTCAACCCAGCAGTTTTCATTCTGTGCCCTCTTGCCCCCTGCCACAATGGGACCAAATTGTTTACAGTCCATTCTCCCAGAGACTCTTGGCATTTCAAGTAAGCTGCACAATCTGTTACAGACTATAGCTCCAATGGAGCTTTCTGGAAGACATCATTGAAACTCTGAGAGTCCAGTGTGGACACAGAACTAGTTTCCTGGCATCCAGGCTGGCCAAATCTGAGGACATTAGGGTACTGGAATAGTAACTTATGGAAAACATTGGGGGAGATTGCTCTTCTTGCAACTTGTACTTGCGGTGCGATAAGATTTATGTCTTTGATTCTCGGTGTTTGCTCCCCACCAGGTTTCTCTGCTAGAGTGTAAGCATCTGAGGACAGAGAGATTATGAAACATTCCCTGCATTTACCCCTGGTCCACAGTGCCTGATACAGACATCCTCATAGTGACCATTTGTCATATCTGCTTGTCTAGCATCCATTTGTCCTTCTTCTGACAGTAGCTCCTTGTTTTTCCTTTGGGGAACCACCCCTCCCCCATTATAGACAGTCTTGGAGAGAGTATGAATCAAAGCACCTTGGCTCCTTCTCCAGCTAAGGAGAGGCAGGAGACCCAGGCCAGAACTACCAGAGTTGGTGAGTGATGAGCCCTAGATTTTCACAAAAAGGTATTTAAAAAGACAAGTCCTCTCCTTCCCCCATGATTATTGTTCTGATAGGATGTCACTTGGGTGCTATGGGAAGCCTTTTCACTATCCTTGGAAAAATTTATCTGCAATGAAATCAACACAGTAGAAAGCAGAACTGAAAGATGGAGAGCCAGCAACTCCTGATGCATCATTTGAGCACCTGGATCTAGCCATGCCTGAAGGTAATATATCCTTAGACTTTTTAATCACGTGGATTACTATAATGCCTTTTTGCTTGAATCAGTGTGATTTGGCTTTCCGTCACTTGCAATCAAGACTCCTAAATCATCCAAGTACTTACTTAGTATTCAACAAATGAACGAATGAGCAAATGCAATTCTGCAAATATTTACTGAGTATCTCCTATCTGGCAGGCATCATTTTGAGTCCTGAAGAAAGAAGCAGAGGAGAAGCAGAAATGACTACCTCCCTTGAAAGCCAAGCATGTGGCCTGACAACCTAGAATTTGGGTCAAACCATCCAATTATGGTAGCTGCTTAGAAATATCCCTTTTCCTCCCAAACTCTCCCTTTCTTCTCCCACCAACATAACTACAGTTTCTGTCAGTTCTAAGACATGGCCCATGAATGCACTAATACCAACATTCACATTCACTCTTGTGGCCAAGTGACTTGGTTCTGTCTCGTTATCAGATGCAAACTTTGTCACAGCAGGGACTTAGACTAGACATTAGGGGAATATTGTTGTACCAGATGGTGTTTCTGAAGAAGGTTGTCCTATTTTTGCAGTTCTAGGATTTGACAATAAATCTGCCTGGCAGGCCTCAGATGTGATTTGGCCTCAAAATGGTCTCTGTTAATCCTTGATGCTGTATGTATCTGTCAGGGTCCAACCAGGAAAACAGAACCCACTCAGAGTATTTGAGCAAAAAGCAATGTAACACAAGAAACTGTTTACTCAGATGAAGGAAGGGGCTGAGAAGCAAGGGACAGAGAACTGAGAGGCAACCCAGAGGTTTGCACCAGCAAAAAGATGCTACCACTACTGGGCTAGAGAGAGCAAGGAAGCCAGTGGTGTTACCTGGGTCCAGGAGCTAGAGCCACCTGCCAGAGGCTGGAGCTGGCCAGGTCTGTGCTGTGCAAGCTGATGCCAAGAAAGACATATGGTCACTGCAAGAGACACAGAGAATAAGAGAAAGAATCTGCCATATCCCTTCCACCTTCCAAACTTACAATAGCTTCCTTCCAGTGGCCACACCCAACCCAGCTCCTTCTAGTAGCCACAACCAACCAGGAGCCTTGAGGCCAGGAGCTTCCTATGATACAGAGCACAGCAGAAGTAGGCAAGAATGGATGGGGGTGGGAGCCAAGAGACCTAGGGATGCACACTTCTCTCATCCCAAAGCTGCCATTGCTGGGTTTCCATGTGTATCATTCCCCTTCTCACCTGTGAAGAAATGGATCTTTGGGGACCAAACATGTCACCAGCCTCTTTCAGAAATGGGGATCCCCCCAATGGGGACTCTCATATGCTTCTGGGAATATAAAATGGCACTACTACTGGTAGAGAACTTCTGAACAGTTTCTGATAAATGCAACATACATCCACCCAAATGACCCAACAATTCCACTCTTAGGTGTCTGCTCAAGGGCAATGAAGATACTGCACAAAACAAATTATACCAGAATGTTTATTGCATTATTTTCATAATAGCCTCAAATTAGAAACCATGTAAATGTCTATCTGTAGGAGAATGGATAAACAAAATTATCGTTTGGCCATAGGGTGGGATACTACTGAGCAACACAAAGGAACACACTACTGCTACACACTACAATGTGAATGGATCTCAAAAAACATTGTAAGTAAAGGGGCCAGACACATACTGTCTTGCTCCATTTGTGTAGACTCTAAGAAGAGACAAACACCTAATGCGCAGTGATAGAAATCAGAGAGTGGTTTGGAGTAGAGGTCTGGAATTGACTTGCAAGGGGATGTGAGGAAACTTTCTAGTGTGATAAACATGTCCCATACCTTGTTTTGAATGGTGGTTATCCAGGCATATATAATTATCAGAACATAAAACTGAAAACCCAAGATTCTTGCACCTCATTCTACATTATTTATGGGTCAGATTAGCCATTAAAAAAAAAAAAAAAACAACAACAACAACCCACAGAGAATTCCTTTTTTAGGTACAGGACAGATTTCTTGCTTCTCTCCTTGGTCTATACTCTCCAAAAGGACAGAATTATTATATCCTGGCAGATTTCTCATCCCACATTTCCATTCCGTGGGATATCCCCTGGGAGGAGGTTGAGGGCACTCTGTTTCTTAAACCAACTAATAGGACAGACTAGGAGTCGGATGCAGTCCTAATGCCCCCACCATCCATGTGACTCAGGAGCCTCATGTTGATGTGTATTTTAGATTAAACTAAATGATCATAAAGATTTACTCTCAGGGCACTGCTTTTAAAGACATCACTTACAACTGTGCATTTCTTTCTTTTTTTTTTTTTAAGATTTTATTTATTTATTTGACAGAGATCACAAGTAGGCAGAGAAGCAGGCAGAGAGAGAGAGAGAGAGGAGGAAGCAGGCTCTCCACTGAGCAGAGAGCCCGATGCGGGGCTTGATCCCAGGACCCTGCGATCATGACCTGAGCCGAAGGCAGAGGCTTAACCCACCGAGCCACCCAGATGCCCCATGACTGTGCATTTCTTTTAGAAATGGTACTCATCTGGCTTCATCCCAGATACCTGGGAAGGATCACTGGGAAAAGATTCTAAGGCAAGAAATGTAATAACTGTACGTGTTGCTTCCCCAAAAGTCACTTCCCAGTTTCCTACCCCACCTCTAGTTTGAATTAATGGATCCACGTGGTTCTGACAAGGCTGATTCTCCCTACCCACCTCTGATCCCACCAGGCCTAGGTTTGTAGCATGTGACCTAGACTGAGCTAGTCACTGCATGCCAAGTCTGCCTCTCCCACCACAGAGATTCGGTGAAGGTGGGCATGTGACATGGACCACAGCCATCCCATCATATTGAATCTCAGTCCTTTGGCTTACAAAGACTCTCTCTTCCCCGAGACAGCTGTAGTTTGGAAATATAAGGCCGGGCACTGCAGTAGCTATTTCTAGTTCTGAGCAGAGAGCCATGATAGGGACATAACTGAAAGAGATGAGAGAAATATTGGAGCTTAGCCCTACTGATGTCATGATAGTATGTCTGAAGTCAACCCTCTATCTTGACTTTTTGGCTACATGAGCCAATAAACCCTACGTGTGGTTTAGGCCAGTTAGAATTATGTCTATACTATTTGCAGCCCATGGTATTGTATTGTGTGGAAACCCGAATAGTAGGATCGTTTGGGCAGCAGGCCAGGATCTGCAAAAAGTGATAGGACTAAGAATCAGAAGACCTGAATTCTGGTGCTTGTTGGGTCACACCTGAGCTGTATCATCCTGGGCAAGTCATTTAACCTGGGAGGATCATAGGTTAGTTCTCTGCATAATGAGGCAATTAGAAAGTAGTGTCTCGGAGTCCTTTTGCATTAATAGTGAGAATGTTGATAATAATTGTTACTAACTTACTAAGTTCTTGACATTGCTTTGGATTCATGTTTCATTTGATTCTTGTATCACTTGGGGTTTAATCCAGAAAGCACAACCACTGTGCATACTTTGGAATAAAGGATTTCATTGAGAAAGACTTCACACAGTTGTGGGAGAAGCTGAAAACTAAGGGTCCAAAAGGAAAAGTTGGAGGATCAGAGTAAAGTCAGCAAGAATCAGTTCTTGAACCAGTCCCCCTATAGAGCTGATACAGGTAGAAAATAGGCAGGAATCTGCAAGGGAATATAGGAAGTCAGGCATGTCCCATAGCCACAGTGCAGGCAGCAAAGGAGAACCAGGTATGAAGTCTTCAGAAGGCTGTTATCATGGAGTCTGACGGGAGGCGTGGAGTCATTGTTGGTACATAGGATGGCAGTCAGGAAGAAGAGGTGGGGGATACCTGGGTAGCTCAGTTGGTTAAGCATCTGCCTTTGGCTCAGGTCATGATCTCAGGGTCCTGGGACCAAGCCCCAGATTGGGCTATCTTCTCAGCAGAGAGTCTGCTTCTCCCTCTCCCTCTGCCCTTTCCCTGCTCATTTTCTCTTTCCCCACTGACCCCCTCTCAGATGAATAAATAAAATCTTTAAAAAAAAAAAAGAAAGAAAGAAAGTAAAGGAAGAAGAAGGAAGAAGTTGGAAGTCAGGTAGGAGAAAGTGAAGCCAAGCTAGAACTACTGGTACCGCTTCATCTATCTCTTAATCAAGCATAATGACCCAAGAGCAGCCATGGGCTATTGCTTCACTTCTCCCTTCCAAATTCATGCTTTTAAAAAATTAATTAATTAAAATTAATTAATTTACCAATAGCAACCCAGATACACACAGGGAAGAGGATCCTAGGAAATGTCATTCCAGCTTGGCCAAAGTGAGAATGCAGATCAACAAACCCTCTAAAGAAAGATGGATAAATATTCCCTTCCAAAGTTTAGAGAAGCTGAAAAATTTGTCCAAAGTTACCCATCTGCGTAGTACTAGAACCAAGACTAAGACCCAGGACTTTATTCTTCTACTTTCTCCTTGGTCTATTGTACTTGATCACTTGCTCCACAAATTTAGCTTTGTAAGTTTTAGCTATGAAATGTCAGTTTTATTCATTACTCTTTTCTCTTGACGTTTTCTGCCTCCCTGATTCATTTTCTCGGTGACTCTAGCTCTTGCTTCTTTCACTTCACTTAGCTCTTTGATTCCTCATGGCCACAAGATGGCTGCCACGGTGTCAAGGAACGTGTGGGACATGAGAGCAACCCACTGAAGGAGAGACAGAGCTGTTCTTCTCTTGAAACTCTTTTTACTGGTTAAGAGCCTCTTTTCTAGAAGCCTGCATCCCTAGGGCCTGGGTCACATGCTTATGCTCAGTTGCAGAGGAGTCTGAGAAAACAAATATCCAGTTTTCAGCCTCCATCTTGGGAAGCTCCTTTGCCAAAACAGATGTGGTGGGGATACTGTCAGGCAGACATCCACCTGTGTCTGCCAGACCCTCACCAGTTCCTTCTTTGTTAGCCTTACCCTTCAGTCAGCAAAATTAAATAGTTTTATCTGTGTTTGATTTATACAAGAGTAGAAAAGGAAGATCCCTTTTCTCAGGAATCCCCCAAATTGTCCATATTAGTATCACCAAGCAAAGGACATGAAAACAAAGTCCCCAAAGCACAGTGCCTTCCAAGAA
Source organism: Enhydra lutris kenyoni (assembly GCF_002288905.1). Classification (NCBI taxonomy): domain Eukaryota; kingdom Metazoa; phylum Chordata; class Mammalia; order Carnivora; family Mustelidae; genus Enhydra; species Enhydra lutris. Next base: position 28,375,015 of record NW_019154094.1, on the reverse strand, counting down.
AGGAGTATTAACACCACATCAAACATATAAGTCAATGTTTTTCAACCATTTTTATCATCCTCCTCTCCAAATAGCTTTCATAGGCATTTTTCTCTGATGAGCCTCCCATGAAATTTTAAAACAAATAATGTAAATCCATCTGTGTATTGTATGTATATGCGTGAGTTGTACATAAAGAGGAAGATGCTTTTGCATCTGAGATTCAATTTTCTCTTGGCTGTCATAGGGTCCCCATTGGAAAGGCATGATCTAAATACCCCCTTGAGCTCTTTCAGACAGAGAGTTCATATTTTCTGAGGATGTGGATATCAGTGATTGTCTAGCCACAGTATTCAGATGTATCAACCCAGCCCTGAAGAGAGGATGAATATTTGCCTCCATTTCTGACTTGCCTTTTTTTTTTTTTTTTTTTTTTTGGCCAAGGCTTTAACTCATTCTCCTTAGTTTATTAGCCTTCAAATGTGGTACTTGTAGTAAAATATAATTAAAAGTTCAAGAAGGGAGCCTGGGTAAAATGAAGGCAACTTATCACCTTGCAGAGGAAAACATGTTCATTAGTGGAGACTCCGGGTCTGTAAGTACCTGAAGAGTTACTTTTGGCGGGGGTGGTTGGGTTTCACTGATGGGAGACTGCCTTAGTGTGCTCCTGCCATGACCAGAGGGAGGCTGACTTGCGGCTTGCACAGCAGAAATTAACTGTCTCACAGGTCTGGAGGCTAGATGTCTGAAGTCAAGGCATGGGAAAGGCTGATTTCTTCTGAGGTCCCCCCACTTAGCAGGAGGATTGGCCACCTTTTTGCTGTGTCCTCACACGGTCTTTTCTCTATGCATGTGCATCCCTGCTATCTCTTACTCTTCTTATAAGGACACAGTCATATTGGATTAGGGCTCACCCTAATTACTTGATACAACCTTAATTACCTCTGAAAGACCCTACCTCTAAATAGGGTCACCTTCTGAGGTCCTGGGAGTTATGACTTCAACATATGAATGTGGTGGGGCAGGGAAGGGGGGGAGGGCAGTGGGGGGGGCAGGGGGGGTGGGAGGCACAATTCAGCCCATAACAGATACAGGATCTTTCATGGATTCCATCAATACGTTAAGCAAACAGGCTGCAACAGAGCGGATATGGGGCTGCTCCTCCCACTTTTTGAGATCTTTGGTTCTCCAACTGAAATGCTTCCCAGCACTAGGAGATATGAAAAATGAGGGCAGTAATAAAAAGGTGTGAACAATGGTCAAGCAGATGCCCCATCTGAAGAGGGCACTACTTAGCTTTAGCTGGTCTACGCCTTATAGGAGCACAGGCCCAATGTGGCCAGATGGTCCAGTTTTCTAAGAGGAACAGAAAATCTGGTTTTTGAGTGAAGTTTCCAATTTGTTAAAAAAAAAAAAAAATCCTGCAGGCCAAAGAAAACGTCTGCTGGCTGGATCGACCCTGCTTGTCATTTCTTCTTTAGTGCTTTGCAGGAATGTGACCCAGTTGCCTTCTGTGGGGCTCCGTACTGCAGGGATAGGTTCAGATAGTCTGAGCCAGTGCCAGATGTCCCTGGGAAGGATAGCTCAGCTGAACTATGGCTACTAGGCAGGCAGAGTGACAGACAGGGTGGGACCTAAGGAGCAGGGGGAGGATGTCAAGGTAGAACTAGTTACAGCTTCTTTGTGTCGGTGGGCATTGTATCATTAGTTGGAAGCAAACTTTCCATAGCTTCCAGAAAAGCAAGATCAAGGTGAAATAGGCTGAGACTGGAACACGGAATTTAAATCAGACTTTAGGAAAACTTGTAAAGGAATTGTAAGGCTCTGAGAATCTACCATGGGGTCTTGGGTCCTGTCAGATGGAGTCCAAGCAGGTCTGTCCTGGCTGGTATCCAGGAAGACCTTGTCTGTCTTTGTCCCCTTGCTCCAAATCTCATTGACTGCCATTACCCAGAACAGCATGGGCCATTTCTTGTCTCATTAACTCGCAGATCAAAGTGTGATTTGGGCCCCGAGGGCGGGTGCCACCCCCCCTTTTTTTGCCTTTCCATCCATGGAACTACCAAAAGCCAGAGCAAACCCTTTGATGTTGCTGATTCTGTATTTAGGTGATGTCTTCATTGAGGGGGCAAAAAAAGAGAGAGAAAGAGAAAGAAAGAGAAACCTCACTGTGATGGGCTGACGCCAGTGGGAAAACTGGCATTGTCAACTATTATTAAGGAAGAGGATGTGCAGAGGGTGATGATAAATTCCATGCATAATTAATTATTAAGAAACAGGTTGGCACCCCTACTCATCTACTCTGACACGTCTTCCCCCATCTATTAACTTGTGGCTATTTGAAGGTTTCATATGCAAACAAAGCCAGCAATATCAGTGGGGGGCACAGCTGTTTGGGGGAAACAAATTAAATCACTTTAATCCATTCTAAAGATATCCTAAGACCAATAAGGGCTCTTTCTTTCTTAGTCAATCAAACCCAGCTCAGGCTCCAGAACATTCATTCTGATTGTAGTTCTGTCCAACATTCAGAGGACAGCAGCTGCAGAAGGGGAAATTACAGCATCAGAAACTTCCCAGCTGCTAGATTCTGTGTGGATCTGTTTCTGATGACTTTTCTCTCTATTATTACTTTTATAATTAATTTGCGTAATGCTCTACAGTCAACACAGTGGACAAGATGCTTTCCAACCTTCATTTGTTAGAATCAGTTTCTAGGGTGCCTGTCTCACGTGCCAGGTTCCACTGTGATAGTGACAGGGAGAGGCAGAAAAACAAGTAAAGAAACGAGCAACGTCATGGATCTCAAAGGTGGGAAGTAAATGATAAAGAGCTATTTCCAGGGGGATCTAGGGAATGCCCAATCTGGACCAGTGGTTCTCAGTCAGGGATGAGTCTGCCCACCCCAGGGCACATTTCATCATGTCTGAAGACAGTTTTGGTTGCCACAGCTGGGGACAGGGAAGGGCTACTGGTATCTAGTGGCTTGAGGCCAAGATCCTGCTTTATATCCTACAACGCACAGCACAGTCCCCACAACCAGTATCCAGCCCCAAATGTCAATAGTGCCAGGATGAAAAACTCAGTTCCAGATAAGGAGGATAGCTTCAAACAGAGGGAACAGCAAGGAAATGGCAGAAATCAAAAAGAAAGCTGAGGATCTGAGTCTGTTCATCAGCTCTTGTGGCAATAATGCTCCAATGTTACCACAAAACTCAGTGGCTTATAACTGCAAGCATGTCATTTCTTTTTATTGTTCTGGGGTCTTTCAGGATGGTTCTGCCTCAGGTACTACTTATCTAGGCTTGGCTCCCAGCTGTAGGGTGGGCTCAAATCAGCTGCACAGCTTCCCTCCCTGTCCTTGAGCAAGTAGCTACCTGGGGCACATTCTTCTCCTGGCAGATCACAGGGATATGATAACACACAAGAGGCTGCGCCAAAGCACACAGTAATTGCAGGGCTCTTCTCACATCATAACTACTAACATGTTACCGGCCAAAGCAAATCTCATGTCCAAGCCCCAAGTTGAAGGACCAGGAAGTCTACTCTATCATGTAAAGACATGGCAGGGCTGTCATGGAACGTTAGGAATGGAATGCATATCCACCTCTATGGCAAAGAGGTGGGTAGGACTGGAGAAACAGGCTGGGCAAGAATAGAGAGGTGGCCTGTGGATTTCATTCTAAATGCCCTGTGAAGCCATGGGATGAGTATAATCTAAGGAGTTACACGTAATTACACTGAACAATTACAAATGGCTGCTTTGTGAAGAGTAGATTGTAGGAAACAAGAGGAAGATGGGGGAGAGCATGTAGGACGCCATTGCAGTGGACCAGGGAAGATACAGTAGTGTCTGAGTCTAGGATCCTGCCAATGGAGAGAAACCACAGTGCACACATTCGGGATGTATTCCAGAAACAGAATCATATGGGCTTATTGGTAGATTTGGGATTTGGGGAAAGGAAACAAATCAGGGATGACTAAGCATTTTGTCTTGAACCACTACACTGAGTGGGAGATAGTACCATTTTATGGAGCTAGGAAATGAGCAGCACTGGGGAAAATCAGTCTTCATCCCATTTAATTTAATTGCCTCAACAACTCTATCTAGAGGCACTTTTATCATTTCCTCTTCCTAGAAGAAGAAACAGAAATTCAGAAAAGTAAAGTGACTTGTCCCAGACTGCAACCCTGGTCAGTGGCAGAGCCAGAACTTGACAATAGTTAGTCTGTACTCATATTGCACAACTATACATGGTTGTTTCACTCCTTCTCTGTACCTGTAGGAGGCTTCATGGTGTGAGGCTGCTGAAAATCTTGCCTGTTTCTGAATCTATTTTTTTCAAGACTGTACGTTCTAGAATTAGTCATCTATGTGTCAGGGCTGTAGGAAGTAGGCATGAGATTGGAGCAGGGCCGCCTGGTCTCATGCCCCAGCTCATCTGCATTCAAGCTTGTATATGAAGAATGAAGTTCTTAGAGGAAGCATGGAGACCAGACTCCCTCCCATGACCCTGAGCCCTCTGACCTTGCTTCCTCTACAGTCCCCTCCATCCCAACCCCTATCTGTCACCTGCCCCGGCTGCAGGGACTCCTCCCAGTCCCTGGGACAGGCTGAATTCTTTCTCACCCCATGGCTTGGTGGTGCCTGCTGTCCCCTCCATCAAGGTCCTTGTTTGAGGCTTTTTCATAGTCACTCTATGACCTTCATCATGCTTAGCACTATAAACTTTTCAAAATGGTGCCGTTCCCCCTTGGTCATGCCAGAAGTGTGAGGGTATTTTTTCCCTACTTTCACTGTGAGATCCTGGTAGGGCCCCTGGGGGTAAGACTCACAAAATGATGGGATGCTCTCATGGAATCTCTAACTCTCTGGCTGGTCCATGTGGAGGTCCCAGCAATTTGTCAGCTAGCGTTCAGCTTGCTCCTACTCACTGGCCACAGTCTTGGGCCTTCGGTTCTCAGTAAGCTACGATTCTCTGTGTCCACCTGTCTGTCACTTTGGTCTTGGGGGCAGCCTTTTTCCCTGGGTCTCAGTTCCCCCTTGGATCTTAGATTTGCTTACTTTCATTTTGTTTCACCTTTTTTCTTTGCAGTAAGGGTAAAAGTGACAGTGTCTGCTCTTCACATGTTGGACCAGAAACCAGTGATGTTTTTTATTATGATGTTTTGTCTCCCTCTCCACTTGACAGAGACCTTCTCCCTTTTATTCACTTAGTTTCCATGAGACCCCAGAGTATAGGTTTGCACATAATAGTTGCTCAAAATCCCAGGTTTATGGATGGATATAAGAATCTGGGTACATTACTTCATGTCAGATTTTTTTAGCTAAGAGTTGAAATATATAATCTCTGAGAAATCACTTCTAGTCTACAAATGCTCTAATAATGAGGCATGGAGAATTCCCTTGCAAAATGTGACCTGAAGGACAATTTACCAAGCCATGAGGTCTACTAATATAAATGAAATAGTCCAATTTGGTAACCAGTATCCTTTTGAAATTTTGTGTGTGCTGGAGGACCTCAACCACCAAATGAGGAGGGTCCCTCAGCTCCTAGGGACTAAAAAGAATAGGGGCACCTGGCTGGCCCAGTCAGTAGAACATGCAACTCTTGATCCCAGGGTTCTGGTTTGAGCCCCACATTGGGTGTAGAGATTACTGAAAAATAAAAATCTTAAAAGAAAAAAAAAAAGGGACTAGAAGCTCTTTCTTGTATTTCTGAGAACCACTAGAAAGTGTATATTTCTCTTTTATGAAGAACATGGACTCAGTAATGCCATTATTAATTTTTAAAGTGCGAGAAAGAATTAATTACTTCTAACTGCACGCTGTTGCATTTGAATGACACGATATTTCAAAACACAAAACAAAGGGTTACTGTGTCAAAGAAAATTATTGAGCTTCTTGCTAATTTAAAAGGGGTTCAGTGTGGAAGACTCAGAAGGTGGAATTTCAGCATTAAACTCCTGTGACCCTCCCCCACCAAACCAAAACCTACATCATGTTCATCTGAGCTGTTTGTCCCTGTTTGGGGGCCCACATGCTGTGAACACCTGGTGATCTGACCTGCTAATGATCCTTAGCAGCAAAGACCTGGTACAGGCATCCTGATTATTCATAAGGAATCCATCCTTCTTCCTCCGCCAGACCGTGGCAATTGAACAGATGTAGCTCCAGCTTGCTAGGGCTCCCTTTGAGTAGGTGTCCAGGCCTGGTCAATAGATATATTTCAACCCAGGGATGAAAATGGGGCCAGCCTTGAACCCTGAGAGCCAGACTCCGTATTTTAAATGGAAGTGTTTGCAGGCAACTTGTTTCTGCATTGGACCAGATACTGGCAGGTTGCAAACCTACAGCTGTTTGCAGCCATTTTGCCACTATGTGACTAAAGTTGTCTTAGGCTAGGCCCCCCAGGAAGAAGACTGGGGCAAAGGTTTATGTGCAAAAGCTTTATTTGCAGGTATTCCTGAAGGGCATGGGTAGGAGAATAGAGAAGTGAGATAGGAAAGGGGAAGTAAGCCCAAGCAAAGTGCATTAGTGAGCGGGATACTGCCATGGGCAACTGGGGCTTAATCCTATTGGAGACATCCAGAGAAAACCAGAGACCATGGCCCAGAGTTGTCCCCTCCAAAGATAATCATGTTTGAATCTACTAATTCTCCCTTCTTTGGTGGAGGACTGCTCCCAGGACTGTTAGTTCCCTGGCCAACAGCCTGAACTAGCTTCCTTGCCAGAGAAAGCTCCAGGTTGAGGAGACTCACAGGAGCTGCCCCTGGGTGCCATGCTAAGTGTGGAAGGGCTGTGTACAGGAGCCTATAGGATTTGCTGCAGAGACTTTCCCTGAGAACAAAACCAGCCAAGATCACACAGAGGACCGGGTCCTGACCTCACCATCTGGTGCCTGCCTCCGCCACGTATCAGCGAGTGCTGTGCCCCTGGACTTCCCTTTATCTGGATCAGTTGCTCCTCCTTTCTGAAGATGGTTTGAGACTGGTTTCTGTTCCATGTAACGAAAAGATCCCAATGAATATGCAGCCTTTCATCCCATCTAACAAGTACTTGAATACTTATCTCCCTATATCTCCTTTAGGAGTAGAATCTATAATGAATTTACTTTTGAATCCTCCATAATACCTGTTACAAGGTTTGTATAATTTTTAAGAAATACTTATTTAAATAGATGAATGAGTGCTGAAAAGACTCACCAACATGTCATACAAATCTGCATATAATTAACCCATTTTAAGGCACATGGCAGAGGGAGACATCAGGAGAAAGCATCTGGAGCAGGTTTAGCCTGACACTGGCACCCTCTAAGGCAGAGGTGGGGGGTGCTGGGAGAGCAGGTCCCCTTGGGACTTCACATGAAAATGTCCAAGTGTTAGTTCCTGCTATCCGGGAACATAGAGCTTTCTTGGTTCTTTTTTTTTTTTCCCCAAAAGCTTCATTTCCAGGTTTTTTGTCCACTCCTGAGAGTGACTTCCAATCAATTCTTCATTTTTCCTTAATTTGGCCTGATTGTGCAATTTAGTCTCTGTCACTTGCCACCCAGAACCCGAACCAGCACCGAAAATACAAAGCCCTCCCATCCCTGCACAAAGCAGGGTCCCCTCATCTCAGTCCCAGATGCTGTGTCTAGGGTGACAACACGAGGGATTGTGTCATCAAGCCTGCTTCCCTGCAAGATGCTGACTTTAACAGATTAGAAATGTTCCCGGCACATCCCACGCTTCCGCTAATAAATGATTCCATATCTATCATGAATGAATTTTTCAAGTCTTCCATTACTGGGCTGTGTACCTACTCACGAAGTACATTTCCAGGCGATTTTGTCTGAATTATATGGTTAATTGCCTCATATTTCCAGCTCATGTTACAGGCCCCCTGAGTTAGAACGAGGGGGAGAAGTACCATGTATCATTTCCTATACAGAGGACAAATTCATGGATAGAGCAAGGCACGTACTAATGTTGAATGCTAATTTGTTTCTAGCTTCCAAGTATAACTAAGTTAAAAAAAAAGAGAGAGAGAGAGAGAGAGGTAGAAAAGTCAGTCCCCTCTGGAGACTGATTGATGGGACTGATGTTTTAGTTTCCAAATTGTACATTCTTTAATTCATCATTTTTTTATTTTTCATCATAAACGTGCCCATTTGTAAGGCAGTGTGCTGTGAAAGGTAGAGAGGATAAATGCAGGGAAGTGCTGTCACATCCACTCTGAGGCTATGAGATGTGTACCCATTAAAAACCAGAAAAAAGAATAAGAGCCAAATAATAAAGTTACAATACAAAGCAAGATAAGATAAATGGCTTCCAGAAGTTTTGGCAATAAATCCTATGGGAGAAAATAAATAAATAAATAAATCCTACGGGAGTTCGTAGGAAGGTAAGTTTAGCCATTGAAACTGGGCTTCACGATCAGAGTTATCTCCAAAGGCAGGATCTGGATGGATTGTAGAGCGGTGTTCCTCCGTTGGGTGAAGCAGAGGGTGACATCATGCCATAATTATGAAATTTCCAGGCACAAGGAAACGGTCCCTTGTAAGTGGACCTCCCCACCATAAATGTTTCCTTGCATCTGCTCCTTGGCTCCAAAGCCCCGGCTGTCTTAAGTATATTTGGAGCAGAGTTGAGGCTTGGCTCCCTCCCCTACTGCAGTGGTCTGGATAGGTCTCACAATAGTCCTGAATCACGATCCAGACGTCTGACATTGTTGGTATGGTATTCCCCACCCTCTGCAGGGGGCCTAAGGTGACCCCGTCAAGGCGCAGCAGGAAGCAGAGGGCATGCTCAAAGCCGTAGCTACAGGAGAGTTTAAAACGAGGACTGGTTGCAGAGGTGCGGGAGGGACAGAATCAGGCCTGGAACGGCACAGAGGTGGCAAGGGGTGGCGAGGGCAGGGGGCGGGTGGTGAGCTGGAAACTCGGCAGCTGTCAGCACTATGAGGCTGAAGGGGTGAGGCAGTTTCCATGCCCTGCCTTCCACACCTTCCAGATCTCCCTCAGTGACTGTCTCGCTGCCCATCTGCCGGCAGTCATGTCCTGCTAAGATCCCGCCCTTTCCTGCGGCAGCCCACACCCCACGCACAAGACACAGGGGAGTACCTTGGCCCAGTGTTGCTGGATTCTGAAGAGCAGGGCTAGCTCCACATCCCCCAGGAGGACTGGCCAAGACTGTCACTGGGTGCGTGTCAGCAGGAGCCACCCTCAGTCACAGGGGCCTGCGGCAGCTCTGCTTGCTCTTAGCTCTCATGATGTCCTTCTCAAGCAGCTAAATTACATGAGTCCTGTCTCAACCCTCCTCTCTGAATGGAGGGATTCAAAGCTGGAGAGCGGCCATTCTGCCTCCTTCTGTGCACCTCCCAGTTCTAGGTTATTGGGTCAATCCGTGTGAAGTGCCTGATGTAGGCCACATGTGGGTGAGCAAAGGCACCCCGTCTCTTCCCTCTCAGAGCCCGCAGGGTACTGAGGGAGCTGCCCATTACCCAAACACTCAGCTAAACCGTGCACATTGCACCTGTGATGGGCGCTCTGCTGGAGCCTTACCTGGTGCTTTGGAATCTGATCCCCGTGGGGGTGTGTCCTAGTCAGAGATGCTGGTGAAGCACCCCTGGCCGGGGGAGGAAACCAACCCAGGTGCAGGGAGAGAGCCAAAGGATGATTCGGAGTTATATAACTGAAGACGGAGCCAGCTGCCTGTGCAGGGGCCTCAGGGAAGGGGTAGGGCAGGGACAAAGGGCAAGGCGTGGGGAGGAGGCCAGGGGAAGTGTAGCTGGTCCTGTGGCCCCATACAAATGTGTGGGTGTTCCGTGCCGAAGAGTAGCCATTCTGGACAGTGAAATGAAGCTGTAGGGGAGAAGCACAGCTCAGAACTTGCTGTGGATAAAAACATAGTACTTCCATCTTACTGTGGTTTCACTTTCCTTTTACCTGTGGTGCAAACAGATGACTCTCCTGACGAATGTCACACACCCAGCAGCAGCCCCACACTAGGTCACAGCGCCTGCATCACTCCCTTCACCACACCTCTGCACGTGGGCATTTTCTGGGCTCGTGTCATCACAAGAAGGAGAGGGATGAGTTCAGTATCCTGAGATATTGTGAGAGAACACAGTCACATAACTTTTATTACAACTTTACAGTATGTTGTTAGAGTTCTATTTAATTATTAGTTGTTGTTAATCTCATACTGTGTCTCATAAATTAAACTTGATTGTAAGTGTGTATAAATAGGAAAAGGCAGAGTGTATGTTGGGTTCAGTACTATCCATAGTTTCGGACATCCACTGACGGTCGTGGAGCGTATCCCCCATGCATAATGGGGAAAAACTGTAATCCCACAATATTCATTCATCTTTTCTGAAGACTCCCTATTTACACCTAATCTGGCCTACCATTGACAAAGTCTCCTCTAAGCCCTCTTTTCAACTACGCCTCATCCTTGGCTCTTGTCTTTGGACCGCTGAGTTTGGTTTCAGCAAGAAACCTGCTAAGTCAGTTTAAAGAGAATTCCATACCCCCCAACCCCTTGATAATTGATTACCCTGGCTTGCCTTCAGCAAGACCCTTATTAAATCATATTAGCAAGAATTCGTGTACCTTTGATGTTTTCTCTTAGTAATATTCCTCTCTCCTTCTGCTCCTTGGCTATAAATCCCCAGCCATCATTACTGTATTTAGAGTGAAGTTAAGGCCAATCTCTCTCCCTTATTGCAGTAGTCTTGACACCTATCACAATCGTCTAGTCTTCCTGCCATTTTAACAAGTGTCAGAATAATTTTTTCTTCCACACATCCAAGGCTGTGATTTAACTTTTATCAGATTCATGGCAAATTAATCTTGTCATAAGTTTCATTTGATTGCAACGTTGAATTGCACACATTGAGGCATTCTTTGTCTCTGTCATTCATTGGTCATGTTGAATGGATATCTACTCACAATTTGAAAAAATTAGACCAGGTATCACTTGGTACTCATCAGCTTAGAGGTGAATTTTGAAGTACTAGAAATAGAAGGATTATTCAAAGGTGATTGGAGAAAGATAAAATTAGAAGACCAAAAACCAAGCTTTGGAGATGCCCATGGTTAAGTTCAGCATAGGACACTCAGAATTAGGAGAAGGGAGCATTTCAGGAAGAGCAGACTGTATCCTGTTGTCATACATACCAGGTCAGTGATTGAGATGGCTATATCAATTGGCATTTTTTTGATTGCTAGTAACAGGGACTCAGGTATAAATGACTTCAGCAAAAATGTTAACTTACCAAATAAAAGATTTCAGAGGGATTTCTTCAGAAATAGTAGATCTAGTGTCTCAACATATGACATGAGGACTTGAGCTCTCTACACTGCTTAGCTCTACTTTGCTAAAATGACAGAGTGAAGGATTGCTTGTTATACCAGAAACCAACAGGTTACTGAAACTAGGAAACCCTCCTGTTTTGCCGTAGCCCCTCTTTACATCGTAGCACCCAACCACTCTAGACTTGTATCTTCTCAAACCCAAATCAAGTCGCTTCAGAAAACAGAGCCTCTATCTTTGCTACCATTCTGGGAAAAACCATATAATGGGTCACCCTGGATGACCCAGTGTGTTCTACCAATTATGAACCGGCTGTGCTGGACAAGAGAATACAGTGTTCCACATGCCAGTCTAAGTAACATGTCTTACCATAAATCCAAAGGCAGTGTTAGGCTCAGTGTGGGCCAAGCTTCCGTGAGGGCTGGTTTTCTAAGGGAAATTCTGTCACCAAAATTTGAAGAATTAGATGTTAGACAGAGAAAAATAATTTAAATGTCTTCTGTAAAAATGGACTAGCCAGATATTAAAATCTGGAGCGTTCTTCATGAGACCTCCGTGATACACCATATTTAAATATGTAGGTAAAACATCTGCATAGTCGAATCAGTTGTGCCTTTTCTTCTAGGGGTCTTGTTGTCATGGAATCACAACCTCTATTATCCCAGGAATTCTGTTCCTTCTGAGCTCTAGAAATAATGTCAACAGAGTCACAATTGTCGAGCTTTGGGGAGATAAAATTCTCCCCCGCCCCCACCCTGCCACACACATATGCAGTGCTATTCTTGGAAGAAGGATTGTGAGAACTAAAAATGAATCATTTTGGCAAACGAGGGTGGATTAGTACAATACAAATGACTTTCAGGATAATGGCACCTCCTCCCCCCAGTTCATCTGACAGAGGTGCAATGTTTTGTGCTCTTAGTCTCACGAGTGATTCAGGCTCTCGCTGAACACAAGTCACGTGACTAACTCATGAGTAAGGCAATCGCCTGCTACACGCTTTATAGAGTTTATGTGGGAGGAAGCTGTGGTATGTTGAAGAGTCCAAAAGGAATACCTGCTCTTTTTTTATTTTTCTTTTTTGGGCCTTCTTTTTAAAACTGGGTGTGCTCATCTCTACTGATGGGTAACCTGGGAAGAAGTGATAGGAGTTTGCTAGTGTCAGGAACCTGTTGTTTCCTATCCAACACTTGTTCCCTATCTTCATGTTAGCAGCTCCCTGATTTTGTACAGGTATGAGGCAGCCATAGTCTCAGGGAAGCTAGATCCTCCTCAGCCCTATGATGGAGTCATGGTGTGGCATAGATGACTGGTAGCCAGTATCCATGTTTCCCACCACCCCATCATTTTCTGTAGTAATAGAAATCCCAGATTTTAGCTGGGCCCATAGCTGTACAGAGTAAGACAGTTCTCAGCTTCTGTTACAGCTAAGTAAGGCTGTGTGACTAAGTTTTGCCCAGTGGGAGTAAACAGATGTGGTGCATACAATTTCTGGAAGTGTTCTTCATAGGAAGGGATTTTGCCTTTCTGCTGCCTTCTTTCTTTCTTTTTGCTGGCACAAAGGCTGGAGGACTGGAGCTGGAGCAGCCATGTTAGGCTGTGAAGCAACACGGGACAGAACCATAGAGGAGATTAGTAAGAGAGATTCCTGGGCAGCCCGGCCAAACTTCCAGATGTGAAAGTCAACTTCTGTCTTTCATATGTGATATGAGGTTTCCATTTCTTTCAAGCAAATGTAACTGTTACGTATAGACATGCTAATTCTTTTCTTCCATGCTTGATTCAGCCTTGGGCATGTGAATTTATTCTCAACAAGAAGATATAATGGGACATCTAGTGGGAGTCTAGGAATTTTTTCCTTACTCTTAAAGAGTGAGACAAACAGAAGTTTCCTTTTCCTTTTCTGTCTTGTTTTTGTTTGATGTGATGCTGAAACTGCAAAAGTGACCCAGGGATACTGAGTGCACCCAAGGTGGAGCAGAGGTCGGCAGAGCGGGCAGCAGGAAAGATCTGAATCCCTGGTATCGTCATAAGCCACTGGATGAGTCTCCCCGCGCCCCCAGCCCCCAGGGACCCATTTTATATCTAGACTTCCTACTGCAGGAAATGATATCTTTCCTTTAACTAAAAAAGTACTTTCCCTTGCGTTTTCTCTTTCTTGAAGCGGGGAGCATTCTAACAGCTACATCAGTCTATTTCCTCCTTTGTAAATCCAGGCCACTGAGCTGGGGCATAATTAATAATGACAGTAGAGTAGTTGGAGTTTTGGTAGTAACACTGATTGAGCATTTAGTGGGTGTGCCTTGTGTTAAGTTCTGGGCTGGGACCTTATCTCAGCTTTCTCCTCAAGGAACCTCCCTATCCTTTCATTTGTCTGATGAGAAAATTGGGGGCTAGAAAGGGTAAGTAGCTCACCCAAGCTCTACTAGGTGGTGGGGCTTGGATTCAGAGGAGGGAATCGGTGGGGGAGCAGGCGCTAAGGCCCTGGCTCAGGGTCCAGCAGACCTAAGTGGCTGCACATCTCTAGGATGTTAGGGCCTTAGAAGTAAAAAGAGAGGGTCAGACTTCATGCTCATTAAGGCCCCTTTTAGGTCCTAGTTCACACATTCCTTAGTCATTGTGGAGTAGGAGCTGGGAGAGTAACTTTTAATTTTGAAATACATACAGATTAAAGGAAACAGAGAAAAAAGAAAACAAAATATATTCAGGTTTATAGAAAACTCACAGGAATAATGCCAAAGATAACTCCCCTATGCACTCCATTGATGCACATTTTACCACAGCTGTTTTAGGGGAGGAAGGAAGGGAAGTGGGAGGCGGGATGGGAAGAGGGGAAGAAAAGAGAGAGACAGAGCAAGAGAGAGAAACAGAATATGCTCCTTTATCACTAAATATTTTAGTGTTTATTTCCTGGAAGCAAGTCTTTTTATACACAAATAATACAGTTACCAAAATCAGAAAATGAACATTGAGACGAATACCACCATCCAATCCAGGCCCCCTTTAAAATGGGGCTATTTGCCTCAATATTGTCCTTTATAAATATCCTTTCCTCTCTGGTCTAGGCTCAAACCGAGGGCCAAATTGCTTTGGGTCATGGTCTCTATGCAGCCCCTTTTGGCTGGGAAGAGCTCCTCATTCATTCCTATAGACTTTGCAACTCTGACATTTTTCAGAACGGGCCAGTTATGTGGGAGACTGCCATTCAGTTTTGCTTTGTCTTTGGCTTCCTTCTGATTCCATTCAGGTTACACGTTTTTGGCAACAGTGTCACAGAAAGTGCTGTGTTTTCCTCAGTGCTCGGTATCAGAGGGCACATGGTGTCCGCCAGTGCCCTCACAGGGGACATGAAGCTTGCTAACATTGATGGAGGGGGAGTCTGGCAGGCTTCTCTACTGTCACGTGACCTTTTCCCTCTGTATGAGTTACACCCACATGGTGGGAAGAGTCTCTGACACCGTGTGAGTAGCTGTTCCTCATGAAACTTTACCCATTTGGTTCAGCACCCATTGATGACTCTGAGCAAACATCAGTTACTCTGACCTGGGCCACAGGCTGACTCGTTTGAATCTTATCAATAAGAAATTATTTAAGAAGTGAGTGCTATCTTTCTGAGCAGGCCATGTTCCCCAGATGAGCCCCTCTACCTGGCTAGAGGGTCTAGAAAATCTGGCTGTGCCCCATTGTTCAAGGGCCCAGGCCCCTTCTCATCCCTGGGCATCCCCAGAAGGGTATTCCTTTCCCATCACTGAAAGAGGGGCGTGAGACCAACCTCCTCTCTTAAGAGCAGTGAGGCCTCTGCTGTGGGCTTAGACATGGAGGGAAAAGGGCACAACTACAGGACCCCCCTTTTGGGGGTTCTTTGCTAACACTGTGAATCATACTGTCTCTTAACTGCATGCCCACTGTCATCCCCAATACAGACTTCCGATGCCTGTGACACTGATGCTCTTTGGCTCCTCTCCGGGTCTCTCTTCCCCTTCTCAGGAGCATAGGAGAAACTGAGATATAAGTGGACGCTGTGGTTCTGCAATATTTCCTATGGTGGCCAGCCCTTACCCCACTCTGGACAGCCGGGCTGCCTGCTCTATTGCAGGGGAAGGCTGTGCTGAGGACCAGGCAGATAATTCTGAGGATTTTGTGTTCCCAACTCAATCTATTTTTTAAAATTTAGAATAATATAAAATGAAAGAGAGAGGTTATCTTGTTCCGTGTACCCCCTGCCCTTTATAAAGTTCTGACAGTCTGGGCGGCAGTGTGAGGAAGTATGGGGACTAGGGGGGGAGAGCTGGCTTGTGTTCTGGGCATTCCTGACCCCACAAGAGAGTTTAGTGCTATTGGAGAAGGGATAGCAGGACTCCTACACTGAGACGGGTCATCTGAAAACACAAGGGTGCATCCTTGTCCTGGGAAGCACGCAGGCATCTGCCAAGGACCCAGCCAGTGTCCCAGGCCTGAGTAATTCAGGGAAGGGACACTGCTGGAGCACAGAAAGCTGGCGATCCTGAAAGGTGCGGTGGTTAGACACGGAGGAGGACCTGTAGCACCGGGCAGGACACGCCGTCCAAGTCCAGGCAGAACAGGCATGTCAGCGGACGCCGGGGTGCCACTGGAGAGAGGATAGCAGTGCATTCTGCCCATCAGTCTCACCCTGCAGAACTTTGAGGCAATTCTGCACCAAGAAGAGACAGGGCTCTGAAGTGACAGAAATGACGTTTCTGCCACACTGGGAGTGGGGGGCCTTGGCATAAAGTTGAAGTTGCTAATCAGGCATAAAGAAGTGTTTCTTACCGCCAGAGCTTGCAGTTTGAGACTCACACTCACTCCATAGGTCTTATCTTCCTTTTCTGTTCCACTCTCCCATCTCTGGAGTCCTCCTGTTCATTTTCACCTCCTGTATCAGTCAGGTTTAGGTTAGGTGCATGTAACAGAAAAGTGCATGTTATCGGTGGATGACACAAGAAGTCTGTCTCTCTCTTACCAAGACATCTTGAGGTAACAATCAAAGGCTAGTGATGTTGTCAGCAGGAACCCCAGTTCCTTCTGTCTTTGTGCTCCATCATCCTCAACACTGGCTTCATTCTCCAGGTCTACCTACCATCCAAGATGGTTGCTGGAGCTCCTGCTGCCACAACCAAATCCCAGGCTGGTATAAGGAGAAAGCAGAGGAGGACAAAATAGCATGATGAGTCAGATGAACCAACATCCTTTCAGGGGCCTTCCTCACTCAACCTGTACTCTTTAGCTCATTGACTAGAATGTGGGCTACACCCAACTGCAAGGGAAGTTGGGTCACATGGTCCATCACTGAGCACTGAATTAAAAATTGGGTCTCTTACTAAATCGGAAAGGAAGATGGATATTGGGTGGCACCTCACAGTTTCTTTCAAGCCACCCCTTTCCCATCCCTGCATTTTCCTTCTTCCTCTCCTTTGTATCTCTCTGGGCCTCATCTCTTCCTGTCCTGCTCTGAGTTCCATCCTCAGTGCACAGCACCTGAAAGAGCCACTAACCTCCCAGCCCTGGTGTACATCCCTAGCTCTGCAAAAAGGGGCATTGTCTGCACTGCATTCACCAAAGCTGGCAGAACTCTCGGTGCCGTCATGCTCGTCTTGCCCTCGTGTTTTCAGTTTCATGAGGTTGTAATGGATATGCTTCCTTCCTGATGCCGGTTAAAGTTTCAGCCCATCTCCTATTGCCCATTGTATGGGGTAGTCTGTGCATGGACGTATGCCAAGGAAGTCATTCCAGAGCCTCCAGGAAAGTGACCACATGGCCCAGTGAGTGGGAGTTGACTTTGATACAGAAAGCCTGCCATGCAGGTGTCCTGGAAAATGCTGGAGTCTCCCCTTTGCCAAAGGAAAGGGAGGAGAGGGGAAGGGACAGACATTTTTTAAGGGACTGTCTCATACCAAGGCTTGTGGTAATAATTCTCAAATGTGACCTGCTGTGTTTTTCTCTTACACCGAAACCAAGAGGTAGGTAGGTACGTCTCTTAGTTTGGCTCCCACCTAAAGCTGACCTGAGACGAGGACAGGGTGTCAGTATTTGTCCCAGCAGGGGTGCCAGGAAGGAAGAGTGAGGAAGTAGTGTGTGGAGATTGTGTGTCCACTGGTTCTCCACCAACAATGACCTGCTGTGTAGCAGTTGGTGACCCCATGGGGGTAAATGTGCCATCAGAATATCACTAAGCAGAGCTGGAAAGAGAGGCATGCTTGGCTCTCACAAACCAGTGCAGGGCGGCACCAGCGAATCAAAAGTGAGATAAATGGATAAAACCAGTGAGAGATGCTGTAAATGAGCAGGTCCCTGGTGTGGGCTGGTGGGACACACTGCAGTGGTATGTTCTGTGGACCAAGGCGACGTGCCCATTGGCATCCATCCACAGGGTCTTTGGGACACTCGTCAGACTCCCTCCTCTATTGGTTGTGGTGGCCCCTGAGTTCCTAACCCTCCCCACCTCCAGTTAAGCCTTTGGGCCCCTGAGCAAGCTTTAGGCAGAGAAGGGAGAGCACAGGCCAGTGAGGCAGGAAGTTGTCAGCAGGCTGGAGAAAGCCTTTGCCCACAGCTGCCGGTGAACTCAGATGGGCCCGGACTATAGGGGATGGGGCAGCAATGGCCAAAGCATGTGTGACAGAAGGAATCCACATGCTTCTGGAAAGAAACAAGTGGTACAGATTTTATTCTTTGGCTCTGCATGTGACATGTGGGCTCTGTTGCGTATTCCTCTTTGTTTTGTTATTTGTTGATTTTACTATCCTTTAAAAATGTGAAAAGCATTCCTGGCTTGTGGAGCTGAACAAACTTGGGCTAAAAGCTAGAGATTGCCAACCCCTACTCTCTTTCGAGCAGCAATAGGACTGAGAACTGGTCAGAAATGCAGACTCTGGGGCTCCACCGCAGGATGAAAATTGCAGTCTGTTTACATGAAACGTTCAAGAACCCCTCTGCTTGCTACACTACTATATTCATTATACCATTAAGGAAACCTAACCCTCGGAAAGGTTGAATCACTTAATGAAAGTCACACAGAGCCAGGACTCAAGCCCAGGTCTGACTGGTCCCAAGGCTGTTGTTTTTATAGATCGAGGTATGATTATAAACAAAGCATAAACTCATCATTTTTAAATTACTATATTTAAAGTAAGCTGGCTAGTTCAGAACAATATGACAGAGATTTAGTGCTTATGTCATTGAGGGAGCACTGGACGGGGGTGGAAAGAGTCTTTATAGCATTCAGTTTGTAGGAGACAAGCAAGTTCCCAAAGGGGGGATCTTTCTTATACAGGTTCTCAGATCTCTTAGGGGTATCCTGCCTCCCTCAGTGGACTGGAACCTCTTTGAGAGTGGGGACATGGTAATCATGTCTCTTGATGACCTCACAGGGGATCAGTATGCTGATCTACAATGGAATTCAGACGAAAAGAGGTTTACAGACTCCCACTGCTGCGTCGACCTCAGTAATACTCTTTTGGGAGGATAGAGAACAATTTAAGGGAATTAACCTGAGGACTAATTCTTCACAAGGTACCTTCTGATGGTGTCCATTCTTCTACAAGTGACTGATGGTACAGAGGTGAGAGCTTAAGTCAGGCCCTCAAGTTGACTTCCAGATGGTCTGATCTGTTCTTTCCATCTAGGGGTTCTATTATATGTGTGTTAGATCTTATGGACTTACCATTTTTAGTTTTCTTTATCTCCTTAATCTCTTTTGCAGGATGATTAAAGAAGTTCATAAGCATGTTTGTCTGATCTTGGTTCTCTGTGTTATCCCAGGAAAGACATCACTTTTAGGGTGAGCATATGTGTGTGTTGGGTGGGGGGCAGCTTTATTGAAATATCTTTGATGTATAAAATCTCTTGTGTTTTTTTTTTTTTTTAAAGATTTTTATTTATTTGACAGACAGATCACAAGTAGTCAGAGAGAGAGAGGAGGAGGAGGCAGGCTCCCCGCTGAGCAGAGAGCCCGATGTGAGGTCCCAGGACCCTGGGATCATGACCTGAGCTGAAGGCAGAGGCCCTAACCACTGAGCCACCCAGGCGCCCCTCGCTTGTGTTTTTTTAAATGTGACATCCATCTTTGGGGTGCCTGGGTGATTCAGTCTGTTAAGCATCTGACTTCGGCTCAGGTCATGATCTCAGGGTTCTGGGATGGAGCCCTGTGTTGGGCTGCCTGCTCAGCAGGGAGTCTGCATCTCCCTCTCCAGTTCCCCCCAGTATTTATCAGATGTTGAAGTATGGTTTTTAGATCATACTGTCTGCCCTCATTTCATAGATATGATACCCTATTGAGTGATATTGAAAATACTAATGATAGGGGCTCCTGGGTTGCTCAGTCTGTTAAGCATCTGCCTTTGGCTCAGGTCATTATCCCAGGGTCCTGGGATGGAGTCCCTGCTCAGTGGGGAGTCTGCTTCTTCCTTGGCCTCCCCCTGCTTGTGTGTGCTCTCTCTCTCTCTCTCTCTCCCTGTGTGTGTGTGTGTCAAATAAATAAAAATAAAAGCTTAAAAAAAGAAAGACTAATGATAAAGTGTTCAACTTTCTATACTTCGTAAGAAAATAATTTGCTTATTGTTTCAAATTGGTCCTCTTTTCACTGCCACAAATAGTAATCTCTGCTTCTTTGTTTTCCTATTTTTTAAAAAAGATTTATTTATTTATTTATTTGACAGACAGAGATCACAAGTAGGCAGAGGGGCAGGCAGAGAGAGAAGGGGGGAAGCATGCCCCCTGCCCAGCAGAGAGCCTGACATGAGACTTGATCCCAGGACCTTGGGATCATGACCTGAGCTGAAAGCAGAGGCTTTAACCCACTGAGCCACCCAGACGCCCCATGTTTTCCTATTCTTATACAGAGTAGTCTCTCTTTGTGAATTATTGGGAGCCAGGATGGGTTCTTTCAAAGACTTTATTTATCCATGTCTGAATCACTGATACTCAGATGAAGGGAAAAGAGAATGTGAGGTAGAAGCAGTAGTGTTGGCAGGCTGGCCTCTGATGTTAGATTGTCCGGGGTCAAGTCCCAGTACTGCCACTCCTGACTTGTGTGATTTTGAGTCATTTACTTAATTGCTCCAAATCTCAGTTTCTTCATCAGTTAAATGGGGATATTAATAGTACTAACCTGGCTATGTCATTAAATTGAAATGGGCCCAACACATGGTGCTTAGAAGAGTGCCTAACACACAGTAAGTTCTAAGAAAGTGTCATGCCACGTCATTGCCACGATGCTGCTGGTGGTCATGGTGATGGTGACGATAACATCAGTGGTCATGGTTATACTTCATTCATGCAGACTCTTTGACCTTCTTTCCCAGCTCATTGTTTCTTTGCACTCAGGTCAAGCCAGTCCTTGAAGCATCTCTCATATATTCATTGCATTTTGTAGAAGGTCTTCAGGGTTTCAGGCATGTGGCTCTGGGCCCACTCCTTGGTGTAATAATGTGGTAAATTTATTATTTTTATTCAGAGAAAAATCTACCCTGCTAAGAAGGACCTATTTTCTTGGGAGATATTTTAGTCCACGTTCCATAGGAAACAGATCCCAAGTGCTTCTTTGGCAATGCTTTGTGGGAGGATGCAATCCCAGGTCGCAAGAAGGAGTGAGAAAGGAAAGGAGGCAGAGAAGGAAGGAAAGCCAGTGCAGATATGCATTGCTGAAACATCCCGGCTGCACGGGGAAGCCCGGCAAGGTGGACCATGGGGGGTGTATGTCTGCAGAAGGGTGCTGTGGCATAGTCCAGCAGAACAAGGTACAGGGAGCTTAAGGGCTCGGTCCTTCACTCCCAAGTCTCTGACTGGTCGGTGTCAGCCCCACAGGGCCTTGATTGGTTGTGATAGGGGCACCCATGCGGCTGCGGAGGAAGTCAGATTCCACACCCCAGAGTGTACTGCTTCTCCTAGCCCGGAAGGGGTGGAGGAGCCGGAGCCTCGGTAGGGCAGACCAGTCCTGGACCCCCAGCAGGTGTGCCAGAAGCCAGGTGACAGCTTTGCCTTCCCTGCAGAGGAGACGGGGCCACTGCCGGGGTTGAACGGAGGGAGCATGGCACATGGGTGTGGGCCCTTCGCTGATAGACTGATGAGACGAAAATGCTATCTTCTCCTGTACTGCACATCCCCAGCCACTCAAAAATACCTGCTTTTCCCAGGAGTTGTTTTAGCTTGGGTTGCCTAGAGAGTGAAGCTTTAGAACTGTGGGGCTGAGCAAATATAGGGATCCCACACCGGTCAAGTACCCAAGGATGTTCCCATATGTTTACTGCACTGCTGTCGTTGTTGTTGTTGTTGTTGTTGTTTTAAGGATTAAATTCAAGGCTGTGTTTTCTGTGGAATAGGGAATGTGAACTGAGAGCCAGAGTGGAAAGCAGAGAGTGGTGGGAGTCTGGGGCGGTGGGCACGAAGCAGCCATCTCCCTAAGACAGACCCAGGAAAAGACAATTCTTTTCTGAGAGTTTTGTGAAGTTCTGTCTGTTTTGTGCTATAAATGTTCTTTATACAACATCTTCAGCAAGATGTACGTCTTGATGTATGTCAAAATGTAGGTCTTCAACAACATCGACGTTATCTGCAGTATGTTTTGAAGTGGGTTTATATGCGGCAGGAGCATTAGTGAAAGGGCCGAGTTTGGTCTCCAAGAGGGCACAGGGTAAGCGGAGTTGTGGGCTTTCCTGGCTTTCACCAGTTGCCAGCTCCCTCCTCCCCCCACTTCACAGCTCTCCTCCACCCCCCACCCTGCCCCAGAAAGTGGTTGAGTTCTTGATTTTCAATGACAGAAATTAACTCTTCATTACTTCCGTGGAAAAGGAACCTGGAGGGTACTGGGGACTGTGTGTTCAAACATGGGCAGGAACCAAGGTAGTGCCCACAGATCAATCAACAGGAGGACCCACAGTTAAAGGGAAGCACCTGTCTGGGATGCCAACATTGCCACTGCCAGGAGTGAATCAGCCACCCTGTGGCTTTGCCTTGCTCCCTGCAGCGGCAGAGTCCAGCTAGCTCTGCCCGCTCCGACAGGTATACATCCTGCTTGCAGAGGGAGGGCAGGGAAGCAACCTAGTCCAGCTAATTATTGGAGAACATGGTTGTTAAAGAAGTAGATTCTAGGATCCGATGGCCTGGATTTGAAGCCAATGTCAGCCATTTGCTTGCTAAGTGTGCTTGGGGAAGTCACTTGAAATCTCTGTTTCTCCGTTTCCTTGCTTATGAAAAGGGGCAAAAATGAATCCTTATGAAATAAATGGCTAGAGCTCTCATTTCTAGGGCCAAATTTTTAGGGCCAAAAGTTGTTCAGCGACTTGTATTATTAGTGTCCTGTGGCTGCCATGACCAACTGCCACAAACTGGGTGGCTTAAAAAAATAGAAATTTATTTAGAAATTTCAGTGATATATTTGACACCAAAGTGTCAGCAGGGCTATACTCCCTCTGGGCAAGTCCATCCCTTGCCTATCTAGGCATCCAGTAGATGCTGGCATTCCTTGGGCTGTGGCCACATCATCCACATGTCTGCTTTTTTTTTTTTTTTCCCCCACACACCTTCTCCTTCTCTGTCTTCTTTTGTCTGTGGTGAGATCATTTGTTATACAGTTGGGGGCTCACCCAGATAACCCAGGATGATCTCATTTTGAGATCCCAACCTAATTACATCTGCAAATATTCTTTCTCCAAAGACACTCCAAGGTCACATTCATAGGTTCTGGGTGGACATATTTCTAGGAGGCCACCATTCAACCCATATACTCTTTTTACTTTTTCTCAAGGATTGCAAAAGAGGTTGGCTGCTGGGCAGCCAAAGCAGTAGACCCGTTATTTATTTATGTGTTGATAATCCCAGTGTAGGACAGCAGTTGGGAAGGGAGAAGGTTACATAACTCGAGTTGGTCACGTGACTCTGTACCATCAATATAGTTTTGATGAGAGTCCAGAAGGGTGTTTTTGGAGCTCCTGTAAGAAAAGAGTGAACACACAGAAATGACAGATCATTCCCAAAACATACTGTTTCCTGCCTTAAGACCCGAGCTGTCACCTGGATAAGTAGCAGGGTGATTGAGAGCTTTTCAGCCTTTGCTAGGATGACTGAAAGGCTTATGGCTGGAACTTCAAAGATAAACTCCATGGTAAGACATCAGTGACCACGAGCCCTCTCATGTGGCCGCAAACCTCACTTTCCTGCTAAGCCAGCCCTGTGTTCTGGAAAAATAGGATTCTCCTGGAAGAACCTGGAAGGGGGAAAAGAAAAATCCAAAGACCCAAGTTTTGTTCTGTTTGTACCCTCTTGGGGGGTGGTGAGAGAGAAAATCTGAGATCTTTCGGTAAAAAGGCAGGGATAGTGAGATATAGCTGCCTTAGCTTTGTACCATCAAGGCCCATCCTGCCTCTTGAAGGGGTCCAGAATATACCACTGTGATATAACAATTATTTTGAGGAGAAACCATTTGAATACCTGAAATTTCTTATTGTCTAAAAGTAGAACCTCCCAAAATAACTCAATTATAATAAATCCCTTCCCCAGGAGTTACCAGGGAATACTGATTCATCACCAGAGATTAGAGTCTCCATACTACACAGAACAGAAGTTGTCAAAAAACTATCATATCTCAAAATACAAAAACAAACAAAAAAACCTATCATATCTCCTATCTGTTCTCCTAATAGCCCACTTGCCATTTCAAAAAGTTATTTATCAATAGGTGTCACATTTTTCTATGAATTTCCATATGTACATGATTAATTCTGCCTTTTCTCTTGCCAGTCTGTTTTTTATCAGTTTAATTTGCAAGCCCCTAGTCACCTAACTAAGAGTTACATGGTAGAGTAAAAGTTTTTCCTTCCTGCCATTTTCATACACAGGACAACACAGTTCTGTTTTCAGGAAATATTCTTGGTTTTTTCTCTGTGTCCGTGTGTGTGTGTGTGTGTGTGTGTGTGTGTGTGTGTGTGTGTTTTATAAGACAGTCCCAATAGGAGATGCAATTTATTATTCCGTAAGAATTTATAACATTCTTAAAGAACACACACACACACACACCCAAACAGACTCTGAGACAGGGATTTAAGTACAAGTTGTTTATTTGAGAGCCAGTCCCACTAGGGAAGGGAGGAAATGAGACAGGGAAGAGAAGGAGGCCAGTTATGTGTGTTGCTGAACATCCTATCACTGTGGACAACTTGGTCTCAATCCTCCTGGGACTTTCAGAAAACTGGATAGGACATCCCTCAGAGTTAAGCTGCCCAGGGGGTGAGGAAGCTGGTATTTATCCTCTTTCATTCATCTTTGTCTGAGGGCTACTCTGACGTGGATCCATTTCCCAGCACTGAAAGCCCCACATCTGTGCCAGGAGAGAAAGCCCTCTGGTAGATCACAGGTGCTTGCAGAAGACACCACAGACAAATAGAGTTAGTAAGACCCAGCAGGTTGTGAATGTGGCGCTATGCTCATGACTGTGACCTTTGCAGTTAGAGAGTTCTGGATCCAAATCCTTGTTCAATTAACTGTGAGATTCTGGCAAGTTCTGTATCAATCTGAACCTCATTTTCCTCCTTTGTGAATTGAGGATAATAATATCTACCTCACAAAATTTTGATTAAAAATGAAACAGCTTATATGAAATGGTTGGCATATGTCTGCTGTGAGGGAAGAATTTATGACCAGGAACTTCTTTTTACCAATCATAAGAGGAACACGGCACTAACACTATAGATCTCATTTGAATGGACCCTGAAATTCCAGAGAACCCTGGCAGAAGACATTATGTGGTGCACATATTGGTACACCATCATTTACCTGAGTCCTGGAATAACTACATTCTTGGGTATCAGATTGGGGGTGAACCAGCATGGTGTCCTCCAGTTCAGTTAAATTTGGACATTATCTACCTGGAGTTAGCATCAAGTGCCACAGGTTAAGGGGTCAGTCCCACAAGCCTGTTGCCCATTTCAGGGGCCAATTGCAAGCAGTGGGTCCCTAAGGTACCCACATTTCTGTCTAACTGGGCTACAAATTGGGAGGTTCCATGATCCCCTCCCCAGGTTTGATAATTTGCTATAATGGCTCACAGAACTCAGGGAAACACTCACCTACATTTATCAGTTTGTTCTAAAGAAAGGATATGGTAAAGACACAGATAAGCAGCTACATGAAAAGTTACAGAAGGCAAGGACTGCAAGGGTCCTGAGGGCAGGAGCCTCTGTCCCCATGGAGGAAGGGTGTGCCTTCCAGCATGTGGATGTGTTCACCAGCCTGGAAGCTCTCCAACACCACACTTCAGGAATTTTTGGAGGCTTCCTTATGTGAGCATGAGCAATTATTAACTCAGTCTCTAGCCCCCCTCCCCTCCCCAGAGGATGGGGGATAAAGCTAAAGTTCTAAGCTTCTAATCATGGCTTGGACTTTCTGTCATCAGCCCCTAATCTAGGAGCCCACCAAGAGTTGCCTCATTGGAATAAAAGACACTCCTACCACCAATGAAATTCCGAGGGACTTAGGAGCTCTGTGGAAAGAACTGTGGCTGAAGATCAACTAGGAGAACAAAACATGCACCTAGAACCTTTATCATCTTGGAAATTAAAAACTTTTGAGGAGCTCTGGCCAGGAGCCAAGGGTGAAGACCAAAATATGTATTTTTCATGTATCAGAGTGTCGCTGGGAGTATGGTACTTAGCCCCTTCCTTTTCTGGGTCCTGGTCTGCAACAAGTTAGGACAAAGCAAGGAGGTATTCAGCTACTCAGAGGGTTTAAAAGGCCAAGGAAAATCAAAGAGGAAGCACAGAGGAGACCCTCCGGGTGGCCATCGGAGACTGCCCAGCAGTGTGGACTGACTGCGACCATGGAGGCAGAGCCTGAATCATCCTATAGCTGCTCTAAGTGTATTTGCCCTGCCAGAAGTCAGACTGTTCAGGGAAAAGGACTGTACCTTCCCACTCACCTAAATATTAACAGCCAAAGAGAAGGGCTACACTCGAAAGCCTTCCCAAACAGAGCGATCCTCAAGCACGATAGAAGTTTTAATCCTAACTTAATCCTGCATCCCATAAGGTTTCTGCTGGCCATGAAGTTCTTCAAACATATTATTCTTGGAATCCCACTCTCCTTTGGGAGTCATGATGCTAACTGTCTTAGCCCAGGTTCTTTAGAAAACAGAGCCTGAGGCAGATGATTATATGCTAATCCTATATGGGTAAGTGCAATCCCAGGGCAGCTGGAGTGAGGGAAAAGGGGAATGAGGTGAGGAGCAAATGCCAGCAGATAGGAGAACGTGTGTACCTAGTTGGCTAGAGGAGAAACCAGTTGCTCTGTCTCCAATCACTATCCCAGACTGTGTGAACATCTCAGCTCAGTGTGCTCATGGGAGGGAGAGGGAAGAACTTAACCCTTTAGCCCCTGTCTCCCACTGGTCAAAGGGTTGCTCCATGTAGCATTACCCACCCACCCACCCCCACCAAAACACACATTTCCAGGGCTTGTACATACGGGGGTGTGGAGGCATATGGCATCTCAGCAGCAATAGCAATGCCTTCTGGCAAAGAGGGCAGAAGAGGGCCCTGTGAGCATGAGGCAGGAGCTTCTTTAGGTCATGCCGTGTTGGTGATGAAGACTTCCTTGACCAGGTTCTGATCCTCTGAAACTCTGAACATTTTCTTTCTTTCTTTCTTTCTTTTTTTTTTTTTTTTTTGATAAGGCTCTGTCCTTGGGCAGGTCCTCAAAAGCCCAATTATAGCAAGAATCCTGCTAAGTCAGTTTTGCCAGAATCCATCATCCATTCCCCACTCCAGGTGATAGCTGATCTCTGTGGCCTGCTTTCAGCCAAAATCTTATTAGGTCAATTTAGCAAAGAATTACCTTGCCCTCTTAGTAATTTTCCATCCACTGATGCCTCCCTTTCCCTGTTCCTTGGCTATAACTCCCTACTTTTTCTTGATGTATTTGGAGGGTAGCCCACTCTCTGTTATTGCAAAGCCACATTGTAGCAGTACCTTGGATAAAGTCTTCCTAAACACATTTACCAAGTGATGGAATATGTTGTTCTTTATCAGACCACATAGAAGTGGGTGTCCTGGTGAGTTCAAGGTCCATGCAAGGTGCCTGATACACTAGCTTAGGATCCATTGCTGTAGGAAAGAATGGAATCTGGGTGAGAATTTAAAAACCAATTATTTGTTGAACATCTTTTAGAAAAGAGATCTGAACACCAAGAGTTCTAATTAACAAAGTCTAGATCACTCAGCTAGTAACTACCAGAGCCTGACTCTGAACCCAGGTGGACTAGCTCCACACCCTGCCATCTTGCATGTTGCGTTTAACAGACACAAAGGAACATTACAGTGAGCAGAAGTGTACGCAAGCTCCACCTCTTATCTACCCAGTGATCTAGGGCATCTCTGTGGCTTTGGTTTGTTCATCTGTACCATACAAGTGGGCATTCATTGGGATATCATAGTAATAAATATTTTGAAAGAAGTCACTGAAAGCGTTCCTCTCCATGCCCAGCTCCACCCAGACACACACTCAATTTTCTGTGTTATTATCAAATAACTTTGAAGTGTTTTTACCTGAAATGGTGCTTACTAAACACAGTGCCCTTTTTGGGGGGGCACAGAGAATCACAATTAGCTTCTTTCAGGTTTTAATTTTGGCCACCTTCACCTCCCCAAAGTGTTCAGTGCATGCCTATAATACGGTGTGTTGGAAGGATTGGTGATTGAGCACGCGGTGACCCCATCTACTTTCTGTGAAATCCAAATTGAGTGAGATGACACACCACAGGGACAGAAGAGAGCTGTTTGGATAATTGCTGATCATTCATGAGGATAAAATAAACCTTTGCAGGAGACCTCATCCTCATACGAGATTATTAAAATGCTTGAGCAAAATCTCTGCTTTTAAAAATGTCTTATAAATTTAGTTTGAACGTTTGTATTAGGTTTAATATCATCTTATTTTTCTGTTTTATGAATCATGTCAGTTTTTCTCTGGAGCTTGAAAGAAACACTCTCCATTACCAGAAGGGAAAGTCATTAAATGACTCATCCTGTCACACCAGCAGGAGATGTTCACCCCAGGTTTGTTTTATGTGCTCATTTGGGTGTAGGATACAGAGATACTAATCCCACAGCTGACCCTCAGCCCTGCTCCTTTTGAAACACTCCTGAGGCTATTTCCACACCATTCCTTATCAGCACACACATCATTTTCCTCTGGTTTCCGTAGGTGATTTTGCATAGCCACACATCAATAGTTCATTGATCGACTGAGAAAGAAAAGGAAGAGTTCCCCAAAAGTAAATTGTTCAACTAAATGGAGCTTGTCCTTTGCAAACAACACGTTTAAAAATTTTAATCATATTTGAAAGAAATGCTTCTAGGAGGTGCGTGTCCTAGTCAGAAATTATTTGGTAGTAAGTCACCAAAACCTAAGACTAGTTTAAGCAGAATGTTTGTGGAACAGATACAGGGGCATCTCATGGAATCCAGGGCCAAAAAATGACCAAAGTTTCCTAAGGGGCAGGTAAATTAACATTCCATCACTTGTCCATCTCATACTCTTGGTGACCATTTAACTATTGATCTCTGATTCTCAATTAACAAATTATGATGGACACATTGTGATCGAGGAAGTAGGGAGCTGGGTTTGGGTACTACCTCTGGTTCCAGACAACATAGTCACATTAAACATTTGCTAGTAGTTCTTAGCCAAAGAAGGGTATCGCTCCCCTCTACCCCAAAGAAGTATTAGAAAGTAGATTAGAGCATTATTGATTGTCACAGTGACTTGGAGAAGAGATACTATAGACATTTAGTGAGCAGGAGTTGGGGTGCTTAATGTCCTTCAGTGTACATACCAACCAGACCCACAAAGTGAAGAACTGGTCTCACTTCACACCACTCCCTCCCTCAAGCCACCAGATGCCAGTGGTTTCCTGAGAAACAGGGAACTCCTGTGAATGTTGATTTTTCATTTGCTCAAAATGAATGGGTTTTGGTCTTGGGTGCAATACAGTTTTTTAATTCTGTGACCTAATCATAACAGTGTGATGTGTTAGTACAGAGAGGCCCTCTGGTAATGGTCTGTGCTATTAGACACACACTCTGATCATCCCCATTCTGAGTACACAGAAGGGTGGGAGCCTGTGACCAGTGCTGGCCCATGAGCTGTAGGCTGAGAAAGTATGTCACTTCCAAGGTGAACGATTAGTAGATTAGTTGTCAATGAGTTATCCATGAAGGTGTTCTTTTCCCTTTGCCATGGCAACATTATAATAGATGGTAACTGTTCCATGAGCTAGGGGTCCCAACGTGAAGACAGTCTTGAATCAGAGTAAAATCACCTGCCTACTGATGATGGACAGGAGTATGAGTGAAAAGTAAACCTTCATTATTTCAAGTCACCCAGATTTGACGGATTGTTTGTTACTGCAGCAGATGCAATGCATCCTGACTGATATAGGCTCTCACAATTGCTATGTGCCAGGAATTCTTCTTAAGTACTTTACAAACATGAACCCATTTAATGCTTACAATAACCTTATAAAGTAGCTGCTGCCCTTATCCTCATTTTGTTGTTGAGAAGAATGAGTTGCAGCCTGGGTAACGTAGGCAGGGACCAGTAAGTGGCAGGGCTGGGATTCAAACCCAGGCAGTTGGGCTCCAGAATCCTATCTTTACTACAGTGCTATATTGCCTCTCACGTCTTATGTAGCAGTTGGCCCTACACTAAACGACCTTAAACTAAAGTTGCTCTAGTTATCTAACATCCGCTTTCAATATTTTTAAAATTATGTTCTTTATTCCTGTTATCGGTCACTTGTTTGCTGTTGCCAACATACCTGTCTCTAGCAATAGCCACCCCCCCCACTTAATGTGCTGTTTCTAATCCATTATGGACTAGGAAACCAGATAATTAAGCTTGTTATCTCTGTTATAATTGTGACTAATTGAGTCTGGCCACCTTGAGAGTCAGCATCGCTCTGTTCCGCACCTCCTTGCCTTGCTCACTCTCTGGTAATTGTGTGATTGGTGGCTCTTGTATCTGTCCCCCCTCTAAACAGCATGCTCTTTCGAGGGAAGGTAATGAGCTTAATTCACCTCTGTGTCTTTCTGTCCCCTTCCCCCAGCACCTAACACAATGCTTTGCATATGTTAGGTAACTAATAAATATCTGTTAAGACTATTAAGTAATTAGGTCCTGAGTAATGGCCTAAGAGCTTGCCTATAAGTTAATTAGATGGGCTTTGCTACTAGCCTTTGGGACATCCGTTTTAGCTGTCTAGAGGCCTTTGGGACTTTTTTTATTTGTGTCTTGGATACTTAAGATTATGGGACAGAGAGATCAATGAATTCCTTCATTTAGTCCCCCAGTAGGTATTTATTGAGTTTATACATGATATAAAAATACCAGCAGCTTGTACTTCCTGAATATTTACCATGTACCTGGTACC
Source organism: Enhydra lutris kenyoni (assembly GCF_002288905.1). NCBI lineage: Eukaryota > Metazoa > Chordata > Mammalia > Carnivora > Mustelidae > Enhydra > Enhydra lutris. The sequence goes on along the minus strand of NW_019154094.1, from coordinate 28,344,303 downwards.
ATGTACCAGGAAAATGTTTGAAACATCTTATAAGTATTAATTCATTCAGACTCACAACAGCCCAGTAAGGTAGGTGCTATTATCATCATCCCATTGATGATAGAGGAAACTGAGACACAAAGAGTAGTTTTCCCATGGCCCCATAGCTAGTAGGAAGTGGAATTAGCCTGTTAGGTGCTAGGGATACAGATGGACAAAACAGAGAAGGTGCCTGCCCTCGTGAGGTTGGCATCCTAGTGGGAAAGCCAGAAAAGAAAGAAGTAAATATATAAATCCGTAAAATATTTGCCGGGTGTAATACATGTTCTAAAAGGCATAAACAGAGTGCCGTAATTGAAAACAAAGCAGTGGCCTAGGAGTCTGATTCTCAGGAGGGCATCTGGGATGGAGCATATAAGTTCATCTATTATTGCATTAAAAATTATCTCCAAACTTCATGCTTAAAGTAATAGACATTTATATCCCACATTTTCCTTGGGCCAGGAATTTGGGAGTGACTTAACTGGGTGGTTCCAGCTCTGAGTTCCTCAAGAGGCTTTAGACAAAATGTCATCTGGAGCTGCAATCATCCACAGCCTTGACTGGGGTTGATGGGTCTGCTTCTGAGCAGGGCACCATGTCAGACAGCTCCATCCAACAACAGGAGGGAAGTAGGTCAGGGACTCGTGGTAGCTGGTTACAAGGCTCTCTCCATGTCTGATGGGGGAACTTAAAATTCAAAGAGCAGCACCCAGATAGAAGGTCACAAGTGGGCTAAAATCCCACGAGCCCAAGCTAGACCCCATAAGCCCAGGCTGAAACTGGTGATGAGGGAGCCCTACAGTAGTCCGTACCCTTCAAGACAGATCTGAACACACCTGGCCCAGCTCCTGCTTCACACCAGTTAGATGAGCCAGAAGACAAGCAAAGAGGTGTATGTGGTACAAAATTGCTGCTGCCCACCATCCACCTCCCACCCCCAAGTCTCTAAGAATCCCTAACTGGAAATACACAGAAAAGGGAATTCGTTCATTCACCAGAGTCAAGTTGACACACTGCAAAGCTGTCACACCATCCCACTCTCTCCTGCGGCTGTTCGAGGGTCTCTTGACAGGAGGCCTCAGTTCATCTCATCTCCTCAGAGCAAGGAGAAACCTGCAGTGTCTTCTATGGCCTGGTCTTGGAAGTCCCGTGTCACTTCTGTCATATTCTCTTCATAAGTGGGTCACTGAGACCAGGACACACTCAAAGGAGGGATAATGAGGCTTTACCTTTTACAGAAAGCAGTGTCAAAGAATTTGTGGACATATTTTAAAAGGCAGCAACTCAACCAGCACAGAGTGTTTTGGGTAGAGGTGACAGAAGCCCTGAAGAGCTTGACGTGACCTTTCTGAAGGTCACTGCGGCCAAAGCTTCAAGGACAAGCCCCAGGGAAGAGCCACCTAACCTGTGGCCAGGCCTTTTCAGTCATGAGGCGGAGTTTGTATTTTATACTAAGTGCCATGACTAGAAATCGTGGTGAGGTCTTAAGAAAAGTGTCTAATTTACATTTTTGAAATACTGCTGGATCTACTCCTTGAGGAGGTGTCTGAGTCAAAGCAGGGGAGCCCACAGGAGCATTAAAACACCAGGCCTGTTCTTGTCCTGGCTCTGCCATTGATTTGACTGGTTCATTTCATAAGCTCTCTGGACCTCACTTTCCTCCTCTGTAAAGCAAAGTGACAATTCCCTACCCTTCTCCCAGCCCGAGGGCAGGATGCACAGAGAGAATGCGCGTGGAGATGTTTGACAACTGCCAAGCACTCTGCTGCTGGGGAGATTTTGCCTGACCTGCTCTGGGTTACCACCACTTCCAGAGTTAGGGATTTTAACTCCAGAAGAGAACAAAGATCATGAGAAACCCTTGTTAGCTTCACTAAGTCTATTTGTACAGTTGCTACTCAGTGTTCTAACAGAGTTGATACCCACTGTGATAATTTTATGTGTCAATTTGGCTGGTCATGAGCGCCCAGATATCTGGTTAAATATGACTCTGGGTGTGTCTGTGGAGGTGTTTCTGGGTGAAATGTGGTAAACTGAGTAAAGCAGATGGACCTCCCCTATGTGGGTGGCCTTCATCCGATCCGTAGAGGGTCTGAACAGAACAAAAGGGGGAAGTTCTCTCTCTACTTGACTGCTGTGACATCAATCATTTCCTGTCCTCAGATTGAAACTAACACCATCGGATTCTGTCTAGAACAGTAGCACCGGCTTTTCCGTCTCCAGCATGCAGATGGCAGATCATCGAATGTCAGCTTCTGTAGTCATGGGAGCCAATTCTGTTTCCCTGGAGAACCTCACCTAGTCCACCCAGACAAGTAGTAAACTAACCAAAGACCATCATGTTGTGTGCAGTGCCTCTGGGTCATGGCGGCCTCCCTGCAACCATCCACAAGGACTCATACCACCCTGGCCACGTGGCATCTGCTGTCCTTTTTTGGTGCCCCAGAAACAGAGCCCAAGATGGGGAGTTTGGTGCAAGTAACACAAAAAGGGGGTACTTTCAAAAGACACTTTGTGGGGAAATGAGGGATGATGATAAAGCAGGAGAAGGAGCAGGCAGACATGAATTCAGAAGCCTGGCCTGTATGTGATCCCATGGGGAGCTCCAGAGCAGGAACTGTACCTCGTTGTTCTGCCCAGAGGTATGCAGGCCTGGCTGCTATGCAGTATCCTTGCCACTTGAGTCATAAGTCACCCAAGACATAGTGTTTTCAATCAATGGTAACCTGTCTGCACACCCATGTTCAAAGCAGTGATATTCGCTCCAGCCAGAGGATGGGAGCCACCCAAGTGTCTATTGCTGGGTGAATGGATGAACATAATATGGTCTGCATGTACCGTAGAGTATTTTTCAGCCTGAAAAAGGAAGTTTCTCACAACATGGGTGAATTTTGAAGATGTTATGCTAAGGAAAAGAAATCACTCAAAAAATACACACATAAAAAAATGAGTACTACCTGATTCTACCTAAAATAGAGGAATTCATAGAGGCAAAGTAGGATGGTAGTTTCCAGGGCTGGGGGAGGGGGAATGGAGAGCTGTTAAGTCTATGTTTTGCAAGATGAAAAAGTTCTGAAGATTTCTTGCGTAACAAAGTGGATATACTTAACTCTACTGAACTGTATACTTAAAAATGGTTAAAATGGCAAATTTTATGTGTTCTTTACCATGACTAAAAATAAAATAAATTCTTAAACAGTAGTGAGCATTTATTAATGGTCACTGTGTCTCTAGGTCACACATGTGGGAGTGGCTTGGCTGGGTTGGGCTATTCTGACTTAGGTGGGGGCTGTCATGAGGCTGCAGGGAAAGGGCAACTGGGGCTTAGGTTCCATCAAATCTTCTTTCCTCACATGTCTGGTCCTTGGTCAGAGAACACTTAAAGGGTCAAAGCTCCTTCACAGTGGTCTCTCCACACAGACTCTCCAGTGTGGTGGCTTCAGGGTTGCTGGACCTCTAACATGAGGCCTCAAGACTACAGTGGCACACATTCTGAGACAGAGAGACAGAGACAGAAGCAGAGGGCCAGAGCCAAGCTACATCTTTGCTTATAGTCTAACATCAAAAGGTACATGTCTTCAGGCCACCATGACAATGTGCCACAAACTAGGTCACTGAAAATGACAGAAATTGTTTCTGTCACAGTTCTAGAGGCTAAAAGTTCAGAATCAAGGTGTTGGGCCACGCTCCTTTGGAAGGCACTAGAAAAGATTCTTTCTAACCTCTTCCTAGCTTCTGGTGTTGCCCACATTCTGTGGTGTTCCTAGATTTGTAGACACATCACACCAGTCTCTGCCTTTATCATTCATGGCACTCTCCCTGTTTGTGTGTCTCTGTGTGTCTAAGTCTCTGTCTTTCCCTGTAAGGGTACCAGTCATTGGACTTAATCAAGTCATGACCTCATTGTAACTTGATTACACCTGCAAAGACCCTAATTGCAAATAAGGTCATACTGAGGGCTACTAGGGTTGGGACTTAGACATAGATTTTGGGGAGTACAGTTGAACCCCGAACAGAAGGCATGTAGCATCACTTCTACCTCCTCCTGCTTCTTAGAAGTAAGTCATTAAGGCTGGCCCATCTTCAGCAGGGAGAAGAATCTAGAATGTGCCTTCGGATAGGAGGAATGGCAAAGAACTTGTGGGCAAAGAACTTGTGTCATCTCCCAGGCATCTCTGGATCTACGTCTCCTACCAGCCATGGGCCAGGCTTCAGGGTGGGTGCAAGCCTGTTCCAGCTGCCTGATGGGCACTCTGGTCTGGAAATGGGGACCTGGGAGCAGCACCAAGAACACCTGTTACAGAGACATAACCACCAGCTCTGTGCAGACTGTACCTCCCTTTGAATGAGGTGCTATAGCAAACTCTTCTTCTGTTATAAAAATGGGGCAGCCTTTGAAGTGAAAGAACATTTTAAAATTCTATTCAGACACTCAAATGATAATACTCTCCCTAGTAAAGCATTTAGAATGGTCTGGATACTATTCCGAGGACTTTTTAGATATTAGCAGATTTAATCCTCACCACCATGGGAGGTCAATACCACTATTATTCTCGTTTTATGGATGGGGAGACTGAGGTCCAAAGAGGCTAAATAGCTTGTCCAAGTTCACATGGCTGGTAAGTGGTAGAACTAAAATTGGAAGTTTGGCATCGGGATCCATAACCTATGTTCTTAGCCACACTCCTATACCGCTGTTCTAGGATAGAATCCAGTGAGAACAAAATAAAGCAAAACAAACTTGATCTTCTACTACATAATCATTTGGACTGATAACTCAGTTTAAACATAATTCCAAGAAATCAAAGACCAAACAGGTATACAACTCCCCTTCCTGAGAAACTCCATGCACCCAGGTATGACCCCAGCATAAGCACTTCCTCCAGGAGAAAGAACCCGGATCGGTCAAACCTGACGCTGTGGCAGGCTGAGGCAGAGGTGTTTTGGAAGAGCACATCAGATGGAGGCTCCAAATTTCAGCATTAGCAAACCCCTCAGCTGTAACTAATCTGCAACAAAGACGTGATGGGGGAGGTGGGTGTTTTGCAAGCAGACCCTGTCTCCTGGTAGTCAGATGAGGTATATCAACTGATTTCCCCTATGAGATGTGTTTTTCTATTGGGCTTGTGCTTTCAATTATCCAGATGAAGAAAAATTCCATTTTTTTGGCTCTTTACCAGATCTTGATTTTCTTGCTCATTTCCTAGCTCCTGGACACTTCCTCTTCCCTAGCTACTTGGAACTAGAGATTCTGATATTTCTGTTAAGTGGACTCTGTGTATGTGTGTGTGTGTGTGTGTGTGTGCATATGTATGTGCATGTCTTTGGAGTGGGGCAGGCAGGGCTGGTACAGTGCTCAGAGCAGTCATGGACTACCAGATAAAATGCCCTTGATCTGATAGGTTTGCTTCAAACCATCAAACTGCATCACTCAACAATCCAGCAGCCTCCAGCTGATGGATTTGCAGAAGTGCTCAAGGATAATTGGCATTTTAATGGGAAAATGCCATGTTCCCAAGTGTCAGAATAGCAATAAGATACCCCAAGGGCCATTAACACAGTTCTTGGGTAATTAAAGTTGCTCACCCATCAGTCTTGGTCTCAGAACAGATCCTATGCTTGCAGCAGGCCTTCTGGAGGCACCCCATTCTCACAGACCACTAAATTAGAACTCTCATGATCAAATGGCTCTGCCCATTCAAACACATGCCTGCAAAAGGCATTGAGGAGCAGTTGTACCTCTGTCTGTCGCTACCTTTCTCCTGTCCTGTCTTCCGCCAGGGTTGAGCTCAGGTGAGAACTCTGAGAGCTGCAGGTGATAGAAGGAAAGTCTTTCTCTCTAAGTCTTCTTGAATCAACTTATCGAAGCCACATTTCGAAAGGGAATTTTGGTCTCATGCAGCCACCATTTTCTGACGGTTTCCAGATCCCAGGTACAGTGCATATGGCAGGACTTGGCTTGCTGAGGAGGGCTGGGGCAACAGTTTCCCCTCCTTCTCCCCCTCTACCCTTGGCTGGGGCTCTGGTGTATGCACTGTTGCATGTGCTTATCCTTGTTCATGTTGAATGAGGATTGTTATGCACTCAAGCATGACCTCTCTCCACCACTGTCATCACCCATAGGGATGAGGAGATGGAGGTTGGGACAGGGAAAGTGGCTTGTCCTAGGCCACACAGGAGTTGGAAATCAAGCTCAAGCTGACTCCAGAGCTCAAGGTTTTCACCACCATACTATCCTTCTCTTATTCACTTTTCAAAATTTACAGGTGACTCATGTCTGTTCTGGTTATAGAAGTATACCCTCCTCAGAAAGAATTTTTAATTCTCATTTTGCCCCAAGGTTCTTCCCACTACTGTCTTGGGAGTGTGGAATAGGGTTCAGGTTGAAGCATGAGGACAGACTGAGGGCTTAGAGGAGGCTCACGCCTTAGTCTAGTCAGGCTGCTCAAATGGTAATACCATAAACCGTAGAGTGTAAACAACAAACGTTCATTTCTCACAGTTCTGGAGGTTAAGCAGTCCAAGAACAAGGGTGCTTGTAGATTTGCTGTCTGGCGAGGACCTGCTTCCTGACTGATGGCTGTCTTCTCACAGTGTCCTCACATGGTGGAAGGGGTGAGGGAGCTCTCTAGGGTCTTTTTTACAAGGACACTAGTCCCATTCACGAGGGTTCCGACTTCGCATCCTAATCACATCCCACAGGTCCCACTTCCCAGTACCATCAGGTTGGGAGTTAGAATTTCAACATGTGAATTTGGGCCGAGGGAGGCACAGACATTCAGTCCTTAACAGCTGGTGTGGTGGAATGGTGCTTTCTTTCCCCCAGCAGGCACAGTCTCCAGTAAGAGAGATGCAACAGTCAGTGTTCTGACAGGAACCAGATGACTCACTCCAACAGGGTAGTTTGTGGGCTGTTTAATAAAGGGACTCTGCAAAGCTGAGGGTAAAGCTGAAGTGGATCAGGAAGGGGTGGGAGAAAATTCCAAGCCTGGCAAAAATCAGAGCTATTACCTCCTGTAGATATGAAGGGAAAGGGGACCATTGTTGCAGATCTCCAGGGAAGGTGGTGCATGGTGATGGCTGCCTGACAGGAGCCCTGGCCTTCACTAGAGGGACGGAGCCACATCCCTGTGAACTGGCAACGAGAACAAGGGACAATCCCCCAACCTCCTTCTCTTTGTATCTTGTGCTCTCCTGCCAGTGCCTGCTATTGAGCAAACCCAGCCCAGGCACAGGAGCCCCATTCACAGGGGTGCTCTTCATGGGGGTAGCCCCCCTCCAGGCACACAGCAGGTGGGCCAGGTTGGAACTGGATCTGGAGTGAGAAACAAAGGGACCCAATAGAACAGAGTGACAAAACAGAGGTGTGTAACAGGACATGGAAACTTGTTTCCTCAGAGCTTACTACTGGTGAAAATTCTTATTCCCCTACTTGTGTTTTTGTTGGTTGGTTGGCTGGCTTTTTGTTACTGTTTTCAAAGAGGAGAACTTGGCTTCCTTCTCCTGCTTCATTTATTCATTAGAAGAGGAAGAATTAATTAAATAGCCAGCTTGCGACAAAACAGGCACGGTAGCCCAGCCCCTTCTCTATCTATCCCTGGAGGGGACCTGCCTGCCCACAGAAAGTATGTGTTCAGGTCTGCTGTAGCAGATTTAGCAATAGATCCCCGCCCCTGAGGAGAAAGGCCTATGATTTTCCAGTGTTGCCTGGGACTGGCTAGGTAGATGCATCAGACTCTAGGATGCAGTATTAGTGAGTCATTTGACCAGATCTAAATATATCTCTGATTTGGCTTTATCAGAAATAAACCTCGTATTTTAATCTTTTCTTGCCTTACGTGTTTGTCATGACTCAGTTTCCAACCTAAAGTGGAAAAGAAAAAGCTGTATTTATTTAACTTCAAAATTAGCAGCTGGAGGGGCACCTGGGTGGCTCAGCTGGTTGAGCACCTGCCTTTGGCTCGGGGCCTGATCCCACAGTCCTGGGACAGGGCATAGGTTCAGGCTCCCTGCTCAGCAGAGAACGTGCTTCTCTCTCTGCTGCTCCCCCTGCTTGTGCTCTCTCTCTCAAATAAATACATAAATTAAAGATAAAAAATGAGCCACTGGGGCTCAAAGTTGAAGACAAAGAAATGTCAAAGAGGTACCAAAAGACACATCTCTGGGCCTTATTAAGAAGCAGATGACCTGGGGGGGCACCTGGGTGGCTCAGTGGGTTAAGCCGCTGCCTTCGGCTCAGGTCATGATCTCAGGGTCCTGGAATCGAGCCCCTCATTGGGCTCTCTGCTCGGCAGGGAGCCTGCTTCCCTCTCTCTCTCTGCCTGCCTCTCTGCCTACTTGTGATCTGTCTCTGTCAAATAAATAAATAAAATCTTTAAAAGAAAAAAAAAAAGAAGCAGCAGATGACCCGGTCTTCCACCATGCAGCAGTGCCCTTCCTGGGCCTCCTCCCCTGCATCAGCATGCGGTCTTTGGAGGTGTTGCTTCATGGTGGCTATCTGGAAGGCAGCATTGCTGCATCTCCCATCCCTCCCCATGGACAATGGAAGGATGTCTTCATACCTGAAGCCAAGTGAGGGGAGTCACAAGAGAATCACCACAGAATTGGGCAGGTGGTAAAGACTCGGAGAGCGATGTGAAAAGAAGAAAGTCCACAGTGCAGCAGTGGGTCATGTAGATCCCAAAAATTGTGGCTCTATCTGGGCCATTTTGCCATTAACCCACGCAAGGAATGATTCCAGCACCACGGACAGGAGTCAGAGGGCGAGGGGCTGGTGGTGTTCTGGTAATTACCTATTGCTCTGTAACAGACCATACCAAAACTTAGGGCTTCACACAATAACTGTCTTATTCTCTGCATGATTTTGTGGGTCATTCAGGCAGAACTCTGCTAAGACTTTGCCTGCTCCACGTGGTGCTGACTGTGGTCCCTTGGTGGTATGCAGTAGGTGACAGGCTGATCCACTGACTTGGTGGGACAGCTGGATGACTGGACTCAGACTATTGCTCTGAGGATCTCTGTGTTGCCTGGCCAGCAAGGCAGCCTCAAAATAGACTTCTCGTGTGGCGACTCTGGGCTCCCAGAGAATGTTCCAAGAGACCCTGGCAGCAGCGGCAAGGTTTCTTATGATTGAACCTGAGAAGTCCCAGCATGTCCCTTTTATTGTGTTCTCTCTTCCCAGGTTGAAAGGGAGAGGAACGAGATCCCTCTTCTCCAAGGAAGTTGTAGCAAAGACTCTGCAGCCGTCTTTATGTACCCTGGAGGCGTTTGGCAGATGTCTAGCCAGAAGGTATGTCTCAGGTCAGGGAAATGCGGGTGGGGAGACTATCCTCCCAGGGCCTCCTGTATAACTTAGTTATCTGCCCCAGGAGAAATCCTGTATTGGCTACCAGCCCAGCAGAAGGCACTGCCAGAGGAGCCAGGAGAGCCTTAAAGAGAAACAAGAGTATCAGTTTAGAGATGCTTGTCCCTTCTTCTCCCATCTGCCTCTCACTCCTTGCCATACCAGAAGAGGGAGGCTAAGCGATGCAGGGAAGGAGCCAAAGGAGAGACCATGCCCCTGGTCCTCACAGGACCCCCTGGGTCAAAGCCATGGATGCGTGGGGCTGGGAAGTGAGAGTTAGCTTGGAGATGACATGGAAACTTGAAGCTAGCCTGAACTGGGCTTTTAAAACCTGAAAATGCCTAGACGTGGAAGGGATGTGTTGAACCTTAATTAAGCGAGATTATTAGACATCACACAACTGAAGGTCCAACTGGTGAAAAGAACACAGTTGTTTGTCCCCTTCTGGAATCCAGACTGTTCGGTGAACTGATAACATTTGCTTATTAACACATGGGCGTTAGGCAGCTAGCCAGAGATGCACCGTGCTCCTATCTGAAGAAAGTGCGGGACTTACAGCTCTCCCACAGGAGCCCCAGTGGGGGTCCACTGCCTCTGCTGAGATGGAGTAGGGACACAGGGAAGGAGAGCTTAGACCCAGAGCAGGGCGAGGGGGGCTGCAGAGGGAGAGATGCCAAGGGCACAGGACAGCAGAGACAGAGAAAGGACACCCAGATGCCTGAGGCTGGCTGCTTGGCAGGGAGAAGGAAAGGGCGTCATATTATGCATCTTCTTCTGGACTTTGTGTATGCTTCAGAGGGGTTGTGAGCAGGAATGTGGCCTTCTGGGGAGGGACGTGGGTGGCGGACCCTTCCTGTGCTGCTGGCAATGCACAAAACAGGAGCACAGATAACCGGCTCTGGGTTTCTGGGAGGCACAGAGGCGCAGTGCTCACTTAGGAAAAGAGATGAACTCAGGGAAGTGACTAAGGGTGCTAATAACTGTGTCGGTCAGGGTTGTGACAGCACACAGGTGGCATGATCTGCGTGGATCATTTGCGGAGTGTTTAGTCAAGGGACTATTTATAAAGCGGTGGGCAGCGTAGGGACTCTGCAGTGGATAATGCGCCCTCCAGGGGCGGTGAGAAGGAGCCATGACCCTCGCAGAACAATCAGAGCAGGTGCGGTCCCACAGCCCTGCAGGTGGCCAGGGCTTCCTGGCATGAGCAGGGATCTTTAAGGGATGCTACTGAACCCAAGACGACTCCAAAGAGGGGAAGGGAGAAGAATTAGTGACACCCACCCAGAAACCGGAGGATGAGGAAGTCAGCCTCCTGGGGCACAGAGCAGGGAAGGGTACTTGGTGGACAATGGATAGAAGGCAGAAAGTGGAAAATATTTAGCAGAGTGACAATAACATATAATATCAGTGATAGTGGCCAGTACTCATTAATTCCAACTCTAGGGCTGATGTAATCATCATGATGTTATCAGGACAGTTTCTATGAATATGGCCCAGACCACAGAGGATGAAAACAGGTCTCAGAGAGATTGTATAAGCTTCGCAGAATCACACAGCTAGAAGAGGGTAGAATTGGACCCAAACCAAAGCCTGTGCCCCTGACCCCGAGCTATCCTGCCTCTTCTATACAGGGAAGCAGGAAGTCCTAGGCCTCAGGACTTAGCATAAGCCCCAGTACTCCTGAGATCTAACACCAGCTCCTAAGAGGAGAGGAAGTGGAAAACCTTTGCCTCTCCTTGAATTCTCTGGGCTCCCAAAGGCCAATGAAAGGACAGGACATGCGGGGTGGGAGCATGTACAAGTGATCCATGGGAAAGGGAAATATGTTTTAAAAGTCAAAAGCATGATTCTTATGCACATAAATAATGAGCACAGGTCAAAGATTTTATTTAACTCATTAATTACTGAAAAAAATAAGTATTTCAACCATTTCAAAGAAGAATGAAAAAAAAGCAGACAAATATATAGGTAGAAATGCTGACGTGGGTTTTTGTTAAGAGATGCAACACCAGGGGCGCCTGGGTGGCTCAGTGGGTTAAGCCTCTGCTTTCACCTCAGGTCATGGTCTCAGGGTTCTGGGATCCAGAGAAGGAGCCTGCTCCCCCTCTCTCTCTGTCTCCTCTCTGCCTACTGGTGATCTCTCTCTCTCCCTCTGTCAAATAAATAAAAATCTTTAAAAAAAATTTTTTTTAAAAGAGAGATGTAATACCATCCTCTTCCAAGTGGGGTGGGGGTGCTGAGAGTGGGGGATGAATTGCCTCTCCACTGGACAAAACTTACTTGCATTATCGCTGTATAATTGATTTCATACAATGTACAGATTTTGAAATAGCTCATTAAAGACATCAGAAGGGACAGACCCAGAGAGAATCTGATAACCCACCCAGAAAAGTGCATCTTACATTCCACTGAAGAAACATCAAATGATCTTTTTTTTCCCCCTTTTTAACCTGTATCAAAGATTTGCCAGCCATTCTTGACAATTATGATGGCGGTTGTCTGCGAGCCAGTTCTCTTTGTGCTCACCCAGATTTGAGCATGAGAGCTTCAAGGGGAAGCAAGAAGCCAGCAGAGGGGAGCTTCACTGCCCCTCCGATGGCTCTCAGACTTTCCTTCTCCTTCATTGCTAGGGAAAATCCCACCCTCTCTTTCCTTTCTCTGGCTTCTTCTCACCTCCGTTCTTGTAACAATACACCATGATGTCTAATTCATTCGCAACCCAGAAACTTCTTTTCTCCAGGGCAGCTTAATCTTCAAACTTTCTGGGGGGTGGGGGTGGGTGGAATTCTTTGCATTCCATCCTTCAGAGCTGCAAAGAAAAAGAAAAGAAACAAGAACAAAAAATTTAAATTTCCTCCTCAATGTCCATAACCCAAGGGGAGGGTATGGGCTATGGTGAGTGCTGTGAAATGTGTAAGCCTGATGATTCACAGACCTGTATCCCTGGGGCAAATAATAAATTATATATTAATAAAAATATTAATAAAAATAATAAAAAATTTAAATTTCATATGAAATTTAAAAGTAGACTAATGGATAAAATTGAAATTGAAATTCTACACTAAAGTGTTCCTCCTGTCCAAGGCTTAAATCAATGTCAAGGTGATCTTCCCTGATTCCTCTTTCTGTTGTGACCCCACTATGCCCACCCATCTTGTACCCCCTCCTCAGCTCTAGTTTTTGTCATCTACTAACTCAGTTCTTAGTTATTTTGGCGCAGACTCAGAATATGCTACCTCAAGATCTACCACTTTGGTTTAAGGATTATTTTGAGCCAAAGGCAATTAAGAAACAAGATACAGGAAGAGTTCTCGGTGCTCCTGCCATCTGCCTAAAAGTAGGGCAGTGATTTCCCTTTTGTAAAGGAAATTTCCATTTGCAAAGGTACCCCCCTCTCCTGTACCAAGAAGAGGCAGATAACTCTTATCACTGGAGAAGGGACCTAGATGAGTATGCATAAAGAGCCCTTATCTACCATAGTCTCCCCCAAGCATTTCCTAGTCACCTGCCTACATTTACAATCCCCACCAAGCCCAAACCCCCTTTTCTTTTGTCTAGTCACTTCTTCACAATTCTGCCTTTTGTTAAAATGATGTAGAAGCCCTTAGGTCTAACTGCCTCTTGGGTTTTCAATTCTTTTTGTGAAGCCTCCATGCCTGTAATAATATTAACATCTGTATGCCTTTTATCACCTAAATTTGCAAGAGCCAGTGAAATTCCCTAAGAGGATAGAGTAAAAGCGTCCCCTCCCCCCACATTGTCTATCTCCCTCCTCTAGAACACATCATTTCCTTGAAGGTAGTGGTTTTTGTCTCTTTTGTGCAGTACCTTACCCCCAGCACCTAGAACAATGCCTGCCACATAATAGATGCTCAATGAAGATTTGCTGAATGCACAACTTAATGAAAATAGTCTGAACATTCAGATCTTTCATACCTGTTCCAACTGCTTGAGTACCCAGGTTCACACTGCCTCTTACGTAACCACTGTAGTCCCCTTCCTCAATTTCTCCCTTTGTCCTCTGTTTCACTTGGCCTCTAACTTTGAAAGCTGCCTGAGATTGTGGAGCAGGACCTAGAAACTACAAGTTCCACAACTCCCGTTACACAAATCAAGCTGCATGGGTCCCAGATTCTCAGAGCGAGATGCTAGCCCTCCCAAACATTCTTGGGGAAGATCCCAGTTTTGTCAGACCCGAGGCTCATATGTTGGTAGGGGAGGCTGTTGGGGAGGGCCCCTGAAGAAAAATAAAAAACTAGATATGGAAGTTTCTATCAATGCAAAAGCATCATGGGGCATTACTTGCACCTTGTACAGGCAGATGTCCTTCTGAGATCTCATTGGGTGATTTCCCGGGAATGCTTACACAGAAATACTTATCCAGAAACACTTCCTGGTGGCAATTTGGCCACTGTTCTGCTCTGGGTTCAGTGGCCCAGCAGCAGGGGCATCACCTGGGAGCCTATTAGAAACGCAGAACCAGGGGTGCCAGGCCGGCTTAGTCGGTAGAGCATATGACTCTTGATCTTGGGGTTTTGAGTTTGAGCTCCATGTTGGGTGCAGAGATAACTTTAAAATTATATTGGAAAAACAACAACAACAACACAGAACCAAGGGGGGGAAAGAAGAAGAAAAAAAGGAAAGAAACATGGAACATCAAGTGTCACCTTTGACCTACTCGATCGGAAGCTGCCTTGTCACAAGGCCATTGGGGGTTGGTTCATATGGGTTGACCCTGACTTAGAACTCTATCATACCCCATCAACTAACTGACAGTACCTCACAGGGCCCATGCATCATGGGAGCCTTGGAACATTCCATCAGCTTCTGGGTAAATCCTCCTCTGCTCCCCGGGCTCTGTGGTCAAGCTTGCTGCTGGCTAAAGCTGCCTGGTCAGTCTGAGGAACCAAGACACTGGTGTTCTGAAGGTGACGCTGCCAGTATCCACTTGTCCTTCATTAAGGCACCGTGGTGCATGCCATTGGAGTGAGGATCCTCAAATAGATGATAAGCAGCCCTGCACAGGATTTCTGACACTTGTTGAGGTCACAGGGAGGGGGGGTTGGAAGAAGCAGATGCTGACCGTCTGTGTAGCACACTGGCCATTACCATAACGTCTGTCCCTGAAGACCTTCTGCAGCAGCTGGAGCCCCTCTGCCTACAAGGCAGGCTGCAGTCCCAGCGAATGAATGCCCCAGCATCCCCCTCCCCGCAGCAGCTTTCAGCCAATGATTGATGAGACGGAGCATAGGGGCCCCACGCCCTCACTTCCACGGGGTGACCCTGGAGTGCGTGATGTGTGCGGGCTCCTGGACCCCTCAGCAGGATCGTGCTCGCACTGCTCACAGTGGTAACTTACCTGAGATTCCACCTCACCCTGGCATCCTTCCCTTCCCTTCTCCTGTTCCCCTAAAGTACATCCTGGGGCTTCTTTCTAAGTCAACCTTGTCTTGGGATCTACTCCTGGGGAAACCCAACCTAGGACAGGGAAGAAAGGGGCTGCAGTGAAGATCCTGGGCTGGTTTTTCTTCCTCTGGTGACTGACAGCATCTGGAAAACCAAACCACTTCCTAGGGCACAATTCAGTTCTGCATGGAATAGAAGCTTTGGACAAAAGTAGAAAAGCGCGCTCCCGCACACTGAACAGGCAGGCCTTAAAATCCTTCTTGGGTCAACCCAGAGCTTCCCAACCTGGGCATTTCAGACTAGATAATTCTTTGCTAGGCGCAGGGGGCATTCTGGGCCTTAAAGGAGGTTTATCAGCATCCTGCCCTCCACTCACTAGTTGCAAGTAATGCCACCCTCTCCCCACCATTCGACAATCCAGTATGTCTCTAGACATTGCCGAATGCCCCCACATCCCTCACTGTTGGGAGGGGAAACAAAAATCACCCCCCACTGAGAACCACTGCCTTAACTGAACACTTTTTCTTCTGAGCAGTGGCAAGCAAAAGTCAGGCTCACCATTTTCCACCTGCAGTAAAACTTAAAGCCCTTTGGTTCACCTCTGCCGCTTCTGCCCTCTGCCCCCCCGCCTTGCCCCAAGCCCTCATTATAAAACCCATTTGTCACTGCTCCTTTCTGAGGATGGATTTCCAGACTGTCTGCTGATGGTTAACCGGCTTGCGTTTCCGGTAAAAAGGCCTAACAAATCAGCTCCCTCCTTGTCTCAGGATTCCAGAGTGCCCTCAAGTGGCAAGAAACCGCCATTACCTTTGGCTCCCCTCCAAATTCCAGGCCACTCTGGAAAGAATGTGGTTGGGGGGTGGGGTGGGCAAGGGGAAGCGGAGAGGGAGGGACAGAGACCTTCTCTTTGCTATTTCTTCTGGAAAATCTACTTCCTCACAGTTTTGTTTTGAAAATTTAGCAGCGTCTTCTCCAGGCTACTTTGACCTGGAGCTTGTTTTTTAGAGTCTCCGTGGAAGGTTTACCCTATGGGACATGTGTGTTCATGGGCGTGGGCATTCTGAAAGTTTGGTCAAGTAAGGCAGGAGGGCAAATGAGGTTAAGTCGGGAGAGAAGCGCCTGCAGGCCACACTGGATTGACCTGGGCATGTGTGAGTCAGCCCGGGGTGCAGGCGGAGGGCGGCCAGGCCCCTGTCAAGCTGTCAGGACCAGGTGGGCTGCCGGAGAGGGCTGGCCTGCAGCCCTTCTTCAAATGCCTGCAGTTAGGTGCTGCCAAATCCCACAGACCCCATGTTCGCTCTCAATTCGCTAGTTTTAGCACGCAGCAGCTGTGAGAAAGAGGCATGTCAGTTCTAGAATTTTCCAGGCCCGCCTCAGTTCACCAGAATGCCCCTCTAGGACAGAAGCTTTGGAGGATGCGGGACAGGGGAGGGGGGGCTTGCCCAGTCGTGAAGCGCCCCCCATCTAGTTTGTAAGGAGCAGGCCTGTGCAAACTGAACGAACATTCAGAGCTGAGGAGCGTGTCAGGCTGGGAGGTGGGAAGGCTTTGGTTGGGCACAGCGTGGCCTCCGCACCTGCCAGTCACTCCTTCCGGGACTAGGTGAGGCTCACTCTGCTCCACAGAACATATTGTAAAACTACTACAGCTTGGAGAACTCAAGATAAGCTTTTCACCTGCCTGACGTCCCCATGATGCCAGTGCATGGAGGTGGTCAGTCTCACCCACCATCCCTTTCCTGTGGGTGCCCATGGTCAGTTGCCTGGAGACTTGGAGGAAGACTCACAACACAGGTGTCATGCGTCACTGTCCCCAGAGCTCCAGTGCACACATGGAACGGCCCACAGAGGCACTCCATCCCTGCGTGTTGAATGAATATGTAAGTCAGGCATGAGCAGCATTTTGAAATGCAGAGGGGAAAGGAGAGGGAATTCAGGGTAAGGATGTAGCATAAGGCAGTGCGTGTAGAGAACAGTAAGAAGACTCATTTTAACTGCAGGAGAGCTCTCATGACATGAGGCAGCAGGAAATAGTGCTAGAAGCTTGCCCAGGTAGCTAGGGTCAGAACAGCTGATTTGCATTTCCTCAGTCAGTAAAATGTTCTCTATTTGTTGGCCAAAAGTTTTAGCTTTTTCTTAAAAAATAGTTCGTAATGCCCCTTCATCACCCTGAAATGAAATTCTTTTTAAAAATATAACCTGCTTACAATATTATGTATATATATTTTGTAAGCAGCATATATATATGTATATATGTATAATCTACTTACATCATTGAAAAAAGAATGACAGCCCAGCTCTAACACAAAGGAATAAAAAAAGTGCTATTTATAATATCATATGCATTTCAATATGTAAACCTCAGACATGGATTTCTAAGACATAAGGAAGTAGTCAGAAGCTTGCAGCTTATAGAAAAGTTGTGATATAAGAAATGTAGGACAATATTCAGCCGAATATTCAAATTCATGGGGAATCATGGGGGACGCAGCATCTGCAAATGTAGACAGTTAGGAATGTTTGCTTTGCTGACTCATATACCTTGATAGGTCTTCTATGGGTGATTATTTTTCAGCAGAAAACAATTTTGATAAAGGCTCAAACAAAACAAAGTGCAACTACCCCTTGATTTACACAGTAGTTGGATTTCTAGAAATACAACTATAAACAATCCATCCAGAAACATCCATACATATTGAAACCATGCAAAAAAAATAAAAAATAAAAACTGTGCTGTTATGTATGTGGAATTAAATTATTTGCTCATGTAGGCTGTTATCTCCTGCTACATGACATTAACGCCCAAACTTAGTGGCTGATAACACAAATAATCACAGATCATCTTTCACTGTTTCTGAGGGCCAGGAATTCAGACAAGGCCCGGAAGAGACAGCTTGTCTTGATTCCGTGTTATCTGGGGCCTCGGCTGCAACGCTGAAGGGTGAGGGCTAAAATCATCTGGGGCCGGGGCATCCACTTCCGCGGTGGTACACTCCCACGACTGGGGGTTTGGTGGTGGGTATTGGCGGGAGGTCTCTGTTCCTCTCTGGGCATGTTTCCCTACAGGGTTGTCTGAGTGTCCTCACAACCTGGCGGCCAGCTTTACCCGGAGCGAGTGATCCAAGAGTCTTAGGGGCAGACAGAAGACATCCTTTTGATAACCCAGCCTCAAAATTCACAAAGCATCACTCCTGGTGTATTCATCTCCTCAATGCAGAGTCACCCAGGCTGATCCGCATTCAAGGGGAGGGGCATTAGGCTCCATGCTTTGAAGGGAGATGTGGAAACCGATATTCAGACATCTAGAACAAACACTGCGGCTCCGATAACATTGGTTTTTCACCTTCATGATCTCCCCCCTTCAGAAATTGTGTGGGATGGGGCACAGAATCCATTAGTTGGGACAATCCCACATATTACAGGATGTCTGATACTCTGTCACGCACTCCCTACTCCACCAAAGGCCAGTGGCACTTCCCTGTTGTTGGGAAAATCCAACACATCCCCTGCATCTCCTTATCTCCTCACCTTGAGAGCCACCTGATGGCATCACTGAGAGCAACAGACAACTGGGGGGCAAGGAGGCTACAAAATCAGACCTAGACATTATGATGATGATTCTAATAAAAATGCACAGGAAAATCTCCTAACTGCTTCTCAGACGTAGGAATCACCCTGGGCCACTGCTGCAGCCTCGCTCCTCTGACCTGCCCTTCCCCTGGCGGTCTGCCCTCCCCTCCCACCAGCCTCCTCCAAGGCTGCCCCTGCCCACTATGCTCTCTCGCAGCTCAGGGCCTTTGCACCTACTGCTGTCTTCTCTAGAACATCATTCTTTTCCTTTCTTGCCCTCGCCCGTCTTCACCTCATTCTCAGCATTGCTTTGAAATCTACCTTCCTTTTTCTCTCCAGAGACATCAGACTCCCCTGCAGGCACAGCTTGCTCGATTTGAGCACTCCTTGCCGCTTTGTTCTGGATTTGTGTGCTTATTTGTTCCGTTTCTGTCTCCCATGCACACGTGCCAGCTCAACGATAGCAGTGGCAGGTGGGGATGGGGGAGGGAAGGAGGTGAAACATTTGCATTAGCCGTGGAGCTGGGCAGCCTCGGGTAACAGAGAAAAGTTGACTGTTCCTTTTGGGTTCCCTGAATGAACAGCCCCACATATCACCGGGGAAAAGGAAAGAGTGGGGAGGGCCCAGTCCCTATTGAAATATTGGTGAAGATATAAATCTGACCGTGCCTGTGCACACATAAAGAGGCATATTATCTCCCCAGTTCGTAATGAAAAAACATAGCTGCTAATGGTGGTGTTGCTAGGTTGTTCTGTCGAGCATGATTTTCTATTTCAGTTACTGTGGTGGTGGTGATTCAGCGGCCAGGCCATCAGAGAGGTGCTCCTGGGAGGTTAGCTAGTGACTGCCAGGAGGTAAGAGATGGCCCGGGTTTCACACCCTGTCTATCTGTCTCTGTCTGTCTCTCTTTCTCTTGCACTCTGTCTGTCTCTGTCTCTGTCTCTCCCTCTCTCTCTCTTTCTCCATCTGTGTGTCTTTTTCTCTGCCTCTCATAGTATAACAGGAGCATTAGCCTTTGCTGTCCCCCCGGATAGACCCTCCCGTTTAGGCCTGGCCAGACCATCACTGTGGGTGAGCTGGGGCTTGTTGGAGGGGCGTGTCGTGGTCTAGGCATACTGGCATTCACCACTACCCTAGAGCAGCGCTGGCTGGTCTTCGGAGACCTCCAAAGAGTGCCAACACAGAATTTATTGTGCAGTGGGTACCCTGTTACATGGTGTGCTTCCTGCTGCTTGCTTGGCATGTGGGCTCCTTCTAGCCACAAAGCAGCCCCAGTGGCTGCAGGCTTCAGGTAACTTCTATGGTGTGGGGTAGGGAGGGCATTAGCCCCACTAAGTGGAGGTAAGATGACACTCTTCCACTCCCTGGAGAGGCCTTCAGGTAAGAATGCAGGTGCACTTTCCATTTCAATGTCTTCCCCCTGAGACTCCTGTAGAAGGCTGCTCTGGCATCCTGCCCTAGAAGGAGAGACCCCCTCCCCTCCAGAGTAGAGAATGGATATGGATTCATATGGATCTGCCCAGGAAATGACGCTATTGGCAACAAGTCTGTTCCCTCATTAGAGCCTTCACATAGTGCTTCTGCGGGTCTTATTTACTTAATGATCAAATGTTCTGAGTCTAGTATCCTGCTTCCTGGGGCATGAGTGGCAGCTGTGGTGGCAGCAGAGGTGGCACTTACAGAGGCTCCCTGAACCCTGGGCCACACCCTTGGTAAAGCCCTTGACCTCTGGTATCCAGCTGTGCCCCTGACCTTGCTCCTCCAGCCCTCCCACTCCCAGTGCAAGCTCCCACTGCCTGCATTCCATTCTTTGCTGCTCCAGATACCTGGAGTGGTTCTGGTTTCCGAAACTCTGACTTAGAGACTCCATTTCTAGTGCAAGACCTTGTTCCTATAGCAGTTCCTTCCTTTCTGAGACTTCCGTGCCATTCCCCCACAATATATGCCAGAAGTTTCTCTTTCACTCTCTTATTTCTTTGCCTTGCAACTAAAGAATCGGGATAAATCACTTATATTATCTCATTTAATGCTCTTTAAGGAGGCATTATTTGCCCCATTTTGTAAATAAGGAAATTGAGGCTCAGAGAGTTTGAGTAGAGGGCTCTGTTAGCTCTTTTAGTACCTTGTGTGGATCAGGAAAGGGAGCCTCTTCATAGATAATCAATTTCAAAATGGCACCCACTCAGCAAATGACTTACAAGAAGGCACTCCTTCTTCCAGGAGGACGGAGACTGAGAGCCAAACAGCTCAGCTTGGTGAGCAGCCCATGGGCTAATTTCAGCCCTACACACCTTCTAGGCCAGGCACAAATGACGGGACAAAACTGACCCAAATGTCCTTGGGAGTCCTCATGAAGTGTGCCACCCAAGGTCACACGGCTCTGAACCGTAGGGCTGGACTCCAGACCCAGCTCTCCTTCTCTTAACTACCCTGCTATGTTGCTGGACGATGACCAACTTGTCACTTGGCATTTGCATGTTTTTCTGTTGTTGCTTAATGAATGTTTTATGCTTATATGTGTATAGTGATGGATATCTCTTCTCAGTGCCTGCCTAATGCTATGTTTACTTTTAGTAGATACTCAGTGCTTATGGAATGAATGAATGAATGAACGTTCTGTTGCCTCAAATAGATTGTAAACACATGACAGGTAGAAGCTATAGCTTATGTTACTGTGACACCTCCGTGCCTAGCACTGTGCATTTTTCTAAAAAAGATTTTATTTGTTTATTTAAAGGAGAGAGAGAGTGTGTGTGAGTGAGAGGGAGAGAGAATCTGAAGGAGACTCCATACTGAGCTTATAGCCTGGGGCTCAGTCCCACAATCATGAGATCAGGACCCAAGCCAAAAGCAAGGGTCAGATGTTCAACAGACTAAGCTACCCAGGTGCCCCTGTGCATTTTATGTATTAGTCACTCAATAGAGATTTTTTGTTAATGACGAGGGTGATTGTACGCTCTAAGTGCCAGCAGAATTTGTGCTATTGTATCATAGAATTAACTTGAGAAAGTTCCATGGAGGATATGGATCCTGATGGAGGCTTGCAGAAGAAGGTTTCCAAAGAAAAATGGGATGCCTATCCCAAGCTGGAGGAATGGCCTGGACAAAAGTGAAAAAGAAGGTCAGGCATGATGGGCTTAGAAGTAATTGTAAGACCGGCCCAAGTAGAAGAGAAGATCTGTGCTGAGGGAGTGGTTGGAAGTAAGATTGGCTGAAATTAATCCCAATCCCACATCCAGCTCCACCATATGCGATTAACCCAGACCTCTGTTTACAGAGAGGAATTTGAAGCAAAGGCCACAAAACCAATATATCACAGTTCCCCAGAGACTCCAGCCACAACTGATGACATGAACAACCATCAGTGTTCTTCAACTCTAACTTGGAAAGACCAATATCCATAAAAGACATCCTGTAATTAAAATTGTCAACCACTACCCATCTAATATTTCAGGCTCTGTGGGAGAACACGGGCGATGTTGAGGGGATGTATGCCCTGTGTTTATTTGTATGACTCGTTTTACGAATTCAAACCAGCCCATGGCCATCCGTTATACCCCTGACACTAACAGACTTGTTCTTTATCGTACATATTTGTCACGATATAAATATGCAGGCTAAGATCAGATAAATTGGTTGGGATCCTAACTGCCAAAATAAAATACATTCAGAGACCAAATTAGGTCCTGAAGGAAACAAACTGCCAGTAAAACCAAGGAATTCCTCTTCCCAGTGTGTAACTTCTGTGGCTTGGTACCCAAAAGGGCATGGCTAAATGTTACCATTATTGTCCTCACTTTGCCTGTGTGTGGAAAAGGGGAGAAGTAAGCCTTATTCTAAATGAGGTAGACATTGCAAGGCTCTTAAAATGGTTCCTATCGTACAAGTGACAGTTCTGGAGTGACCATTGTTGTTGTTCTTTCTTACTTTCCATTCACTAGCATGGCAATCTGGCTATCTTCCAGCTAAGAACCTATCTATAAATGAGTGAGATCGAGGAGCAGCTCGGGCTGAGGAGGGAGCTCCTGGCACTGCACACCACTGCACACAGCAGTGCTCCTGGCACTGCAGATGGAACATCTGCATTCTCTGCCCTCTATGGTACTTCTGCCCGTCTTTACTCTATCTGCCTCAGGTCCACTCCACTCCTTGCCCTTCCTGGGCTCTGTTCTGTACCTCAGGGAGGCTGATGCACAGGGACTATGTTTCTCAGGCTCCCCTTTCAGTTGATTTCACCTAAAAGTCAGACAGAGACAAAGTGGGATACTGTGCAGAAGCAGAAGGAAGGGAGAAGGCAAGGTGCTTCGTGCTCTGCTCCCTGCCCGGGCTGCAGCTTCTCTCTCTCCTGACTCTGTCCCTGGCTGTAGCTCCCACCAGCACACCTGCCATGACCCCGGCTTCTGCTAAGGGATCCCAAGGCCTGGGCCCCACTAACACTTCTGCTCATGTGTCGCTCTAGTGTAATATCGGTGGTGCCTTCCTGCACCTGCTCATCTCTGGGGCTACATCACTAAGTCCTAATTGCCTCTTCGTCCTCTTCCATGTCCTGTGAATCAAGTCCTCCTACTAAATTGCCTCTGTTTAAAATACCTGGAGTGGGGGCGCCTGGGTGGCTCGGTGGGTTAAAGCCTCTGCCTTCGGCTCAGGTCATGATCTCAGGGTCCTGGAATCGAGCCCCGAATCAGGCTCTCTGCTCTGCAGGGAGCCTGCTTCCTCCTCTCTCTCTGCCTGCCTCTCTGCCTACTTGTGATCTCTGTCAAATAAATAAATAAAATCTTAAAAAAAAAGAAAAAAAGAATTATATATAAAAAAAAAAACCTGGAGTGGAGTGGGCCCTGCACAGCCGGTTAAGCATCTGACTCTTGGTTCAGCTCAGGTGGTGATCTCAGGGTCCTGAGATCCAGCCCCAGGTAGGGCTCTGCGTTCAGCAGGAGTCTGCTTGGGTTTCTCTCTTTCTGCCCCCCACTCTGCCCTCCATTCATGTTCTCTCTCTCTTTCTCTCTCTAATAAATAAATCTTAAAAAAAAAAAAAATACCTAGAGTGGAACCCTACCTGATCCAGCCCCAATGTGGAGGCTTTGGTGCAGCATCTTTATCAGGACCTTGGTTGCAAGCATAACCAAAAGATTTTGTACCCCAATTCTAAGGTTGAGGGTGTCATGTTTCTTTACACTTTAATTGGCTTTAAACTGGTTAAATCTCCCACCTGTGTGGCTGGAGGTCCCTTATCAGACAGTCCTGGGATTTATCTCCATTCTATGTGTAAGAATCTCAGTCTCACTCTGTGTTTAGGGAATGGGTGGGGATCCGGTCCTTGATCCACCAGGCTCCCTGTTGTTACCATCGCTCCTTCTGCTTCATGACCACACTGTCAAGTTCAGGGTCTCCATCACTTATTGGACTCATTTCCTGCGTCAGTCACAGAAATGTTCTTCTCAGTAGTCTTCTCTGCCCACAACAGCCTCAGCTACAGGGGACCCATGACAAGACATTCAAGGCCATCGTGTTTAGGGCCCCCTTTCCCTGGCACCTCCTTCACAGTAGCACCCTCCTTCAGGTCGCTACTACCCCAGCTTTCAGGGAAGCCACCATCAGCTTCCTTGGGTTGGGCCACGCCTCCCACTTGGCCTGAGTCCCTCCACCTCACACACCGCACACTGTCCCAGCTCCATCATCTGGAGGCCTGGAACACGGGCCTCAAAGCAGAGGTCTGCAGGCAGGTCAGTGCCCAGAGACATGTTCTGTTTGGTGCTCAGGGTGTTTAAAACATGTTAAAAATTATCTGTAACATTTTCAAATCATTAAATTTTACACAGAATTTCCAGCTTCCCACTTCTGAAAAACCGGGAAAATCCAGCCCCAGGGACTCACCCTGATGCCTAGAATCATGCATAGCTGAGTAACTGTGTCCCTTCAAAATGGCCCTCGCTCCTGGCTCACTACTCTCATGGAGGTGACCTGCCTGCTTCCAGCCTCCAGGCACACCAGCTCCAACTGAGCCCTTCAGAGCAAAGGCCTGTTCATTCTTTCCTGGCACAGCGCTCCAGAACCCGAGAGCTTGGACAGTTCTGGGGAGAGGGAGAAGAAGCCCTTCTCATTTTGTCTGTGCGTCTGTGTGATTATTTTAGTAGTTTTTAAAATCAAGACATAATAATTCATCAGTGAGTTTATTATGGAAGGAACAGTAAACCCAGTTCATACTATTTGGCAGAAAATGGAAATTTATAGGGATACACGGGTGTCTCCCAGAACTCAGAGGTGAAAATGCACATATGTCCCCAGAAATGGACTGGAAATGGCCATTAGAGAATTGGATTATCTTCCAGATAATCAAAACTCAACTTTCTTTCTATAAAAAACTCAACTCTCTTTCTACATTTCTGCTACATCCTTTCCTTCTCTTGCCAGAAGATTTTTTTTTTCTACTTGTCAGCGAAAGATGCCTCGCTCACAGCTATCAGGCACCCCAAGGGAAGGACTCTCTCTCAGGGTTCCATTTCAGCAGTGTCAGGGAAGGGACTTCGATGGGACTCAGTCCAGTGTGAGTCAAGAGCCCATTTTAAACCAGTCTCCATTAGCCAGAGGAAGAGCTGCACGTTATCACGTGTGACAAAATGGCTTTGAACTAAAGTGTGGTGCCTCAGGGGAGTTGTCATGAATGGGGCAGACACTTGGAAGGTGTCCACTGTGGGTGACGCTTAAGCAAGTAGAGAATAACACCACGATCCCACCCACCACCCCAGCTCGTCTGTCGCAGCACTTATGACAAAGGTGAGGAACCCTTGCTGTTGAAGACTTGTGGTCTCAGAATCTGGCATGGAAAATGGCACCATGAGCAAGCCATGAAAAATTCATTAAATGCCTGCCTCTCTGTGAGGGAGGTGATGCCAAACCTCATTCATGCTCATCATTAATTCAGACTCAGGCTGGACTCTTTGGCTCAGCACTTTCAGTTTAAAACAAACGAGGTTGGATATACAGTCGGCCCATGGTTATCTGCAGGTGATCTATGCCGACACTGGCTTCTCTCTGGCAAACCCTCCTTTCAAAGTTATTGCCAGTTAACAGATTCCACGCAGCCCTAACTATCCCTTGGAGGACGTTTAGGGCTCTGGATTTGCAGTTAGCACCTTTCTCTGCTTAATTACAGCATTATGGATATCTCTACACCCTCTGTTTATTTTGCCTGCTGAGATCCTTGCTGAAAGCCAAGTGCCACCTGCCTGGCTCCAGGGAAGGTTAGAGATGAGACCTTTCATCAAGCGGAGAATAAACTGTCTACCCCCAGGGAGAAGTAGCTGGGGGGAGCAGGGCCAATGCCAGGTGGGAAAATTGGCTCTTGGTTCTCTGTCTCTCCAGAGTCAAGTCTTTATTGAGGGTTTTTGTTTTATTTTGTTTTGAGAATATAAATAGTGGCTCAAATAGAGCTCCCATAGCCCTTACTCACTTAGCTCTTACTATGTTCCTTTCACTTTGTTAGGTGGCCAGGTCTCCAAGATGGCCCCCAAAGGTCCTTGCTTCCTGATACCCACGCCCTGGGGTAGTCCCTTCACACAATGACCCAGAGATGTTCTGCATGACCAATAGAATTGCACAGAAGGGACCATATGTGAGGTTAGGCAATAAAAGATAGTGAAGTTTCTGCCTTGGCCTCTTGGAGAGCTTGTTCTGGAGTGAAGCAAGTCGCCATGTTGTGAGGACACTCAAGCAGTCCTCTGGAAAGGCCCATGTGCAGAGAAACTGAGGTCTTCTACCAATCCCCAGTGCCAACTCACAAGCCTTGTGTGTAAGCCATCTTAGAAATGGATGCTCCAGCCTTGGTCCAGCCTTCAAAAGATTCTAGCTCCTAGGCTTCAGGTCTTCTGACTGAGGCCCCACACATCATGGAGTGGAGAGAAGCCACTAACAGGTTGTGTGTGTGCACTCTAGCATGATTTCATTTAATCATCACAACATTCTATGAGAGACAGATTCTATTGTCCATCATTTCCCAGGGAGGGAACTGGAGGCAGAGAGAGTCCACATAGCTAAATACCAGGTGGGTTGGCAGCCCATCCATGTCCCCTCAGTACTCATCCTTGCAGTCTTTGCCATGTCCTCCTGCAAGTATCTGCAACTCTCCAACTGGAAGTTTTCTCCCCTGTCCTACACGGGGCAGGCTAGAATGGCCAGGAGTTAACGCTTCTTGGAGCAGCCCTCAACTGTTGAAGGATATGACTTAGAAGATTAAACACCCCAGCTTCCTTGCTTTCTTGGGCAGCATCACTCTGAGTTGTGTTTTACATGGTCTCCCAGATTCCCCAGTGGGATGGAGCCCCAGTTGCCCATAGTGGGAATTGTATCAATAACATACCCTTTATCAGCCACCTTCTCTTCCCTGTTTTACTCCCCACTCTCCAACAGTACTCTTGGGGTCACCTCCCAAATGAACTACTTGCAAGCAAATCTTTACCTCAGGGTTAGCTTCTGGAGGAACCCAACCCAAGACAGCTAGGTAGTGGCAGTACTGACTTCCAAGCCAGCTCTCTGAACCATCACAGCACTCAGCTCATACAAGTCTAGCTCCTTAGCATCAGAGATTCCAATTTTCAAATGGAAATAGACCCAACACCTAATAAGATTTTGAAAATATCTGCCATTTGGGATTAGCCACATTTTTTTTTAAAATTTCTCCATGCATTTAAATCATTGAGAATTCACTAAGTAAATAGGAGGCAGGGGAGATTTTATTCAATGCATGTTTGTGTTTTCCTCCCAGCATCAGTCAGGCTTGTACTTGAACTCTGGCTTCATGCTTTTAGGGCCAAAGGGATGAATTAACTCAGAGAGCAGAGCCAGTTCCTCTGAGTTTCAGCCAGGGACTCCTCCTGTCTCAGAGGGTTGTGAGCTGGAGCAGCCCAAAGCCCTGGAGAGCCACAATGAGCGGTTGCCATATCAGTCAGCTGGAACAGAACCGCCCAGGCTCATTTTTCTCCTTCTCATTTGCTCTTTTGAAAGCATCAATGCCTTTGGCAGCCTCACGGGGGTTGACCAGGAAGGCACAGGCTCTGAAAAAAATCCACCTGGCTCTGGAGAAAGCCCCAAGCATTTCACCCTCCTCTCCCCAGAGCCCTCTGCCCCCCATTCTCCTGCCTACCTGCTTCCTCCATACTGAGCTCCAGCCTCACTTCTGTAACTCAGGACCATTCTCACACCCCACAAACACCATCCCTGCCTGCTTGTACTTCTCCCTGCCCGTGAGGCTCAGAGGCATAAAGCCTCTCCATCCAACACCTGTCTCCTAATGCCACTTCCAGAGCCTACTCAGGAACACCATTCCCTTTCTTCCCCAAATGGAAACAAGTAAGTAGAAAGTTATAATGGAAAAGCTATCTATCTAGAGGACCCGTCCTCTAAGTTAGCATTTCCATGGGCCCCCAGTGCCTGTAGAGATGCTAATGGATGTTTTATAGTCAAGTTTCTTTGGGAAACACTGCACATAAAACCTCTTCTTAAAGATTAACGATGCACATTGGCACATTAAAGGCTCAGATATGTCCTGCAGTCAAGAGTTTTAACCTAGCATTTTTTAAAAATATATGACTGCACATCACTCCCACTTTTGAAAACAGAACACCTATTAACATTTGGTGGAGCACTCATGTTCCGTGAAACAGCTTGGCAGTCGTTACCCTAAATCTTATAATTATTGCCTACAAGAGGGTGTTTCTGATACCTGTTCATGCTGGGCAGCTTATGTTTGCAAAATAATAAAACAGATAAGGCCATTGTTCTTTGAGTACCTGCCAACCTTTCCAGATTGCTGAGAAGATTAAGTGAACCTCTGCATGTTGGGCAAAGTATAAAGCATCACAGATGTCTCTTACTATTACTGCTTATAAACTCTCCATTGTAGTTTTGTTTGTAAGGATTGATAATAAGGGAACTTCTAACAACTGTGGCAGATTGAGTACCAAAACGTAGACTCCAAGGTGCAGGGCAGGCCAGGTATGTACTAGGAAGTGCTCTTGGTATCAACACCTGAGGAAAAGAGAAGGCGGCGGTATTGGGCAGAGGGAGAAGGCAGGCCATGAGGCATCTCAGGGGTAACTTAAGCCAACCCCAAGGGGCACAGTGGAGCTGGGCTGGCCTTTCAGAACTTGGCCTTGGTTGGGGTTGAGGAGGTTGAGGAGGCAGGTCTTTACAGCCGCACAGTGATCAGCCACTGGATACAGCCACCTCTGGAAAGCAACATGGCCTTGGGTCAGGGGGCTCTATTCATCAGCAGCAATCTCTGCATTGGACTGCCAGCAGTTGAGAGAATAAATTCTTCATTCCTGAGGGAGGACACGGGGAGCACATAATCATGTCCACTCAATAACATTCCAGGAGACTCAAGGAGATTAGTGTTCTACGTCTTGACCCCTTTTAGAATACCAATTGGCAATCCCATCACTGCCCCTTTATCGATTGGGGGAGTTGATTAATGTCTTGCCTTTGGGAGCTGACCTTTCAATATTGAACAGGCGAATTTGCAGAGAGACTCCAAATCAAAACCTCCCCTTGATGTATGGTCATCCGGGAATGCCAGATTGCCCATCAATGGAGCCATTTCCCCCTCAACTAGTTAAGGGCCTCTTGGTATCTTTCTTCCCTCCAGCTGGGTTTTTGTCTCCCCCTTCTTTGTAGGTAGTTGTGCTGGGTATTCTCCAAATTTTCCCACTCTGTTTTGTGCCTCAGGAGGGGCTGACCTCCATGGGGTGCATCAGTGGGCTCTCTTCTATACCTTCTAGCTTCAGCTAATGGGAGGCACCAATAGGAGAGTGGAAGAGGGGGGAGCAGACAGAGGTTGGGATGCTTCCCCCTTCCAACACCCTATCCAAGCCAAGAGCAGTGGCTGCATTCCTGGTTCCAAGGCCACAGCTCCTACCGGCCTTCTCTCTCCTGTTATTTGTAGCCATTCCTTCCTTTACTTCCCCCGACAGGCCTGGATAGGGGTGAAGGGAAGCAGTGTCCCTCTACTGTTAGCTGAGGTGTGCTTCCTTGCTCCTTCCTGCCTTGCCTAACACTGCCAATTTTTAACTGAACTTTAAAGAAAGTCTCTCTAGTCGTCACTTTTGGGTTTTTTCCTGCCAGAACCCTGACTCTCTAAATAAACACATTCATTTTTCTTGTACATCCCAATCTGTTGTCCAGAGATGAGGTGGCTTCACCCAGATTCTTGCAAGACTCCTAAAAGTTCAGGAACCAGAGAGGATCTGGATGTAATGGGTTTTGGAACCCCTCAGTGAGTTCACTGCAACTCAATACTCTACATTTCTCCTCTCTCTTTCTCTTTCTCTGCTTTGTCTTTGTCAGCTCAATGTTTCTGAACCCTTTTAAAAAGGCATGGTCCCCATTAGTAATCATTGCAAGGTATGCTTTATATGGACTACCTTGTCCTCCCATCATGTCATTCTTGATAAATGTTTGTGGGAAGAATGAATGAATGCCTTCAAGTCTCAGTGTCCTCATTTGCAAAATGAAGGTAATAACCTTCATATAAAACCTTATAAAGTAGGTGTCATTATGACCACAGTTTTGCAAGGTGAAAAGTTAAGGATCAGAGAGGTTGAAGAACTTGCCCAGGGTCACACAGCTAGGAAAGCACAAGATCAGAACAGTCTGGGGCTCTTGATATTGCCCCCCAGCCCACTACCCTTCCAGAGTAATGCAGATAAACCAGGGTACCCTTGAACAGTAGAAGGAAATTGAGATTTCTGAGATCGGAAAGGTATCTACCTTTTTCTAAGTATCCTTCAAAAAACCACAGCAGAAGTCTGCCCTGAAGCTCCCCAAGGATTCGTGGAAACATTCCTCTTCCCATTCCCATCATGGCCCCAGAAGTCCATTATCCTGTGGACCCTGCGCCTGTTCTCGAAATGTGCCAAGACCTTCCCTTACCTCCCTGCCCCAGTGAGTCACTGGGCCTTTGAGAAGTGACAGAACACCCGTGGGTTGCAGTTCGAGCTCCACCACTTGCAAAAGGACATGTTCTTAAACCTCACAGAGCTTCAGTCTCTTCCCTGGAAAATGGGTAAAAATATCTATTTCACAAGGTGATGGTAAGAGTCACAAAACACAAATACCTAGTACAGCACCTGGTGCAGAGTCACTGCTGAGTGAGTCTGAAGTCCCATCCTGCCGGCTCCCCGGGGTCCGCAGAGTGTCCCTGGGTTGGGTGGGGTGCTGGAGGGGAAGCAAGGACCAGCTGCTGATTTACAGCCTGGCTGTGGATGTGGCATTACAAATCAGCCAAGGTGTGGAAAGAAGTTATGTCAGGCCCTGTTGTCTGCTGGGGCATGTTCTGTTAGGTCAGGACTCTGCGAGCTGAGCTTCAGAAATCCCAGGGAGCAGCTCACGGGCGCCTTGTCAAACCTGACAGCCACCATCTGATGTGAATTTCCTCGAGCCACTGAGAGTGAAACCACGCTCAGGAACTCATTCTGCGACGGAGCCAGAAATGGAAATGATCAGGAGAAAAGTGGAGCATTTGGGGGGATTTCATAGGACGAATACCAAGCATTTCCTAGTCCACAGGCCCTTCGGGCTCCAGGGGTGGAGGTAGAGGGATCTCGAAATTGTTTGGTTGTAAATGACCTGCTCACATTGGCTCCTTGGGTGCAATTTAAGGAAATGCTAAACCACAGGACTTACCATGAGGTAGGGACCATGTGCCTCTCAGGAACAAACGCCTAGAGAGGCTCGAGTCCTGCCATTAAAGTAAACTTCCAACTCTCTCACCTCCATTTCTTGTTTCTAAGCAAGGGAAATATTTGAATGGCAAGAAGCCAGCCAGTGTCTCCCTTCCCTGCTTCTGGCCAGTTAGCTCTTGAGAAGGGGGTGGGTTTGTGGAGGCTCAGGAGAGCTGAGGGGGGCCTTCCCCAGGCTGAAGAAAGCCAGTTCTCAGAGACAAATGTGGACAGATTGGCCAGAATCCCAAGACTTGTCTGCAACAATAAGCAAATTCGTGGGCTTTCCCATTTACACCTGGTGTCTTTTCTGTTTAAAGTGCGTGAAGTACTTAACCATTTGCTAAGAGTTTTCTAGAACATCTTTTCATATCCTGACAGTGCCCGGCTCAGTTCTGCCTTAGGGTTTTTGGACACTCTGTGGAAAGTCATGTCTCACCTTTGACCTTTTTGTCTGATGGATTTCCTTCATCTTCAGACCTCACGTGTCATATAATCAGTGAAGTCCTCACACTCTGTGTCACCCTCCCATTACATTCTATGCTTTTTTCCCCTTGCTGAGATTATTCCAAATAGAATGGACTGTTCATTTGCATTATTATTTCAGACCTGCCCCTTTGACTAAACCAAAAGCTCTGAGTGGGTAAGGATTGAACCTTATTCCACACTTCATCCTCGTATTCTGTCAGATTGCCCAGAACAGGTAGGTGCTTGCTGTGGGTTCTGCTGTTGTTATCGGATTGAACTCGTAAATCCTCCAAATAACCTTTATCTTTGTTATCTTCATCTGACAAGAACACCCGCTCCAACGGCGTGTGACTTCCCTCAAGTCACACAGATGGGAATGTAAGACCCAGAAGCCTGTGCACTTTGTTCTTTGACCATTCTGGGCAGTCTCTTTTTAAGATTTTACTTATTTGACAGAGAGAATGAGCAGGGGGAAGGGGCAGAGGGAGAAAAGCAGAGCAAGGAGCCGGATCTCAGACCTGGAGGGTCACAGGACCCTGGGATCCTGACCGTAGCCCAAGGCAGACGCTTCACCAACTGAGCCACCCAGCACCCCCAATGCTGCCTCCTGGATCCAAATCCCCACCCTACACATATACACCATTTTGCTTTGGATTCCACTGCCTTTACAAAGGATGGTTCTCACAGCTAGTCTGCAGATTGGTTTCAGGTACCGGGAGCATGGTAAAAGCCCCAGGGCCCAGTCCCACTTGCAAGGTTCTGTCTCAGAAGGACCAGGTCAGGCTCCGCTCCCTGTAATTTTAACAAGCACCCACAGCTGATTCAGATGCACCGCCAGGATGGGAAACCCGAATGCCTTAGGTTACCTAGTGCCCGTCTGTGTTTTTCTGTTTTGACTGTGATTACCTGGAGGGGAATGGTGGAGGGAGTGCTCAAGTTTGCGGTGAAGAAAAGCTACACCAACTTTTTGTTGAAGAGGAAATTCGTCCTGCTCCAGAGAGACAGCAAGGGGGCCTGTAAATAGTCCTTTGAATTGCCGGGCTGAGGACTGGTTCTTTCCAGTTTGCCTCAGCGGCCTCCTCGTGCAGGTACCTAGAAACGGGTGGACCTCACAAGATGACGTATGGGCTCCAGAATCAGCTTGTAAAGAAGTCATACGGCGCAGCTGGGTCTCTGGCCTCGTAACTATTGACCAGCTGTGATTAAACTGTCCACTCACGTCACATCATCTAGTGGGAACGCTCCTTTATTAGGGTACTAAATAACCACGAAGCCGTGCCTGGTCCCTATGGCAGCTTTTCCCTGTGAAAAGCTGGCCAGATGACGTATAACCTGGCAGGTAGGAGAACCATCGTTTCCATTAAGCATGTTACTAATTGAGCACTTACGACATGCCAGGCTTTAAGCTAGGTGTTGGCATATTCCGGTGAGTGAGATATTCTAATTAGTCAGAAAATACGTTGAAAATAGGTGCACTTCTCTAAAACTACCTGAACTGATGTCACAGAAGGATGTTAAAGACAGGGAACCGCAGTGCTGTTAGCAGAAGCTTTTATTCGAAGATGTTGGGTGCATTCGTTTCCGCTCGAATGAGAGCTTGCTATATAGCAAGACAATCTGGCCCCGTAGATTGTACTCTACAGACTCAAAGATCAGAAGGAAAGCTTTGTGGTGGAAAATAGGGAAGCTTTTGGGTATTCCCCGATTGGAAGCTGGTGGCATAGAGAAGCTCTAGGCTTCCGGAAAGCTAATGGCAAGTGGGGCATCCTATGGAATTGGTTAGGGGCACATGTTTGGCTTTCTCCGGTTGGTGCGGAGTAGGAAGCAGGAGCAAAATGGAGGAAAGGTATGAATAATCACGTGCCAGGCTTTTGGGGCTGACAACCGCAGGGGTTACTCTTCGGCATTCTGGGCTGCTTGCTTCAGGTTGTGGGTCAGAGTTCCACGTTTATATAGAGTCTGACCACTGACCATTTGTATATGCAGCCCTCATAGAGCTGCCATACCAACACTCCATGGACTGGGTGACTTGAACAGAAATATATTCTCTAACAGCTCTGAGGACGAGGGGTCCAGAGTCCCAGTATCTGCAAGCCGGGCTCTCTGAACTAGCACCTGGTTGTTAAGGAATCTTGCCATTCCTCGGTTTGTAGCTGCTGACTCCAGGCTCTGGCTCCGTGGTCACATGGCCATCTTCCCACCGCATCTGTGTCTCCACAAGGCATTCTGTTCTCTGTGTGTGTCTGTCTCTGCATCTTCTCCTCTTATAGGGACACGGTCATACTGGATTAAGGGACCCACCATAATGTAGCATGATCGCCTCTTAAGTTGATTACATCTACAAAGATCTTATTTCCAAATCACGTTACATTTACAGGAAGAGGAGGTTAGGACTTCAGCATAGAGTTTGGGAGTTGGTAGGGCCGGGGCGGGGGGACACCATTCAACCCATCACAAAGGGGGTATAGGAAATAATACAAGGTTCCAGAGGCTGTGATAGGTATGTTAGGGAAGACCTTGGGAGCACCATGGAGAAGCAGCTGACCTAGGCCTAAAGGCACTGTCAAGGCTTCCTAGAGAAGCTGACATCAAAGAGGAGACCCCACAGATAAACAGGCATTAAGCTAAGAAAAATGAGTTCCAAGCAGAGGAACAGCACATACACAGACCAGGAGACAGGAAGGAACATGGTATCTTTATAGAAATGGTAAGTAGTTCAGCCTGGCTGGAGTATCAAGAATGAGAAAGTAATGTCAAGAGAGGAGCCTGATGGCAGAGAAATCGGACCATGCAAGTTGAGACTTTTCCTGAACAGCAGACACTAGGGGGAAATGGGGACATACAGAAGAATCGATAGTTGTAGGGATCCTCCCCCCCGCACCCCCGGTTTGGCTCAAGGGTCTGAGTGTCATTATTTGTATGCATAGTGCCTGGTGCTGAGCCTGGAGATCTGAAAAGAAGGATCTAGTGGCAAGCTCCCAGAGCTGATACCAAATGAGAATGTATTTGTTCCGGTGCTTAACGAGTACCTGCTACACATAGGTCATGAGGCAGTAAGCAAAAATCCACATGGCATCTGCCTTGTGGGCTATTATAACCTAGCATAGAATGGAGACATTCATCAAATCATCCCTCAAATAAATGTTTAACTACAAATTCACATAAGAATGTATGAGTAAGGTTAGATATTCAGGATTTTTCCCCTTTAAAAAATCACAGTGCACATTAGCAGTTATTTTTCTCTGTCATAAAGTCCAGAGATCTCTGGCATGATCTCTGTACAATTACTAGGAGCCCTTCTATTCCTCTGTCCTTCTGGTCCACAACCCTTAGCCTATTATCTCACAGTCCAAGGTGGCTGCAGGAGCCCAGCCATCAGGTTCACATTCCAAAAAGGATGAAGCACAGAACATAGCCCTTTAGAGAACTTTCCTGGAAGTACAACCACATTGTGTTCTCATATCCTCCATCAGAACCCAGTCACATGGCCGTGCTTGCTGCAAGAAAGGCTGGGAAATACCTTTAGTTGGGCTTGTTGTACCCCAAAATAAAATAATGGTTCTCGAATCATGGAAAGGGGGCAGAATGGATATTGGGTGGGCAGCCAGCTGCCTCTGCCAGAACGGGCTGTGAAGCAAAGAGGTGCAGGATTAGGTAGGGCTGACTAGTGAAGGGGGAGGGAGCACAGCCCCCATAAACTAATCAAAGCCCGTTGTGGCTGGACCACTGATGGGAGAAGCAAATACTAGGAGACAAAGAAGGCAAGGAAGGTGGGGCCTAGTGACATCGGGCCTCGTTAGGATTTGCGGCTTTGTTCTAAGGCCAGCTGGAGCTGTTAAATTGTTGTGAGCAAAGAATGGGGTGGCCTGATCATACACATAGGTTTTGAGTTCCTGCTATGTACTTGGTGCCGGATGTGGTGATATAGAGGTGTGGCTTCTCCTTGATGGTGGAGCCTGGA
The DNA here is from genome assembly GCF_002288905.1 of Enhydra lutris kenyoni. Lineage (NCBI taxonomy): Eukaryota > Metazoa > Chordata > Mammalia > Carnivora > Mustelidae > Enhydra > Enhydra lutris. The sequence goes on along the minus strand of NW_019154094.1, from coordinate 28,308,826 downwards.
TTTTCAGGGGTGCAGGCACATCCTGGATTAGTGATCACAGATCCATGTGTCCAGACCTTGTGTGCAGGGAAGTACGGGTGTCAAGAAAGGGTTAACAGCAGAAATGACTCCTAAAGGCTGAAATTCCAAAGTTGGGACAAAGACTCAATGTCTGTTGTGGAGGTTTTGCTGGTAGGGGTTCTTCCTGGAGGCAAGACAGGAGATGAGACTTGTGACTGGGGTAGGAGTGTGTTCATGAAAGGTCTTATATATCAGGCTAAGGAGCTGAATGTTGGGAGTCACGGAGGGGTGTTCAGAGAATGACTTGATGAAAGCTGAGGTTTTAGAGCATCGTTTCTGGCAACAGAATGCAAGAATGCAGGAGGCGGCGGAACTACATGGTTGATGAAAGAGGAGGCTCCTTTTCATGCACTTGAACTTCTGCCTACTGGGATCCTGACTCCCATTATCGTTGCTGGCAGGCACCTACTCTACCCCTCCTCCTCTCTGTGAAATACACAAGTTCACGTGTACAATCATGTCTAAAACCGCCATTTCAAAATTCAGAAATCTCTGAAAGCTGAACTTTGTTTTTGGTAACTCATCTGACAGCCAGCCTTAAACCCTATGTACACGTACTGAGCAGCAAAACCTTGAATTCATCTTTCATGAGGTGATTCATGATCTGTTGAGCCTATTTAGTGTATTTATGTTTTGCTATGTGGAAATAGTAATAGTTTGGTGACAGGTATTAAATAATAGATGGTACATATATAGTACCATCTTCCTAATATCTAAAAAATCCTGAATTTCATTTTATGTCTTTAGATAAAGGATTGTCAGCTGTGCCCATAAGCAAGAAGGTCTGAATACTGCCAGAAAGTTTGCCCTAGGTAAAGGGTTGCACTTTTTAGGGACAAAAGGAAACTCCAACCCATGTTTCAATAGATCATAGAGGTCATCATGAGTTTTCCTACCTTTGCGGATGAGGCATTGACGAGAATTTGGAGCATATCTGTTAACTATATGAAGTTAAAGTCCTAGAGAAAAACCAGCATCTACTCTCACAAGACCAGTGACACTATTGTTATTAATTGTTAATAATAATAATTGGCATATATGTAATGCTATTGAGTGTACCAGATGCTTTTGGAAACGCTTTCTCCTTTAATTCTTGTAACAACCATGAAGGGTGGATAGGTTGGCATTCCCAGTCTACAGCCAAGGACCCCAGGCTCAGAGGAGCTAGGTGGCTCGCTCATGGTCATTCAGGCAACACAGGGCCCAGACTAGGTCCTTGTGATTCTGAGATCTGTGGTCTTATTTTCAACAAGCAATAACATTCTTGGCTGAAGAGTGCCAGACTTTTAAAAACATATTATCTACTACCAAGAGCCAGCACAATAAATTTCATCTTATGAGCCCATTCTAGCTCCTTGGCTGTGGCTGTGAAGGACGTGCTTAGTTGTGGATTTTGAGGTTGTCTCTAGAATTCACAAGGACTGTGGTAATCCATCAGCCACGACTACCAGGGCGGAAGGCAGAAGCTTGGCAGGTGAGTGTATTACCATCTATTTCTAAGAGCTGACTTTTCCTTTCTCCATTTAGTCATCAAGAACCTATAGATTAGCTGCCAACTGAGTGCCAGACACTAGGATGGTGAGGCTAGTTCTATGCAGGCTCAGCTGCTGACCTCAGGGAACTCTGGAAAGTCCCAGCGCTGCGCCAGTTGCATTCCAAGAGTGACGTGTGATAGGTCAAGGCCACAGACCCATAAGCTCAAGCCCAAAGAGTGATTTGGAGAAGCAAACTGAAAAGCAGGTGGCCCACACAGCCCAGACTTTAGAGGACAGTGTGGTTTGCAGGTACAGGAAGATGGTTAAGAGTTTGGGAATAATTCGGAATCGTTCAGGCTTATGTCCAAATCCCTCCTACCTGGGTAACACTGGGGGCGGTACTTAGCCTACCTAAGCCTCAGTTTCTCTCTACCCAAAAAAAGAAAAAAAAATAATTGTTATTGCAAGGGTGCCTGAGTGGCTCATTCAGTTAAGCATCTGCCTTTGGCTCCGGTCGTGATCCCAGGATCTGGGATCCTACATCAGGCTCCCTGCTCATTGGGGAGCCTGCATCTCCCTTGCCTTCTGCTTGCCACTCTCCCTCTCTCTCTCTGTGGCAAATGAATAAATAAAACCTAAAAAAAAATTATTTCATAAGATTGTCGTGATACTTAAAAGAAACTGAAGGTATTACTAGCTACTATTTGTCGAGGTTTTTTATGTGCCGGGCATGGTTTAAAGCCATTATATGGGTTAACTCCGTATATCTCCACCACAGCTCAGGAGATAATGCATGGAAAGTCCCACACCTGGCAGATACTAAGCACTTAGAATGAGGTTGTAAGGCCCCAGTGTTCTTGCTGCTCCCCTCCATGCCGTTTTAAAAAGGAACTGACCTGGGACTGGTGATTTGGATTCCGGCCCAATCTTTACCACTGGTTCTTTGTGATTTTGAACAAGTCATTCATCTTGTTTCTAGTTTCATCTGTAAAAGCAGAAGCTTGGATTAGATGAGCGATTAGAACCTGGGGATCTTTTCAGAAACACAGATGGCTGGGCTTTATTCCCTAAGAAGTCTGATTCCATAGGTCTGAAGCCAGGCCTCTGACTCTGTGTTGTTGTGAACTTAATAATGAAAAGGTCCAAACAGACACAACCACCCATCACCAGTTTCTGCAGTCTTCAATGTGGGGTCATAGTTGTTTCATTTCTTCCATGAGAGGTATTCTCCCACTGCGTCTCCGGGTGCACTCCTTCCTCCTCTGGGCCTCCCGTGGATGGGCTCCAGGCCTGCCTCCACTAGCTTCCCAAACCCCGTGGCTCCCAGTAGTTTCCAGCAGGGACTGGGAAGTTGGGGGAGAGCAAGGCTGGTCCATGTATCTCCCTGACTCTCTCTCTTGGCAGGTTGGCAGGGACTGTGTTTCTACCTTCCAGCTACAATTCTTGGCAGCCTCACTTCTGTCACTACAACCCCATCTACAGGTCCTTGTCCACTCGCTCCCCTTGCCACTGTGCCCAGAGCTTCCCTGCCATTGCTTTGGTCCATCATTTACTGTCTTCCCTAGACCTTGGCTCCATCCTTACAAACAGTAAATGCTCCCCAATTACCTTCTTTGCTTGTGCCATTATTTCCTGGGGGGCGGGAGCTGCCTGATAATACACCAACTCCGCTTTTTATTTATGCCTGAATATTCTAAAGCAAATCCCCATGCATCTCCAATAATGCTCCCAACACTCAGCAAAGCAATAACTTCTTAACATCTTCTATGAGCAGGCAGCTGTATATTTCAAATGCCCCTTGGGTGTCTCAGTGAGGTTTGAGAATCAATGGAGTAGCCCCCCTTTGGAGGGTCTTTCCAATTTAGATAATCTTCATCTTGAATATGCAAGGACCATCTCAGTTTATAGATTAGAGTCAGTCTCCACCTGGTGGCAAGAAAGCTCATCGGGACTGTGGGCTGGTTAGTTGGAGCCTGGTCTTGTTGGTGAGGCGATATCTCCGTGGACATTGCCCTGAGACACTTAGGAAGTGGTTTGTACACCTAGATGTGGCCATACCAATAGGCCGAACGGTCAAATGGACACTGAACTCAATGTTCTCCCCATGTATGTATCTTCATCCTGTACGGAATGGCTGCCCATAGGACCAAAAAGACAAGGGTTCACTGTATCCCCACCATGGGAGAAGCAGGCTTCCCCTCATTCTCGCCAAAGAAATCTTTCCTAATACTTATCCTAGGGAATCCCCCCCTCTTTTTTTTAAAGTCTCACCTTAGAGCAAACTTGTAATTACACATCTTTTACCCTTTGAACATTTGATTAGCTTTTTCAGGTTTCAGAATCCAAAAATCCATTATCCACACTCCTTGGGCAAGAGGGGGCACCTCGCCAGTTGGAAAGGCAACGGGTCGGCATAACAGGGTGGCCAGGCTCAGGTCTGCAGCTGTGTGGCTGGGTCTGTGAGCGGGCCACTGTGGTCTCTGGGGCGCGACTACCCCTCTACCTCGATTCTGGGGAATTCAGAGTCTGCCCGCAAGTTTCAAGATACCATGTCAGCCTCATCGTACTAAATTATATTTCCAGATGAAGAGCTTGGCTAGGAAAACTCCATTCCAATTCGAGCAGCGTAAGGTGGCTGCGGATCTCAGTGCCTCGTGTCTTAAAGACCGTCGCCAGGGGCATCCGACTGGGTATTTGGTGGGTCTGTTCCAGGCATCGTTGTCCACAATCGCTTCTACCCAAATGCGTTTTGCACGCATTCATTTTACTTTGGTTTTCAACGCAAACTCTTTAGGGACTGGGCTGTGAAAACCTAGTGGGCTCTCAGAGCCCTGTCTGGCCACCCAGTCATCCCACAGTGCGGTTACCCCCAGAAGACACCCTGGTATGGCGATGCAGATTTTTGCCTATAGGTACTCAAACAAGGAGCTCAGGGAGGACTCAGCCTGCAGAGGGCCTTTTGGTGGGTGGAGAAAGGATCCCTCATCAGCCACTGCCCCTCCCTTTACTTCTTCACCCACAGCTTTGCAATTCCCATTGCTGCTCTCTGGGCTACAGTTTACTGGCTCTGCTGAACAGAGGCAGACACAGGAGACAAGAAACCTCCTTGCCAAGACCTGTGGTGTTGCAGGCAGCTAAGGGAGACCTCACGCTTCAAACCTGTGCACACAGGATCCTTGAGTTTTTAAGACGATGTGCAAAAAGAAGCAGAAGCAACAATGACTTAAGGAAAACCCCTCCTGGCGAGCCAGGACCCGAGCCAGCTGCCTGCTCCAGGCTGACGGTGGTTAGGGGAAGCCTCTACCCTGCAGATTCCGGAAGGTACACCTCAAGATCCTGATTCAGGAAGCCTGGCTGAGCCTGGGGACTTTGCATTTTTAATAAGCCTGTTCCCCTGTGGCCAGGAGTTGCAGGAAAGCAGCTCAAGTCCTTCTTTCGTGTCCCGGTGGTCTGCTTGGAATTTAGAAGTTGACTTTTAAAAAAGCCCTTGAATTTGCCCTGCAAGTCAGAATGATTTACAGGGGCAACTTGGTTTTTATACCCTGAGATGGTGCCACCAGGACATCAGACAGCTGGATCAATTAGGAAAAGTGATTGCTTTCCTTTAAGGAAACAGAAGGCCTCCATTAAAATGCAAACATTAGCTGAGTGATCAGTGATGCTAGCAGCCCCCAGGATGTAGTCAGAGGCAGGGAGAGGCAAGCACTTAATGGTTAAGAATGCTGCTTTTGCTGAGTTGGAGTCTTGACTCAGCCACTTAACCAGCTGTACGACCCTCATATGAGTTATTTAACTTGGATTGTTCATCTGTAAAATGGGGGTGACAATTACCAGCATGTGGGATGACGTCAGGATTTTTTTTAAAGGATCATTCATGTAAAGCATTTAGCTCTGTACATGTCCCAGGCAGGGCCCTGATATCTGTTCTCCTTTCTGGGTATTGGTAGAGGAGATGAGATGCCCAAAGGATCTGTTAAGAAATATGTGTCTCTTGTCCATTGCCCAGCCCCTGACCCACCCTGGCCATCCGTCCTGCACCCAGTTACTTCCCGAGTGCATATTCTACCTCCCCTCCCCCCGCTGGCATAACCACACCCGATGTTCTGGAGTGGTCTCTATTGCCTTGGTACTAAAATCCTACACTGCCCAACAGGCTTTTGCCCCTACTTACCTCCTTAGCTTACCACTCCGAACCTCTCAACATTGATATTCAGTGTGGTTTCCACCCCCTTCACTCTGTCCCATCATTTCCCCTCTTCCCTCTGCCAGTCTTCCCCACCCATCTCGGTTCTGGCTTTCTTGAGTCACTCCCACTCATCCTTTAAAACAGCCATGCGGCCATCTCCTCCAAGAAGCCTCCCTTGCCCTTGACCTCACCCTCCTCCCAGACTAGGGGAGGGCCCTCTGCAGGGCACCGGGCATAGTTCTCTCTCATATTCTATTGTAACTGCCCATTAATCTGGCCTCTACATCAGAGGGACTCACTTTTCTGTTCATTAGAATTACCTGGAATCTCTCTAAGGTCCTATAGTGCCCTGACTGCAACTCAGGTCAGTTAAATTACTCTTTGGGGAGTAGGACTTGGGCATCCGAAGTCCTTAAAATTCTGTGGGTGAATCTATGGTACATCTAAAGTTCAAACCCAATGCTCCAGACGGTGAGCACATTGAGGGTCTCAAATGTATGTGCAGAACTGTCTGCTTATGACCCTTAGCATAGTGACTGTCCCACTGGTGGTCTCAAGTAGACATGTGAACGCATGGAGGAAGGTGGCTTGTGGTATTCAGGGACTTCCAGAGCTATGTCACTATCGGAGAGACCAGACTGTGCAGAGATGTTGGGGGAGGATGGCTCTTGGACTCTTAGGGGGCCCCAAGCAGACACGGAAATCAGAGTAGGAGGCTGGGATGTCAGGGCTGAGAACAAACTCCAGGCCCTCTGAGGTCTGCCTGGGGCTATCCTGGGAAGTGCAGGCCGGGGAGTATCCAGTCAACTGGGCTGTGACCACCTCAGGCTCATTCAGATATCTTTGAACCTCCCCAGCTCAGGGTGCTTACGAAGGAAATGTGTCATAAATGATCAGTAGCTCTCACAGACTTTTAGACTGCTCTTCTACTCTCTAAGAGACAGCAACAGGGTCTTGAAATCCTGGGAGATGGAAGATATTCTCACAGCTCACTGTCCTGGCCATGCACTCTAGACTTGCTTGGGGACAGTGGGAGATGGCAAGTGAGTTTTGTCCCAGAAAGAACATGTAGGGCTGGGGCGCCTGGGTGGCTCAGTGGGTTAAAGCCTCTGCCTTCGGCTCAGGTCATGATCTCAGGGTCCTGGGATGGAGCCCCACATCAACTAAGAAATTAACTAACTTATTTTCCTGTAGGCCTAAGCCTCGAAAACAAGCTATTTTTTCCCTTACTTTCTCTGAAGAAGACAAGCTTGTCTTTGTGACATGAAACCTCAAGTTGTCCCAGAGGACTGGTTAAAAAACAAACAAATTCTTCAGAAATGCAGAGTCAGCCTCTGGCTGGGCAAAGGGCTGGACAGTCCACAGGTGGGGAGTTTGGATTTGCTGCGGCAGGGGTAACAGGGTTTAGCTTCCGTGAATTGCAGATATCTTCTCTAGCTGCCACTCGGGCCCTGGGAATGGCCAGACCCATGTGGGATGCAGTTGGGGGAGGGGGTGCTCTCCCCATCCCCACACTGAACACTTTCTTCACAGATGGTGGCTTCTGAACTTTTTGAATCATTTTAGACTTTTTTTTTTTTTTAAAGTAGTCTCTACACCTAGTGTGGGGCTTGAACTTACAACCCTAAATCAAGACCCTAGCTGAGATCAAGAGTCGATGCTTACCTGAGCCACCCAGGTGCCCCTGAATCACTTTAGACTTTCAGTTTCAGTTGGAGTCTGCAGGGGGAGGTGAGGTGGTGTGGGATGGGGTGGGGAGATCTCAAATTCTATTTTGGGCATCTCTGTAAGATACTGTGGTGGAAGATTGCGGTGACTACAATTACTAACACTTGCTGCATGTTTAGAGCTTACAGACTTAAAAAAATTTTTTTTCTTTATTTGAGAGAAAGAGAGCATGAGGGGGACAGAAGGAGAGGGAGGGAGAGAATCTCAAGTAGACTCCTTGCGTGGAGCTGGATGTGGGGCTCAATCCTGAGATCATGACCTGAGTCAAAGCCAAGAGTCTGATGCTCAACCAGCTGAGCCACCCAGGTGCCCCCAGGTTAGGGACTTTATATACACATGTCTTTTCATCCTCCTTACAGCCCTAGGAGGCTGGTGCTTATCACTCTTTCAGATTGAAGGAGCCTGAAGCAGAGAGAGGTTACGTGGTTCAAATAACATAAGTAATAAAGGCAAGTGGCCATTTGGTTAGTTGATTGTACAATCCAGAAGGTTTTTTTTTCCTTTCCTTTCCTTTTTTTTTTTTTTTTCCTGGTGACTGTGGTAGAGGTAGAAGCCGGGTAGGTGGGGGGAGGGGTGCTATTTAGACAATTCGTCTAAATACTGTTCCCTGGGGAAAGGATGTATGTTGAGGAAAGGAGAGGTTCTAGACTAATAAGCCCTGGGGCCTCCCAAGTGTTAGGAGAATATAGAAGAACAGGATGGGGACCTGAGGCAGGAAGCCAGTAGAGGAGGAAACTGAGGTCAAGGGGTGTTATGGAAGTGAAGAAAAGGAAGTGTTGTCAAGAGGAGGGGCAGGCCACATTGTGTGAAGCTTCTGAACCACCAAGGAAGATGAGGTCTGAGGAGTGATTGCCTGGCATGGACGGAGGGCATGGTGTCTTTGACAAAAGCAGCTTCTCTGAAGGAGAGGGGATGGAGTCCACTTGTGGGGAGTAGGAGGGAAGGGCGTGGTGTCAGGGAGGTGACTGAGCTTCGAGGGCCCCCTGTCGCCTGGCGTTCTCTCCAGCCATCTCCCTCAGCAACTTAATTGTATTCCTATGGACTTTGTAGAGCATTTTTCTTTGCCCCACAAAGAGGGTCATGTCCCATTTGGTCAATAACCAGGATACACCTGCAAAAAAGGACCAAGGAGGGAAAAGCAGGAAGCAAAACATTAAAAAAAAATAATAATAAGATCACAAGAACAGGGTTGGCACACAGCAAAGATCAATAAAGCCAAAACTGTCTGAGAAAACTTATCTCCCAATGAACCTCAGCCTCTAAGAAATCGATCAGGAGATTTTGAAAAATTGTATCTCCTGTAAAAGTGTCATTGGAACTTTCAGTGTCACAATGTAGGTGCTGATGGCTGGGCACAGAATAGATGGCCCATTAATACCCGTTGATGGGCTTATTGATTGGTGTGTCTGGCATAATTAGCCCCAAAGATCGTCAGTCAATGCAGCACAGGAAGCCTGTGCCTCCTGAACAGGGAATGGAGGGTCGGGCCAAGTGGCTGGCTTGCTGTGTGGTCTGGATGCCCCCCGGACTCCTCAGAGGCTCAGTTTCCTCACCTGTAACATGGGAAGACAGCAGTTCCGTATTTCCCAAGGGTATTTCCCACAGACTTCAATTCTGTGGAATGGTAGTGGGTATATTTTTTTCCCCACCAAAAATGTTAGGTGGTTAGATGTGGGCAACACAGATTTCAAACAACTAAGCAATTTCTCCAAGCCTTTCATACACTGGACATTGTGACTCTCTCAAAAGAAGACAGTCTATATCTGTTTATTCATTTGATCTGTGTAATCGAGCATGGAGCCTATGCCAAGCACTCTTCTAGGTGCTGGGGACACAGGAGTGACCAAAAGATTCAAGTTCCCCTGTCAAAGTGTTTGCACTCCAGTGATGGGACACAAATAGACAATCCAGAGAGTTAACATGACAGATGGTGCTCATTCCAATGCAAAAACACAAGACCACTCTGGTGTAGGGGGTGGAGGGTGGTGCTGATCTGTAGAGAGAGGAGGGGAGACTTTTTCCTTTCCACGAAGGGGTCATTTGAGCAGAGACTGGTAGGAGGTCCAGGAGCAAGCTATGCAGCTGTCCAGAGTGAAGTTCATGTGCATAAGCCCTGAAGTGGGAGCACATTTGCCCTTGTCATGGAAAATGAATTTGGCTGGGGACAGTGCCATGGGGGGGTGCGGACATGGTCAAGTCAGCAAAAGCAATCTTTTTCTCTTCATATCTACATAGCCCCTGAGTTTGGATAACCAGAATTCATATGACCAGGGCTAACTGTGAAACGTATAGTGTGTTTTCCCAACTCATGTCATCAAGCAGTTGACTTTGTATGTGTGTGTGATGTGTCTCAGAATTAGCATCCCACAGGGATAGATGATTTCTGAGGGCAACACTAATGATAGGACATGGGATAATGTGTGATGTTCAGTGCCAGCCAGTGTGGAAAATGGATAGTATCAATGATAAAAACCCTTTAGAGAAAGGCTATTTCACTGGGTTTATTTGTTTGTTTGTTTTTTCTCATGAAGACCAGATATTAGTATTTAGGAGGTCTCTAAATCAGAAAGCAAAGGGACCCCCATCAACCCCACAAGTGATTCTCTGTGTAACCATGAGGGGTTAGTTGGCTTTTCTATGCCTCAGCTCCCTCATCTGCAAAATAAGAATTAGATTACTTCCTACTATGATAACCAGAGTGAAGATTAATCAGTATAATAGAAATAAAGAACTTAATACAGTGCCAGGCATACAGTAAATGCTCAGTATATGCTACCTGCCATGATAATTAATGTTACTAACAGAGGGAGTCTCTCAGGTGGTACCGATGAAATACCCCCTTTATGTGGAAAAGGATGACACAGATGATCTCAGATAGTTGGGTACCCTCAGTGCTTTCAAAGGGCTCAGTGGTGTGTTTCATGACCGTATTATGCTCGCTACCTACGGTGGTTGCCGTCACAGCTGCCTCCACAGCATCTGTCCCTCTGCTTTTACAGAGGGTGGCATCCCTTGTTTGTTCCATGCCGGTTACCTAGACATGGGGTTGGTCATCCAGTCTGAGTGAACTCACGGTTCTCAGCTGGGTAGCTGGGGGAAAGGAAGCTGTCCTGGTCTCCACGGTTGGAGGAGAAGCCATGCATCCCCAGAATTGCACACCGTTCTCTCTCAACCACACAGGCAGCCAGCCCGGGTATGAAGCCAACGCACAGAGGAAGTGAGAGCCAAGATAATGTCTGAGAAACGAAGCCTCGTGCTGGCTCCGCACTGAACTCTAGATCAGCTCAATCCTGAAATCCCTCCACTGTGGACTTTCCTGGTCCATGAGCTGATAAATTGCTTTATTTTAAAGCCATGGTAAATTGGATTTTTCTTTGACTTCACAGCCCAAAGCATCTTAACTGATACCCACAATTTATCTCATCAGATCTCCATGACAACCTTGTTACAAAGTTGCTTTGATTCCCATTTTACAAACTCAGGATGGCTGACCTGCTGTTCACTAGTTAGAGACAGAAGTCTGGTAGAGTGGATTTGGGGTTCAAACAGTGGGGTACCGGTCCTAGGGTCATTATGTCCAGGTTGTTACCTCCTCTGTAAAATGACTATGGTTCTTTTTAAAAACATCTTTTCTCCCAAGGTTGATTCGGAGAGCTGAATCAAGGAAGATTCCTTAGGAGGAAAATTTTACGACTATAAAGTGCTGTGCCCATGTTCACCATTCCTACCTCCGAAGCCTGCTGCTCCAGCGTAGTTCAGGGACTTTGCCTTACGTGAGTTACTGGCTTCACCAGGTCTTGGCTCCAGCTTGTTCTCTGAGGCAGACAAATACTCTGATTTCTTGTTTATACTGACAGTTTGCTTAGCAAACTTTCATGACTAGGAAAGATCTAATGTCAAACCTAGCCCCTTTCCTCACATGTTGCAAATGGGAACTCAGCTCTATGTTTTATTTATCCGTTAGGCTTGGAGCACTCATCCCTGCACGCACATCCCTAATTCCCCTGTTTCTTGGGTGCACAGGCCTCTACCATTTTCCATGATTGGGAGGTTTTCCATGTCCTGTTAGCCTCCCAAATATATATTTTGTATCCTCTGCGTTCAGAGATTAAAAGGATAAACACGTGTCGTTGTTCAATGTTCTCTTGTTAGGAATAACTTTGAGGTAAAAGTCCCTGTAGTTGTTTAGGGTAATGGCAGTGAAAAACTGTTTATAATTCAGATAAGAGGGTGAAAATTTGTCCTTACCATGAATATACTGGACTGCTTTGCCTAAATGATTCAGAGTTGATTTCCCAAATATATTAATCATGACTTAGAAGAATTGTGTTCATCTTTCTGCTGTTTATATTAGAATAAAGTGCTTGTCAAGAAAGGCCCTGGTTTGATAAGCACAGTATACAAGGGGAAAAAATGAAATAGATTTATTCTTGTTATTCAGGGAGGATGTGGTTTATTATATACACTCTGCTTCTGGCTATGGAGAAAATAATTTATCTGCAAGTCTTTTCCTTTCATTCTCCTTGAATATAAAGATTAACTGATGGTTTAACAATCTTGTTCAGGCCATATTTACGTAGGGTAGTCATTCTCATTCAAATAACTCCCAATATTTAAGTTTTAGCATTATTCATAAGGATGTGATGGTCGGACCTTCAGCCTTGGAAGTGAGATATTATTTCCTATTAACAACTTGAAAGGAATGTGAACAGGAATTTCTTTTTTATTAATTTGCGTGGAAGGGGAAATTGACAACCACCACAAACTGGAAAAATGCATTTTGGCACTCACATTGACTTCATTTGAACCTGTCAGATGCCCATGTGTATGTGGGTATGTTTAGAGTGATCATCTGTGGCTCACTGTGGTTACCCGCCGCACCCCCCACCCCCTGGGGCAAAACTAAGCAGTGGGTGTGACTTCTTTTCTTCCCTTTGATCAAAGACCCTTAAAATATATTCAAGGTTGGTAGCAATGTCCTTGCAGTAGAAGGCATCCTGTTTATATTTTCTTCATCAGTGTCAACTATGGGGTTCCAAAGAAGAAGAAATATAATCCGGGTTCAAGGACAACAACCATTTAGAAATGCCTTCATCTCTGAAAGAAAACCAAAGCGTCTCTCAGTTTTGTTTACAAAATGCTTAAGTAATTTTTCTCTGCTGCTGGGGAAAAAAAAAAAAACCCACCCCACAGCTGGAACCACTTACAACATAGGTTTGATTGTTTTTTTGCAAATTGAACGATTAATTCAGGCAAACAACCAAAGATTTAATTTAATTTTAAATTGAAAGGGACGGACAGTCATGCTGGCTGAATTCCTCACTTGGCAGGACTTTGGGACCGTGGCAATTAATTTAGACAATATTGTTACTCTACCAAGTCCATACTGGGAGGTGGATCTAGTTTTTTAAAAAACATTTTGGTATCACTGGCCCGACTCTTTTTATTAATGTTTTCGTTGTTTTAAAATAGAGGACTTGGGATAATCCTAATCCTATTTCTTTACCCCAGGGCTTTGTCATTACATTTCACTCCCACCCCAGGACAAGTGAAGTGATCACAGATTGCTGGTAACCAGGGACAGGAATTCCTAGGCTTTGGGTTAAACCTCCTGCAGTTGGACCCAGTGCAGACGCATAGCAGGCTTGGCCAACTCTTCTGCATTCAGACTTTTCCAGGCAAAGCTGGACATTGCATAAGCCATGGAAGGACACATTTACTAGAAACATGAGCCTGAACCATCCCAAGGTTCAAGCTAAAGATGACCCAGGTGGTGAAGTCATACACATGCTTCCATGTTTATCCAGCAGCTCTTTGTAAAGGAAACCAGAATCCCTGCTACAGGCGTTTCTGAGATGTACTTGGCACCTGATTACAACGTCTAGTTAGACAGTGAGGCAGAGAACAGTTGGCAAGGAAAAAGATAACACTATTTGGATGCTCTGAGAGTTTCCTCTCAGGGAAAGAACTGAATTGCATAGAGTGCATGGGATTCTAGAACTTTCACTGATGCCTTTCCATTTTTCTAGAACTTATATGTCTTAATGGGTTTGGCTGCTTAAAATGGTACTGGGATTTCACCTCCTAGCTTTGGTCTTTGCTGTCTCTGTCCCTCCTTCTCCCCCTACCCTGTCCCAACCCACCACCTTCCTCCTTTCTTTCCTTTATAAAATAAATCTTCTTGAATAGTGACATCTTTCTGTCATTTCCTCACAGCAATATATCCAAATGAACACATGTTGCTTAATATATTTCTAAAAACTGAGACCTGGGCAGTGTTGGACATGTCACAATGCTACCCCTTTCTCCTGAATTCCCATATCCTTTCCTTGACTGGGAAAGTTGCACCCAAACTTCCAGTTCCAAATAAGTAAACTTTCCATGAACTTCTGCTTCCATATTGTCACTGTGTAATGGTGACTCCCTCCTCTGAAAATCCACATCACCTGCAGACCATTCCTTGTACAATGCCTGTCAGCAATTTTTTCTCCAAAACTTTCTGTTTCATTATACAAGTAATATGGGATAACACACTTGTAGAGTAATGATGAAATAATGTAGAAGCAGATAAGCCAAAATAGCCAAAGACCCCTTTACCCCCAGAAAAAATAACTTCATAGCTCTGGAACTACCTTCTAGCTACATACACCCAAATTCATGCCTATCGACAAATGTAGAGATGGGTTGTTTTATATACACATATATGAAGTCATACTTGTATATCTTTTAACATTCTTCTTGAGATATAACTCTTGTAACATCCTTTTCTGTTTTTAACCATATAAGGTTAATCCATGTCTCGAACAACACTTGTTGTTATCTGTCTTCTAGATGATAACCATTTTCGTGGGTATGAAGCAGTACCTCTTTGTGGTTTTGATTTACATTTTCCTAAAGGCTAATGAAATCCAGCGCTTTCCTTCATGTGCCTCTTGGTCATGTCTATATTTTCTTTGGATCCTTTGTCCATTTTTTTTCTTTGGGTTATTTGTCTTTTTATTATTGAGGTCTAAGAGCTCCTTATATGTTCTGGATCTAAGTCCCTTATAGCAAATATTTTCTTCAATTTAATGACTTATCTTTTTAATTTCCTGATGGTGTCCTTTGAAGGATAAAATTTGTTAGTTGTAATGAAGTCCGCTTCATCTTTTTCCTTTTGTCACCTGGTTTTGGTGTCCTATGTAAGGAGGCCTTGCCTGACCTAAGGTCATGCAAGTTTCCTTCACTATTTTCTTAGTGTTTTACAGCTTTGGCTCTTCCATTTAGGTTTACAAATCTATTTGCACTGAATTTTTGTGTGTGGCATAATGAAAAGGTCCACCTCCATTCTTTCTCATGCAGGTATCTATTTGTTCCAATATTTGTCATAGAGACTATTTTTTCCCTCTTTAATTTTCCCCTTTAATTATCTTGGTACCTTTGTCCAAAATCATTTAACTACAGACGTAAGGGTTTATTTCTGGACTCTACTGTATTCCATTGGTCTATATGTCTTTGCTTATGCCAGTTCCAAGCTATCCTGATTACTATAATTTTGTAGTAAGTTTTGAAATTAACTGTGAGTCTTTTTTCAAGTGTTTTGACTATTCTGAGTGTCTTGCATTTCCCTTATGAATGTTGGAATCAGCTTGTCATTTTCTGCAAAAAAGACAGCTGGGATTTTGATAGGGACTACATATTTGTCATCACTTGCTTTTCACTCTACTCGATGAATTGTGTTTACATATGTAAAAAAAAAAAAGACATCCTTGCATACATGCAGAAAGGCAACATGTGAGAATTTTGACTCTGACCATCACTTGGATCCCAGATACAGAATATTCGCCACACCTTAGAAGGCTCCCTAATATCTCTTTCTAGTCCCTGCTGTTCTATAAAAGTAGCCACTGTGTTGTCATCTCTCACCATTAATCAGTTTCCCCTCCTTTAAACTTCATATAAACTGAATCATTTCATATGTCCTCTGTAATGAGTGACTTCTTTTACTTAAATATCCATGTTGTTTGTATTCTTAGTTTTTGTTTTTGTATTTTGGGGTTTTTGTTTGTTTTTTTTTTGCTTTTATTGCTAAGTAGTAGTCCATTGTTTGTCCATTCTTCAACTGGAAGACATCTTGTTTGTTTCCATTGTGGGGCTATTATTAATAAAGCTACTATAAACAGATGTCACAGGGTGTGGACATATTTCTGTTTGATACACTCATTTCTGTTAGGTATATATTTGGGAGCGGAGTTGCTGGATCATAGGTTAGATAAATCTTTTGCCTTGGAAGATGCTATCAAACAGTTTTTTGAAGTCACTGCTCCAGTTAATCTTCCCACCAGCAGTGAATGAGCCTCCCAGTTGTTGATATCCTCACCAGCACGTCGTATTAATTGGTGGCATTCTATTTTACGGGTGGTGCCAATTCACATTTCCCTGATGACTATAGATGTTTAGCATGTTTTCGTAAGTTGTGGCCATTTGTATAATCATTTTCGGGAAGCGCCTATTAAAGTTTTTTGGCAATTGTCTTAAGTTGGGTTATCTTTTTCTTTTTGGTTTGTAGGAGCCCTTTATATATTCTTGATATGAGTCCTTTGCTGGATATACATATTTTAAATATTTTCTCCCAGTCTGTGGTTTGCCTTTTCACTCTCTATTATTGTCTTTTTAAATGCAGTTTTAAAAAGTGAGATAGGGACCCTGGGTGGCTCAATGGGTTAAAGCCTCTGCCTTCAGCTCAGGTCATGGTCTCAGGATCCTGGGATCGAGCCCCACATCGGGCTTTCTGCTCAGCGGGGAGCCTGCTTCCTCCTCTCTCTCTCTCTGCCCTCCTCTCTGTCTACTTTGATCTCTGTCTATGAAATAAATAAATAAATAGTGAGATATAACTAACATACCATAAAATTCATCTGTTTAAAGTATATAGTTCAGTGTTTGTCACCACACTGACTAAGTTTTGCAACCACTATTTTAAATCCAGAATATTTTCATCACCCCAAGAGAAAATCCTATATCCAGTATTCCCTCCTTCCCTCAGAGCCTAGGAGCTACTAATCTACTCTCAGTTTTTATGGATTGGCCTGTTCTGGGTGTTTGGAATCATACAGTATGTGGTCTTTTGTGACTGACTTCTTTTACTTAGTATATGTTTTTGAGGTTCATCCATGTTGTGGCATGTATTCAAATTTCATTCACTTTTAATTACTAAGTAATATTCCATCTTACGGCTATACTATGTTTGATTTATCCATTCATCAAGTGCGAGAGCTGTGGGTTCTTCTAATATTGTTTTTTGATGAATAGAAGGTCTTGATTTTAATGAAGTTCAGTTTGTTTGATCTTGTCTTTTATGGATTATGTTTTATTGAAACCTGCTTAAGGAATATTTGTCTGTGTCTGTGACTTAATGTTTAAACACTGTCAGTGTCCTTGAAGTCTTCCCACATTGGAATATGGAGGTTTATTTCATTCTTTCTGCTCCTTGTAGCAGCTTCTGTATTGCTGGATATTTGGGTGGTTTTCAGGGTGTTGCTATTAAAGTGATGCTACAGTAAAAATTCTCACATGTTGACTTTGTGCATAAATGCAAGGGTGTCTTCAGATAACTTCTTGGAAGAGAAATTGCTGTATCAAAAGTTTGTCCCTTTTCAGTTTTTTAAATATATATTTTAAAAGATTTTATTTATTTATTTGATAGAGAGAAAGTACAAGCAGGGGGAGCAGGAGAGGGAGAAGCAGGTAGCCAGATGTGGGGCTTGATCCCAGGACCCTGGGATCATGACCTGAGCTGAAGGCAGATGTTTAATCAACTGACCTGCCCAGATGCCCCTCATTTTCAGTTTTGATGGAGCTTATTGAATTGCCTTCCAAAAAGTCTCCACTGCATTTACATGCCCACCAACAGATGAAGAAGTACCCACCCATTGTGCCATATCCATGCTATCACTTGATATCATCAGACTTTAAGAGTGTTTGCCATTCTCCAAAAATTTGAAAAAGAAAAAAAATGTTTGCCATTCTTATAAACATACCAATATATTCTCTAGAACTTTCTTGATTTCACAATAGCTGATGAGTAGGGACTCCTTTTACATTTATCCCTTTAAGTAAGTAAGCACCCCTGAAGTTTGAGGTTAGTACTGCGGCACTGTCAGGGAGGAAAAAGTTTCCTTCTACCCTCTTAGGTTCAGTGCTTGGGAGCCAATGAATTAAACTAACAAAGGCCAATTAACAGGAGGAAAGACATACAATTTTTATTAATATTTATGTGCACTGGAGTTCACCAAAAAAAAGTAAAGCTCAAAGAAGTGATTAGGCTTGGAGGGCTCATATGCCATTTTAACAAAGGAGAGAGGGGTTGGACTTCAAGGGATGATAATTGTGGACCAGTGCCTGGAAAATATGTGGGAGAACTAATGGAAGATATAGGTTAGTTTACTAAGGTCTTCTTATTCAAAGTCATCCAGAGTCGACTCCTCATCTCTGGTAATGAGTCACTCTTCTCTTTTCTGGTCCTAGAGAGGCACCTTCCAAAGAGAAATTTATGCCCTGCCTTTAGGCAGACAAGTAGAGTACAGAGAATACCTTGCTCTGCATCTGTTGATTCTCACGTGCCTTCAACTCAAAATAAGTGGCATATTTTGGAGTGGCATATTCTAGACCCCGTTAGCAGGGAAATGAGTATTTATTGTTTGTTAATTTAACAGATGAGGATAATTCAGATGCCTCTTAAGTCTTTAAGTTTGAGATAAATATGTATGTTTTGGGGGGCTGCTTAGCTCTTCCCTACTGGGGGCAGGGTTTCTAGAGTCTTCTATCACAGGCTGCTGACCCTTGGTTTGGGCCTCAATGTCCATCTGCTCAAGGGAAGCCTCTACAGACCTGAGCATTTATATCCAGGAGATGATTGTCTGCACTAAGACTGAGTTCACACCTCTCCAGCCACTAAATTGTGGACCTTGCCTGGCTCGCCAGGCAATCATTCACATGGTTTTCATTTAGTGAGTTTAAACTGGACAAGATGATGCACTGGCCCCCTGACTATCTTCTCACCCTACACAGCTTAGAGAAAAAGTTTTTAATCCCAGTGGTCTCGTTCACTTGGAAGCCCTAAGTCCCTTCTGATTTGTGTTCATATCTTTCTGCCCATTCTCAACGTTCCAGGTATATTGCATTGGGTTTTGGTTTTAATCCACACTTCTGTCATTTATCTTTGAAAAAGAGGCAATGTTGGGACATGATGAAATATATTTATCTGATGGCTGTGGACTGAATGGGAAGCCAAGAAGACCAATTGGTAACTTCACGAATCAAGGTTCAGTTGGCACTTTGCTTGTAAAGGAAGCAGTTTGTTAGTTTCAGCCTTATGAGTTAATTGCTGGCTTCATTTCTTCAAAGCATAGGCTGAATGTGAGTGTTTTTACTCTAAAGAGTTAGATCATGAAATTAACACTTTTAACTTCCATGTGGCTTTAATTCACCAAGCACCTCAGTTGAAATAAATGATTAGCCTTGGCAACAGAAATGGAAACAGGATGCTCATTCATCTGCTTGCTAATTATTCTCTCCTTTCCCCATTTTCCTCTTGTCCCAAAACATATACATTAACTGACAAAGCAAGCACTCTCAGCTCAGTGAGGGCTCACACAAAGCAAAGTTCATGGACGGAGCGGGTCACTGTCTCCCGTGACATACTCAGGCCAGGGCTGACACGCACGCATGTGACGCCAATCACAATGACTGAATTGTTATTTCTCTCTTTGCCCCTTCTTTGGTTTGGCTGAGACAGTATGGTTGAATTTGTGTGAGTCAGTGTTGCTTTCCCAGATCACTCCTAGAGTTTAGACTCTTTGTGTTGTTCAGAACAGAAAACCACTTCCCCAGTTCCAGTAAACGTTACCCATTCTAACAGATGGAAACTTATGGGAATTCAAAGACAAAAAACAAATATAGCCATGCCCAAAGGGAACAGGACTCTAGAACCAGTCTAAAACTTTCACATTAAGGTAGGTCTATCCCTCTGCATGTGTGTGTCTGTCTATCTCTTACCCACGTATTCTCTCAGCCTTTCTCCCTCACTCTGAGTCTCTTCTCTCTTCCTTCTTCAGCTTTCATGACCCATAAGAGGTCTCATTCTCAGACTGACTACTAAAGAGTCTTAGCAATCTTAGCACTTTTCCTCTTAGACACACGTCATGATGGCAGCTGCCCTGAGTCCAGTGCCATCATGTTCTTCGAACACGCATGAGCAGAGGAGGGTTGGCACTCTGAAGCAACTTCTACCCTCCTCCCACTCCCAATTTCCATCCCAGGTGGTGGTGCCTGCACTCTCTGCTGGCCCTCACAGAGTCACTGTTGCACCTGGCTCGCTGGATGTGAAGTATTTGATAATCTGTTTGTCTCCTTCACCTGTCATGAGCTCATAATGAACAGAAACTTCTTTTCCTGACTGTCCTATTTCACTGTAGTCCCTGGAACATCAGAGTAGAGACAGGTGGCATGGGGGGAGGGGGAGCTCAAGAAATCTTTGCACAGATAATTGCATCTGAATAATCCCTTATCTGAGAAGCACTGTGAATGTCTGTGTGTCTTAACCGGTTCAGGCTGCTGTAACAAAATGTCACCCATTGGATGACTTAAATGACAAATATGTGTTCTTACAGTTCTGGTGTCAGGAAAATCCAGGGTGAAGGTGCTGGTTGATGCAATTCCTGATGGAAGCTCTCTTTGTGGTTTGCAAATGACTATCTTGTTGTATTCTCACATGGCCAAGACAGAGTTCTAGTCTCTTCCCCCTTTGTATGAGGACTCCCATCATGACCTCATCTAAATTCAGTTACCTCCAAAAGGTCCCACTTCCTAACACCATCACACTGGAGGTCATGGTCTCAGCATATGAATTTGGAAGGGGACCCAAACATTTAGTCCGTAACAGCGTTCTGCATGGTCTCTCCATGTTTTTAAAATGCAGCAGAAAGTTAATGCTGGAAAACGTGATTTCCCAGGCTCCAGCTGTAGTCCTCCAAAGGTCAGATAAATAGAACAGCACTGTGTTGGGGGTCCAGGTTTTATTCCTTCAACAAACTCATTTTCCCTGTGTGCATCCCATATCTATGGGACAGCGCCAGACTGGGAGGCAGGACCTCTGCCAAATTACAGGCTCCAAGGCTCCTTCACCTGGACGCTCAGCCTGCTGCTGTTCAGAGGATTGCTGCCTGGGCTGTCTGCCTGCTCCCAGCACAGAGACACTTCATTCCTGGCCTCTGGGCCTGCCGTCGGTTTGCTGTCAGCTTCCGTATTGATTTTAAATTTTATTATTGGCTTTTAGAGCACTTGAGGACCTGAGGCTTTCCTTCACCATCGATTTGCTTGTTCCCAGTGGAGGGGATGAGCTTTACCATCTTCATCCCCTGGCTGGTGACCAGCCCCTCTCCTTGCACTTGGAGATATCCTTGGCTTGCTCTGGATCAAGTCTGGAAGACTGGGCTTGCTTCCTTGGACATCTGTGGTGCTGAGACACCTTGCTCCAGCCAAGTTGCAAGCCCTGTCTGTTCGCTATGACCAAGTGAGAAGAGCTATCTTGTGTTGAGTGCACACCCTTTGTCAGCTATTATGCTAAACAACTGACGTGTACTACTTCATTTAATCTTCCAGAAGTCCTTAGAACGTAGGTAATTTATCACTAGTTTACAAACAGTGAAACTGAGGCTTAGGGAGGCACAGCAAGGTAGTAACTCCAGAGGTAGATTAATAATCTCTTGAGTAGTACTTGTCAAACTCACAGCCCCAGATGTGGTGTGGCTGTGCATGAGTAATATACAGCTCAGGCCATGGGCAGCTTGCTGTACAAGTTCACAGTCATCAGCACCCAGAATGTTCTGTGTCAGCATCTATGAGACAAGTTTGAGGATCACACAGAGAACTGTCTTGGCAGCGTTAGATCATGATAAAAATTTCTAATCATGTTCTGTCAGTTCTTCACTTACATTATCAGCAGCTGGAAACCAAGAATTCTCAGACCAGCTCCAGCTGGTGGCCCACACTTGCATGGCACTGCCCCAATGGACCCAGAGTACCTCTTCCTCTAGAGAGGTAGCCATGTAGGAAATGTTTCTGTAGCCAAAGATGGGAAGGAAAGAGTCAGCCTTGCTGTGTGGAATTCTGACTTCCCTCTGCCATAGAATCTCCATTTCCTTTTGCCTTATCACAGCTCCTACAGGAGTGAGCTCGGTCTGCAAGCTCCCTTCCCTCCTTTGACCACTGAGGCAATGTCCACTCTGAAACTGTGAGTTCTAATACTCTAGCTCAACTCAGCGGTTTGTAGTTTTAAAGAAACAGGAAGGAGGCAGATCCTTTCACAGGCTTCTCCCATGAACTGTGCCCTGCCTCTCTCCCCTCCCTGCCACATCCCTCCTTCTCATCCCTTTTTGTCTCTTCTTCTCCTTCCTGCCCATCTTCCCTCTTTCTTCTCTCCTTCCCCATTGTGTAGTGGCCCATGTTTTCCTCCAGGAAACACGTGTCTGTCTGAGTTAGATCCCAGGGTGATTTAGGGAACTAATACCCTCAGACACAATGCATCCTGTGACTGATATCTGGGCAGGTGATGCGCCCTGCAGCCTAGAGCTAAAAACAGAGCTACCAGAGTGGGGGAGGGTGGAGGGAGTGGGGACCTGGGGGGTTCTTTCCATAGCCTCACCAGCATCCCCAGCAGGCCAGGGAGCCCTGGTAGCTGGCCTCTGTGTGAGTGCTAACCGAATCAGAATGGAGGAACCCCTTTTGAAGGCTAACATTTTTCACAGTGAGGTAATCACAAGGAAGTTGTCATTCCCCTGGGCAGGAGGCACATGTTTAATTTATACACCCTGGACAGCAGGTTTTGTGGTCTGCCCTGGCTCTCTGTGTGCCTTCCGGAGCTCAGTGCCGAGGATCAGGCGGGTGCCCCCCCCGACCATGGCTGTGGCCAGGGGGCCCATAGCCACTCAGGTGTAGTGCATAGGTGTCCTCAGCTGTCACTCACCAACCATTCTCCCCTTTGCTAGTAAGTAATGTGAATGTGACCTCTTAAACCTAACTTCCATCCATGTCAAACGGAGATGATGAAAGCAGCCACTTCCCTGGGGGCTTGGTGAGCATGAGAGAAGGTAATGGACATGCAAGAGCCCAGGGCCCAGCCCTTAGTAAGGACACAATAAATGGGAGCTGATCTTCCTGTTGTCCTCATCCTTGGCAACTGACACATGAGGCCTAGAAAAATCCATCAAACTGCCCACAGTCATGTGTGGGCACAGTAAGAGGTGGCGCCCTACATTTAAATACTGGCAGTCTGACTCCCAAGCCCAGACTGTTAACCACTGTGATTTACTACCATGTAAGACGTGAATTGTGTTATAGAATAGCAGATGATGGATTTCTGGAACCCTCAGGGACCAGATCATGTCATTTTCAAAAATCGTTGCATTGCATTGCCTGTCTCAGTATCTGGCACGTAGTAGGAGCTCAGTATGTTGATTCAGTGAATGATTGAATTGGGAAAAGCTTGCATTCTGGAGGAATGAATTGCATTCAGTAAGTCAGGGAAGGGTGTAGAAGGGTAGGGGGCCATAGAGTCTTACTTAGTAGGGTAGGTATTTACACTAATACATGATTGATGCAGAAACCAGTAGCATGAATGACCTGATGCAAAACCAACCACATTTTGGATCTAGGGACTGCTGTGCTTCTTAGGCTAGGGATGATCTGGTCCTAAACTTGCCCATTCCTTACATAAAGCTGAGATTGAAAGGTGAAGGGGACACCTGGGTGGCTCAGTCGGTTAAGTGTCTGACTTTGGCTCAGGTTCTGATCTCAGGGTCCTGGAATTGAGCTCCTCTTGTGGCTCCCTGCTCAGCAGAGGGGTCTGCTTCTCCCTCTGTCCCTTTCCCCACTCATACATGTGCTCACTCTCTCAAATAAAATCTTAAAAAAAAAAAAAAAAGGTAGGGGTGAATGAATGAACTAGAGATTAGATAGGGGCCAAAAGTCAGACACAGAATTTCAATACATGGATTCGGAATTGCCACAAATTCTAAAACCACTGACTTTATCCTTTATTTGATTGCCAGCCCAGACCAACGAGCTAGCAAAGGCACATAGGTTCTGCTTAAGAAGGATACTTGGTTCAGATGTGAACTGAGATTTTTTTCTTCTGAAGAAGAATGTTGCTTTAAGTTTTGTTTTAAAACATGGCTTTGATCATCATAGAAAACTTGGAAAACATAGCAAAGAAGAAAAACTTTTTGACTAATCCAAGTCCCCAGATTCCAAAATAACTAGCCCTAATACATTTGACTGTACTTCCTTCTAGAAAAGAATCACTTTTTAATTAAAGTGCATTGAGTAGTTAATACTTTTTAGCTCCTACCGATCTGGTGGAGTCTTCAAGGTTTCTTTTGGAAGAAAAATATTCTAGGCTTCTAAAAAAGATACGATGGAGTAATAGGAAGGACTCTCAGTAGGAAGTTAGGTGACCTCAAATCTGTTCTGCTATCATCTCAATGTCAGACCTCTGCCAAGACATTCCCCTCACAGATTTCAGTTTATCTTTGCTTCCCCCACTTCATGTCCACCTTTCCTTCTGAATGACCTGCCCTGCAGACTTTAGGTTCCGGTACCAGCCAGAAACAGCAGCCTCACATACACTGTTTAGACCGCTCTTCCAATCTCTATAATAAATCCCTGTTAATGTGTATCTTTTTAAAGGTCCTGCTTTTCTGAGCGAACCCTGATCAGTAGAGCCAGCAAGTGGCCACCATATGCCTGAAGCCTTCCACCCTACAAACTTAGCATTGAAAAAGTCTTTTATGATTCCTCTGGTCCCCATGTAGTCTCATGATCATTGCCTGCTCCCTTTCTCCAAGCATGTAGGTTCCCTGAGGGCAGGGTTGTATTAGACTCCTAGGGCTGCTGTAACAAAATACCACAAACTAGTTAAAGCAACAGAAATCTATTTTCTCATGGTTTGGGAGACCAGAAGCCTGAATTTAGTTGTTGAAGGACATCTTCCTTGCCTCATCTAGTTTCTAATAGCCTCCGACGTGCCTTGATTTGTGGCAGCATAACTGCAGACTCTGCCTCTGTCTTCACATGCATTCTCCTTGTGTCTATATGTCTTCACATGGACATTTTCTCAGGGTTCCTCCCTCTTGTTATGAGGACAACAGCCATATTGGATTAAGAGTCCACTCTGTTTGAGTAGGAACTCATCTAAACTAACTGACATCTTCAATGACCCATATCCAAATAAATTTACGTTCTTAGGTTCTAGGGGTTAGGACTTCACTCTGTCTTTTGGGGAAGACACACTTTAATCCATGGCCATGGCTGTGATGGTTAATATTTTATGTCATATTGGCTGGCCCATTAGTGTTCAGATACTGGGATACACATTATTTGGGATATTTCTGTGAAAATTGTTTTTGGATAAGATTCACATTTAAATTAGTGACCTTTGAGCAAAACCATTTGCCCTCCATACATGTGTGGTTCTCATCCAATCATTTGAAGGCCTGACTAGAACAAAGACTGACCTGCCCCTAGCAAAAAGGAATTCTGCCAGCAGACTGGCTTTGGACAGGAACTCTTCCTTGCCACAACCGCATGAGCCAATTCCTTAAAACCAATCCATTTCTCTCTCTTTATATATATGGATGTATATGTCCTGTTGGTGCTATTTCTCTGGAGAATCCTAAGAAATACAGTGGTTAAGAGCATGAACCCTGGAATCCTGCTATTGAAGGTCAAATCTCTGTTCTCCCATTTACTGGCATTGTAGGCTTGGGCACATTAACTTTGCAGAGCCTTCATTTCCTTGTCTTTGGCTGGGAGATGATATTAGAACCTACTTCCCAGCATGCTGTGGGATTAAATGGAGTTCATAGAAATGAAACCCTCAGAAGCAGGCCTGGCCCATCACAAGCACTGTGTAAAGCATTAGCTGCCTGGGTGGGGCTGTCTCTGGCATCTGAAACCAGAAGTGCCTATAATAGGAGATGAATAGACATTTGCTGGCTGACTCTTCTCCCTCTAATGCTCTTCTTTAAGTTTCAGGCCAAATACGTTTAGATCTAAAAGCCTTAGGCATCTCTAATTCCTAAGGCCTACACCACAGATGGTTCCCAACATTAACAGCTGATCTTGGAATAATATGTAATTTTAGGCACGCTTAATAGGGTTACATGGACAACCCAAGCACCCATCTAATGCCATACTGGATATATTCCATATACCCTGTTTCTCTCCTCTGTCCTCCCCTCCCCTCTCTTTGGGTCTGTGTCATGTTCTCTCTTTCTCTCTCCTCTCCCCTCTGTCCTGCAGTAGTCAACAGGCTATCCAAAATGGTAGCCTTACCCAGCACAGGTGGGCACAGAATGGTTTAGATAGATCGTATATCTAAAAACCAAAGAAGGCAAGGTAAACTTTCCCATAATACAATTAACTGTGATCGCCAGACGAACTTAGAAGCACTGTGCTGCCCAGAGCTGAGTATCTATAATTCTATTCTATTAATATTCAGCAGTGAAAACTAAACCAATAAACCATTACCAAACTTTCCCAGGTCAACCTGAAGGTGAAAAGTTAGCCCTCGCAGGCTGCGTTTCCATAGAACCTGCCCTACATGGGGCTTCA
Source organism: Enhydra lutris kenyoni (assembly GCF_002288905.1). Taxonomy (NCBI): domain Eukaryota; kingdom Metazoa; phylum Chordata; class Mammalia; order Carnivora; family Mustelidae; genus Enhydra; species Enhydra lutris. The sequence goes on along the minus strand of NW_019154094.1, from coordinate 28,282,729 downwards.
GAGCTAATGAGAGCTACAAAAGAAAACTGGAATTAGGAGGCCATCAGATAATACGGTGGCCCCATTCATATAAGTTATCTCCATGGGTGGCTTGCTTAGGAAGCCACATATGAGTTTCTAATTAAAGGAATATTAAAGAATACATCCATAAATTTCAGAGCCAGGCTTAATTTTCTTGTTTGAAAACTGCCAGGGAGGAGAGTGGATTGCAAATATATGAAATATGAGAAAATGAGACTTAATGAATTCTAAGTTTATTCACTGAAGTATTTAACTATCCAAGCCATCAAGTGGGGATAATAAATTTGAGTATGTCATAGGACTGGCCCACTTTAATTCACATTTGTAAAAATGAGCTATAAATAAAGGACCTGATCCAGTGCTTAATTTTTAGAGATACATTAACTCATAATGCCTGTGCCTACAAGATGCCAAGCCCTGGAGGGAAGCAGAAAAGCCTTCACTGTTCAGGAGGGCAGTAATGGCCCTCGTGCCTGCACAAAGGGCAGAGGACTGGCCTTTGGCAGAAGTCAAGTTCAAACTTGAGTCAAGCACCTGCTAGGGAAGAGATGGCCCATTTGCCGGGGTAATTAAGGAGAGTTTGATAAAGAAAACATTATTTAGAAAGTTGAGGGCAGGGCTAAAGGAAATCAACAATGCATGGTGAAGCACCTGGGGCTCTTGACCTACTCTCCACCCCCACCCCCAGGTCCAAAGGAAGCTAACAGACCCACTCTGCTATGGGGTCTCTCAACAATCCGCCCTGAGGGAATCAACATTCTTGGGGGAAGGAGGTGCCAGCTATAAACTAGAATCAAGCAGTGTGTTTTCAAAGATCTCCGTAAGTCCAAAGATGGAAAATAAAGTAGAAAAGGAGATAAAAACCATGGGAAATAGGTGGAGAGAGACCTCCTCAGGATGGTGGAGAGGGCCTTCCCAGGAGTGGTGACATTTGGTGACTTTCTAGCTGTGGTGGACAATCATGGGAGGCTTTAAGCAAGGAAGTGGAGCGATCTGATTTCATTTTAAGTGACATGCTCACTGCTGTGAAGGGGACACACAAAGGCAGAAGCAGCAAGACCTGTTAACAGAGCAACTGTAGCCTCCTGGTGAGAGGTAAAGGTGGTCTGTTCCCCAGGGCAGAGGAGTGGGAACAAAGGGCAGAGAGGGGTCTAAGATCCATCCCATCTTCCCCCTTCTTTGCTCTTCCTGCAGTTAGCGGACAAGGAGCCTCCTGATCCTTGAGAAAGTCACTACCTGAGAGTAAAAGTAGTTTAAAAAAATGGGGGTGTAGGGGGCATAGTATCCTAAATATTCTGCATGCCGTATTTATTATTTTTGAAATTGGAAGAAAATAGAAATTTGTAAGACATCCACTGAAGGAAAGAATGGGTGGAGGGAGCTGTTGGTTTACTACATATAGAGGAAGAAAACATGCAGGGCTTTGGAAGATAATAGGCTCACCATGGAGTGGGAGAAGGCTTTCCAAAAAGTAATGGGATTTTTGGTTGTGTAATTAGAAAAATGGTATCTAGAATGCAGAAGTTGATTCGTTGAGCAGTTTGAGGGAATGTCTCTGTCATACATTTATTTGTTCTCCATTCATGGGTACACATTGCCTGGTACCTAAAAGGCTTGGAAAGTGTGATATTGTGTTATACGAAGAAGTATATATTTGGGGGTGCCTCAGTGGCTCAGTTGCTTAAGCGTCTGCCTTTGGTCAGGTCATTATCTCAGGTCCTGGGGTCACCCCCCACATTGGGCTCTCTGATCAGCAGGGAATCTGTTTCTCTCCCTCTTCCTCTGTCCATTCCCCCCAGCTTGTGTGTTTGCTCGCTCTCTCTCTCAAATAAATAAAATCTTTAAAAAAAAAAAAAAAGTATGTATTTGCCCTTTGTCCCTAGTTCTTGATATAGAGCCCCTAGATCCTTTGGAATTTCCTACATGGTAGGAGTGGTTTTTGTTCTAATGAGGTGACTCTTGGTGGGCTCCTGGATAGGGGCTGGTTCCCAAAATGTCCAAGCCATAATTAGAAGCTTGGAGCTTTTAGCCCCACCCTCCATCCTCAGGGAGGGAGAGCGGAGTTACAGACTGAATTAATAATCAGTCATGCCTACAGGATAAAGCCTCTGTAAAAATCCCTGTGTTCAGAGGGCTTCCAGGTTGGTGAACACATTGACGTGTCGGGAGTGCACACAACCCAGCTCCATGGGGACAGAAGCTCCTGTGACTAGGACCCTCCCAGACCTCACCCGATATACCTCTTCATCTTGGAGTTCATCTGTATCTTTTATAATGAAACAGTGAGTATAACTAGTATATTTCCCTCACTTCTATGAGCTATTATAGCCAGTTTTTGAACTTAAGGAGACAGTCCTAGGAATCCTCGATTTGTATAGCCAAGTCAGACAGTGGTGTGGGTAACCTGAGGACCCATACTACTTGTGATCGGTGTCTGAAGTAGGGGCAGTCTTGTGGGACTGCGCCCTTAACCTATGGGGTATGTGCTAACTAATTAGCATCAGGTTTGAATTACATCATAGGACAGCCAGTGGGTGTCTGTGGAGAACTGGAGAATTGCTTAGTATGGAAAACCCACACATTTGGTGTCAGAAGTAGTGTGAGTAGAGAAACAATTTTCCTAGGGAAGAGGGAGAAGGAAAGATTTTTTTTTTTCAAAAATTTGTTTTTTTAAAAGCCTCCTCTTAACAATGAGGTTGGACATCTGTATATGATACCTTAAGAGGTAATCTGTAACCGGGACAGTGCACAATTTGGGAAATACTCAAGAGGCTTATCATAAAAATCAGTGTTTTCATGAATAGAACAAGTGGATAAAACTATCCACTTTTGGAGAACAAGGAAAGTCATTTACCAGACTGATCCAGCATTTGGGTAAAATCTCCCTCAAAGTATTCTGTGTTCTCCAAGAAAAGTATCCTAATCTTCATCATCCTAGGTGAACTGTCTCTGGGAAAGATGTGTCCTAGGTAAAGAGTACAAGAATTCCAGTCGCTGGAAAAATATATCCTCCCTTGTAAATTAATTTACATGGGTTTATTTATCAATCTCTTAAGGATATAGTAAAGGAGTCAGCCTCCCCCTGCCCCTTGCAAAGATGACCCATTATATGCACACCAACCAGAGGAAGTTTCTTGACTGCAAAATAAGAATGAAAATTTGAAATATGGGGGCCTGGGGCCCCCCACCTGGGGAGGTACTGTCTAGGTGTCCCTTTGGCTTCTTACTATCTGCCAGCTTACCTCCTACAAAGGTTATACCTGGGGCTTGGGAGTGTGTTCATAGCAGGTATTAATAGTGTTTTATACATAGCCTTCTTGCCATTGCTTAGCAAATTCTCTACCCATCAAAACTCAAAGTGCTGTGTACTTGTCATTCTCCATCACCCAAGGCTTTATTCCTAGTTGTGATGCCAAAATTAGAGACTTTACTGGAATTCTGACACAACTAGAAACCAAATTACTGTAACTGTGGCTGAACTAGGTACTTCTATTGGTCGGGCCACTTTCACTTTCAAGAAACAGAAACCAAATTCAAAACCAGCACCAGCCAAACAGTTTACATCACTGGAAATCCTAGGGGTAGTTACAGCTTCAGACTTGGCGGGATCCAGAGGCTGAAATGCTATCATCAGGGCTCTTGCTCTCCCCACATCTCCTGCATGGGTTCTTGTCATAGAGCCAGTACAGCTGATTTGTTTCGACCACTTAGAGATGCTAGAACCACCTTTCCCCAAATTTACTTGTCTGCCTTGTCTTGGGTTAATATGAGCCACAGGGATACTTTGTATGAGATTTGGAAGTGGAGCCGTCCTAATTCTTTTCATGCTGGGAAGGCCAGTGCCGGCCAGGAGCTGCTCTCATGGCTTGCTCCTGTTCTGCTCCCTCATGTGTGGGCTTGGGCTCAGAGCATTGCCAACTTCTACCAGATCCTCCTTCAGCCTCTCTGACTCCTAGGCCAAGTGCATGGCCAGCTCTATGCTGAAGGAGGCCAGAATTGCCTCCGGTTTCCATCATTTGATGTGTGGGTGGCTTGGGAGGTGGGAAGAGAGGAATGCAATCCTCTTCCCTCCACATGAACTCCTGCCCATCCTCAGAGACTTCAGTGTATCGTTGCTTCTCTTGTTTCCCGTCCATCTTTTCTTCTTGACAGGCCACCCTGCAGGTGTCAGGTTCCTGAACCAGACACAGAAAGAACAGCCGCACAGTGTTGAACCATTCTTAATGACTGCAAGAGGCTACATCCCCTTAATAAATCCCCATGATATATTATCTTCCACCAGTTCTGCCTCTCTGAGGAAACCCTGATAGATTTGGAGGGAAAGGTAGCTGTGAGGTGCACAAAATTCACACTTGACAAGCTCAGCCCGGGACGGATCTCTTATGAGATCTCCCACCGGACGAAAGTTCCAGGGAGGTCTCAGAAGGGAGGCTGCCTGACACATGGGTCCTTTCCTGATTCTCCCATTGTGATTGGGGCAGGTTGGAGGTTGGTCGAAGGCTGAGACGCCTTCCCACCTGGCTGGAAAGACAGGCAGTAGGCCTCACTCAACACATATAAAAATGGATTATTATTGGAGAAAAAGGAAGTGTGTCCCCGGAAGGAGGAGTGATAGGCAGGCAAAAGCAAATGTCCACAATCCCCTTCCTGCTCCCTTGTTTCGGGTGATGCTTCATTCACTTGAACAAGAGGAGATGAGATATGATCAATTTACAGGAAGCCGTGACTGCTGGCCAGGCCCTGAGCTTTGCACTTCTGATGTGTATTATCTCCTTAAAATCCCTCCAATGACTGTCTGAGGAAACCAAAGCTCAGGGAGGTACAGTAACTTGCCGGAGTTCCCTCAGCTGGGGAACCGCCAGTTCAGTTAGAACTTGAACTCAAGACCGTTTGCCTGTACTCTTGGCTTCTCCCCGCTTCCGCCCACGCATTCGGAAGTTGTTTTGAGTTTCATAATAAACATATTCTCCCTCTGTTAGATTTGCCTCACCTTGGTAATTGTGCAAAATGATCAAAACCCTTCTTTCTCCCCTGTGGCAGAAGTCAACCATGCTGCCAGTGGGAAGTAGATGGATAGCCACAGTCTAAGCCTCATTAGTGCTGGCAAGACAACTCCTCTTTTAGAAACCTTGAGGGGGTGGGCGGGCAGAAGAGTTTCCGTTTGAACAATCTAGAAAGGTTGGGACATTTTTAGAGTGCTGGCAAAGAAAGTCGCTGCTCTCTGAGTATTCCTGTAACATCACTGTATTATCAAATGTCTACCATAGGCAGCTTTTTCGGCCCATGGAGAAAATTTTCATGCCGTTAGCTCATGAACAGATTTTGAAATGAACTGGAGAAGAACAAAGGTTTCTGTCCTAACACTATATATATTCCATAGCATAGAATTGAGTAAGGTTTAGGGGGAAGTGGCTAATTTGTATGTTTGAGGAGGCATGGAGTGTGGCTCCTGCTTCTATGCACCAGTGATGGTTCCAGAAGATTCAGTCCCTCCCAAGGTACTATAAAGTCCTTTGCATAATGGAGCTGCAGAGTGGGATTAATAATGACCTAAAGTTCTTTTCTACATAAAAAGGAATGTTAGTTAGTTAAGCCTGAGTTAGTTAGTTGAACACCTTCCAGGTGTTCAGGATTATTTCATACACCAAATAGATGTCTGATTATGCTATGTCTCAGCTGGGATTTGCAGCTCTTTAAATGAGAAGCAATTGAACGGAAGAGGTCCAGACTGAAGATGCTAGGTTCAGAGGGTTTTCTCTATTCACATCTCCTCTACACATTTAGCTGGAGCAACCCGGTGAGCCCAGGCTGAAGCTGAGTTGTAGCGATTTTGGTGGTAAACTGGATAGGATCCTCTTGCAAGTGCCTCTCTGATCCAGAACAAATCCTGCACCAGTGGGGCCTTTCTCTGCCATGGTCATACCCTTCTCTAGGAGTAGGAGTTCTGAGATATATTGCAAGGACTCCTACCAGGGTTTGGGAGCCACTCACATCCTTTCACATTTACTGGAGTGCAAGTTGTATTCTGAACACCCAGCAATTTGAGTTGAGGCGAATGTGATCTGTACGACACTTGGCAAAAACGAGAAGGAGAGCTCGGGACATCCCGTTTCATGGACTACCCTTTAATGCGTGAGGGTAGAACAGAACAGTGGATGGGAAGCAGGGCTCCAGCTCCTGCCACCCACCCTCTCACTCACATCATAATGTGACCATCTGGCTTAGGTTGTCCCAGGAGCAGACTTAGGGCTGGGATCTGAACACAGGGAGTTTATTCGGGGGGATGATTCCAGGAAGCACTGTCAGGGGAGTAGAGAAGTAAGCCAGAGAAAGGAGGGAAGCCAGTAAAGGGTGTGTTGGCGTGCAACCATGTGACTGGGCATAGCTGAATCCCTGAAGGATGAGGGATACCAGTGGATAGCACCTTTGGAGAGTTCTCCCTCCAACACTCATGGTTGAGGGCTGGCCCCACCCCCACCGCCATTTATATATTTCTGGTCCACCACAGGGAAACAGGAGAGCTCTGGCTACCAGAGAGAACTCTTGGGCAAGAAAATGTAAATGGCACTCCCCATGGCATGGTCTTCCCCACTGGTCAGGTGTCAGGGTCTTGAGTTGGCAATGGCAGTGACACCTCTTAGCTCTGTTTTGGGGGTAGGAGGGAAGTCTCCATCCTGCACACCCACCTCTTACTTGGCTGTTTCTTCAGGCCCTCACTCCCTTTCTGTTTCCCAAGAGCAGTCTTGGGCCATACCCTATTTAGACACTCTGAGAAGTAAGTTCTCTCCAACCTCACTGAGAACAGACAATTAATTATTCACTAAGAGTTTAGTTCTGCTGATAACTGTCTCCTTGGCAACCTAAGGCCCAGGGTAACAGAAATGAAATACATTTAAAAAATATACATATATATTTATGAAAAATATATAAAGGTTCTTCTTACTTTTTCATAGAAATGTCTTTAAGAATGGCTTTTGAACAGCCATGAAACATAATGGATTTTCCAGCACGGTATCAAGGAGTCCTTATCAAATCAGCCCCTTGTTGCTCTAGATCCATCTCTGGGATACGTGTTTCTAGGAGACAGGCACAGATGCTTCATTCCACCGAGGTGCCTGCTTCCTTATATAGCAGAAGATGCACTGCCACATGAGAGCCCCCCAGGAGCACTGCATTGCTAGTGACAAGCATGGACTGTCTTCAGCAGCAGTACTCACTTGCCTTGTGACCTTGGGCCAGTCATCTACCCTCTCTGCGCCTCCATGGCCTCATCCTTGAAAGCCATAAGCTGGACAGATGCTCTGCCAGGTGCTCTTCTGCCTGACTGTGTTGTCTTTCTGCCTCGAGTTCTACCTTTGTCTGGGATTATAAACTCTGGCTTCTGTTTAAAGGACTCTCTTTATTTCACGCTCTCATAAGGGTTTTGGAGGTTCTCGCATCCTTTCGTGTTTACTGGAGGGAAATCTTTCTTGCACCTTCCCCTGAAGACATCTCAGTGTGATAGCTGAGAAATAAAGTCCCTGACCACACTTCCTCTTGCTGCTGTGCAAAGAGCAAAGTTCCCATCGCAGCTCCCGCACTTTGCAGGCTGTGCAACTGGGACAAGTCCGTTAACCTCCCCGAAACTCAGCTTCCTCATTAGAGAGATGCAATAAATAATTGTGCTAATTTCTTAGAATTACTGGAAAGAGTGAACGGAGATAACCTATGTAAAGCTACTAGGAAAATGTTACCATCAGAAGAAAGAGAAGGATTGTTAGCATCTCAGGGTCCTGCCTTCCCCACCCGTCTGCCGTGTCCATCACCGCCTCCCTGCCCTAGCTCTTGCTCTCCTAGGACTCGGGGAGTTTTTCTTTTTATCTCCTCCAGTGATTCTGAAGTCTCTACATTTCAGTTTTGTTGAGGACAGTATTACAGTTTTGTTTATTTCTCATTACAAAAGGAAGATGTACACACTGGAGAAGAGAGAAAGTCAAACCAAACAAAACCAAAACAAGAAAAAGCATAAAGGGATAAGGAGGTGGAGGGAACATAATACCCAAACTGAAGGCAGCTGTGATTAACAGGCCTATTTTTCTGTTTAATTTTTTTTTTGAGGGGAGGTAAGTACATGGTAGATAGTTGTTCTGCTTCTTACTTTTACCATTACCATTGTATTCAGCCGTTAAATCTTCTTGCTGGTGTTCTGTTATGGGTATGTGTTATAATTCATAAACCAGCCCCCTATTGTTGGATACTTAAGATAGTTTTATATTTTGCCCTTTAAAAATAACACATAGGACTCAGTCATAAATCCCCCAGCCCACCTTCTTTTTAAGCTCTCTGTGGAAGTTATGCCATGGGTACTTTTTTTTTTTTAAGATTTTATTTATTGGGGCGCCTGGGTGGCTCAGTTGATTAAGCCTCTGCCTTCGGCTTGGGTCATGATCTCAGGGTCCTGGGATCGAGTGCCGCATTGGGCTCCCTGCTCGGTGGGGAGCCTTCTTCTCTCTCTCCCTCTGCTGCTCTGCCTGCTTGTCTCTCTCTCTCTCTGTCAAATAAATAAATAAAATCTTAAAAAATACATTTTATTTATTCATTTGACAGAGAGCAAATGAGTGTGAGCAGGGGAAGGAGCTGAGGAAGAGGGACAAGCAGACTCTACACTGAGCCCAGAGCCCAATGCAGGGCTTGATCCCATGACCCCGAGATCAGAGCAAAAACCAAGAGTTGGATGCTCGACTGACTGCATCTCCCAGCACCCCACCATGACCACTTCTATTAAGAAATCTTCCCAAATTTGATCAAAACTGTAGGAGCAATTTCACCGTATCTGCTCTTAGCTACCCCCTCTTGCTGTGCCCTGAGGTAGGTTTAGTTGGTCCTGGGTAAGTCTCTTGCCCCCAAAATGGATGGTCATCACTTTTGCCGCTTTTACCAGTCCAGCAAGTATTACCACTGACCTTTTTTGGAAGGTCCCATATTGTTCTACCTGGGCCAGAAATGGGCATGTGAGCTAGTCAAGTCTGGCCCATCCTCATATCCCACTCAGCCAGCAATGCTGATTGGTCCATGGAGTAGTGGCAGAAACTAGGAAGGACCAATCAGAGTCCCTCCTGGAGATCAACTGTAGATTCTGTGAGATAAAGGATGACAAGGGTGAGAGGCTGTGTCAGCGGGGAGCTGCATGTCACCTTCCCATAGCACGGAGGAAGCCTTTTGAAATGGCAGCCTGAGAGAATGAAATAAGCAGAGACAGCCTGTAAGGAAAAGGTTTAGGCTTGGGAACACGGAGCACCAGCTCTAATCCTGAAGTCCTGCCTTAAATTTTGAGGACTACTTCCAGATCCTTCCCAGTTACCTAAGTCAATGACTTCCCTTTTTGGCTACACCAACCAGTTTAAATGATGATTGGGCTCCTTACTCAGATCCATCCCTCCAAATGGCCTCCCTAAATGTTGTCCAAGAGACTGTGACATCTGCCAGGAGCATTCGGGCTCAGGTGTCTGTGGGACTTGGCAACAGCTGCCAATTGCTCTTTCTGGGCTTCCCCAGGGACGGTTGGGGGTGGGGCGGGGGTGGAGGAAGGAACCTGTGCAAATGAACCCAGGAACTTCAGAATTCCCCTGAATAACCCAAATGCCCCTGTCAACAATGTCTCTTGGTGACACGACCCTTCAGCCATGGCGAAGGTAAACACCCCAGCCAAAGATAAGATGGACCCAGGAAACGTGAGCTTGACTTCTACTCATCCGCATTTTTAAAGTGTGAGTTTCTCAACTCTTTGCTTTTAGACTGCTGTTAACCTTTCTCATCATTGGATAAGAAGAAAATAAAAGGCTATTTTTGGTGACATGATGCATAGGAAAATTTCCTGTAACTGTTTTCTAATCCTCTCCATTCAAAACAAGGCAGGGTGGCTCTGAAAGGTTACTCAGGGTGTGAGAAACCAGCTTTGCACGAGCTGGGCTGACATGAAGAAATGTCTCTCACGAGTGAAAAACTTCTGGAAGTCATCTTTGGTTTTGTTTCACCAAATGGATTCCTGAAGCACTGGCTCATTGAAACAGAAATCCCCTCAGCAGGACCTTACGTGGAGGAAGGGAAGGGGACCTCCTCAGAGGTACCCTGCATCAGAATCCCTGCAGGGGGTGGAATGAAATTCAGCTTTTCTGCCATACCCACTCACCCAGGGAGGAGGTTCTCTGGGTGATTCTGAAACAGGTTATCCAGTCTGCACACCAGCCACATGGTGGGATTTGAAGGCCTCCAAAGGGCATCCTTCTTCCAATTAGACCCCCATTAACTGGCCAGATGCTGGAATTCCCAAGGTTATTCTTACCATGCCTCCAAAGACCCAACCCATAGAGCTCTCTCCAGGGAACTCTTAGTTTCTTTTTAAAATGCAAATATTTTAGAAGCCAGAAGGCATATTTTGATTAGTTGTGAAGTCCTGAGATTAAATCCATACTACCGTTGAGTCCCACCAAGGATGTTTTTCATACCTTAGGTCACTTGAGCACTGGTCTTACAGGGTTGTTATAATGAGATTGTCCCCACTTGGCAGAGGAGGAAGCTAATACTCATTGAGGATAAATGACTTGCCTAAAGTCTCAGAGCTTAGTGGGTGACCTTGTTCTGATCTGAGCTCGGGAACACCTGACTCCGAAGCCCCTTTCTTTCCAGATAGACAGCTGCTCCCTGCAGTAAGCACAGCTTGGGTAACTTTTGCTGTGCTGTGCGTGGGGGAGGTGGGGGGGGGCTCTGAGTCATAGAGGATGCTGCCCGGGGGTGGGCAGGCCTGGGAGGGTGCCAGAGGGAGGTGGCCAGGAGAACTGGGTGTGTCTTGAGTCACACTGAGTAAGGGGCAGATGGAGAACAGTGAGAACCAGGTCCCCTGCCTTCAGTCCTTGGCCCAGGGCCACAGATACCACTGTGGATTGGCCAAAGCTACGGGCCTGGCTATTGTATCCAGAGCCATAACAGCACTGGTACCAGTGGGTGCCTAGCAATTGCCTGCTGCTGTTGGCAACGGAATAGCAGTGTTTTACCATTTTATTGCCCTTCCTCCATTGGCACTCACACTAGACTCCCTTTGTCTTTTCTCTTAATCAGAGAGAGGTCCTGTTCATTAAACCCTCTGCCCAAGGCAACCTGATAGCTGGAATATTGCTCTCTTGGCTTCCATTGGAAATCACCCAAGAATGGCGTACTTTTGGTTGAGCAGATCGGAAGACCTGTTTCTACATTAGTACAGCCATGCCCCCCTCTGTTGGGTTCCCTAAAGGGTCTCTACCAGTCCATCTAGAGGGCTCAGAGTTCCAGGATCCTTCCTACTGGGACATCTGCCATTTCTGTTTCTTGCTGCCAGTTGAACTGTCCAGCTGGCAGGTAGGATGAATGAGTAAAGACCAGCCTCCTAACTCTGTGAGAGGGAAACACTCTTATTCAGTGCTTTCAATGGCAACAGATAAGAATCATGGGGTTGGGGGAGCTTCTAGATAAACAAACACAAAATGTCTGGGCCCCTCCCCCAAGGATTCCTCTTCCCTTACTCTGGTGGCAAGTGCAGGTGACCCTAGCTTTTGAAAAGCTCGACAGGTGATTCTAATGCACAGTGGGAGTTGAGAATCACCCCCCTAATTAATAAAACCTAATCTACTGCCATTGATACAGGACCCTGGTCCTGGACCAAAAATGTCAGACTCGGTGGCCTCAAACTCCCAAGTTCGAGTTCAATGCTATTGCTCAGTAGCCAGGTAACCTACCACCTACCTTCCCCAGTATCACTCTGAACGGAGACAGCAGAGTATGGGGGATGGGTGTACACTGAAGCTTGTCACCAAAGGTTCCCCCAAAATCTTTTTTATCGCTTCTTTTTCTACATAACAGGTACCAGGTCGTAGAGTGTACAGGTCCATAATATAATGCCTACCAAGTCACTTACAAGAAGCAAGTCAACTTGTCAAGAGAGAGTGTACTCAATGCGTGCATCTCACCTCATGCTCAAAGTGCAAGCAGGTTGGGAGATACTCAGGACCTGAATCTCCAGAACACTAATATCCCTGCCATGCCTGTAACAGTCCACAGCAATACCCTGGAATGAGATAGGTGCCCAGGGTGCTTTGCAAGGTGTGGTAGATAGCAGCAGGAATGACCCACACATTTTTCTGACCATCCTGTATTCATGCCTTCCTGTGGACCCATCCTCCCACCTGCCCTGGGCTTGGCACAGGGACTTGCTTTGGCCAAGGGGACAATAACTAATCTGACACAAGTAGCCCTTGGACATTAGGTCTTACTCTCTCTTGCTGTTCTTTGGAACACTGAAACCACCATGCAAAGAAACCAAGACAATCTGCTGAAGGATGGAAGGGCACAGGGTGGCTCTCCTCCGTCAGCAGAGAGTCCCTAGGCCACCTGGCCTGCGAAGTCACTAGTCTTGTGAGTAAGGCTATCCTAGACCAACCAAACCCAGCCTCGCTACTTGCTAACCTCTGAAATCAACCAAGACAGCCTAGACCTAAAGAGCCACCCAACTGACTCAGAGAACTGTGAGAAATAATACATGTTATATCATGTTAAGCTAGTACGTTTGAGGATGGTTATTATGCAGCAAAAGCTAACTGATATACTAGGCAAAGGCATAAACTGAGATGGCTTACATCTTTGTAAGTAAGCCCCTTAGCTCCAGTGTAGTTTCCTGGTGAGCTAGTGCTGGCCAGTGAGCTGTGAGTAAAAGTGCTGTGTGCCAATTCTGGTTCATACCCTTTAAAGGAATGTATAGGTGTTCCTGGGTCCTTTACACTTTCTGTCATCTGGTGAGATGACAACAACTGGGTGACCCTCCTGGGATCAGAGATGGAAGCCATGTATTAAAAGACATGGACATGCTGCCAGCCTGGGCTGTCTCTCTCAGGACTGATTGGTGAGAGAAAAGAAAACCTCTGTCTCCTTTAAGCCAGTGTGCTTTGGGGTCTTTTTGTTACAGCACCTTAGCCTGCCCTTACTAATACACCCTCTTACTAGCTATGAAAGCAACTTGTAAATACTTCTCTGCTTCTTATACCTCAAGGAACAGAGCTAATCATAATTCCTTCACGGTGTTGTTACCGAGGCGAAATAGAAGTACACCTGCAAAGCATTTAATACTGCCTCACACCGTGGCGTCTTTCATTGAACGGCAGCTCCCGTGACCTCTCCAGCACTGGTTTTGTTTTTCAAATGTTTGTAGAGTGTTTGCTTTATATTCATTTGCTACATATACTCAAATGTTTTTAGATACTTGGTGAAACCAGTTTTTCAGTTCTACCTCTGGACAGTGGCTGGAAGATCAGTAAGGTGGATGGATGAGATTTTCTTTTACTAGTTCTCTTACTCTATTGGTTATCCTTTGCCATGAATTGAACCTGCCTAATTCTAGCTCTGGGATATCCATGGGTCTGGCTCTCTCTTGCCGTGTAATTCATCACCCCAAAACTTAGTGGCTTTAAGTAACAGTTAATTTATTATTATCTGATGTTTCTGGGGTTTTCCTGGACACTTGCACTGGCTCTCTCATGCAGTAGTAGTCACATGGTAGCTGGGCCTGGTGTCATCCCTAAGATTTTCTCTCTCATATGTCTGAGGGTGGATTCTCTTCAAATGCTAAAATCTGAGCGAGATTGTGGATCATATTACCTACATATGGGCTCTCCCTGTGGCTTAGACTTCCTCATAACGTGGAGGCTGTGTTCTGAAAGCAAGTGTACCTAAGAATAAGGCAAAATCTCTACTGCCTTTAGTGACTTAGCATCAGAAGTCACATAAGCATTACTCTTGTCAAAGAGGCCCTCCAGATTTGAACGAGGAAACAGACACTATTTCTCAAGAGGATGTTAAAGAGTTTGTAGACAGTACTTTAGAACTGTCATGTCTACCCAAGGAGCTGATGAGGGCCACAAGGCAGAGGAGATAGAGTGACAGAGAATACAAAACAGCCACTAATAGCCTAGGTTCTGGAGTTGGGCTATCTGGGTATAGATTCTAGCTTTCCCAATTTCTGGGTGACCTTGGTCAAGTTCTCACTTGCATGCTTTTATGAGCTATTCTTAAAAATCAGGTTAATAGTAGTATCATCCTCATAATATTGGGTTGTAAGTGTTGATTACAGCTCACATGCCTGATGTATAGTATGAGTTCAATGAATATTAGTTGCTCTGATGAGATTGCTCTTTTTAGCAGCTAGAAATGCATTTTCTAGTGGACTTCTGGCTTATCCCCAATTGATAGAAAAGGAAATCTCCACTTTGGACCTTGGTTAAAGTAGTTCCCCTCCAATGGCTGGCATTCCAGGATTTTAGGAAGTATAGTTGTGTATTGTTTTAAGTCATTGATACTATAAGGATAGACGAAATCACACAGACTTTTGAAATCTCAGGGCCCCCTCTGCAACCATCTTCCTGTTTCCCAAGAACACATTTTCTCTTCATTCACTTGACCTTTCCTTCTTGCCTCAACACACTTTTCCCAAATGGTCATAGACTGTGGCATGGAGTGTGATGACAAAACATGCCGTGAACTAGAAATACAACTCATTCATAAATGTTTCACGAGGGGAAGGGGAGCATGTGGAAGCCTCTTCAAATCATTCTGGAGGCAAACATTCACCCTCCAGCTGCAGTGCACAGCAACTGAAAACTGGCTGCCTCTCCCAAGGAAAGCCACAACTTAACAACATCTTGTTTTATTAATTTTTAATTAGACCACCAACCCATGAACATGTTCTCTCAGTAAATAAAACTGAAAGTGTACAAATAAAGCTAATATCTCTTTGACCACTCCTTGTAACAAACACCAAACCCATTCCACCCCTGAGGTAACTACCATCATTTTTGTCTGTATTTTTTTCTATGCCTTTATTTACATATACCTAGGATCGTTTAAAATGTGTAGATTCATGTGTGTGAGAGCATTAGTTATTTATTGGTATGCAACAAATATTGCTATACCCCAAACTTAGTAGTGTTAAGACAGCAAACACTATCTCCCAAGTTCTAGGTCAAGAATATGGGGAAGAACTCAGCTAATTACCTGAGGCCTGGGGTCTCCTATCCAGTGACAGTTAAACTGCACTTACCTGAAGGCTGGACTTTGGGGTAGGACCTGCATCTAAACCCAGCAACATGGTTGTTGGCAGGACCCATTCCCTTGTCATCAGCTTCTCTCCCCCACCAAACACACACAGGGCTGCCTCCCCAGGTCCAGAAATCCAAGAAAGAATGAGAGAGAGCATCCCAGATAGAAACTACAGTCTCTGTAACCTAACCGCAAAATGGCGTCCTATCATTTCTCCCATATTCTGTTAAGCAAGTCCTGTAGTATTTATGGGGTCCCAGGTAAGAGTTCAAATGGAAGCCTATTTACCATATATCCAAATATTTAAAAGTTTTAAGTCAAGCTAATAACCTGTTAAGTAAGCTTCTATCTTCCTATCTTGAAATTGACTTTGCTCATGACCAAAAGACTTTCCAGACTGCTCAGAGTTCTGCATCCAGACATGGCAGGACATGCAGAGTGGGCCCAGGCCCACGGCCCTCTCCCCTTCTCTTTCCATCCAAAGCACCACAAACAGGTGCTCTTCATGGCTAGAGGTATACATGGCGGCCAGCATGAACCGGAGGATGAGGCCTACTTGAGCTCTGGGTCTGGTCTCCAGGGTCCAGGATGCCCAGCGTAGGATCCCCAGGGCATGCCGCGTCCTTGTGGGAGCTGCTCCTGGCTCCACAGAATCCTCACTCTGTGGCCAGGAGCACAGCCAGGGGAGGCCAGGGAGGGGTGCTCTCAAGCAAGGCTCCCCAGTGCAGTCCCGGAACCCATGCCAGTCCAAAACCTTTCTGTTTCCCCTCCACAAGGAGGTGTGAGAGCAATTGAGAGTAAACACTGAGAAACTGGCATAGCAATTTGACTTGCTGTGACACCCAAGTGTTTGTGGGCACTGGAACTTGAGTTTCATAGAATTGTCACATATCATAGATAGTCTTCTTTTTTAAAAATGTTGTTCCTGAAGCATTTAAAAATGTCAAAGCCATTCTTAGCTTGCAGGCAAGAGAAAAACAGGGGCCAGCTAGATTTGACCCAGAGGCCATGGTCAGCCTAACTCTGGTCTAGAAGACAGTAGGAAGGGCTGTTGGAACCATGTCCTTGAAGGCGAGGGGATATGAAGCCCAGTGTAGGTGTGAGAGGACCAGCTTTGTACTGGAGTGCAGACTGTTCAGCTGTGATAGCAGCAAAAAAGAATGGAAACAATTAGGACTTCGGTCACTGAAATATTTTGGTTTAAATCCCCTTTGAACCTTTAAAGTTATTTGCTTTTGGAAAAGCACATACATTCTCCAAACTGAAATGATTTCCTTAAAATAGGTGCATATTCACCTCAGAGACTGCGAGACAGAAAATATATACTCTGCGTGTTCATTCTTCTTCTCTCGCTCAGCTTCAGTGATTAAATGATCAAATTAAATGATGAAATATTTGTTATTGCCTCCTAATTTTTGAAAGAGAAATGCATCTTTTGCCACCATGGACTTTACTCTTTTTTTGGAACCTAATCTTCCCCACCTCCCAACCCCGTCGCCGGTTCTCACAATAAATCTGAGGACCATCTTCCTGGGGAAAAGAAAGCATGAATATATTCTCCAAACCACTTCAGGCAATTTGCCGAGGCAATGCTCCAACAGCCAAGGTTGGCCTCAAACCCCTAGTTAAGGAATCCTGATTTACAAGCTGACCAAGGTTCTGAGAGTTGTGCTTTTCTTTCGACATTGCCCTTGAGTTTTTTGGAACTAAAGAGCTACATGCATGCAAAATGATTATTATAATTACCCACACTGTTATGCTGATTCCAAACGGCCTACCCTGGAGTTCTATTCAGAAGACTAGAGAAAAGGGCAGAGAAGCTTCCAGGAAGAAGGGAGAAGGTGGGTGTCACTAAACTCCATGCTTTTCAGAGCCAGTCTCCTGGGGATCCACCCCATTCCTAGTCCTCTCTGTGACCCTGCTAATCTCTCCTCCTTTAAAAGGAGAACTAGATAATGCTTTGTGGAAATACATCAGTTCTTTGATTATATAATGCTTTGGGGGTTACACCATGAATAGAAGATTTCCCTGGTAATAGATTTTATCCTTTCTACCATCAAGAAGGCTTGGTTTTCATTTGCCTGGCAATACCAGTATCCCGTGCCCCAAATGTAATTCTCTTAAATCTACTGCACAGAACTTATGAAATGTGCAGAATGAATATCAAAACCTAAGTCAGAAGAGAAAATGTAAGAGGTGTTGTCTCAAACAGACATGGAAAGTGAAGGAAAAGTCATATTCTAAAAACTTCTTGTTTTCTTTCAAGTATTTACATGAGCAGGCAAGACAACTTTGTCAATTCCAATCCTTCATAAAATGTAAGTTGAAATATTTCTTATGGAATGTCACCACAGGAGGCCAGCTAAGGTCTTGGCTGGAAGACTTTCCTGGAATATTTTGTTTCCCTTGGAATTTACAGTACTGTCTGGTTGAATCTAATTTGACATTCTAACAATTGGAGCATTGTATTAGGCACAGTGAAGCAGAAAATTTACCCTATCCTTCTCCCCATTCATCCTTCCTTTGCCCTTGTGAAAATTGCCCGCTGTTTTATCCCACTGAATCGTAGTGTTAGGGAGAAGACAAATGTCACATCTAATTCAGTCAACAGTTACATAAAAGGTAGGTTTTTGATACCTAGAACAAAATCTTTCATTTATTCAACAAATAGTTTTACTTAGTGGTAGCTCTAGGGTTTAAAACATGCATTGTTGACTGACTACAGTCTACTTTCAAATAACATTACACCACTTCACATATAGTGTAAGAAATCTTCAACAATATTTATTCAACAATATTTAGAACCTATTTCTCCCTCCTATCTTTTGTGCTATTGTTGTCAGATATTTTGTTTACACACATGTTTAACATCCATGATATGTTGCTGTTATTTTTCCTTTAAATGATCAATTACTTTAAAATGTAAAGAAGTTAGAAATTATTTAGAAGCTAGAAATTTATTTAATGGTACTGATCATTTCAAGTGTCCTTTATTTCTTTGTGTAGATTTCAGTATTCATTTGTTACCAATTTATTGCTCCTAGGAACTTTTATTTTTGTGAGGTTCTGCTGGTGATAAATTTGGTTAGTTTTTGTTAGTATGACAATGAGTTTATTTCTCCAGTTCTGAAGGATTTTTTTCACTAGACATAGAACTCTAGGTAGAGAGGATTTTTCTTTCAGTACTTAAAAATACCATCCCACCATTTTTTGGCTCACGTTTGTTGTTGGTCTTTTTTCTTTTTTTTCTTTTTTAATGAGAAAGCAACCACAATTTCTGTGATTCTTCTGTATGTAATGTGTCCTTTTGCTTTGACTGCTATTAAAATTTTATTCTCATTGTTGGTTTCTAGCAGATTTCTTGTGACATGTCTTAGTATAGATTTATTTTCATTCATCCCACCTCAGGTGTGTTGAGTTTCCTGGATTTCTGGGTTTATATTTTTCATCTAGTTTGTAAAGATTTTGGCAACATTTCACAAAAATACATTTTTCTGCCCATTTCTCACTCTCCTCTCCTTCAAGAACTTGAAGATATATGTTAGGCTTGATGTTACCCTATAGGTCATTAAAGCTCTGTTCAGTTACCTTTTCTTCAGCTTTTTTTTTTCTCTATGTGCTTTAATTTGATTAGTTTGAGCCCCTGATATTTTTTTCTGTAGTATCTCACCAACTATTAATGCCATTCAGTGAATTTTTCATGGTGAATATGGTGTTTTTTTAGTTTTTAGATTTCAATTCATTCCTTTTTGTAGTTTCCATTTCTCTTTTGAGACTCACAATCTATTCTCATAAAGTTTATATTTTCCTTTAGTATCCTTGACTACATTTATAACAGTAGCTTCAAAAGCTTTGTTCCCCAATTCTATCACCTCTGTATTTTTGGTCTCTTTTAATTATTGGCTGATTTTTCTTCCTTCACATTTTCCTGTTTGTTCATGTGTCTAATCATATGCTATTATGTGCTAGGCATTGTGGATGATGCATTGTTGAACATCTGGATTTTGTTGTCTTCCTTGCAATAATGTTGGGTTTTGTCTGGAAGGCAGTTAACTTCTTTATAGATCAGCTTGATCTTTTGAAGCTTTTAAAATCTTTGTTAGATTAGGTCTAGTATATTCTTAACTCCAGGATGGTAGTAATCCTTCCCCTGATGCAGTCTTTCTTATGTCAGCTGAGTACCCAGAATTACCAAAGAGGCCTTTCCAATTACACATACAACAATATCTCTCAGTTTTGTTTAAGCTCCAGAATCTCGATTAAGCTCATAGCTCCACTGTATTTATTCTTTGTCTAACTTTGTGGATTCTGGTCCTGTGCACATGCCACTTGGTATTCAGTCAAAGACTCTGGGAGATTCTTATACAGCTATCTGAAGCTCCTCTGTATGACTTCCTTTCTCTAGAACTCTGCCTTGTAAGTTACAGCCATGCTATCAGCCCTAACTCCAATCTCATCATATCTGCTCAGTGAAATTGCCATTCTCTGCTTCAGTTTTTCCTCCCTGTGCCATGATCTGGAAAGAGCTTCAAAACAAAAACAACAAAACAAAACAAAACCCCAGGGCAATAAAAGGATTCAACTCATGTTTTTGAAGTCCAAGTTATAATGTAAGCAAGTCTCCAACCATCCTGTGTCACACACATTAGACACATTATTTAAACATATATATTAATAAGCAGGCATAAAATGGTTTGTACAAAATGTTTTTGCAAGCTGCATTAGTGGTAGATCTCTGTCCTTTAACCCCAGCTATCATGGAGGGTTCACATGAGGCAGGTAGGATGCTAATCTAGATACAGCATCAGGAAATCAAATCTCTGGGATCATCCTAAGAGTATGTGCACCAGGCTTCATTAGACTTTACACTCTTTCCATATAAGGGCAGACAGTTGTCTCTACAAGGCTCTGGCTAAGTCATATATCTTGAATACCAGTGACTTACCCAATGAGAATCCATTTATAGCATCTAATGTGTTCATTTAAAACCCGTTATTTTGCCAGTAAAAACACATTTCTGATGTTTATTTTATTAATGATCAAAGACTTTTCACTTAAGGATTGTCAATGCTTCTAGAATTGCATATGATTCAAAGAAAGTGCCTCTGATATATACACTTCTCCCTGGGGCAGCCGTCTTCACCTAGAGTGTAGCTTAAGCTAACACATTGTAGCTAACACTGTCTGTGCTAAAGTCTTTAAACTTCCTGTAATCTTGTCCACAGCAGAGGTGGCTTTAGAAACAGAGGTGGATTTAGAAAAATCTAAAGTCTGTGCCCTTCTAGGATTATGAATTCAGTACCAAAGGGGAAGAGAAGAATCTGTGAAATCTTCTCTCACAAAATAATCTGGCTTTCAGGGCTATTTCTTCCTTCGTAATCTGATTTTTGATGTTAGACCAGAATTATCTCAGTCTTTCTCCATCTGTCCTGAGTTGATGAGCATAAAGGTCTCAGGCTACATGCTAGGGGAGTGGGGAAAGGCTTCTATATCCTATGGATCAGAGCAGGTTACAGTGGCCAAAGTAGTGTAGAAGTGGATTGGATGGGAAAAGTTTCAAAGACTTCGTGACCACATTTCAGCTACCACAAGATAAATGCCTTGAAGACAAAGACTAGGGTTCTATAGAAATATCAGAGGGATTGGCGGAATCTCATTGACTGAAAGCTTAGCTCTACCCCAAGAAGTGAGGTAGCTCAAGATGTATGTCAAGGATGAGGAGATGTTAACCAGAAGGAAGGTAGTGTTTAGACAGCAGGACCATCACATGCAAAGTTTTATGGCAGACCATACATTTGATAAACCTGAAAAATGCAAGGAAGCCTTCATTTGCCCAAGACACCAGTCTGGAAATCTCATGAAACTGTGGAAGGGTACTTCTTTGTCAGTAAGTATGGTGAAGTGTGAAGGCCTGAATTGAGTCTTCAGGCCACAGGGGTCCCTCCCAGCTCAGTAACTCGGTAGTTGCATCCTCTAATGGGAAAATGGTAGAATAAAAGGGCCATGGAATGATCTAGTACTTCGTTTTCCAGAAGGTTTTCTGAGCACTGTCACTGAAGTGGTCCAGTGGTTTGAAATGTTTGGGAAACACCAGTTCAATGAGTTTGTTGTTGAAGTTCTCAGAGACATGAGCAAGCTAACATGTATTTGCACCAATGGTGTGCTAGTAAATGCTGCACAGCAAGCTGTCTGAGAAAAAATGTATCCCCAATTTTGAGCATTTGCCAATGTCTGGAGTATAAATACTCCCACCATGACTAATTTGAAGCTATTAGTATGATATCACTGAATACATAGTTGGTTCAGAGAAGTCCTGAACATTTCACTACCAGCTCCATCCCACGCCCAGTGGGTCTCTTAGAGATGGAGGGAATGAAGCTTTGCCCAAAACTTCATGGCCGTGGCACCCTTCTTATGGGACATCTAATGGGATGAATTCTTCATGGAGACGCTTTAAGAAATCTTTGTTTGGTTGTCTTATAAACAGGGAAACTGAGAAGCTAAATATTTTACCTAAGAACTCAGAGTCAAACACAAATTAAGCTCTTCTGAGCTTCCATTCTGTAGCATAAATGTTAATGTCCCTCCCTTGTTCAAGTGTCCTTGATTCACAACTGCCATTTCCTTGCCATGAACCACGTCGGGTATTCTGCTAAATGCTTCTAACTCACTGGGAGATGTGTGACATTTTGGTCCCTGTTTTGCAGATGAGAAAACTCAAGTACAGAGATGTGAGATGACTTCACAAAATGAAGTGAAGGCGTGGTTTGTGATGAGATCCCCTGCTCTCCATAAGAGAAAATGGTGCCATATTGTTCCCTACCATGGGCAGATATGGTAGCGTAAGAATAAGCCTTGTCATCTTCCTTTCTCAGCAAGAAGAGTGTCAGCCTGTTTCTCCCCCTTTTCTTGCTCTGATTCTTTTTTTTAAATTAACATATAATGTATTATTTAAAAAATTTTTTTAATTAACATATAATGTATTATTAGCCCCAGGGGTACAGGTCTGTGAATCGCCAGGTTTACACTTCACAGCACTCACCATAGCACATACCTTCCCCAATGTCTATAACCCAACCGCCCTCTCCCTACCCTCCTACCCCCAGCAACCCTCAGTTTGTTTTGTGAGATTAAGAGTCTCTAACAGTTTGTCTCCCTCCTGATCCCATCTTATTTCATTTATTCCTTTCCTACCCCTCAAACCCCCCACATTGCCTCTCAACTTCATCATATCAGGGAGATCATATGATAATTGTCTTTCTCTGACTGACTTATTTTGCTCAGCATAATACCCTCTAGTTCCATCCACGTCATCGCAAATGGCAAGATTTCATTTCTTTTGATGGCTGCATAGTATTCCATTGTATATATATACCACCTCTTCATCTGTTGAGGGACATCTAGGTTCTTTCCATAGTTTGGCTATTGTGGACATTGCTGCTATAAACATCGGGTGCACGTGCCCCTTCAGATCACTACATTTGTATCTTTAGGGTAAATACCCAGTAGTGCAATTGCTGGGTCGTAGGGTAGCTCTATTTTCAACTTTTTGAGGGACCTCCATGCTGTTTTCCAGAGTGGTTGCACCAGCTTTATTGCTCTGATTCTTAAGCCAGAACATCTCCACCCACCAGCTTTGGGCAGCATACATACCAGCAACCCAGTCACCCCATAAGCATTTACTAGTGACTGATTTTATGGACTGAATGTTTCTGTGTTGAAGCCTTAACCCTCAGTATGATGGTGTTTGGAGATGAGTCTTTAGGAAGCAGTTAGGTAGAGATTAGATCATAGTGTGGGGCCCTCATGATGGGATTAGTGCTCTTACAAGAAAAGTCACCAGAGGAGCTCACCACTCTCTCTGTGCACACCTAAAGAGGAGGTCAGGCAAGCACAGGGTGAAACTTCTTGACTTAATTTGTTGACTACAAGTTAAGAGAAGAAGGGTCAGAATGAAGCTACTTTATAAGCACCTTGTTCTTGGGCTTCCCGATCTCCTGAAGTGTGAGAAATAGATTTCTGTTGCTTACATCACCCAGTCTGTTTTAGTCTATTCTGTTTTAGCGGCCCAAGCAGACAGCATTAGCTTTTGAAATGTTGCATTTGAGGGCTGGAGCAGGCAGTGGGGAGAAAAATAAGTTAAATGGTCATAGCATTCATGACTATACTTCTAGAAGTCCTTGTGGTAGTGGTAGTCATAATAGCTTTCTACTTAAACTCTTTAACATCTATGATGCTATTTGATCCTCAAAGGACTCTGTGAATGTTTCCTGTTTCAGAGAGGTCTGACTTTGTCCAGGGTCACATAGCTCCAAGGTCAGCAGCACTGAATCATCTTCTGCCCCATGTCCTTCCTAATATATCAAACTGATTTTTGCTTAACTATTAGAGTATTGCTAAACTGTTAGTTCTTCTGGAATCCAAATGTGGATGGTGTTGAGAGGCCTTTAAGATTTCAAGAAATAAAAAAAAAATGTGGCATGCATATCTTCAAAAGTTAGTTTAAACAGAAGGAATAAGATTCACTAATGTGTTACAGTTGAAAGAACTCAGTATGAAGGTCCATCTGGTCATTAACACAGTGACCCTTACATAGTGCTTCCTAGATGTTGGGTGCAGTGGAGGAGTTTGACATGTAGTAATTCATCTGACTCTCCTGATGATAACCCTACAACACAGCTATGATGATGCCATTTTGTGTATTAGCAAATGGAAGTAGAGAGAGAAGAAGCTCTGACTCAAGGTGCCTATAACTAGATGACTGGGGAGGGGTGTGTGTGTGTGTGTGTGTGTGTGTGTGTGTGTGTGTGTGTGTGTGCAGTGTGGTGGAGATGAGAAGGGGGTGATTCCCAGTTACAGTGTGTCGTGTTCTGCTCCCTGGTTTCCCTCAGCATCAGAGCCATCGCGCCTCTCAGCTGCACATTTATACCAGCAGCCCGATTTCTTCTGGAAACCCCCTCCATTCCTAACTCTTTGAACTTAAGGCGTTGAAAAATTCTGTTAAAATGCAAATCTTACCCTGGAGGAGAAGCACATTAAGCCACTATTTTCCATTTAAACTTTTTTTGTGAATTCATTTTCTTGATTGGTTTTTGATTCATTGAGAGAGCCCACCCAGAGTGCCAAACCAAAGGATCTTTATTTCTGTGGTTGTTCTGGGGGAATGGGAAGGTCAAGACAGAAGACTGTCTTGAGAAAGCATTAACACAATAACACAGAGTTCCCTGGGCGTCTCCACCATGCTGGGCACTGGACTCTTCTCTTGAACATTCACAGCAGCTTTGCCCTATAGGGTCAATATCATTCACCCATGTTACAGATGAGAAAACAGGCTGGGGGATCGCTTCAGGAATAAACTGGAAATTGCTGAGGAGGCATAGCCCAGCTGTTACATTGTAACTCTAAGGGCTCTGGCCAGCTGGAAACCCCCAGAAAAGTGCTAAACATTCAGGGTGTATCTGAGTGCGTAGCAAGAGTGGAGGAGACCAGTTATTGTGGGTGGCGGGGGTGGGGGGGGAGGTGTTCAGATAAACAAAGAGGGACAGGAAGGGAAGGGGCTCCGGCCATCTTTTCCCTCCTGTTCCACGTCCATACTCCATTTTGCAGTGACCTCGTGGGAGGGCAGGCATCCACCCCCCTTCTGGTAGGTCCCACAGCTGCTTTGGGGACCAGTCCCTGCCAGGGGGCCAGGGCCACTTTCTAAGTCTGCCTCCCACAGTTTTCCTGGTCTGGGCCTATTTCTGTTTCCTGTGTCCTTATGTCACCTTCCCCACAAAGGCGCCTGAGCCTGCACACAGGTGTGAGGCCTGCAGCCTATGCAGGCAGGGGGTGATTTCTCAGAAGGCCAGCAGGCTTGGGGCCTGGCCCCCCAGCCTCTCAGGAGTCCACCTGTCTAGCTTCCTCCCCTGGGGTGGAGCCTAGGAGCCCTCTTTTGTCCGCCTTCCTTCTCAAAGTTAAGGATTGAGGTTCTGCCCCTTCCAGCTTAGGGAAACTGAGCAGATGGCTCGGAGCCCTTGATTTTCACATCTGTAAAGTGGGCGTGTTGGTCATTCTTGCCTGGGTGGGGCAGCTATAAGGATTAAATGCGTGTATCCACAGAGTGCTTAGCCTGGGCCTGGCACGTGGTAAATGCCCGTCAAGGTCCTCTGCATCTCCTGCTCGTGTCTTCATCTGTAATGGTCGAATTATACCAGGCACAGTCATCTTGGGCTATGATCCGTATTTTAACATATTTTTGCTTTTCTTCACCCACATGCACATGCACACACACACACACACACACCCCTCTTTGTGGCTCTGGGTGTAGCCGCCAAGGCAGAGCCAGCAGATGGAAACTCCATTCCGCCCTGGGCTGTGCCCAACTCACTGGGCGGCCTTGGGTGAGCTACACACCACTCCCCCCCCCACCCCCCACCCCCCACCCCCCACCACCGCCGGCCCTGGCCCCAAGGCAGCTGTGCTGAGTAGGAAATCCTGTGGTGAGCTACTGTCTGGGCCTCACAAGCTGGAGGGCTCAGGCAAATCCAGGTGACAGGTTCTGGCAGTGCCACTGGGCTTTGAAAACATGTAGTGTCACATTGAAGTCCAGATCTGTGGCCTCTCCCACCACGCGCCATAATTGCACTCCCCCCCCCCACTCCCCCCCTACCTCTCAGAGCCAGGGAGAGCTTTGGAAGGCATTCAATACTGCCTGGTCCCAGGAGGCACTGGACTTTGCAAACCTCTGAACCTACAAATTCTCAGGTCTCTTCCAGCTGGAGAATTCTGCCTAGGAGAGCTCAGGTTTGTCTTGCAGGGCCAAGAAGGATCCCTGCCGCAGAGGGTTAAGTGGCTGCTTTTGAAAGGACAAAGCCAGAGATGACGATAAGATAAGGAGCTCTGTTTTCACCAGACACTCCTCCGAAAGAACAGGCTTTTGTTGTGATCCAGAGGATAAGAGCCTGAGCCTCGCATTCGTCAGGCGGTCCCTCCTCCCCTTAGCCGCCGCTCAGGGCCGCGGGGATGTGTCTGCCGCAGGTTGTGTCTGCAGCTGCTGCCACCTGCTGGAGCTCAGAGCCTCTGCACCCCGCCTTCAAGGTTCGCACTGACATTTCCTCCAAGCCGCGAATTCTAGCTCTTGTCCCCACGGATGCCCTGGCCCTCGCCTTGATAATTACTGGGTTTTTTGGAACACTTACCATGTGTCAAACACTATGCTTAGAAGTTCCTTGAGTTGTCTCATTTGATCCATTCACTGCGGTGGAAGCCCACCCAGGCAGGAATTTTGTCTCTTTCCTGGCAGTATCCCAAGTGCCTAGCACAGAGTGTGGCCCAGAGGAGGAATTCGGTAAGTACGGATTGCATGAGAACAGCTGTAAAGATAGACTGTATTATTACCCTGGTTTTATGGAAGAGGAAGTTGTCGCTTGGTGACACAAAGCCACAAGTCATTGTGGGTCAAGTTGTGAGGAAAGCCAGAAGGATTCTTGCCATAAGCAGACTTTGTCTTTTACATGGGGGTGATTTCGAAGGCGGCAAAGCCAGGCAACATTAGGAATGAGCATCTCAGGCAGCCAGGGTCCGCTAGAGCTCAGAAGTCAGGATATCCAATCATCAGGGAAGCAAGCCAAATTGAAATGTTCCAGTGGGGCCCAGTAGCCTTGAGGAACACCCAGAGCTCTGGCCAGGGCTAGAGGGCCTTAACAGATATTTTGTGCTTTTTTTTTTTTTTTTTTTTTTTTTTTAGCAATCTTGGGTTTATGGAACAAGATAGAGAGTTCCCGTGTATCTTCTCACACCCAAACCCCCTCCACCCACTTATAATTAACACCCACCATTATTAACATTTTACACTAGCGTGGTGTATTTGTTGTGGGAGAGGGGCCTATACTGATACAATTATTATTAGCTGAAGTCCATGGTTTATATTGGTTCCGTCTTAGCGTCTTACATTGTGAGGGCCCCAACAAATATATAATGGCATGTTTCCAAATGTGCAGTATCATCCAGGAAAGTTTCACTGCCTACAAATCCTCAGTTCTCCCCCTTCCCCTACCTCCCTCTGAATTCTAACAACCCTAACAACCACTAATCTTTTTACTGTCTCCATAAATTTTGACTTCTCCAGTTGTTAGGAACTTACAGTATGTAGCTTTTTTCAAATTGACTTTTTTCACCTAGGATTATGCATTTAAGATTCTCTGTGTCTTTTCAAGACATGATAGCTCTTGTTATAACTGCATAATATTCCCTTGAATGGATGTACCACAGTTTCTCTATCCATTCATAGGCTGACAGACATTTTTGGTGCTTTTAAGTTTAGGTAATTATGACTAAAGCTGGTATAAAATCAGTGTGCATGCTTTATGTGAACATAAGTTTTTAACAAATTGGGTAAATACGAAGGAGTGCAATTGCTGACTCATATGGCAAGTTTTGTAAGAAATTGCCAAACTGTCTTTCAGAGGTAGCTGTCCCTGTTTTGTACTTCTGAGCATTGCTCTTAGTGACCAGCATGCTGGCCTGTACTTTCCTGTCTCTGGGCTGGAAAGACTGAGAGAAGACAGGCCTATGTTTCCTCCCTTCCTGTCTGTATCCACCTCCCTTGCTGAGCCAAACCCACTTCCTGTGCTGAAAGGTGAAGAAAACAGAGATCTTCTTTTTCATCCTACAAAGAGGGACACCTTGCAGACAAGGTGTGAAACTGTAGCAAGTTTGGTCATTTGAAATCCCCAAGCCATGTCCTTGGGCTGGGGGCAGGTAGAATGGGCCTACCTACCTCTCTGGAAGGTCAGCCTGTGGCTTTTGGTTCAAAATTCTTGGCTTGAGCATGGCCATGTGAGCTGGAGAAAACAGTTGCTGTTTTGACGTGCAGAGCTTTTGGGGCCTATGTTCATTGAAACCTTCATGAAACTGGGGCCCTTGGAATCAGAACACCTAGCTCCTCCTCACTTCCTACTCTTTCTAAAATGTTGACAAATGAGATAGCAGTTTAATTCACATCATCTCAAAACTTAAGGTAATTGGAATGTTCTGGAAATAATGGAACTATATGCAATCTAGGTGTTTTATTTCACTTTTTCCTCTCTCTTTTTAAAAAAGTCATGAAAAATTATTTCATGGCCCTTCAAAGTTACTTTAAAAACAAATTTTTAAGGTTAGGCTAACATCAAACTGCAACCATAGGAAAGAGAGGAAGACGTTTTTAGTCATGTTTTTTACATTATTCCCCAGAATTCAAAATTCCATGTTCAGTTACTTCTGAACTGAGCCATTGGCTCCCTTTCCCTGCCCAAACGAAACCTACAAACAACAACAACAAAACTCTTAATGTTCCACCAATAACTTGGAACAAGTCATGTAATCATGGATTCACTTTTTTTTTTTTTTTTAAGATTTTATTTATTTGACAGAGAGAGAGAGAGCACAAGTAGGGAAAGAGGCAGGTAGAGGGAGAGGGAGAAGTAGGCTCCCTGCGGAGCAAGAAGCCAATGCTGGACTCAATTCCATGACCCTGGGATCATGACCTGAGCTGAAGGCAGATGCTTAACCGACTGAGCCACCCAGACATCCCATGGATTCATGTTTTAAGGCTTATGCTCTTTAGTGACTGCCTAGGAAAACTCAAAGAATCGCATTTGAACTGCCTCAATCTGTAAAGGGGGGTGGGGAACAGCTTTAGTTCTACTGGTAGAAGGAGGGTTTATTTATGTGTCTCAATTTACAAGCCCAAGCACTACAAATGTAAACTCTCTGAAGGAAAATTTTGTCCTAATTACTTAACTGAATCCAGAAGCATCTGCTTTGATTTATGGCGAGTCCAGTTAGGTCTTAATCTGGCATTTTAAAGCATGCTGAGGTAACTTCACAACTAGTACCTTTTCCACTTTAGCCAAGTATTTCTCAAAGGGTAGGGAGAGGGTGAGGTCCAGAATAAACAATGTTTAAAAATTCTCCAGATGATTCTTACAAAGACTGAAGTTTGAGAATCATTCACTGCTCAAGGCAGTACTTACTCTTCTTTTTAAATTTTTTTTTCCTTTTCAGCTTTACCTGCAAAATAACACATTCTGGAGAAGTTTATTCTTCCTGATAAGTTTGATTTTCTCACTGGAAATATTTCCACTTTTTGTACTTCTTAAAATTTTACTTTCTAAGTGAATTTACAGAAAAATTGACTTTTTGTGTGAATTTGAAGACATGAATCAATTCATGTAACTATCAGGACAATCAGGACACAAAATCAGGACACAGAACAGTTCCCTCCCCCTGAAGAACTCCCTCATGTTATCCTTTTGTAGGCACACCCTTCCCCAACCCCAGTCCCTGGCAACCACTGATCTGTTATCCATCACCAAAGTTTTGTTTTTTCCAGGAAGTTATATAAATGGAATCATACAGTATATAATCTTCTGAGACTGACAACTTTCACTCTGCATAATGTCTTTGAGATTCATCCAAGTTGTTGCTTATATCCATAGTCCATTTCTTTTTATTGCTGAGCAGAATTCCATTGTATGAATGTAATCCAGTGTGTTTGTTTCCCCATTGGAGAGCGTTTGGCTGTTCCCAGTTTTGGGCAATCATGAGTAGAGCTCCTATAAATATTTGTGTATAGGTTTTTGTGTAAAGATAAGTTTTCATGTATCTAGGCTAATACCTAGGAGAATCAAGGACTCTACTAGTAAGCATATCTTTTACTTTATGAGAAACTACCTTGCTGTTTGTTAGAAGGGTTGTACCATATTATATTCCTCCACCAGCAAGTGTGAGAGTTCTAATTGCTTAATATCTTCACTAATACCAGAGGTTGTCAGTCATTTTTTTTTTATTTCAAACTTTCTAATAGGTGTGTAGTGGTACCTCATCATGGTTTTAATTTGCATCTCCCTAATGGCTAAGAATGTTGAATATTATGTGCTTTTTTTTCCCTGCACACTTCCTCTGCTCAAGTCTTTTGTTTATTTAAAATACTGGGTTATTTGTTCTCTTATGGTTGGGTATGTGGGTGCTTAATATAGTCTGGATGCAAGTCTTTGGATGAATATGTGGTATGTAAATATTCTCTCCTCTGTAGCTTATCTTTTCATGATTTTAACAGTGTCTTTTCTGGAACAAATGATTAATTCTGATGAAGCAGTTTATCAATTCTTTTTCTGTGTTCCATCTTGAAGATTTTCCCCTATGTTTTCTTCTAAATGTTCTGTAATTTTCTATTTACATTTAAATATATGATTTCATTTGAGTTAATTTTGGTGTGAGATATGAGATTTATATTGGGGTTCATTTTCTTGCATATGAAGCCCAAATGTTTCAATACGATTTACTAAGAAAAGAATATTTTTTCTGTTGAATTGTCTCTGCACTTTGAGCAAAATCTCAGTTGGTAAATTGAGTGCAGGAAAATCTTCTAGAGTAATGGAAATGAAAATTTTTTTATTGGGTGTGTGTTATGTGAGTATACACTTTTGTCAGAAACTTCAATTTGCACACTTCAGGTCTGTGCATTTTACTGTATACGAATTACACTTCAATTAAAATGACATTGGTTGTCTATAGCATCAGTTCTATTTCCAGAGTCTCTTCCATTCCATTGATTCACATCTTTTTGCCAATAACATGCTATCTTGATCCCAATTACTGGAGATTTATAGAAGACTAAACATTGAAAAGTGTGTTTCCTCCAACTCTGTTCTCCATTTTTGAAATCATTTTGGCTATTTTTGTTTCTTTGCATTTCCATATCCATTTAGAATCAACTTGTATCTGCCTACAAAAAAAAATCCTGTTGAGATTTTAATTGGGATTGTGTTAAATGTGGAGAATATGGGGAAAATTGACATTGTTATAGTGTTATCTTCCTGTCTATGAACATGGTATGTCTTTGCATTTCTTGATAACGTCTTGGATTTCTTTCATCAACATTTTGTAGTTTTCAGCACACAGATCCTCTTCACATGTTTTATTGGATTTATATCCAACTATTTCCATTTTTTGAGATATTTTAAGTAACATTTAAAAATATTTGATTTCCGGAGGGAGGAGTCAAGATGGCAGAGAAGTAGCAGGCTGAGACTACTTCAGGTAGCAGGAGATCAGCTAGATAGCTTATCTAAAGATTGCAAACACCTACAAATCCAATGGGAGATCGAAGAGAAGAAGAACAGCAACTCTAGAAACAGAAAATCAACCACTTTCTGAAAGGTAGGACTGGCGGAGAAGTGAATCCAATCGACGGGAAGATAGACCACGGGGGGAGGGGCCGGCTCCCGGCAAACGGTGGAGCAACGGAGCACAAAATCAGGACTTTTAAAAGTCTGTTCCGCTGAGGGACATCGCTCCAGAGGGTTAACCGGGGTGAAGCCCACGCAGGGTCAGCGTGGCCTCAGGTCCCGCAGGTCACAGAAGGATCGGGGGTGTCTGAGTGTCGCAGAGCTTACAGGTATTAGAACGGGGAAGCCGGCTACAG